>NC_091769.1:98002611-98627034 GCF_029378745.1 Bos indicus | reverse complement strand
TACATGTCACACCCATTGTTGGTCTCTGAAATGAGCTGTGAAATGCCATCTCTTCCCTTTCCCCCATTACTCAAAGTTCCCACAGTTTTGAAAAAATTTGAAGTAAATGTTGAAAGGTTGGGTCATGCATCGCATTATATTTTTTGTTGCTGTTTGGCTATAGGAAAGGAGAGTCTGTTAACTCTTAGATACTGATCACTGTGCCCTCTAGTGGGGTCATTATTTCACTGATTCCTCTGAAGTTTATTGATAACATAAGTTAGTAAAGGGAATTTTTTTTAAGTAGCAAATAAAACATAACCTAAGCTGCTGCTGCTGCTGCTGCTAAGTCGCTTCAGTCGTGTCCAACTCTGTGCGACCCCAGAGACGGCAGCCCACAGGCTCCCCCGTCCCTGGGGTTCTCCAGGCAAGAACACTGGAACTGGTTTAGGATAAAAGGGAACTAATTGGCTCATGTTGCAGAGAAAGCTGGTGGCTAGGGGCGTGTCTGGAGGGTGCAGAGTGCATAGAGTTCTTGGTACAGAAGGCCAAAATTATTTCTCCAGGAATCAGTCTTTCTAGCCAACTTACTCTTTTGCTTTCAGGTTGGCTTTATTCTCAGATTCCTTGCACTAGTAGACTAGCTGGACACTTTCAACCCAAGCCATCCCATGTCCAAAGCAGACAGAAATGAAGAAACGGCAGTGGGTCAGCAGTTCCAACAAGAGTCTGCCTCCCTGACTCTGAGCATGTGCCCATCTCTGAATCAGTCACTGCTGCTGGGGAGAAGGCGGTGCTGTGATTGTCCAAGACGGAATTGTGGGAGCACCCCTGGGTTCCTGAGTGGGCTCCATTCTACATGCCGCACAGGCACTGAGTGAGTGGAAGACTGGACTTTAGTTGAACGGATAATGGGTGTCGATGGGCAACGCCATAAATGTCCAGTGCATCTGCTGTCTAGATTTACACCAAAATGTTTTTCAAATAAACAAAGCCAGAAAACCGGATGCCATGGATGCAAAAAAAAGCGTCCTTGTCCCTAAATTAGAAAACCAATCACATATACAACTGAAAAAAAAAAAAAAAAAAAAACCAAACACCAACAGGCTAGTAAAACAGTCAGGCAGTGTGTCACAGACACTGAAGGAATTCTTCACGATTATACTAGGATGCTTAGGGAAGATGTTTAATGGAGTATCCTTGGGAATGAATCCTGAGTAGGACTGGAACTGCAGAAACAGAAGGGGTAGCATGAAGGATGCTATGGAAGACTGAGTAAATTCACTCAGCTTATCAGGAACAATAATCTGTGGTCTCGGGCTTAGTCTTGTTTTTGTAAATAAAGATTTATTGGAACACAGCCTCACCCACTCATTTACATCATATCTATGCCTGCTTTTATAGATCTGAGTAGCTGTGACTGAACTTCTGGTCTGCCAACCCTAAAATATTTACTACCTAGTCCTTTACAGAAATACTTTACCAACCACTGAAATATAGGATAAATTATAGAAGTGACATTTGGTTAGCCTGGAAAAGTTGTACTGGCATAATACTGAAGAAGGCTATTTGATGTTTAAAGCAATAGAGAAGTACTGCAAGGTGCTGAGAAGCAGATGGTGTGATTAGAACCCACCTTACTGATGCTAATCCGGGGGAGGTGTCCAGGATGCTCTGGACAGAGGAGGTGCTTCACCACCAACTTCACAGGCAGGCTTGTGAGTGAGGAATCAGAATGATCTGTGTAGTAATGACCTGCAAGAATGATAAACGTGGAAGGGAGGTTAGAACTGGGATGTACAATCTGTTGTTTACAGAATGAGCTGACTCCATTTACTTATGAATAAATTCTAATTTGTTCTAATTGTTCTAGTCCTTTATTTATTATCTTGACTAATTTAAATAGAGAAATTACCAGTTATCACATATTCAGTAACACTGAGATAGAATTCATAAAAAGTACCATAAATGGTACTCACTATTTGTAAATTTTGAATGATTCCTTTTACTTAGCAGTTTTCCAACTCAACAGTAGGAACAGTTGGAAAATTGACTCAACAATCAATTTCCTAGAATTTTCTGAAAAGCAACTTAAAAGGATTTATGTTAAAAAGTAAGAAGTAATTTTTTTTTAGTTTGTTTTTTGTCTTTTTTTCCTTTCTGTTAAATGGAGAACTCCCAGATCTAACAGGTAAGATTATTTAAGGTATTTCAATCCATTGCAATTGTCTTTACTGATTCTGCTGTGTGTGGCTAATGTGGAATTCTTTCAGTTCACTCCTGTGTCATTTGCCGCTTTCCTCCTTATTGGGCTTTCCTCATAGCTCAGTTGGTCAAGAATCCGCCTGCAATACAAGAGACCTCGTTCAATTTTTCGGTTGAGAAGATCCACTGGAGAAGGGATAGGCTACCCACTCCAGTATTCTTGGTCTTCCCTTGTGGCTCAGCTGGTAAAGAATCTGCCTGCAATGCAGGAGACCTGGGTTCCATCCCTGGGTTGGAAAGATCCCCTGGAGAAGGGAAAGGCTTCCCACTCCAGTATTCTGACCCAGAGAATTCCATGGGCTGTACAGTCCATGGGGTCGCAAAGAGTTGGACACAACTGAGCAACTCTCATTTTCTATAGTCTAATAGCTTCCTTGTTAGTAAAACAGTTTGCTGCTCCTTTCTATCTCAGACCTGGATTTAGGTGTTTCTCCAACAAGCCTTGAGTCCGTTTAATGAGCTATATGCTCTTTAGAGATATGAGAAGAAAAGTACTTCTTGCGACTGGTCTGCCATTTGCCATTAGTCTTTTTTCATTCATAGTTCTAGAAAGTGTATATTTTTAAAACCCGATTCAATATGTTTTTTACTTAACCTCACCAGTCTTTCTGTGTGTGTGTGTGTGTGTGTGTGCACGCGTTTCTCTCATTCCCAAAGTCACAGTGGTCAAGTGCATCAAGATAATTTTTCATTTATTTCAACCCCCAGTACAGGTGCCATAGGCCAACATTAACACTGCCAACTCCATCAGCTAGAAAGTCAGAGGATTATTAAAGTGAGTTTGAAGGTTTTTGTTTGTTTGTTTGTTTTGTCTTGTGTGCTTCTGCATTTAATGCCATCACAATGTTTGATCAAATTATTGGCTTTAAAGTGGTTTGAAATGTTGTGCAGTTATAACAACCACATTCTATATGGTTAGCTTCTTTCATTTCACTTTCAAATTTTACAGATCTCTTTTTAGTTAATTTATTTTTATGTATTTTAAACTTTTTAAAATAGATTTCAAATATTTGCCTATCAAATATTTCCAAATTCAAGTTTGCAAAAGTTATATTCAGAAGAGTTAAGCTTGTATAACTGTCTTCAAATTCTTCCCTAGTCTCACTAATTGGTAGCTATTTAATTTTTATTGGTTTATTCTTTCATTTTTAAAATAAGTAAATATGTGCATATTCTCTAGAAACTCTGAACTCTTTTATGGGATAAACAGTATATCACTATATACACTTTTTTTTTCATTATGTTTTATTCCCATTTGTTGGTATATCCTGGTGATCACTTCATAGCATTATATAGAATCTTTCCTTATTCTTAATTGCAGCTGCATGGTGTTTCATTATGGGGATGGACTAGTTTATTCCACTGATCCTTTAATTGGCAGATATTTAGGTTGTTTCTAGTATTTTACCTTTACAAATAATACTGCATTGAATTCCTTGTTTATATATACTTTCATATTTTACCACTGTGTCTCTGCAATATATTACCAGAAGTAGGAATGCTAGATCAAAAGGTAACTGTCTGCATAATTTTACCAGATATTATCAAATTCCCCTCTGTGTGACTGTGCCATCTACCTTTCCTAACAGCAATGTGTAAGAGTGATGTGAGTTCCCACAGACTCCACAAGAAAGTATTATGCAAAACTTTTGGATTTTTGACAATCAAAAAGATAAGAAGAATTATCAAAGTACAGTTTTAACTTGTTTGCTGTTTGATCTGTAAGTTGCGTACAACTCTTTGAGACCTCCTGGACTGTAGCCCTCCAGACTTCTCTGTCCGTGGAATTTTCCAAGCAAAAATACTGGAGTGAGTTGCCATGCCTTCCTCCAGGGGATCTTCCCAACCAAGGGATCAAACCCATGTCTCCTCGGTCTGCAAGCGGATTCTTTATCGCTGAGCCACCAGGGAAGCACAGTTTTAGTGTTAACTTACCTTTCTCTAATTTTGATTTAAGTTGAGGATTTTTTCTATGTTCTCAAACTGTTTTGTTTTTTCATTTTCCTTTTTTTTTTTTAAATGGAATCATGTGTTTCTAGGTGGCACTAGTGGTAAAGAAGCCGCCTGCCAATTAGGAGACATAAAAAATGTGTGTTCAATCCCTGGGTCAGGAAGATCCCCTGGAGAAGAGCACGGCAACCCTCTCCAGTATTCTTGCCTGGAAAATCCCACGGACAGAGGGGCCTGGTGGGCTACAGTCCATGGGGTCACAAAGAGTCGGATACGACTGCAGTGATTTATCCTGCACACACACGTTCCTATCAGTAACTCACTTCTTCTTCTTTTTTTGACATTTTATTTTATATTGGAGCATAGCCAATTAACAGTGCTGTGATAGTTTCAGGTGTGCAGCAAAGCAACTCAGCCATGCTTCCATATAACACCCTCACAGTGTGGCACCTGCCCTTCCACACGTAATCTGTACTGGTGCTCACCCACCTGAACCACTCAAACTGCTTGCAGTTCCTTGAACGACAGGTTTTGCTTCGTGCCTCTCACTTCAGCCGGTACCTTTCCCTTTGTTCCACCTCTTCTACCTTCTAGATGCCCCCTGGGGAATGCCCTCTCACTCTTGCAAATTAGCTCCCTTAAGGGGTCTGAAAGCATTCACGCTGAGCTCTTCAATAGCACCTGCCTTTGAGGAGTTGCACTCAAGTAGAGCTTGCGTGATTTTAAATTTTATATGCCTTCTACATTGTTGTAAACTTAAAATAAGTATGTATTGCATTTATAACCTAAAATGGGCAAATCAAAAAGGAAACATTCTCGAAACTCCTTTTGAAGACATCCTTATCACCCAATTACAGATTTAGATAACCCATCCTGATTCCAAGTTATTGAAAGTGAAAGTGAGATCACTCAGTTCAGTTCAGTTCAGCTCAGTCGCTCAGTCATGTCGACTCTGCTACCCCATGAATTGCAGCACGCCAGGCCTCCCTGTCCATCACCAACTCCCGGAGTTCACTCAAACTCATGTCCATCGAGTTGGTGATGCCATCCAGCCATCTTATCCTCTGTCGTCCCCTTCTCCTCCTGCCCCCAATCCCTCCCAGCATCAGAGTCTTTTCCAATGAGTCAGCTCTTAGCATGAGGTGGCCAAAGTATTGGAGTTTCAGCTTTAGCATGAGTCCTTCCAATGAACACCCAGGACTGATCTGCTTTAGAATGGACTGGTTGGATCTCCTTGCAGTCCAAGGGACTCTCAAGAGTCTTCTCCAACACCACAGTTCAGAAGCATCAATTCTTCGGTGCTCAGCATTCTTCACAGTCCAACTCTCACATCCATACGTGACCACAGGAAAAACCATAGCCTTGACTAGACAGACCTGTGTTGGCAAAGTAATGTCTCTGCTTTTCAATATGCTATCTTGGTTGGTCATAATGTTCTTTCCAAGGAGTAAGCATCTTTTAATTTCATGGCTGCAATCACCATCTGCAGCGATTTTGGAGCCCCAAAAAATAAAGTCTGACACTGTTTCCACTGTTTCCCCATCTATTTGCCATGAAGTGATGGGACCAGATGCAATAATCTTAGTTTTCTGAATGTTGAGCTTTAAGCCAACTTTTTTACTCTCCACTTTCACTTTCATCAAGAGGCTTTTTAGTTCCTCTTCACTTTCTGCCATCACTCAGTCACGTCCAACTCTTTGCGACCCCATGGACTTGTAGCCTACCAGGTTTCTCCATCCATGGGATTTTCCAGGCAAGAGTTGTCATTTCCTTCTCCAGGGGATCTTCCCGACCCAGGGATCAGACCCGGGTTTCCCACGTTGCAGGCAGACACTTTTCTCTCTGGGTCACCAGGGAAACCATGTTATTATCTATTCCTATGTCCACCAGTCTTAGTGTACTTGGCTTGCCATAACAAAGTGTCATAGATATCCACAGATATCAGATACCGAGATAGCCACTGGCTGGGTAACTTAAAGAAGAGGCATTCATTTTTTCACAGCGATGGAGGGCAGAGATCTAAGATCAGGGTGCTGGCAAGGCTGGTTTCTGGTGAGGGCTTTCTTCCTGGCTTTCAGAAAACCACCTTCTCACTGTGTCCCCCTATGGTCTTTCCTCTGTGTGCCCTGAGAGAGACTGCTAGCTCTCTGGATCTCTTCCTCTTCTGATAAGGACACCAATCCTATTAGACTAGCGCCCTATTAGTATCTACCTGGAGGGGCTTCTCTGGTGGCTCAATAATACAGAATCTGCCTGCGATGCAGAAGATGCAGGAGAGGCGGTCCGTAGGGAAGGTCCCCTGGAGGAGGGTGTGACAGCCCCTTCCAGCATGCTTGCCTGAAGACTCTGATGGACAGAGGACACTGGCAGACCACAGTCCATGAGGTCACAAAGAGTCAGACACAACTGAAGGGACTTATCATGCAGGCTCGCATACATATATTAATATTTTAATACTGGAATTTTGATACTGGTAGATAGCTAATTCATTCTTATTAGTGAGGTAACATAATATTTTGAATTTAACTTAACCTTAATTGCCTCCTTGAAGACCCTGTCTTCAAATATGTCACATTTAGGGAATTAGGGATTCGACATATGAATTCCAGGGGCACACCATTCAGTCCATAGCATCTTGTAGTATCTGTCTGTCCATTGTCCTCCCACCTATCGGCCTAGTTATCTGCTTAGGTTTGATGCACTGGTTTGTTTGTATAAAACTACCTGATCAATTATCTGTTTCTCCTTTCTAAGTTTTTCCTTCCATCAGAGTAGGTGTTATATCTTGATAACTTGGAATGCCCAAAGTCTAGTATATAAACATATTTGCTAAATAATGTTTCAGATGCTGGTCACTGGGCATGTGATTGTGTAAATATCGCATATATTTATTTATTCTTTTCCTGAAGATTCAAATTAAAAAAGGACAAGCTTTTTCTTGACTGATATCCTGTAGATACCATAGAAACTTTTTATGTAAAAGCAGGCAACACAAATACAAAAATTAGCAAAGTTTTATGAAAGTAGCAAGCGATGTTAAGTCTTTACATAAATTTTTTAAGAGTTTGTGAATATATGATGATTTTCAGTAACCATGGCCTATTGATTAACTTGGAAGTTTAAATACTTTTTGAAAATTCTCTAACTATATTACTATATTGTAGCTTATAAAAGAATCAGTTTTCTAGCTTTCATCATGTGGCTTATGTGCTGATATAAAAATGTACAGAGAGCTGGAGTCTTTATAATTTATGAGCAGTTGCAATTTTCTTAATTTTATTAGACTGTTTACTTGGGCTTTTAAAGCTGATTTTGGATGTGAACAATAGACACAACAGGCTGGTGTTTTGTGCACGGATTTACCGGATGCAACGGGAAGTTGCCTCCTGACCCTGCTTGGTTCATCAGGAGCTGGAAGGGCAGCAATAATTAATTTAGCACAATGCTGTCATTTGTACCCACAACATGTGAGACGTCTGGCCTGGAACCGGAAGGACATCCAGCTGGGCTTCTGCCAATAGAACCATCTGGGCAGGAGATAATGAAGTCAGAATAAGAGGTGATTCCTAGGACAGCCTCGATTTCTCCACTAGTGCAACAGCAAAGTTTGGGTTATTCCAGGTTTTGTACAGTGTAGAATGGATGGTGAACATGTGTCCTAAGTTGTGGAATCGTTTGTGAAATGTTATGTCTGTAAGACCAGTGTTTTGGAAGCAAGTGACTTTGGTCATTGAACCCTTCACCAGAGCTTTACTATTGAAAGGAAAATGTTCTAAATAAGCATCTTCTCACACGTGACACTCAGGGAACAACTAATATCATTGGCTCATGCTTCTGTCAGAAGAGTTCCACTGAAAGGAAAATTACATGGGATTTGAAGGCAGCCATGGGCTTGGGGGCTTCCCTGGTGGCTCAGGGGTAAAGAATCTGTCTGCCAAGCAGGGGTTGCTAGTTCAATCCTTGGGGTGGGAAGATCCTCTGGAGAGGGAATTATAACCCATTCCAATATTGCTGCCAGGGAAGCCCCGTGGGCTGATGAGCCTGGCAGCCTACATAGTCCACAGGGTCAAGAAAGAGTTGAACCCAACTGGGTGACTCAATAACAACAACAAATTCCTGGGCTCACAAACCATGTCTGCCATCACCAGCCATGGGTCATTGTGGGCAACTGAAAATTTTCTTGAAATAAAAAGGATACACTTATTTTCGATACTATCTAATGGATTGAATTAGCTTACATATCTAAAGAGCACAGCACAGTGCTTTGCAAATCAATAAAGTTACTTTCATCTTTCTTTTATTCATTATTTACACTTCCATATTTAGAGCACTTTTACTTCTAGCAAAGACCGGATAATTTTCTAATGTAGCTAATTTTTTTCTATGCCCTTTCATATCTTTTCAAATCTATAAATTTATTAGCATGATACCATAGCTACTGCTGGCATCTCTCACTGATTATCTTTCTTGGGCTTTTTGCTGGTTGCATTTAATGTCTCTGTGTATCTCTCTTCTTGTCTTCATTTACTCAGCAATTCTGTGAACCTGGCCAGTTTTAACTAAACAAATATAATTGCAGAATAGGGGCAAGAGTTTTGCCATTTGCCACGTACGTGAACTTGAACTCAACTTGCTTCACATCTGTATTAACTATTTTGTTATTATCCTTAACTTAGATTCCCATGATTTTGAGCCTGAGTTTTCATGGCAATCTTTTGGTTTGTTGGACAGATTCTGGTCAATCTGCCTTCAAACCCACTTTTCCTATAATTCAGCCTGGTTCACCAACACATGCACTCTCCTGCTCAAGAAGGTGATCAGGCATTGCAAAGCCTCTTCCTGCTCAACACCTGTTACCACATCGATTCTGTTTCTGCTTGGCTTCCAACTCTTGGACTACCTACTTGAATTTGGCAGTTTTAACTAGTTTTCTTTTTTTTTTTTCCTCCCCATTTCTGACTCTCGACTTCAGCTTAGAGGTTCTAGCTGGAGTGAGACCAGCTCTTTCCAGAAATAGCTAGTTCATGGGTCTGAAAACAAGGCAATGTAAAATAGGAGTTTGAATCCCAGCTCTATTGCAATTTGCTACATGAGCATCACTAAATGACTTCATCGGCCATATGTAATGTTTCATTTTGTGCATCAACTTGGCTAGGCCACCGTTCCCAGATGTTTGGTAAGACACTACTCTAGACGTTTCTGTGAAAGCATTTTTTAGATAGGATTAAGTAACATTTGGGCATTCCTGGTGGCTCAGATGGTAAAGCGTCTGCCTGCAATGTGGAAGACCTGGGTTTGACCCCTGAATTGGGAAGATCCCCTGGAGAAGAGAATGGCAACCCACTCAGTACTCTTGCCTAGAAAATTCCATGGATGGAAGAGCCTCGTGGGCTATCGTCCATGGGGTCACAAAGAGTTGGACAAGACTGCCATGACTTCACTTCACTTCAAGTAACATTTAAACCAGTAAAATATCAGTAGAGCAGATTACCTTTCACAATGCGGGTGGGCCTTATCCAATTAGTCATGGCATTAAGAGAAAAGACTGTCTTTCTTCAAAGAATAGGGAATTCTGCCAGCAGAAGGTCTTCAAGCTCTAAACGCAAGTCTTCCCTGGGTCTCTAGTTTGCCAGTCTACCCCGCATATTTGGGGGCTTGCCAGCTCCACAATCACATGTTTGGATTTCTTAAAATAAATCTCTCTGTCTCTCTCTGCCACTATCTCTACATCTGTCTGTTTCTCTCTCTCTCTCACTACACACACGCGCACACACACACACACACACACTTTATTTCATATTGGTTGCTTCTCTAGTGAACACTTACTAACTTATCATAGTTTCTTCTTTGGTAAAATGGGAATCATAAGTGTACCTAACTCCTAGATTATGGTGATGATTAAGCAACTTAGCATAGCACCTGACATATAATAAGTGACTAATACATGCCAGTTATTCTTCTAGTTATTATTTATCATAACTTAGTGTTCTGATTATGCTTTCTCCCCCAACTTGGTTGCCATTCTAAACCACAGCACCTGGAGAACTCCTCCAGGAGTCAATTCAGGTGCTACCTCTCCTGTGAAACCTACCCAGACGCTCCTCAAGTACAGTTGTTTGTATCTATGGCACACACTACAGCTTACTGGACCATTTGTTCTATCTAAATGTCATCTTCAAGAAGAGGAGGCAGATGTCTCAAAGCCCTCCAGGTCAGACTTCAATATTTTTATTTCTATCACCAACCCCAAATGCTGGCGATATTTGCTTTTCAAAAAAAAAATTCCCTGAATAAATATTGGGAGATGTCTCTACTTCCTGTATTAAGAATAGAGTCTTTTTGTCAAATCTGTTTCTATGTGTGGAGTTGAAGAGTCACTGATTCGTAAAACATTTATCAAATGCCTGTTGTGGGCAAAGATGGTATCAGTTGCTTCAGCTTCCATTTTTGGAGGCAAGTGGTTTGTGGGTAGAAGTGGGGCAGAAACCAAAATAAGTGAGCCATTTGGAAGACACGAGAAAACATCAAAACCTGGAGGGAAAAGTTATTTTTTTCTGCCTGTGTGAATTGAAGGATCATCTTTCATAGGAAGTAACATATACATTTAGCCTTAAAGAAAAGGCGAGATTTGGAGGGGAAAGTCATTCTAGATGGAAGGAACAGAGGTCAAAATGCCCTGATATGTTTGAGGAATAATAAGCAGTCTGCACTGGGTATAGCTTAGGGCGGATGGTTTGGTTAGAACAGCAGGGAAATGACGCGTCGAGAAGGTAAGGATCACGTTATTAAAAGGTGTGAATGCTAGAACCAGAGCCCAAGGAATTGCAGCGTCCTTCAGTGGCGGATGAAAACTTGGCGCAGGTGATTTTCTCAGTGTTTGATAAATGTTTTAGTAAATTCCGACTGTTCACATTTTTAACAGGAACTTTCACCACACTTTGAACCAAGATGCGTCAGAAGAAAAAGAAATTTTGTTCAATGACCTTTGGACCTCACAAACAGTATTTAGCACAGAAAAAGACCGCTGTTCTGAGCATTTTACCTGTCAATTCATTTATTCCTTAGAAATAAATACTTTCTCGTCCTTTAATTTGGGGTCTTCCCTGGTGGCTCAGATGGTAAAGAGCCTGCCTGCAATGTGGGAGACCTGGGTTTGATCCCTGGGTCGGGAATATCCCCTGGAGAAGGAAATGGCAACCCACTCCAGTACTCTTGCCTGGAGAATTCTGTGGACGGAGGAGCCTGGAGGGCTGTGGTCCATGGGGTTGCAGAGTCAGACATGACTGAGCAACTAACAGCATCCTTTATTTTACAGATGGAGTTGAAACAACAGAGACATTAAGTACCTGGTCTAAACTTCCACAGCAGGTGAATGATGGAGCTGCCAAATGACACAATTTTGTACTTTGCCACCCAGGATGAGAGGCAGTGAGTGGTGAGCGCACATCTCTTTAAACACTGCAGCTTAAAAATAAAGATCAGATGGAATAAAACATACATCCTTTTTTTTTATTTTTTAAATATATCTCTTGCTTGAAAACAACTTTTTTTTTTTCCTTCTCCTCCTCTAAATAGCACATTTCAAAAGCATCTTGGAAGCCATAGAGACAAGTTAAACTCCGTATGAGCAATTGCTCCACCATGGGGAAAGTGCCTGCCTGAAATTCTCAGAATCCTCCCGTAAGCCATCCTGAGCAGGTAAATGACTCCATAGCTCCAAGGAGCCAAAATACTCCTTGCAAGTGATTCTCTTTTTAGAATACAGAGGAGAATTCAATATGTCTTTGCAGGTTATTACAGAAGACACCTGCTGTTGCCTAGTTCATTCTATGGCAGCTGACACCAGATTTTAAACACAATAAAACAAAATAATGTATACCATTATATTCAGTGACAAGATAATCCTTTCTTGCTTTGTTCTTTGATATTATGCTGCAGGTATATCTGCCACTTCCCATCATCTGATTTCAAGACCGTACTTGCTTGTGTATGCTTGACTTGGACCCAAAGAAAATCAAAAGCTATAAATATTAAAAAAAAAAAAACAACAACTTGGAACAAAGAATAAAAAGTTTTGCAACAAAGGCTGTATTTACTTTTTATGTTTGTGTTCTTAAGGAAACCATATCTTCTCTAAACTTTCCATTTTCTATAGCACTTACTGATGCCAAAGTGTCTTAGTTCAATGAATGAAGCAGACTATAAGCAGAGCATTATAACCCTGCCCTGCTGTATGGCAATGTTTCTTTCTTTATTCACTCATTCACCACTTATTTCTTTAGGGTCTAATATATGTTATTTTCTGCACTCTCGAGTTCCTGGAAATTGTGGAATATAGATACATTAATGAGATGGTTTCTGCCTTGAAGGAATTTAAGTCACCTAATGAAAAAGTCATATGCATGTGCTTTAACACAAAGGAAACACTGGATGTCTCAGAAGAAACCTTTTTGGAGGCTATAGGAGTGGACGTTTAATAAGGGGAGATAGTCTATGCCTCCAGGTAAACCAAACATTTAGCCAGGTTAAGACAAATCACTCCCTGGGAAGATGTTGAGAACTTTCTCTGAACATTTGACAGATATGCCATCTATGTTTATAAAGTCGTCACTTCCTATCATTCCTTTCAATATTGTCTTTGCCCCTGTCTCCCACTCTAACACTACCCAAGGAGTTGTGACATGAGCATTCTGCTGAGTAAGGACAAGGCTTAAATCAGATGCAAATGTCTTCATGCTTCCTTTCCACTTATACTTGCCATTAACATGCAAATGTCAATCTTTTCTCTGATCTCTTTGCAACACTTTGTCCCGACAGACTTGGCCCTAACCTGGCCTTAGATAATGGAGAGCTGTATTTGTGACATCCAGATCCTTACTGAGCTGCTTGTCCACTCTGTAAGTCAAAAACCAAATGTCCTGGATCATAATTCTTCAGGAAATTGCCCTCCATAAAAATGTATATCAGAGTTTGGGTGATAATGTAATTGTAAACTCTGGGCGTTAGTCAAAGTGCTTAAAGGTAAATTTCCTGGCTGGATTCCCACACCCATGAAAGATGATAATTTTTCAAAATCTCCAATTTAGCCCTCTGATGCCTTTGGCAGACATGTGACCTTGTGGGTTCCTAACAGAATTGTTGAGCGTGTACAAAGCCCAATTTTGACGTTTCACTAATATATGCATCAGCATCGATTTTTTGGCTTTCCTTAAATGCTTATTTCGGATGAAATCTGTCCAGCCTGCTCAGAGGCTAGAAGCTGAGTTCTGCATTATTCGTAGAAGCTTACGGTGAAATAAATGCTTGTCTCTTACTATATGGCTCAATGCCCCTGTGTCATATCTATGCATGCCATAAAAATAGCGATAAACATGATATATTTTTATGACTCTGAATGCTCTATGTGTCAATAAAATATTTTTTAAACTGGATGAAGGCTGCAGTGAACCTCCCTCCCTACTGAAGTACAGAGTCACAGTCTCTGTACTGGGATTCAGTCCCGGGGCCTGATTCCGCCCGGATGGCAGAATCATCAATCGTCTGTGATGGAATCAGGTGCATGGAGCTTGTGGCATATGCAGGGTTTTAGTCCTAATGGTCTCAGAGCTTTTTGCCTGATACACATTGAGAAACGCTTCCCCTGCTTCTCGTTGGGGAAATGGATCACCACTATAATCGACCCAATGAGCTAAATGACCTTTCCTTCTTTGAAAGGCCCTGGGATTTCACAAGAGGAAAAGATCCATATATGCAAGAGAAATGGTAGTAAACTTTTCAAAGGCACTTTAAGAGGCTGCTTTAAAATATAGTTTAAAGGTGGAGGAATCCTTTTATAGAAGACATATTGACTGAACACAAGATGTTTTCCCAACTTTAGAGGCATGGTGTTATTTATCCTGTAGCAAACAGCAAGTAGAGGATGCTGTCCATAGTACTGCTTGTACCTCCACAGGCTTTACATTTGCTAAAGCACACTTTGTTTAGTGTTTGCAATAACGTCTAGAAGAATGAGTAATGTCTTATTCCATTTTATAGTACATAGAGTTTAATAAACTCCAAAGTAAATACAAAGTACTTAGAGCGCACTAGGAGACCAGAATGGTTCTTTCTGTTGCCTCTGATTATCTGCCTAATATTTCAGAAGGAGTAACAATAAGCCATTCCATAAAGAAAACCTTTTGCCTGTAGAACAATGAACAAGTAAGTAAACTTTAAACAGTACTCCAATCACAGATACTCCATGCCCTCTCCTCTGCACATACAACAAACAACCAGTGCCCAGTCATACTTTTTAAATACCTGATAAGGACATTTTTATGTTTAAACTGGCCAGTTTCCAAAATAGGCTAAATAAGAACACTTTCTCTGTGTTGATTATAAAACCTGTATGTTTCCTATTTGCTTTCATCAACTCTCCGTATCTGGGTATTGTTGTTGTTGGGGATTTGATTTAATTTTGTCTTGTTATCATTGGACAGCTAACTGACCATAAAAGGAATTAATATTTATTTAGTACAATTTATCATCCTTGGTCTAGGCACTTGACATCTATTAAAAGCTCAGAGTCTCCAAACCACTTCCTAAATTGATCTGCTTTCCAAAAGCATCCTCTGATTCACCTTTCACAGGGAAAAGAAATCCTCCAGTTCCCTGGGATAGTGCTCATTAGCATATGGCGCATGTAGACACAGCAAATCTCCTCAGATTTGCTGGTATTTACATACTGATTTGACATGCATTCGAATTTTAAGGCTGGGCACTCTAAAATGTTAGCCCATTGAGCACATGAACTGGAATCAAATGTGTAATGTTAACATTGCTTTCCTACTCAATTACATAGCAGTTTGGTTAAAAGTTAAGTTGACACAAATCTGCCAATCCTCATTTTTTTTATGACAACCAAATGTCAAGTACATTGCAAGAGAGCATCGGTATATGACAAATCGATAGGAAATCAATGCTAATAAGGCCTTTACAGAGGTCCAGATTATACATCTAGATAAGAATAAATAAAATTTTGTGAGAAATGAAGTCAGAAAGATTTTAGCTTCAGGTTTTCCTGATTCTTCTTAGATAATATGCTGCTTTCATTCTATTGTGCTGCAATACCCTTTCTGAAAATAAGGCAGTCAAGCCATAATAGCATCCATCGTACACATGTCCCTAAGCTTCCTGTACTATGCACCGGTATGCTCAGTCATGTCTGACGCTGTGCCAGCCTATGGACTGTGGCCTGCCAGGCTCCTCTCTCCATGGGGTTATCCTAGCAAGAATACTGGAATGGATTGCCATGCCCTCCTCCAGGGGATCTTCCCAACCCAGGGACCAAGCCTGTGTTTCTTGTAGCTCACGAAGTGGCAGGCAGGTTCTTTACTACTGAGCCACCTGGGAAGCCCACGTTGCAATATATTTAATGCTGCTTATTGTTGTACTGCAATGCACATTTGATTTACTTCCTTATTGGTAACAAATTCCAGGTATAGAGGAGTGAAATGTATTGACTCAGGCCCCAGAGAGAGTGAAAAAGTGTGACAGATCAGCAATACAATCAAGGGTTGTTAATTATAGAATTTAGAGTTTTCTTATTTTTGGTCCATGATCTTCCATGGTGGCTGGAGTTTTGACACTTTGCCAGAAATGCTCAGAATGTCTTCAGAGCAACAGAAACACCATTTAAGTTGAAGAGGAGTCTTAGGGCATGTCATATTCTGGGGAGTCCCTAACTGCAGACTTGATCAAATCATTTGATTTCTCTGAGACTATTTTAATTTTCTCAGGTAACAGATGCAAAACATTAAGCATCATGTTTGACACCTGTCAGGAATTTTGGTATTTGCTAAACAGTCAAGAGCAGATATGGCAGCAATTATCCTTAATTTGCTTTGATGGAATTTCAGTTGAGTTATTCCAAATCCTGAAAGATGATGCTGTGAAAGTGCTGTACTCAATATGCCAGAAAATTTGGAAAACTCAGCAGTGGCCACAGGACTGGAAAAAGTCAGTTTTCATTTCAATCCCAAAGAAAGGCAATGCCAAAGAATGCTCAAACTACCGCACAATTGCACTCATCTCACATGCTAGTAAAGTAATGCTCAAAATTCTCCAAGCCAGGCTTCAGCAATATGTGAACCATGAACTTCCTGATGTTCAAGCTGGTTTTAGAAAAGGCAGAGGAACCAGAGATCAAATTGCCAACATCCGCTGGATCATAGAAAAAGCAAGAGAGTTCCAGAAAAACATCTATTTCTGCTTTATAGACTATGCCAAAGCCTTTGACTGTGTGGATCACAATAAACTGTGGAAAATTCTGAAAGAGATGGGAATACCAGACCACCTGACCTGCCTCTTGAGAAACTTGTTTGCAAGTCAGGAAGCAACAGTTAGAACTGGACATAGAACAACAGACTGGTTCCAAATAGGAAAAGGAGTACATCAAGGCTGTATATTGTCACCCTGTTTATTTAACTTATATGCAGAGTACATCATGAGAAATGCTGGACTGGAAGAAACACAAGCTAGAATCAAGATTGCTGGGAGAAATCTCAATAACCTCAGATATGCAGATGACACCACCCTTATGGCAGAAAGTGAAGAGGAACTCAAAAGCCTCTTGATGAAAGTGAAAGAGGAGAGTGAAAAAATTGGCTTAAAGCTCAACATTTAGAAAACAAAGATCATGGCATCCGGTCCCATCACTTCATGGGAAATAGATGGGGAAACAGTGTCAGACTTTATTTTTCTGGGCTCCAAAATCACTGCAGATGGTGACTGCAGCCATGAAATTAAAAGACGCTTACTCCTTGGAAGGAAAGTTAGGACCAACCTAGATAGCATATTCAAAAGCAGAGACATTACTTTGCCAACACAGGTCCGTCTAGTCAAGGCTATGGTTTTTCCTGTGGTCATGTATGGATGTGAGAGTTGGACTGTGAAGAAGGCTGAGCGCCGAAGAATTGATGCTTTTGAACTGTGGTGTTGGAGAAGACTCTTGAGAGTCCCTTGGACTGCAAGGAGATCCAACCAGTCCATTCTGAAGGAGCTCAGCCCTGGGATTTCTTTGGAAGGAATGATGCTAAAGCTGAAACTCCATTACTTTGGTCACCTCATGCAAAGAGTTGACTCAATGGAAAAGACTCTGATGCTGGGAGGGATTGGGGGCAGGAGGAGAAGGGGACGACAGAGGATGAGATGGCTGGATGGCATCACTGACTCGACGGACGTGAATCTGAGTGAACTGCGGGAGTTGGTGATGGACAGGGAGGCCTGGCATGCTGCAATTCATGGGGTTGTAAAGAGTCTGACATGACTGAGCGACTGATCTGATCTGATCATCATTAACTATGGTATACTTGAAAGGAGCTGGACCATTTTGTCAGACATCAGGATTCACATACGAATAACTCTGCGATTTTTTATGTGTGACTCTAGAAAAATCTCTTTTCCTCCTAGAATCTCTGTACTTTTATCTAAAATTTGAGGATAAAAAAATTATCTAGGAGCAATATTAAAGAATAAGTATGAGTACAGTATAAATCACATTACTGCTGCTACTGCTAAGTCACTTCAGTGGTATCCGACTCTGTGCGACCCCATAGACGGCAGCCCACCAAGCTCCCCCATCCCTGGGATTCTCCAGGCAAGAACACTGGAGTGGGTTGCCATTTCCTTCTCCAGTGCAGGAAAGTGAAAAGTGAAAGTGAAGTGGCTCAGTCGTATCCAACTCTTAGCGACCCCATGGACTGCAGCCTACCAGGCTCCTCCATCCATGGGATTTTCCAGGCAAGAGTACTGGAGTGTGGTGCCATTGCCTTCTCTGATAAATCACATTAAAAATCAAGAAAAATGAAAGTTATATTTATTATTTAACAATGCAGACTTATAAATCTATAATTTGTAAATATACATAATATAACCTATTGTATGTATATGCTATAATATATAAATTAAGTATATGTATCATGCATATTATATCATATTATCATCATTGTCTATATGAATGAACACATGTACTTTTGCCAGCAAACTATTACTAGTCATATTTTAAACTGCAGAACAATTGGGAAAGCAATTATCTTCATAGTAGCAGGTTTTTTTTTTTTTTTTTTTTTACCAAAAATGGAGTAAAGAAGAGAGACTAAAAGTTAGTGATTAATTAGGATCAACTTCCAATTGAAAATGAAGAAAGAAAAAGACTGAAAAGTTTAACTATCTGGGAGTCATCACATTTTACCTATATTCCATGTTCAATTCTATTTCCCCTGTAGATTAAAAAAAAATACAAACAGTTCTCTTTTCTGTTATTAACATGGGAGCAGAACTGTATCATTCTGCTCTTCTTATGTGAGACCCACCTCCATGGAAATCACTAGGGATATTAGAGAAAGGATGATATTATTGACCATCACACTTTACATCTCTATAGTGATATATTCTTTACAAATCTGATATTCATCCATTTAGCAAGAACTTCATCAGTTTGGTCTTGTCTTCTATCCCATTTGTTTATACTAATTGGTGAAAAAGACGCTCAGATTTTTCAGTCAGAAGTTTTTGTTTTCCCACAGTCTGTAGTAGTAAGCTTAGTTTTAAACTTAGCTAACATCAAGCCATTTTAAATTAGGGGCTTCTTTTGTGGCTCAGATGGTAAAGAAACTGCCTACAGTGCAGGAAACCGAGGTCCAATCCCTGGGTCTAGATCACCTGGAGAAGGGGATCAAACCATTTTAAACTAGGCATGAAAAGTGAAAGTGAAGTTGTTCAGTCGTGTCTGACTCTTTGCGACCCCATGGACTGTAGCCCACCAGGCTCCTCCATCCATGGGATTCTCCAGGCAAGAATACTGGAGTGGGTTGCCATTTCTTTCTCCAGGGGATCTTCCTGACCCAGGGATCGAACCCAGGTCTCCTGCATTGCAGGCAGACGCTTTAACCTCTGAGCCACCAGGGAAGCCTAAACTAGGCATATTTAACTGCAAAATCATTTTAACAAACTGATTTCCACTTCTCCCCAGTGCTTTCATAATAATAATAATAGTAGATAACATACACTGGAACATTTCTTCTATGGCAAGACTTTTAGAAAGTGGAAGTGAAGTCGTTCAGTCATGTCAGACTCTTTGTGACCCCATGGACTGTAGCCTACCATGCTCCTCCATCCATGGGATTTTCCAGGCAAGAGTATTGGAGTGGGTTGCCATTTCCTTTGCCAGAGGATATTCCCGACCCAGGGATCGAACCTGGGTCTCCTGCATTGTAAGCAGATGCTTTGCCATCTGAGCCACCAGGGAAATCCAGGGAAAGACTTTATGAATTAGGCTTATTACAGATAAGAAAACTGAGGCTCAGAAATACTGAACAACATTTTGAGAATTACTCAGCTGGTGAAGATCAGAAGTTAGATTTGAACTCAAGTAATCTACGTGCAGGCTTCCCTGGTAGCTCAGCTGGTAAAGAATCCTTCTGCAATGCAGGGGACCCCAGTTCGATTCCTGGGTCAGGAAGATCCCCTGGAGAAGAGAGAGGCTGCCTACTCCAGTATTCATGGGCTTCCCTGGTGGCTCAGATGGTAAAGAATTCACCTGCAATATGGGAGACCTGGGTTGGATCCCTGGGTTTGGAACATCCCCTGGAGGAGGGAATGGCTACTAACTCCAGTATTCTGGCCTGGAGAATCCCCATGGACAGAGAAGCCTGGTGGGCTACAGTCCATGGTTTTGCAGGTGGACATGACTGAGCAACTGAGTACAGGACACAGCACAATCTATGTTCAGAGTTTAAGTTAATAATTTTTATAAAGTATGGTATTACCTTGCTCATCAGTCTCATACCCCCAAACAAACAAATGAAAAAATGCGATTAAGCAGATCACATAAAATACAGAGGAAATGCTTAGGAGACCTGGAACTTAAATCCAAAAATCCTAACTATTTATATTAAAGATTCTTGATTGGGGGATGAGGACAGAATTAATGAGAGATATGATTTTACATAACTGCTTTTTTTCTACTAGCTATGTAAGTACAACTTTTAGCGCTTTCTCACCACCAATATCCCTCACTGTTGTTTGCCTTGCAAACATATGGAATTGGCAATTAGCAGTTTACAGCCCTGATGTTTCACTTTCACTGGCATCTGAGCTTTTCCTCAACTTAGTCCTGTGAAAACCTGCCAAGCCTATAACAGGCTTTGAGAGATGGAGCACAGCACTCGGGGAAACAGCTGACAAGATCTCAGATCTGGTCTGTGTGTGTGTATCAGCCTGTCTCCATTCTGTTGCAGTAACTTTCCTAGGTCCACAAATGTAAGTTTTTTACGTAACTTGGCAAAGCACCCTGGCTACAATAATGTGCCATGTTGTCTTCACCAGGAGATGCTGAAGGCTGCATGGGCAATTCAGGCACAGGGTAGTAAAGAACTGGTTATATAGCATCAGTGACTCATTGGACATGAATCTGAGCAAACTCCGGGAGATAGTGAAGGACAGGGGAGCCTGGTGTGCTGCAGTCCATGGCGTCACAAAGAGTTGGATATGACTTAGCAACTGAACAACAACAAAAAAAAAGAGAAATGTACCTTTTGGCCTCAGCTTCTAGGAGGTAACACATATCATACCTAACAGAAGTGCATTTGTTAAAGGGGGAGGCCTATGCCAGATCTTAGGGTGCAGCCAACAATACCTGATAATCTTAGAGTGGAGGCAGAAAAAACCAGAATGAACCATCATATGATTTAGGTCATTCCGTATCAGTTGACCTTGAAACTGAATCCAAGCATGAAGGTAATTAATCAGTCAATCATGTGTACATAATGAAGCCCCAGTATAAACTCTGACACTAAGTCTTGAGTGAAATTCCCTGGTGGGTAATAAATGCTCTATGAAAATTCTCACATATCAATGCTGGGAAGATAACGGGATAATGTTCAGAACCCTCCCAGACTCTGCCCTATGTCTGTCTTTGTCTGATTTTAGTCTGTATCTATTCCCTATAATAACTCATAACTGTGAGTCCTTGTAGTGAGTTATCAAATGTAAGAGTCATTCTGAGAACTCTTTGAACTTGGAGTTGGTGTCAGAAGTGAGAGCAGTCTTGGTAATTTTGACCTCAAATTTTGAAGTTTAGCTAATTGTAGGTAGATACAGCTAATTGTAGGTAGAAAGGCAATGCCAAAGAATGCTCAAACTACCACACAATTGCACTCAACTCACACGCTAGCAAAGTAATGCTCAAAATTCTCCAAGCCAGGCTTCAATAGTACATGAATGGAGAAATTCCAGATGTTCAAGCTGGATGTAGAAAAGGCAGAGGAACCAAAGATCAAATTGCCAACATCCGTTGAATCATCAAAAAAGCAAAAGAGTTCCAGAAAAACATCTACATCTGCTTTATTGACTATCCCAAAGCCTTTAACTGTGTGGATCACAACAAACTGTAGAAAATTTTGAAAGAGGTGGAAATACCAGACCACCTGACCTGCCTTCTGAGAAATCTGTATGCAGGTCAAGAAGCAACAGATAAAACTGGGCATGGAACAACAGACTGGTTCCAAATAGGAAAAGGAGTACGTCAAGGCTGTATATTGTCACCCTGCCTATTTAACTTATATGCAGAGTACTTCATGAGAAACGCTGGGCTGGATGAAGCACACACTGGAATCAAGATTGCCGGGAGAAATATCAATAACCTCAGATATGCAGATGATACCACCCTGATGGCAGAAAGTGAAGAACTGAAGAGCCTCTTGAAGAAAATGAAAGAGGAGAGTGAAAAAGTTGGCTTAAAACTTAACATTCATAAAACTAAGATCATGGCATCTGGTCCCATCACTTCATGGAAAGTAGATGGGGAAACAATGGAAACAGTGAGAGACTTTTTTGGGTTTCAAAATCACTGCAGATGGTGACGGCAGCCATGAGATTAAAAGACACATGCTCCTTGGAAGAAAAGCTATGACCAACCTAGACAGCATATTATACAGCAGAGACATTGCTTTGCAAACAAAGGTCCATCTAGTCAAGGCTATGCTTTTTCCAGTAGTCATGTATGGATGAGAGATTTAGAATATAAAGAAAGCTGAGCACCAAAGAATGGATATTTTTGAACTGTGGTGTTGGAGAAGACTCTTGAGAGTCCCTTGGGCTGCAAAGAGATCCAACAAGTCTATCCTAAAGGAAATTAGTACTGAATAGTCATTGGAAGGACTGATGCTGAAGCTGAAGCTCCAATACTTTGGCCCCCTGATACAAAGAGCTGACTCTGGAAAATACCCTGATGCTGGGAAAGATTGAAGGCAGGAGGAAAAGGGGATGACAGAGGATGAGATGGTTGGATGGCATCACGGATTTGATGGATATGAGTTTGAGCAAGCTTCTGGAGTTGGTGATGGACAGGGAAGCCTGATGTGCTGCAGTCCTTGGGGTTGCAAAGAGTTGGACATGACTGAACGACTGAACGGAACCAAACTGAAGGTACATATATAGCATCTTCACAGAAAAAAGCGTAAAGAGAGAGAGAGAGACAGAACTGATATCTAGATTTGAAGTTTTTTGATAATATCTGAATCTTGGATCTCCTATCTACTAGTCATGTCACTGTGGGCAACTCATTTTGACTCTGTAATCGTCCATCTAATAATATGGGAGCTGATACAACATTTCCAGCAGAATTGCTGTGAGGATCAAAAGGGCCTATTTACAGAAAATCCCAGCATCCTGTCTGACACCTGGCAGGTGCTTCATAAACATTCATAAACACCAGGGCCTTCCCTGGAGACTCAGCTAGTAAAGAATCTGCTTGCAATACTGGAGACTCTAAATTGATTTCTGGGTCAGGAAGATCCCCTGGAGAAGGGAATGGCTACCCACCCACCCCAGTATTCTTGCCTGGGAAATCCTATGGACAGAGGAGCCCAGCTGCCTGTAGTTGATGGGTTTGCAAAGAGTTGGACACTACTGAATGACTAACACTTTTTATCTTTGACTGACGAGTCATTTCAGACACAACCTTTGAAGAACTGTAAGAGAGTTTGGGGCAGTGGAAGGATGTTTGAGTTGCAGGTGGTAAATACTTAAGTGTGAAGCAACTTCCCCCTTCACGCCTTCCCCCAGGGAAAGATTTCAGTAGGGCTTTTGGAGAACTGCTTTTGAAGGTGGAGACTAAGGTTCTCAGGATTAGAGTGACCTCCTCAAGGGATCACAAGCCACTCAGTGGAGGCATACCTTCAGTCATTTATTTCTTCAAAAGAAACTTATTAGAATTTTTGATGTGCCAAGTTGAGGTGTTATCAGGTAACAAAATTCCTCTTCTCATGAAACGAATGCATGTATCATGTAAATGTCATGCAGTAATGACTGCTATAAAGAAAAACGAAGCAGGGCAAGACGACGGCGTGTGAGGACTGCAGTGTTACTTGATAAGGGGTGGTCAGGGGATGCATTTCAGGGGAGATGACATTTAACCAGAAGTCTGAGCCTAGTGAGGTGACAGCCTTGTCAATGTCTGGGGAAGAGTGTTTGAGGCAAGGGCATTCTAAAGTGAGGCATTGAAACATGTATAATATCATATAAGAAACGAATTGCCAGTCCAGGTTCGATGCAGGATACAGGAAGCTTGGGGCTGGTGCACTGGGATGACCCAGAGGGATGGTATGGGGGAGGGAGGTGGGGTGGGGGTTCAGGATGGGGAACACGTGTACACCCATGGTGTATTCATGTTGGTATATGGCAAAACCAATACTGTAAATATTGTAAAGTAAAAATAAATAAATAAATAAATGATAAATGGTTAAAAAAATGATGAAGAGAAATAAAAAATAAATAAATAAAGTGGGGCATTTCGGAAGAGCAGTAGGAGACCAGCACAGGCTTCCCTGGTGGCTCAGTGGTAAAGAACCAGCCTGCTAATGCAGGAGACCTGGGTTTGATCTCTGGGTTGGGAAGCTCTCCTGGAGAAGGAAATGGCAACCCTCTCCAGTATTTTTACCTGGGAAATCCCACGGACAGAGGAGACTGAAGGGCTACAGTCCATTGGGTCGCAAAAGAGTCAGATACAATTTAGTCACGAACAACAACAGCAAGGAGACCAGCACGATACAGCATTTTACTTTAGCAAAACTCTCGTCAGTTTACAGATTTTAATTTCCTTCTATTTCAATGTAATATTTTAGATTGAACAAAATATTTCTGAAGGAAAATATACCTAAGAAATAAAAGAATTAAAAGGGTATAAAAAGAAATAAATGATAAAATAAAATTATGGGACAATGTAGTAAGAATTCCCCAATGAATTATTAAAAAGCATTATGAAAAAAAAAAAGCATTATGAAGTGACAGTGTAGAATCTATAGTGAGGATCCAAGAATCAGCATCCAGATTGGTGTAAGACTGGAAATACTCCCTGAGCTATTAATATGCTAACCAATACCATCACAGAACCATTGGAAACCACTAAGTTAAGAGATAGATCCCTCATGAAATGATATTGGGAAATTTTGCTAATCAGAAAATAAATTAGTTAGGGTCTCCCCATTCTTTATGCACCAAAGTATCTTTTTTTTTTTCAATGAGTTAATCTTAAATATAAGATTGTAATATATATATATATATATAATTGTACTCTATAAAAAGGAGAAGAACTCACGGGTTAGTATTAGGACCATCTTGGGATAGAAAACAACCTGCAATATATTTAGTTAAAATATAAATATAAAATCCCCTGTCGGCTCAGATGGTAAAGATCCATCTGTACCAGGTTAAATCCCTGGGTCAGGAAGAGCCCCTGGAGAAGGGCATGGCAACCCAATCCAGTATTCTTGCCTGGATAATCCCATGGACAGAGGAGCCTGGTGGGCTACAGTCCGTGGGATCACAAACAGTCAGACAGGACCGAGCAACTAACACTTATAAATATAAAAATACACACATTTAAATACAATAAATCCCTCCCAAGATTACCTATAATGAATTTTTTTTTTAATCAAATGAGCCCGTAAAAGGGCCAGTAAAAGGGAAACGGACATTTTTCTGATATCTCAGCATTTCCTGGTACTTTTCAATTTCATTTGTATTCCAACCTTAAGTTTGTTGGTGTCATTTCATATTTGCTTTCTAAAAAATAATTTTATTTATTTATTTTTGGCTGTGCTGGATCTTTGGTGCTGCACTGGCTTTTCTCTAGTTTTGGGGAGCAGGGGCCAGTCCATTTGCAGTGCCTGGGCTTCTCGCTGTGGGGGCTGCTCTTGTTGTGAACCACAGGCTCTAGGACACTCGGCTTCAGCAGGTGCAGGGTTCCATAGCTGTGGCTCCTGGGCTCTAGAAAGCGGGATCAATAATTGTGGTCCACGGGCCTAGCACCTCCACAGCCTGTGGGATCTTCCCAGATCAGGGATCGAACTTGCACCTCCTGCCTTGGCAGGCTGATTCTTTACCACTGAGCCACCAGGCAAGCCCTAATATTTGGCTATTAACCTAAAAATTAAAAGCTTTAGTCATCAAAATTCTTAAACTTAACATTATGTGCTACTGATCATGTCTGAAAATATTTTAAAGTTATGCTTCCCCTTGCAAGAAACAGAAGAATTTAAATAGGCTTCAGAAAAGAATCATCTTGTTCTGACACCCGAACAAATTCTTTATGACTTGGACACCTTGTCCATCATAATATTTCTGGAGACCAGAATAGAATCCCCAACCATGGAAGGAGATGTTTGAGAACATTTGGATCCTGCTTTGAAAGTAGGATGTTTTATTTACCCCTCCATTTCACTCATAATCAGAAACATATGGAATGTTTTATTTGCAGGCTACAAAAGCAAATCAAACAGGAAATCCAGCATGGGAAAGAATTTATTCTTCCTGTGGCTCAGAAGCCTAGCTCTATGTCCACACTTCCAAGCTCATCACTTTCTCTCCAGAGTTATCAAGGTTAATAATGGCCACTTCTGTGCCCTGTGTCGCTGCTTCCACTCTGGGTGGTGTTGTCAGAGCCAGTTTCATTTACCCTCCTGATATTAATTCTTCTGTTGTCTTCTTCTGCTTCTTGGAAATGTGTCATTTAACCTGATTATTGCCAGTTGCTCTGTCAGGATTACTGCCTGTGTGTTTGTTTTTACTGATGAGGTACCTCATTTTTCCTTAAATCCCCTGGTTCTCTATCCAAAGACATTCTCTGGTCAGGGGCACCTCATTTCTGTAGGATTTTTATTATATACCTGGAAGCAGGCAAATGAGGATGGATCCACTCCCAGCCCCAGGGTATCTATCCTCACTCACACACAGTAAAGTAGGTGCTGAAAGCAGGGTCAGCGGCACCTGACACAGATTTCCCCCATTATTCGAAAGTAGAAAGCTCCTAGGAAACGTTGTAATCTGAGATGCCGTAAAGCAGAGAAGACATTACCTTATGACACATCTTGCTAAGGGAGTGGTCCCCACCCTTTTGGGCACCGGGGACTGGTTTTGTGGAAACATGGACCCAAGGAAGGGTAGTGCTGGATGGTTTCAGGGTGATTCAAGTGCATTACATTTATTGTGCATTTTATTTCTATTAGTATTACATTGAGACACAACCAAAATGAAATAATTATACAACTCACCATAATACAAAATCACTGGGAGCCCTGAGCTTGTTTCCCTGAGCCCAACTGGTAATGTGAGCCATGGGGAGCAGCTGTAAATACAAACGAAGCTGGTTTGCCCGCTGTTCACTTCCTGCTGTGCAGCCTGTTTCTAACAGCCCGTGGACTGGTCCCAGTCCTTTGCTAGGGGTTGCACAAAAGATTGAGAAAAAGCACAGATGCTCGCAGCCAGTCCAAAGCTCTGGTGGTTGATGCTGAGTGTAGTTCGCAGGGAAAGAGCCTGGCAGCACTCCATTCATTGTCCAGGGTGCTTCACTGCATCTCAGAGGGCTCCTTGCAAAAGCAACAGTGCCCGCTATTTTTGCATCTCACCTTTTTTTGTGTGTGTTTTTTGTAAAAGTGAAAATCTTCGGATTTCTAATGGTTAGCAAAAAGCGGGTCTTTTGTAAAAGCGAAGAGGTGTAAAGTGATCTTTCTTCAATACAGGGATACCTAGAGTAGTTACCTCTTTCTGGGACCAGAATTTTCTACAAAAGGACATCATGATTGAGTGAAATAAGAAGACAGAGTAGGTTTTTTAGAATTAGACACAGAATTTGCTGTATCAGTTTCAGCTAGTGGGTTAAATCTAATTACTGTGCTTTGACATGTTTTAGAGCTTGAGATCTCTTTTGTTAGCTACGTTTCTTAGCTGTTCAACAATATTTGGAAAACCTAAATTTTTATAATAAACTTGACACTTTTCCATCCTCCCAGGGACCATGTCTCTCTAGACTTCATTTTTACCTGAAGAATGCTAGAGAACTCCTATCAAAGATCCTTGAAGTTCCTTCTCTACCTTGAAAGTCAAAGTTGCTCAGTTGTGTCTGACTCTTTGCCACCCCACGGACTATGCAGTCCATAGAATTCTCCAGACCAGAATACTGGAGTGGGTAGCCATTGCCTTCTCCAGGGGATATTCCCAACCCAGGGATCAAACCCAGGTTTCCTGCTTTGTGTGCAGATTCTTTACCAGCTTAAGCCCCTTTTCCACCTTAAGAATATTATATTACCCCAAAGAGGTTCTTTCAAGGTGGAAAATGGTGATTTGAACAACACAAAGGTAAAAAAAAAAAAAAAAAAGATTAATTGCAACATGAAATATCAGCAATTTTAGTCAAGGACTATATCTTGCTTTAGATGCTGGCACATTGGGTATGCTGAACAATATATACTGGAGGCAGTTGCCATTTCCTTATCCAGGGGAATCTTCCCAACTCAGGGATTGAACCTGCATTTCCTGCACTGGCAGGTAGATTCTTAACCACTGAGATGCTAGGGAGGCATATATATATGTATGTATATATAGTAAATAATATATATAAATAATATATAGTAACATACTATAATAATATATTAAATAATATATAGTAAATAATATCTTCATGCTGCTGCTGCTGTTAAGTCGCTTCAGTCATGTCCGACTCTGTGCGACCCTATAGACGGCAGCCCACCAGGCTCCACCGTCCCTGGGATTCTCCAGGCAAGAACACTGGAGTGGGTTGCCATTTCCTTCTACAGTGCATGAAAGTGAAAAGTGAAAGTGAAGTTGCTCAGTCGTGTCCGACTCTTAGCAACCCTGTGGACTGCAGCCTACCAGGCTCCTCTGTCCATGGGATTTTCCAGGCAAGAGTACTGGAGTGGGTTGCCATTGCCTTCTCTGAATACCTTCATAGTGGGGGAAAAAAAGATAAGTGATCTGAGCCAAGCAAGAATCTATAGGTGTTTGTTTTGTTTGGTAGACTGTAGATAGAAAACCCAATTACTTGCTAAACATTAAAAAGTATTCACATGTAGGCATGAGTATAAAGCTGCTATTAAATAGACAATTAAGTATCAGAGAATATGGCTGGTAAAAAGGGCTTTCTCTATGACATTAGAATTTCATTGCTTTGAGGAATTTTTAGTTTTGTGACCAAACCCATTCAAGCAGGTGTCAGAGGTTAGAAATTGTTGGGTGGAATATGGTTTAAAGCCCTTTGTAGCCCATTCTTACCGACTGCATCCCTGGTCTTACTCCATATCCTTGCCTTCTATGATACAGAGGATGCTGAATAATATTTTTTTTCTCAATGCAAAAAAACTTTTAATTTTTTCAAACAAAATTTTCAAATGGCAAATGAACAGAAATTTAAAAGTTGCAAATTTGCAGCTGTAGCCTGTGGGGAGAGGAAAACTCTACCCATCAAATCTGCAAAGTAGACCAGAATATAGAAAAATCAATTGATTGGCAGCTGTGGGTATTTACCATCTCTCTTTAATTGCTTGAAATCATAGAGTTTGGAGATTTCACTAGACTTGGCAGCAGTTCAAACTGCGGACTGTTCCTTTTTTGGTAGGAGGCTGAGAAGCCTGAAATGTGGATGATACCTTTAGGAAAACAGGCAAGAAAAATAAACTAGGGAAGATGATGGAGAAGTTATAGCCAGAGATGCAGAAAGAAGTTCAATTCCATAACCTAAGGGAAACTAAAAGAGAAGGAAGTTCAAGGAAGTCTAGAATTGTTATCTTCAAAGGCAGAGAATTTAAATATCCTAGACTGATACAAGTTAATATATTTTAAAAAATGGTAGTTTTTTAAAAAAAGAACTCAGCATTATATAACTGGGAGTAAAGTTTCAATAGAAGGAAATATAGTACTGGGAATTTATCCAAACAATATGTACTTGATCACTAAGTAGGCAGTTAATTTATCAGCAAAACAGGCCGTGCTGGGATAATTAAATATTATGGACCATTTCTCATTTCTTTTCTCTCTGAGATGTCCAGTTAGTAACTTTCCTTTTCCTAAATAATATTCCATTAAAAAAACTACCAAGAAAAATGCAGTTGATACTGTAATTGTGTGATCAGTGGTAAGATTTCTATGACTCTCTTTCTGTGTGAATGTGATGGTGTATATTTCTGTGATTTTGAGGGAGAGAATTCATTATGTATTCACTCAATAAGCATTATGTAGACAATTATTCTGAACCAGACTCAGAAGCAAAAGATTCAGCTTGAAATTCAGAGATATATCTAATATGGTTGGGTATTAGTATCAGTCAGAGTTCCATACAGGGACAGAACTTTTTTCTTGGCATTATATTTTATCATTTCTATAAAGCACATATTTTCACTTTCTTCATCTTTGAAATGATAAAATTGATGGTATTATTATAGCTTAATTAGATATTAAATTTAGGTGTTATTATAATTTAATAGGTATACCTATTAAATTAAATATCTAAAAATAGGTATTATTATAATTTAATTATAGTTTAATAATTCTTTCACAATTCAGGAAGGTGAAGGTCATGGAGAATTGCTTCTAAGTGTAAAAAACGAGAAATAAGAATTATTGGAACCACAGGAAGCTATATCTGTTTATTCTCAACTGCTTGTAACATTGAAGATGTCTTTTTTTTAATTAAATTTTATTTTATTTAACTTTACAATATTGTATTGGTTTTGCCATATATCAAAATGAATCTGCCACAGGTATACATGTGTTCCCCATCCTGAACCCTCCTCCCTCCTCCCTCCCCATACCATCCCTCTGGGTCGTCCCAGTGCACCAGCCCCAAGCATCCAGTATCGTGCATTGAACCTGGACTGGAGACTTGTTTCATATATGATATTATACATATTTCAGTGCCATGTCTTAACTAGAAGTAAGTATCAAGCTTGTGCTTGCCATTGCCCGCGTGTCTACCTATTGCTACAAGAGGAAAATGTTTCTACTTTTCCATCTTTAACTTTTCATAGCCTCTCATTGGTGGAGTTGAAATGGAACTCTGTTGACAAGAGAATTAGCTACATAGTTTAAAGTTGCTTAGCTCTTATAATAAGGGAATAACTCAAAGGACAGAGAGTACTGGGGATCTCTGTACAGACACATAAAATAATGAGGAAAGCACTTAAGCAAAGTTGGGGGGTAATATTTGGATTACAAATGGCAAGGTACTAGTGCAAATTGAAGTTTGCAATTTTAAAATGAATTTCACATTTTATAGATGCTTAAAGTAGGTACAATGGCAAATTATATTAATGAGGAGGTTGGTTATGAAAGGTTAATTTTTCTGAAATTGCACATATAACAAACATTGTAGTCAAGATTTGAATCCAGATTTTGGAAGATCAATGCCATGATTATTACTTCCACTAGGAAGCCAAGGAAATAGTATTGCGCCATTGAAGATATAAATGCAATATACAGAGTGAAACTCATCAAAATAAGAATGATTACAAAGGGACTTGTAGAATTATTCTCTCTTACTGCCTCTGAGATTTGCTGTATGTTTCATAAATAAGTCATTTTTACTTTTTATAAAAGTTATTTGACCATGTGTATATTTCTCTACCTCCATTACTTTCTTCAGTTCAGTTCAGTTCAGTTCAGTCGCTCAGTCGTGTCCGACTCTTTGTGACCCCATGAATCGCAGCACGCCAGGCCTCCCTGTCCATCACCAACTCCCGCATTTCACTCAGACTCACGTCCATCGAGTCAGTGATGCCATCCAGCATCTCATCCTCTGTCGTCCCTTTCTCCTCCTGCCCCCAGTTCCTCCCAGCATCAGAGTCTTTTCCAATGAGTCAACTCTTTGCATGAGGTGGCCAAAGTACTGGAGTTTCAACTTTAGCATCTTTCCTTGCAAAGAACACCCAGGGCTGATCTACTTCAGAATGGACTGGTTGGATCTCCTTGCAGTCCAAGGGACTCTCAAGAGTCTTCTCCAACACCACAGTTCAAAAGCATCAATTCTTCGGCACTCAGCCTTCTTCACAGTCCAACTCTCACATCCATACATGACCACAGGAAAAACCATAGCCTTGACTAGACGGACCTTTGTTGGCAAAGTAATGTCTCTGCTTTTGAATATGCTATCTAGGTTGGTCCTAACTTTTTTTCCAAGGAGTAAGCGTCTTCTAATTTCATGGCTGCAGTCACCATCTGTAGTGATTTTGGAGCCCAAAAAGGTAAAGTCTGACACTGTTTCCCCATCTATTTCCCATGAAGTGATAGGACCAGATGCCATGATCTTCATTTTCTGAATGTTGAGCTTTAAGCCAACTTTTTCACTCTCCTCTTTCACTTTCATCAAGAGGCTTTTGAGTTCCTCTTCACTTTCTGCCATAAGGGTGGTGTCATCTGCATATCTGAGGTTATTGAGATTTCTCCCGGCAATCTTGATTCAAGTTTGTGCTTCTTCCAGCCCAGCGTTTCTCATGATGTACTCTGCGTATAAGTTAAATAAGCAGGGTGACAATATACAGCCTTGATGAACTCCTTTCCCTATTTGGAACCAGTCTATTGTTCCATGTCCAGTTCTAACTGTTGCTTCTTGACCTGCATGCAGGTTTCTCAGGAGGCAGGTCAGGTGGTCTGGTATTCCCATCTCTTTCAGAATTTTCCACAGTTTATTGTGATCCACATAGTCAAAGGCTTTGGCATAGTCAATAAAGCAGAAATAGATGTTTTTTCTGGAACTCTCTTGCTTTTTCCATAATCCAGTGGATGTTGGCAATTTGATCTCTGGTTCTTCTGCCTTTTCTAAAACCAGCTTGAACATCAGGAAGTTCACAGTTCACGTATTGCTGAAGCCTGGCTTGGAGAATTTTGAGCATTACTTTACCAGCGTGTGAGATGAGTGCAATTGTGTGGTAGTTTGAGCATTCTTTGGCATTGCCTTTCTTTGGGATTGGAATGAAAACTGACCTTTTCCAGTCCTGTGGCCACTGCTGAATTTTCCAAATTTGCTGGCATATTGAGTGCAGCACTTTCACAGCATCTTTCAGGATTTGATATAGCTCAACTGGAATTCCATCACCTCCACTAGCTTTGTTCGTAGTAATGCTTTCTAAGGCCCACTTGACTTCACATTCCAGGATGTCTGGTTCTAGGTTAGTGATCACACCATCGTGATTATCTGGGACATGAAGATCTTTTTTGTACAGTTCTTCTGTGTACTCTTGCCATCTCTACTTGATATCTTCTGCTTCTGTTAGGTCCGTACCATTTCTGTCCTTTTTCAAGCCCATTGTTTCATGAACTGTTTCCTTGGTATCTCTAATTTTCTTGAAGAGATCTCTAGTCTTCATTCTGTTGTTTTCCTCTATTTCTTTGCATTGATCACTGAGGAAGGCTTTCTTATCCCTTGTTGCTCTTCTTTGAAACTCTGCATTCAGATGTTTATATCTTTCCTTTTCTCCTTTGCTTTTCACTTCTCTTCTTTTCACAGCTATTTTTAAGGCCTCCCCAGACAGCCATTTTGCTTTTTTGCATTTCTTTTCCATGAGGATGGTCTTGATCCCTGTCTCCTGTACAACGTCATGAACCTCATTCTATAGTTCATCAGGCACTCTATCTATCAGATCTAGGCCCTTAAATCTATTTCTCACTTCCACTGTATAATCATAAGGGATTTGATTTAGGTCATACCTGAATGGTCTAGTGGTTTCCCCTACTTTCTTCAATTTCAGTCTGAATTTGGTAATAAGGAGTTCATGGTCTGAGCCACAGTCAGCTCCTGGTCTTGTTTTGGTTGACTGTATAGAGCTTCTCCATCTTTGGCTGCAAAGAATATAATTAATCTGATTTTGGTGTTGACCATCTGGTGATGTCCATGTGTAGAGTCTTCTCTTGTTTTGTTGGAAGACAGTGTTTGCTATGACCAGTGCATTTTCTTGGCAAAACTCTATTAGTCTTTGCCCTGCTTCATTCCGTATTCCAAGGCCAAATTTGCCTGTTACTCCAGGTGTTTCTTGGCTTCCTACTTTTGCATTCCAGTCCCCTATAATGAAAAGAACATCTTTTTTGGGTGTTAGTTCTAAAAGATCTTGTAGGTCTTCATAGAACCGTTCAACTTCAGCTTCTTCAGCGTTACTGGTTGGTGCATAGACTTGGATTACTGTGATATTGAATGGTTTGCCTTGGAAACGAACAGAGATCATTCTGTCATTTTTGAGATTGCATCCAAGTACTGCATTTCAGACTCTTTTGTTGACCATGATGGCTACTCCATTTCTTCTGAGGAATTCCTGCCCGCAATAGTAGATATAATGGTCATCTGAGTTAAATTCAGCCATTCCAGTCCATTTTAGTTCACTGATTCCTAGAATGCCAACAGTTACTCTCCATGTCTTGTTTGACCACTTGCAATTTGCCTTGATTCATGGACCTGACATTCCAGGTTCCTATGCAATATTGCTCTTTTCAGCATCGGACCTTGCTTCTTTCACCAGTCACATCCACAGCTGGGTATTATTTTTGCTTTGGCTCCATCCCTTCATTCTTTCTGGAGTTATTTCTCCACTGATCTCCAGTAGCATATTGGGCCCCTACTGACCTGGGGAGTTCCTCTTTCAGTATCCTATCATTTTACTTTTTCATACTGTTCATGGGGTTCTCAAGGCAAGAATACTGAAGTGGTTTGCCATTCCCTTCTCCAGTGGACCACACTCTGTCAGACCTCTCCACCATGACCCGCCTGTCTTGGGTTGTCCCATGGGCATGGCTTAGTTTCACTGAGTTAGACAAGGCTGTGGTCCTAGTGTGATAACATCTAAATACTCACTTTAAAACATTTTAGTATTCGAACCCTCATATATTCTTAAATCAAGGTAGATATTTTTTATCATTATACATATATTTTTTTCTATTCTATTGCCAGTACCATCCTTTTTTTTTTTTTTTTTTTCTGTATTGCTATGACCTGCCTCTTGAGAAACCTATATTCAGGTCAGGAAGCAACAGTTAGAACTGGAAATGGAACAACAGACTGGTTCCAAATAGGAAAAGGATTACATCAAGGCTGTATATTATCACCCTGCTTATTTAACTTCTATGCAGAGTACATCATGAGAAACACTGGGCTGGAAGAATAACAAGTTGGAATCAAGATTGCCGGGAGAAATCTCAATAACCTCAGATATGCAGATGACACCACCCTTATGGCAGAAAGTGAAGAGGAACTCAAAAGCCTCTTGATGAAAGAGAAAGAGGAGAGTGGGAAAGTTGGCTTAAAGTTCAACATTCATAAAACTAAGATCATGGCATCTGGTCCCATCACTTTATGGGAAATAGATGGAGAAATAGGGGAAACAGTAGCTGACTTTTTTTTTTTTCTGCGGATGGTTACTGCAGCCATGAAATTAAAAGATGCTTACTCCTTGGAAAGAAAGTTATGACCAACCTAGATAGCATATTCAAAAGCAGAGACATTACTTTGCCAACACAGGTCCGTCTAGTCAAGGCTATGGTTTTTCCTGTGGTCATGTATGGATGTGAGACTTGGACTGTGAAGAAAGCTGAGCGCCAAAGAATTGATGCTTTTGAACTGTGGTGTTGGAGAAGACTCTTGAGAGTCCCTTGGACTGCAAGGAGATCCAACCAGTCCATTCTAAAGGAGATCAGCCCTGGGTGTTCTTTGGAAGGAATGATGCTAAAGCTGAAACTCCAGTACTTTGGCCACCTCATGCAAAGAGTTGACTCATTGGAAAAGACTCTGATGCTGGGAGTGATTGAGGGCAGGAGGAGAAGCAGATGACAGAGGATGAGATGGCTGGATGGCATCATCAACACAATGGACATGAGTTTGAGTGAACTCTGGGAGTTGGTGATGGACAGGGAGGCCTGGCGTGCTGCAATTCATAGGGTTGCAAAGAGTCGGACACGACTGAGGGACTGAACTGAACTGAACTAATGATAGCTAGTACTACAAATCCATCTCATCACTCTTGGTTTCCAAACTGTCTGATATATATTCACTTATTATATCATTTTGGCTAAGTTTAGAAAGTTTTCCAATCCTCCTTCCAAAACACACCTTTAAAATTTTTGCTTAGATTCCTTTATCTTCTAAATTAAACTTTCAATTGGAATCATTCCTGTAGGGGTTTTTCAAATTACTTTGTTTATTAGGATTTTTGCTGTTTCCCCCAGTGATTCTCTGTAGATTTTCTCATAATGGTTTTCTTAAACATTCTTTTTGAGCTTACTCCTAAATACTTCGTGATATGGTCAGTATTGACAATGACCGTTATTTTTCCCTTGTTGGTATCAGAAAATGTTAGTTTTTAAAAATGTTCATTGCTATCTACCCAAATATTCCAACACACTTTAATACTGTGTTATTGTCTTATTATGCAGTTGTATAATCTATAATTAATCATAATTGTCTTATTCTTGAATTTTATCACTACACTTTTTCCTTTCCCCCTTCCTCTTCCTTTTCTTCCTCTATCTCCTTTTTCTTCTTCTCTTTCCTTACTCCTCTTTTTCCTTTCCGTCTTCTTCCTCCTCTTTCCCCCTCCCCCACTATCCTCCCCTCTTCTTTCTCCTCTTTCTCCTGTGACAGTTACTAGAACCTCAGACATTGATAGATATTAATGATAGAAAGTGATAGAAGTAGTGGAAGTCTTGCCTCTGATTGTATTGTTTGTGGTTGGTGTTCCATTCAATTGTCAACTCTACCTCGCTGCCTTCTTATACCTGAAACATTCTTCCCACACATACACAGTAGATTTTTCACCTCATTGCAGGGTTTATTCAAAGCTCACCCCCCATTAGAGTGTAAACTCCATAAAAGACAGGGACTCTTTGCCTTGAATATTCTTTATGTACTCACATCTTAGATGGAACTGGGTAAATATTTATTCAATCAAAATCAGTGAGTCATTGAGAGTAGTGTTAGTTGATTGCTTGAGACAGTTATCTTTTATTTTGTTAAATACATTCATTGCATGCATCTACATACCAGATCTGCAAGTAGATTCATCTGTACCACTTTTCTAGATTCCATAGATGGGTGGAATGGAGGGGTGGGAGTCAGGTCCAAGAGAAAGGGAATATATGCATACATAAATCTGATTTATGTTGTTGTACAGCAGAAACCAACACAACATTGTAAAGCCATTATACTTCAATGAAAAATTAAATAAAATAAATTGAAAAGGAACTAAACACACACACACACACACACACACACACAAGAAATTCATTGTATTCCTCATTTGCTTACAGTTTGCTTAGGATCGGACTTTGAGTTTTACTAAACATTTTAGGATCTCATGAAATGAAAATGTAAAAATTTTTGATCTAATGATATAAGACCTATGTTATTAGATATTCTAATATTAAACAGCCTTTGTATTCTCATCATAAACACTGCTTGTTTGCATAGTGTATTATTTTTTAGTATCATGCTGAATTTGATATGTTGGTATTTTATTTAGATTTCACATTTAAACTCAAATGTGAGAGTTTTCTGTAATTTTATTTTTGTTTGTTAGGTATAGGTATCAGGATTATGTAGGTTTAAAAGCAGCAATTGGAATATTTCCCACGTTTTGTTTTCTTAATGTTGTATCAAATTTTATAACTATATTTTTTAAAATTTTATGCTTAACTGATTTTATTACTTACAACTGGTTATTTTATACTAGCACTTGGATAGTAGCTCCTTTATTCATCTCTTATTAAGAGGGAGTTACTAAAATCCATTGCCTGCTCTATCCCTCTTGCCAGAATGTCACAGGTAAGGCCTATTTTCTGCATTTCCTTGTCATTTTATTTACTCTCACCTAAGGAAAGTTATGACCAACCTAGATAGCACATTAAAAAGCAGAGACATTACTTTGCCAACAAAGGTCCATCTAGTCAAGGCTATGGTTTTTCCAGTGGTCATGTATGGACATGAGAGTTGGACTATGAAGAAAGCTGAGTGCTGAAGAATTGATGCTTTTGAACTGTGGTGTTGGAGAAGACTCTTGAGAGTCCCTTGGACTGCAAGGAGATCCAACCAGTCCATCCTAAAGGAAATCAGTCCTGGGTGTTCATTGGAAGGACTGATGCTAAAGCTGAAACTCCAGTACTTTGGCCACCTCATGCGAAGAGTTGACTCATTGGTAAAGACTCTGATGCTGGCAGGGCTTGAGGGCAGGAGGAGCAGGGGACGACAGAGAATGAGATGGCTGGATAGCATCACTGACTTGATGGATGTGAATCTGAGTGAACTCCAGGTATTGGTGGTGGACAGGGAGGCCTGGCGTGCTGCGATTCATGGGGTCGCAAAGAGTCAGACACGACTGATCGACTGAACTGAACTGAACTGAATAATGACTTCATTGGTTTTTGTTTTATTTTCACAAAACTGTGTTTTAGTGTCCAAGAAAATAAAATCTGTCACTGTTTCCAGTGTTTACCCTTCTATTTGCCAAGATTTCACGAATGGGAACAGAGAGGAAAGGTATCCAGAGGGAGAGAACAGCAAGACACAGAAGAAAGTACAGACCATACACACAGACAAGAAGAAGAGTACAGACCATGTACACAGATCAAGAGGAAGAGAACAGACCATGTGCACAGATCAAGAGGAAGAGAACAGACCGTGTACACAGATCAAGAAGAAGAGTACAGGCCACATGCACAGATCAAGATGAAGTCAGTGTAAGCGGCTCAGGTGACCTGGTCACCTCAGGTTCTCCTCACCGAGAGTCTGCAAAAATATCTTATCTGGGATTCACTTGGAAGGTGACTTGATAGCAACCACACATCTTAGCCATAGCTGACCTTGAATTTTGCTTCTTTTTTATTTTTTAAAAATTAGATACCCATGCCCTTAAATGGTGGCTCTAAAGCTTGAGAATGTCTCAGAATCACCTAGAAGATTTGTTAAAATATAGATTAGTAGGTCCTACATAGAGTTTCTGATATCATAGCTATGGAATGGTGTCTAAGAATCTGCTTTCCTAACAAATCCCAGGTAGTGCTGATGCTGCAGGGTTAGCGGCCAAGTTGAGAACCACTGCCTAGAAAAATATTCGTCAGTTCAGTTCAGTTCAGTCAGTCAGTTGTGTCTGACTCTTTGCAACCCCATGGACTGCAGCATGCCAGGCTTCCCTGTCCATAACCAAATCGTGGAGCTTGTTCAAACTCATGACCATTGAGTCAGTGACGCCATCCAATCATCTCATCTTCTGGTGTCCCTTTCTCCTCCCACCTTCAATCTTTCCCAGCATCAGGGTATTTTCCAATGAGTTGATTCTTCACATCAGGTGGCCAAAGTATTGGAGTTTCAGCTTCAACACCAGTCCTTCCAATGAATGTTCAGGACTGATTTCCTTTAGGATGAACTGGTTGGATCTCCTTGCAGTCCAGGAGACTCTCAAGAGTCTTTTCCAACACCACAGTTCAAAAGCATAGATTCTTCAGTGCTCAGCTTTCTTTGTAGACCAACTCTCACATCCATACATGACTATTGGAAAATCCATAGCTTTGACTAGACGGACCTTTGTTGGCAAAGTAATGTCTCTGCTTTTGAATATGCTGTATAGGTTGGTTATAGCTTTTCTTCCAAGGAGCAAGTGTCTTTTAATTTCATGGCTGCAGTCACCATCTGTAGTGATTTTGGAGCCCCCCAGAATTAAAGTCTGTCACTGTTCCACTGTTCCACTTTTCCCCATCTATTTGCCATGAAGTGATGGGAGTGGATGCCATGATCTTAGCTTTCTGAATGTTGAGCCTTAAGCCAACTTTTTCACTCTATTCTTTCACTTTCATCAAGAGGCTTTTTAGTTCCTCTTCACTTTCTGCCATAAGGGTGGTGTCATCTGCATATCTGAGGTTATTGATATTTCTCCCAGCAATCTTGATTCCAGCTTGTGTTTCTTCCAGCCCAGCATTTCTCATGATGTACCCTGCATATAAGTTAAATAAGCAGGGTGACAATATGCACCCTTGACGTACTCCTTTCCGTATTTGGAACCAGTCTGTTGTTCCATTTCCAGTTCTAACTGTTGCTTCTTGACCTGCATGCAGGTTTCTCAGGAGGCAGGTCAGGTGGTCTGGTATTCCCATCTCTGTAAGAATTTTCTACAGCTTGTTGTGATTCACAGAGTCACTATTGCTTTTATGCTTTCTTCAGGACACTTGAGCTTGAAATAAAGATATAGTACTCTAGATTAAAGTACACAAAAGCACATCCACTTGTAGAGGATATACACTCATTACAATGTATACGAGACACATGAACTAACTTATGTGATTGGACATGCAAACAGAGATTTGCAGTTTTGAAAGTTCACTCTAGGCTTTGTATGTAGGATACTTACTAAATTTGCAGATAATATTAGAGACTAGTGCTAAGGTAAATAAGAATTTTAAATGCTTTTAAAAAATCTATTCAAGTCATATCACATGATACCCTTGAATGTACACCTACATCTTAGTCAAATGACATTATTTCAATTTTTCAAAATCAACTACCACTTTATGTTAAGGCGAGAAGCAATCCTTATGTAAGTTTCTGCTGTGAATCACATAATTCTCACACCTATCCTCCTCCAGGCATTTTGTCTTTTAGAATTGTATTTTTGAGTGCATTACAAGAGAAAAAAAAAATCAAAAGTAACTCTTTTGCCTTGGAACACAAACGCATCACTTCCAACGGATGTGGCAGCAGCTTGTTGACAGTATGAAAATAGAACTAGTAAGCGCAGCTTCCAGATGCCACCTACAAAAAATAACACGTGAGACAACTGAGTGGCCTTTAATTTTATCTTGTGTCCCGAGAGCTATTCCTTCACATTTGCTCTTTTCATTATCTTTATAATACCTGCCTCATGTTTCAGTGTTAATACCGGAAAACCTAACTGTCAAGTTGCCCTAAGAGATCAGCGTTCATTTATTTGATTAAAAAGTATCTACTGAATATCTAATATGTGCCAGGCACTATGTTATGTCTTGGGGGTACAGCATGGAAAAAGACACACTCTTGCCATCATGAAACTTATAATCTAGTGAAGAAGCAAACAGGCGATTAAATGCATGTGTGCATAAATATGGAGAAGGAAATGGCAACCCAATCCAGTGTTCTTGCCTGGAGAATCCCAGGGACAGAGGAGCCTGGTGGGCTGCCGTCTATGGGATTGCACAGAGTTGGACAAGACTGAAGCGACTTAGCAGCAGCAGCAGTACATAAATAAATGCGTGACTAAACCATCCTCATGGAAAAGAAATGCAAAAAAGCAAAATGGCTGTCTGGGGAGGCCTTACAAATAACTGTGAAAATAAGAGAAGTGAAAAGCAAAGGAGAAAAAGAAAGATATAAGCATCTGAATGCAGAGTTCCAAAGAATAGCAAGAAGAGATAAGAAAGCCTTCCTCAGCGATCAATGCAAAGAAATAGAGGAAAACAACAGAATGGGAAAGACTAGAGATCTCTTCAAGAAAATTAGAGATACCAAGGGAACATTTCATGCAAAGATGGGCTTGATAAAGGACAGAAATGGTATGGACCTAACAGAAGCAGAAGATATCAAGAAGAGGTGGCAAGAATACATAGAAGAACTGTACAAAAAAGATCTTCATGTCCCAGATAATCACAATGGTGTGATCACTGACCTAGAACCAGACATCCTGGAATGTGAAGTCAAGTGGGCCTTAGAAAGCATTACTACGAACAAAGCTAGTGAAGGTGATGGAATTCCAGTTGAGCTATTCCAAATCCTGAAAGATGATGCTGTGAAAGGGCTGCACTCAATATGCCAGCAAATTTGGAAAACTCAGCAGTGGCCACAGGACTGGAAAAGATCAGTTTTCATTCTGATCCCAAAGAAAGGCAATGCCAAAGAATGCTCAAACTACCACACAATTGCACACATCTCACATGCTAGTAAAGTAATGCTCAAAATTCTCCAAGCCAGGCTTCAGCAATATGTGAACTGTGAACTTCCTGATGTTCAAGCTGGTTTTAGAAAAGGCAGAGGAACCAAAGATTAAATTGCCAACATCTGCTGGATCATGGAAAAAGCAAGAGAGTTCCAGAAAAACATCTATTTCTGCTTTATTGACTATGCCAAAGCCTTTGACTGTGTGGATCACAATAAACTGTGGAAAATTCTGAAAGAAATGGGAATATCAGACCACCTGACCTGCCTCTTGAGAAATCTGTATGCAGGTCAGGAAGCAACAGTTAGAACTGGACATGGAACAACAGACTGGTTCCAAATAGGAAAAGGAGTACGTCAAGGCTGTATATTGTCACCCTGCTTATTTAACTTATATGCAGAGTACATCCTGAGAAATGCTGGACTGGAAGAAACACAAGCTGGAATCAAGATTGCCAGGAGGAATCTCAATAACCTCAGATATGCAGATGACACCACCCTTATGGCAGAAAGTGAAGAGGAACTCAAAAGCCTGTTGATGAAAGTGAAAGAGGAGAGTGGAAAAAGTTGGCTTAAAGCTCAACATTCAGAAAACGAAGATCATGGCATCTGGTCCCATCACTTCATGGGAAATAGATGGGGAAACAGTGGAAACAGTGTCAGACTTTATTTTTATGGGCTGCAAAATCACTGCAGATGGTGACTGAAGCCATGAAATTAAAAGACGCTTACTCCTTGGAAGGAAAGTTATGACCAACATAGATGGCATATTAAAAAGCAGAACCATTACTTTGCCAACAAAGGTCCGTCTAGTCAAGGCTATGGTTTTTCCTGTGGTCATGTATGGATGTGAGAGTTGGACTGTGAAGAAGGCTGAGTGCCAAAGAATTGATGCTTTTGAACTGTGGTGTTGGAGAAGACTCTTGAGAGTCCCTTGGACTGCAAGGAGATCCAACTAGTCCATTCTGAAGTAGATCAGCCCTGGGTGTTCTTTGGAAGGAATGATGCTAAAGCTGAAACTCCAGTACTTTGGCCACCTCATGTGAAGAGTTGACTCATTGGAAAAGACTCTGATGCTGGGAGGGATTGGGGGCAGGAGGAGAAGGGGACGACAGAGCATGAGATGGCTGGATGGCATCACTGACTCAATGGACATGAGTCTGAGTGAACTCCGGGAGTTGGTGATAGACAGGGAAGCCTGGCATGCTGCAATTCATGGGGTCGCAAAGAGTTGGACACGACTGAGCTACTGAACTGAAGGAGAAAAAATGATCAAGTGACAGGAAACACTGTGATGAGTTACTTTATTTATTTATTTTTTAACTTTACAATTGCCAGAAAGATGAGGTACTTTAGATGATGTGGACAGGAATTGTCTCTCTCTAAAGGTCACATTTGATCTAAGAAGCAAATGTCAAGAGAAACTCCACTATGCGAATACAGAGAAGACCATTCTAGGACGGAGGAAAAGCACAAGAGTGAAATTGCCAAAAAACTCCATGAGTTTATGAGGTGCTCTACTTTAACATTATTGTTGTGAATTTCTAAGAAACTCAACTGCTTTAGCAAAAATCAAAATTAAAAAAAAATTATTTCAATGGAGAATAAAAGAAATGGAGCACTGAAACATTTCGGACCTGCAACAACAGTTAGTTTTCTCAAAATAATTACAATAAAGGGTTTTCTAAATCTCTCAGCAGAGATGGCATTCAAAATATTTAACATCAATCAGAATGGATACTAACAGTGGTCCTGCTTGGAAGTTAGCTTTCAGGGTTTTGCTATAAAACAAACATCTATAAAGTAAACACAGTGCTGGCTGGAGAGCCAGGAATAATTCTACAAAAGAATATTAGCTTTACTTATCATAGAACATTAGAGCTACACCTGTCAGCATCACGGTTTTCATAATTCTTTGTCCCCATGTTACCCATTGCTAATAAAGCACAAAACCATTTAAAAGAGAACTGGATCCAAAAGATGCCCATCTCCATTTCCACAGTGGTAGGCACTTACCTTAATGGTAGTTCCAGATGGAAATTGCAAATTGGAATGGAAAATTCTGGATATTGCAAATTGTACACTGAAAGTAATCAATTATATTATCACCATTTTGTTACCTAATCTCATTATTTACTCATGTTATAGAGATTTCTTGAGTTCCTGTGCCAACTAAAAGTTGTCACTGGGCATTACAAGAACGAAGTCACTAACCAATGCAGTCACTAACCTCAACACAGCCTGGAAGGGCTTCAGGGCTGAGATCTGTAACGAGGCACTCCCTGGCAGGCCAGGCCTTCAGATAGATGTTTGCAGGAGATTTTATCAGCCCAACTTCATGTATCTTCTCATCTGAAAAAGCAGGACCACCGTCAGTGGAAGCCTGCTCCTTTGACTAGCAGCAACCTGCTTGTGAGTAGCAGCAACTGTCTGCCAGAATGTGTGCTTAGCTGCATGTATCTGTCTTCACCAAAATAACATATGAGCTTGTCATTCCCTGCAGTTCCTCAGAGCTGTCTGAGAGACCATCTCTGGGGCAACAGTGTCCATGTTGACCCCGAATAAAGCTTAACTCATAACTTGCACGTTGGGCAGTTTTGTTTTATTTTGTTTTTTTTGTTTGTTTGTTTTTTGTTTTTTTTTTCATTCGACACTTAACTATGTTCCCTGCTCTGTTCTGAGGTCATGGGAGTGAAGAAAACAATAGAATTCCTGCCCTTGTGAGGCTTATGTTTCAATGAAGGAGACCAGCAATAAACAAGACGTATAAATGAAATGTAAAGCATTTCATGTAATAATAAGGAAAAAAAAAAAAAAAAAGAAACCAGGCAATGAGAACAAAATGTCAATGAGAGATTAAAATTGGAAGAAGCATGGATTTCTCAGAAGGTGAGTTTAAAAATAAGACCCTCAAGGCGATGAGGAATCAAACTGTACATTTGTTTGTGGTGAGAACTTTGCAAGGAGAAGGAAGGACAAGCGCCATGTTACTGAGGCAGGAGTGAGATAAGGAAAAGCTGAATAGGAGATGGCTCAAAAAAGCAAGGGAAATATCATCCATGCTCCAGAGGGCAAACATAAGCCCTAGCTTTTGCTCCGAGTAAAACAGGGAGCCAATGGAGGTTCTGAGCAGAAGAGGACTGGCTGAGGAACCCTCCCTAAAAATGCAGTAAAACCCGCAGAACAGAAACAATGTCAAAAACAGAAGAAAGCTAAATGATATTAACAATTCAGTAATCATAATCCGATGATATAACACAAGAGTTTTGATTTACCAGGAAAACTGAAATTTCAAAAGATAAATTTTGAGGATTAAAAAAACATTCAAAACACATCTAGGCAGAAAGAGCTTCTTCTGCATAGACAAAATCATAGAATGGTTTCAAACTCCTTTTCCAAGAGGAGAAGGAGGCAACAGATGGTGAGATGGTTGGATGGTGAGATGGTTGGATGGCATCGTTGACTCATGGACATGAGTCTGAGCAAACTCTGGGAGAGAGTGAAGGACAGGGAAGCCTGGCGTGCTGCAGTCCATGGGGTCGTGAAAATTGGACACGACTAAGCGACTGAACAACAACTCATTTTTAAGTATTAAAAAGATTCCTTTCTTAGAAATTTTTTCCTTCATACCAGTAATGTCGATGTAACTTATTTACCAGTTTTTATTCCATTTACTATTTAAACTTTTTTTTTTTTAATGAATAATGGTGTGCATACGAAAACTGCCAATACTTCACATGTATAGCTCAAGAAAGAAAGAAAGTGGTCACTCAGTTGTGTCTGACTTTTTGTGACCCCATGGAATGTAGCCTGCCAGGATCTTCCATTCATGGGATTTTTCAGGCAAGAATACTGGAGTGAGTTGCCATTTCCTTCTCCAGGGAATCGTCCCAACCCAGGGATCGAACCTGGGTCTTTCACACTGCAGGCGTACTGTTTACCTTCTGAGCCACTAGGGAAGCCCTGTACAGCTCAAGGGGATTTTTATAAAAAGCTAAACATACCTATGGAAGTGTATTGTATCGAAGAACAAAGCATTGCCAGCAACCAGAAACACCTTCACACTCTGTTCTGGTCACTAGCTACCCCTAAGGTGAAAGTAGCAACTGTCTTCATTTCTAACAGCGCATTATATTACTTTTGACAACTCTTACCTGTGATTGTTCAATCTGTGCTTGTTTCTTTCAGCCCAGTAGTGTGGGTGTGGAGCCGTGATCACTTTATTAGGTTGCTGAAGGATCACTTCTAATAGCAGCATTGAACCATTGCAATATCACTTCTAATAACACACTGTGTGTGATACACCTCTGGGAGAATCCATCCTCTTAGAGACTGAAAATTGGGAAAGAAATATATCATCGTATTATCTACTACAGTCAGAACCATGCAAACCTGCTTACTGACAAGATTTCTGAAAATCTGTCTTCAGTCTTCTTTGTCCTCTGACACCTGTCTTAACTAGCCCTTTCTTTTGTTTTCTTAAAAAAAAATTATTGGAGTATAGTTGCCTTACAATGTTGTGCTAGTTTCTGCTGTACAGCAAAGTCAATCAGACATATGTATACATACATCCAATACTCTGGCCACCTGATGCGAAGAGCGGACTCAATGGAAAAGACCCTGATGCTGGGAAAGACTGAAGGCGGGAGGAGAAGGGGACCACAGAGTGTGAGATGGTTGGATGGCATCAGTGACTTGATGGACACGGGTTTGAGTAAACTCCAGGAGATGGTGAGGGACAGGGAAGCAAGGGGTGCTGCAGTCCACGGCGTCACAAAGAGTCAGACATGACTGAGTGACCGAGCAACAACAAATACATATATCCCTCCTTCTATTGGATTTCCTTTGCATTAGGTCACCCCAGAGCATTTAGTAGAGTTTCCTGTGCTATAAGTACATCCTCACTAGCTATCTCTTTCACACATAGCACTGTATATATGTCAGTTTCGATCTCCCTTTTCCTTTGAATCAAATGACCTGAGATAAATCCTTCATTGCACTGTATCATCCTCTTCTATTCTCTCTTCCTTTTAGCCTCACCTCCTTGACATGCCTTGCCCTTTTCCACTGTACTTGGTAACCTTTCCTGGAATGAGGGAGGTATTCATCGTTCAGTTCTCTGGAACGCTGGCTTGCCGTCTTCAGAAATGATTACTTGTGCATTTATTTCCCCTTTGGTGTGCATTCACGAGACCCTAAAGTATAAACTGCAGAGCAGGATTCCCGTCTTGTTTATCATTGTGCCTGTTGTTGTTTAGCCGCTAAGTTGTGTCTGACTCTTTGTAAGCAGTATGCCAGGATTCCCTGTCCTTCACTGTCTCCCAGAGTTTGCTCAAATGAATGTCCTTTGGGTTGGTGATGCTATCTAACCATCACATCCTTTGCCACCCCCTTCTCATCCTGCCTTCAATCCTTCGCAGCATCAGGGTCTTTTCCAATGAGCTGGTTCCTCACATCAGGTGACCAAAATATTAGAGCTTTAGCATCAGTCCTTCCAATGAATATTTAGAACTGATTTCCTTAAGGATGGACCGGTTTGATCTCCTTGCAGTCCAAGGGACTCTCAAGAGTCTTCTCCAGCACCACACTTCAAAAGCACTAATTCTTTGGTGCTCAGCTTTATTTATGGTCCAACTCTCACATCTGTACATGACTACTGGTAAAACCATAGCTTTGACTATGAGGACTATTGTTGGCAAAGTGATGTCATTGCTTTTTAATATGCTGTCTAGTTTTGTCATAGATTTCCTTCCAAGGAGCAACCGTCTTTTGTCCCTGTAGCACCCAGAATGACCTGACACATAACTGATGCCCAACAAATCCTCATTGAAAATAATGAATTGTTTTCATGAGCAATAGCTTTTTAAAATAATAAACATTTCAATGAGAGATTTTTAAATTTGAAATGTCCTGTCTCTGCCAATGACTAACCACTTGATCAGTCAAATCATTAGCTTCCCCATGTCTCAGTATTTCCCTTTGTTAAGATGGGACTGTGGAAGTTATCAAAGGTCTTGATTGCAGGAGTGAGCACGAAGGAAATACATGAAGATGGGGACTATGGCAAACAGTCCTTCCAAGAGGCTGCATTCATGAAGCCCCAGGAGATTATTACAAAGGGAAAGCTTACAACCAGTATTGCTTCTGTATTTCTAGAGCTGCTCAAACTCGATTTTTCTTCAGTGAAACTCTCATGAAATGTTCACAATGAATTATATCAAGAAACAAAAACACCTTTAAGTGAAAGACACCACAGTGTAACTCTTTGTTCTTGGGGCTAAGGAAGCACTAGCAATAATTTGACACATTGATCATTTTCTCTTCCTAAACAAAACTGTTTCTTAGGGTACAGTTCATCACATTTCTTAAGATTTCTTAAACATCAAAAGAGGCTTGAAAGTGAATCTTTTTCTATTTCTGAAAGAGTAGGAATAGCAATCATTCTTTCAAACTGTCTTCCTCCCTATGTATATACTTCTGTAAAATGGCACTTTGATATCAGATCGTTTTGATATATGTTTTCATATTAATAGCAAAGTGGCCATGAATCAAATTTCATGGATCACTGACTTTTTCCAGAATTTCATATATCAATGTCTATGAATATATACTCATAGAGTTAAATTTTCTTATACATTTAAATTAAATTAGCAATCATAAAGTTTACAAAAGAAGCTGACCAAAGAAAAATTGAAAAAAAAAAAAAACACAAACTACAATATAGAGCAATAGAAACAATAGGGAAACAATGGAGCAAACTAATCTGACAAAATATTAAAGTGTTCAAAAATGACAGTAAATCTTTTACAAAAATGAGAAGATAAATCAAGCCCAAGGACAAATAAAGAGCAAAATACTATAGGATATTTGGAATATGAAGCTGTTTTTAAAAATGTTGCTGAATTAAACACTGATATAAAAATATTGTGAATGGTTTAGGGAGGAAAATTTAAATGAGCTTTTTATCTTTTATTGGATTTTCTGGATAGTGATCCTATCAATTAAATTTTCTGGATAGTGATCCTATCAATTAAAATTTTTCACATATTTGTGTATTTGTGAGTATATGTGTATTATAGTGTGTTAGTTGCAAGGTCGTATCTGACCCTTTGCGACCCCAGGGACTGTAGCCCACCAGGCTCCTCCGTCCATGGAATTCCTCAGGCAATAATACTGAAGTGGGTAGCCATTCTCTTCGGCAGGGAACCATCCCTAACCAGATATTGAACCTGGGTCTCCTGGATGGCAGGTGGATTCTTTACAATCTGAGCCACCAGGGAAGCCCATGTGTATTATATCCTCTGCCAAATTTATTGCATAACACCGAATGCATTTATCAATGGAACAAAATGAAAACCAGTCATAATATCGAACTGTATTTTATCCTGCTATGTTCATGATTTTTATCCTGAGCTTGATTCTCGACTCTGCTTCACTCTGCCCATATGTAGGCCTTCCTTGCAAATTCATATGAAGGAAGATTTTAAATGAGACCAGATGCTAGTTTCCTGAGCATCTTCTCTTAGATAAATAGCCAGATGCTCCCTCAGTGGGGGAAAATGAGCTGTAGTGGTTGTCACAGAGATTAGAAGGAACGCCTAACGCAGCACCTGCAGGAGCACGTGAGGATGGACGAGTCTCTGGCGGAAGCCCCCAGGGCAGGCTCAGGCCCTTGCTTGGGCTATCTGAGGTCAGCACAAGTGGCGAGCGTGCACTTGACACCCTGAGAAAACAGAGGCTTCGAAAGAAATGTCAGGATCGGTCCAGGGAATTCATTTGTTGACACAGCTTTTTTGCAGTATTCTGGGGAGAACAAGATAAAACTATGTTGCTCAGAAGTCCTATTTAGAGTTGAAAGCACATTAAAAAAAATAAAATATCATGTTTAATCAGTTTTTATACTCTCAGACTCATTCAGATAGGAAGGAAAGGGCATGTATTCCTGGAAGACTCTATTTTTAGATCATGAGTAAGGTAGATTCAGTGATGGGGGAAGAGGTAGATTCATAAATGAGAGAGAAGCTGATAAATAGAAGCTGCTTAACAGCGTTCATTGCTAAGCAGATGACAAAGAATAGCTGAGACCCTCATGTCAAAACCAGCCTCTCATGGGAAGATTATTTGAGAGTATTCCAGACAGAGGGAATGAAGTCCAGTATCATAAAGTAGGAATGTGTAGGCAGCTGTTAAAACCTTATAGTCTGTGAAGATCTGGTGGGTGTAGAGTGATGGTTGGGGCAGCTGGTCCTGAAGAGAAGACAGGGGCAAAGTCATGCAGGGCTTTTAATCTAGGTTGAAAGATACTTTCTTAAACGCCTAGGAAGCCACTGAAGGTGTTTACATGGGGTGACTGGGGTGATCTGATTGCCATTTTTTAAAGATCACTCTGGCTTATGATGACATGCTTTTCAATATTTTGCATTTATAGTCTCGCCTTTGAATATCTAGGCTCTAATCCAAATCAGCAGACACAAAATGGTGATGTGATTAGGAAAAGGCTGTCTTTATAGTACCCGTTCTGGACCAATCTGTAGCTTTTATGTGCACATTATCATTGCCCCTGAGCCATTATGGGCCCCAGATTGGAGGCAGCAATCCACCTGAGTCATCATCCAAACCACTTTATGAAGCCGTCGTCCGTATAAGCCTCCAGACGCTCATTCAATCACTCATAAGGCCCGACCTTTCTCAGCTTATGAGGAATATCAAAATCAGGGGTTTGGATGCGCCTATTAACACCAATTTGAGTGATTCTGTTTTCACAAAGGGTCTCCAAGAATCCTTCCACACCTTGAATGTAACAAATATGACAATGATACAAAACAAGACAATGATACAGATGCAACGATGATATAAACAGTTTTGTAAGTCAGTGAAGCTTTTGTTTTTTCTAATTTTCTTTTCTCACTTAATTCTATCCTAGCAGTGTCTTGGAAAAAGGCAAATCTCAGTATTTTGTCAGACTCATGTTATTTCAAGCGAGAAAGAAGGGTCATAAACACAGAAATAAGTCTTGGGGGAAATTATATTTAACTAAACCACCACAAAATCAACCCTAATTTGGGTATACATGTTCTCAGCTCACCTCCTTCCAAAGCTCATAGCTGGAGAATTGTTTTTCTCCTCAATTTCCCAGAACTTTAAGGAGAGTCGCACCCTCACCAGAGAAGTTTCTGGACGTTTGTGGTGGAGAAAGGGAGAATGGGCACATGGAAGAGCTGAGTGTCGTGAGACATAAGTGCTTAGCAAGATACAGGTCAAGTTGGCGTAAGTGGGAGAAAGGAGAAAACAGAAGCGGTCTTTCAGCTGAGCTTACAGGGATCAAGACAGGGGGCATATTATGAAGATGAGAGGGCCTGAGAGATGGGGGAGAGGCTTGGGGGGAGGAAAGGAGATTTGAGAGAAGTGAGCTGGGAATGATGATTCTGACCAGAATTCTCTCTCTCTTTCAGTTTTTCTTCAGACCCACTTGAACACAAACACTTGACTGATGGGATCAGTAATTTCAAAGGGAACAAGTAAAACTTTTTTTTTTTTTTTTTTAATTCATTTGGTAAGAAAGAAGGTAAAAGAAAATCTAAAAGAGGAAAGAGGGGGAGATCTATGCAGGAAAGCAGATTAGAATATGGGAGGAAAAGACGCACACATATTTAACAGTTAAGGGTTTCATCACTTACCTTTTCCAGCTCTTTTCCTGTACAGAGGTCTTCTAAGCTGTGAAAGAAGCCTTCTCTTTCACCTGGACGGCTGAGCCATGTGATGGAGGAAGAGCCATCTCTTCCTCCTCAGTGATATCGGGTAGTTTGCTGGGCATGGAAACGACGCGCCACCTGACCGGAAATCAAAAGTGCTCAAGAGTCTAGACTAAACCTGCCTGCTCTTCCTGGCTCATCTCCCTTCAAAGCGTCTCCAGCTCTTCACATCTCAGTCAGAGGCAGTGGCTTACTCTCCCCAGGCACAGCTTCTTGTTTTCTCACCAGGAATGCCTTTCCTTCCACTTCCCTTAATTTATTAAACAGTAATCTATTTTATGTTTTCTTTTTGTGAGAACAAATATTCAATCTTCCACTTCCCAGTACTGCTTTTGAAATTATATGAAAATGTTAACATTTTCACTATAATACCTTTGACAAGAATTCCTATAAACATGCAACCCTAGAGTAATTTTCCTTATCCTCTTATCTTTCTCTGCATCACACACGAAGGCACACACATGTACACACCTACAAAACATGTACACAATTGTACATCCTTTCCCCAGCCTCACACATATATTAAGGGTAGCAGATCTTTTAGTTTAAAATAATCATTTCTAGAATCCTGTTTTCCATCTTGCCTTGGTCAGTGACAGCTGTGGCCCCAGAAAATTCAAAACATTACATGTTACCTCACTGGTACAAATGAGTTAGCTATCTTCCAGTATCAAAATCTTAGTAAATATATATATATATATATATATATATATATATATATATATATATATATAATCTGCACATTATATATATATATATATACACACACACACATATGCATACACTTATATATGAATGCATGCATATGCTAAGTCCCTTCAGTCATGTCTGACTCTTTGTGACTCTATGGACTGTAGCCCACCAGGCTCCTCTATCCATGAGACTGTTTAGGCAAGAATGCTGAAGTGGGTTGCCATGCCCTCCGCTGTGGAATCTTCCTGACCTGGGGATCGAACCCCTGTCTCTTACGTCTCCTGCGTTGGCAGATACATTCTTTATCATTAGTGCCACCTGGAAATCCCATATGTGTGTGTGTGTGTGTACATATACATATATATATGTATATATATATACATGAGGATTCTCACATACATTCTTGTTTATTATATATCTTATTTAGAGAATTTAAAGATTGTGATACAGCTTGTTATAGTTATTAATAAGGAAGAGATAGGATTTTCAGTTGAATAACTATGACTGCAATCACCTAAAACTCAATAATGAACTTTGTCTAAACATGTAGGCAAAGCATTACTATGGCTAATCAAATACTGTAAGAAATTAATCTGACTCCATGGTAGCAGCTTGACTAGGAATAGAAACCTAGTCAGCAGGTGGGGGTAATGATCACTAAGGAGTGATTTTATTTTACTGTTCGGAGAAAGGAAATCCATCCATGTGCCAAATGAAATTCTAAATCAATTCTTCAGTTTACTGTTTAAATGCAGAGTACTCAAAACATTACTTGATTAAGCACTTAATGTTGTGAAGCAGGATTCTTGAAAGAAAGAAGTTTGATTGTATCAGTGCTGCAATGATTTTCATTTATAATACACTAACAAAAAGGCCAAAGCTCTCCAAGGAGTAAACATGAGTACAGAGTGCTTTGAATTATGGAAGCGTGACATAAAGTACGGAAGATTACTCGCAATTACACTCTTTATCAAGGATAACGTTTATGATTCTGACTTTAATAAAATGAAGACAAAGCAGATGAGGAACTTGAAAGATTTGAATAATAAAAATAATGATGTATCCACTTCCTTAGCTCTATCTTCCCCAGAATTCATGAATAATGCTAAAATCTGAGTAGGGGTCAGTCATCTGTGGCTGACTCCAAAGTAAAGCTTCTACATGCACTTATCATTATTTACATCAATTGAAATAGATTAAGTACTTTAAACAGCTTAGCACACAGCCCTAGATTAGATTAACCATTTGGGAATTAATTACTGGACGCTTACAAATCAGTTACCTATTTTTTAAAAAAAGGAATTGTAAGAGATATTAACGCATGCTGTTTTGTTTCACAGATATATCGTGTCAGAAGCAAGATTTGAAAATTTTCCAAAAGTTTTAAAAAACATGTTTCAGGACCTTTATTGTAGTTTTTCAGTACAATTATACTTAGTAAACGAGCTTATTGTTTTCTTTTTGGCCTATTTTTGAGAGAACAAATGAAGCACTTGGTATATCTATATAAACCATAAGTGATTGAAAGGGAGAAAAAATGATTTTCATGAGAAGCAGTGGAAAAGTGAAAACTCTATCAAAAATATCTCCAGTAAAAACAATTAGTTACGTTTAGAAACTCAGTAGTTTTTGGCCACTGTTATGAGCTGGGAATACAACACAATACAGGTAATATAAGGAACATATAACAGTAAAGGTTCATACTTTTAAATGAGAAAGGACAAACTCTTATTCTTCTAAGTATAGTCAAAAAGACCATTAACATATACACTTAACCTATCCAGAAAGGGTTTCTGACCAAGACTCTGCAACTCAAACAAGAACATGAGATATTATGCAAATCAGACTTTGAAACGTATAAATTGTAACTTGTAACATGAAAATCTGAGGTGCAGTGGAGAATACAGTACAAACAAGTCTTTCCTGCCACTGCTTTCAACATATTTCAAAGAAAAGCCTTCCACCTTTGAGAGATCCCTCTTTGCACTAATGTCCTTATACCGAGATCCCTCTTTCCACTAACGCCCTTACACCAGCAGGTGGCAACCCCACTAACAGCATTTAACCGGCACGTGGAGTGGAGGCTTCTCCTGTGCGTAGATCAACTTCCAACAAAAACAGGTTAGCACTCGATAACCAAAGCAAGGCTTCTAGCTGAAAAACTACCTGGTCAAAGGATACACATTCGACTATTTAAAATTTTTTTTTTCCTTTAATTGGGGTGATTACCTTACGACATTGTGTTAGTTTCTGCTGTACAATGAAGTGAATCAACTATTTTTTAAAATAAAATTGTGGGTTATATTCCTTTTCTGAACTCCAGAAGTCTCAATTCTGTGAAATTTCAGAGTTAAAATCTAGAGTATTTCTTTCTGACTTCACTCTGGGTGGCAGATTCTAGGTATATCCACTTCTCTACAAAAGAAAAAGGATTTACTGTATATTAACGCATGTATGTCAGAGAAGGCAATGGCACCCCACTCCAGTACTCTTGCCTGTAAAGTCCCATGGACAGAGGAGCCTGGAAGGCTGCAGTCCATGGGGTGGCTGAGGCTCGGGCACGACTGAGCAACTTCACTTTCACTTTTCACTTTCATGCACTGCAGAAGGAAATGGCAACCCACTCCAGCGTTCTTGCCTGGAGAATCCCAGGGACGGGGGAGCCTGGTGGGCTGCCGTCTATGGGGTTGCACAGAATCGGATACGACTGATGTGACTTGGCAGCAGCAGCAACGCATACAAGTGGAATCTAGAAAAATGGGACAGATGAGCCTGTTGGAGGGCAGGAATGGAGACGCAGACGTGGAGGATGGCCATGTGAGCACAGGCCCGGAAGGAGGGTGGGATGCACTGGGAGAATAGGATTGATATAGATGCACCGCCATGTGTAAATAGCCTACTGGGGCCCTTCAGTATAGCTCAGGGAGATCAGCTTGATGCCCTGTGATGACCCAGAAGGGTGGGATGGGGTACGGTAGGATGGAGGCCCAAGAGGGAGGGGATATATGTATACAAGCAGCTGGTTTACTTGGTCGTACAGCAGAAATCAGTACAACATTGTAAAGCTACTGTGAAAGTGAAGTTGCTCAGTCGTGTCTGACTCTTTGTGACCCGGTGGACTGTAGCCTACCAGGCTCCCCTGACCATGGGATTCTCCAGGCAAGAGTACTGGAGTGGGTTGCCATTTCCTTCTCCAGGGGATCTTCCCAACCCTGGGATCAAACCCAGGTCTCCCACACTGCAGGCAGACGCTTTAACCTCTGAGCCACCAGAGAAACCACTATACCACAATACATTTAAAAATATCCTGAAAAGAGGCAGAATCTGTTTATAAATGAATGCACACTATTTCACCTTTTTCTGTTTTCTCTATTCTCAATACCCTTTCATCTTTCCCATGCCTTATCATAGAGGAGGTCTGCCGCTCGTCACTGTTTCATATCTTTCTGTTTTACATGCATACTGCTGTTTCACTGAAGATGTCATTGGCAGAAAGTAGTCAGTATTTAAGAGAAAACTGTGGAATCCTCTTGTGGAAATAAAATTTATGAACAAAATAAACAACCCTAAAATACAAGATGAATGTTAAAGTCTGGATATAAAAGTCAATATAAAAATAAGTTATGTCTATCCAAGTTGATGTTACTTTACACAATTAATGTTTTCCTAAAAATTTATATAAACTGCCTAATGCAAAATTTTGCAAGAGATTATCTAAATTGTATGTTAACCAGAATCATTTCTTATAAATAGTATGAAAACTAGTTACTTGAAGAGTATGAAGTTAATGTTGTCTATAGTTCAGACTCATTCAAAGTTTAAACACCCATTTGTTTTTCTATAATGGGGGTTTGAAATATTTTCATAAAGCAATGCACACCTAGTGAATCAAAATTAAATAAGAAGTTGAGTAATTGTCTGGTAGCTCTACTGGTGGTAGATACTCTATGAGATGGGCTTTCCCAGGTGGCACAGAGGTATAGAACCCGCCTGCCAATGCAAGAGACACAAGGCACTGTGGGTTCGATCCCTGGGTCGGGAAGATCTCCCTGGAGAAGGAAATGGCAACTCATTGCAGCATTCTTGCCTGGAAAGTTCCATGGACAGAGGAGCCTGGTGGGCTACAGTCCATGGGGTCGCAAAGAGTTGAACATGACTGAGCGACTGAGCACACACACATATATTAGGTAATAATTCACTTTCCAACTTGAATAACTTCTTTCTTTTTGGAGAGATTGGGGGACGGGAGCATCAGATGTGGCATTCGAGTGTTGCCCTATTTATTTTGCCCACAGAGATACTGCGTTGAGAATGGGCACTCTAGGTTGAAGTTGCCTTACTCTGGGCTATGACATATGCCAGTTTGTGCTAGCCAAATTTTCTGGCAAATACTCAAAATGGAATTATTGCCAGTATTTTTAGTCAGGACTCTTATTCACATTTAGCCTGTATAATCTTTTAGAAATATTGTCCTTTATGTATCTTGCCTCAGAAATAATTATTCATCACTCTTGACATTTCTTCTGAGCATATATTTAATAAAAACCCATATATTTTACTCTAAGGTTAAACTTCCAAAACTTCTGATGCTCCGTGAAGTTCATGAGCAATTTCCATTTCCAGAAATAACTAGGCATCCTTCGGAGATGCTGTTAAAGCCTGTTTTAATATAGCATGTGTTTATTTAAACTCAGTGCCAAATAGCTCCTTGGTGGTGGTTTCTGCCTAGAGCCAAAGGTTGAAGAGCCCACAGAGAATAATTTGAAGTGTGGAAGAGTTTGTTCTGTGACAAGTCTAAAGCCCTCTAGGGAAGAAAGTGCTAGCAATTGCACCTTTCACCTTTCAGGAGGAACAGTTCTGTCTTCATTTCTCATTATTGGGTCATTAGGCTTGTCAAAGTCTAATACATGTTTAAGGTTCCATAGGAACCCAGATATTAACGCCCCATTTCTCCTTCCTGGAATGGAAGAAATGTACCTAGTCATATCTCTTAACATTGAGATGTCAGACAACCTAGCCAGAAAAAGATCAGAATACAAGTTTATTTTATCATAGGAAATAACTCATGATTCATTTTTGAAGAGAGAGAAAACAGCCCTTTAAAACTTCAGAAAGAATTGAAAATGGACACACAGCATAAACAATGTTCCTTGAGTGCACCTAATGCAATTGCTTGAAAAACCACAAAGAAAAGGAATTTGAATGTATCAGCCACTGAAGACAAATTCATAGTGATCTAAAAATTAAAGGGTTGTTCCACAATGTATCCTTGAAAGGGAAGAAAAAATGTTTTTCTTTTCTTTTTTCTTTTATTTCTCTTTTTTCTATTTAAACTCCTGGAGCTGGTTGTGTGCTTGTATTTAAACATCCTCTAGGAGCTGAGCGTCCTGACAGTCGCTTTGGCAGAGCCACCTGCCTGCAGGGACACAGCCCTCCTCTCCTGGTCCCGGCCGAGTCGCGGCTCTCGGGTGTCCCCAGCAACAGGTGTCTCATTAGCACCTGAGCGATGCCAGCTCCTGCGGAAGGCTGTGAACTGATTAAACACATGCTCCATTTTTATCTCTTTATGAGTCATTACTTAAAGGCTTTATCACCAGATTGCCACACTTAATTATGTGGAGCCATAATTAAAGATGAGCATTCCTAGGCCTGCCTTTTGAAGTTTTAGTTTAAACTTCAGTGACAGGTTATGCCATCTGCTAATTCAAAACTATCTTTAAAAGAACTGTAGGAGGTGCTTTTTTTGAAGGGGGCATAGCAGGGCAGGGTTTTTATTTTTTCAGACCTAAGTTACTGTTTTTGTTTTTGATTCTTTTAAAGTCGATTAAAAAAAAAAAAAAAACAACTCCCACTGGCATGTGAAGACCTTCAGAGTATCACCCGGAATAGGATTAATTAAATAATTAAACGAGAGGGCACCCAGTTTGTTTTCTAGGGTGCAAGAAAGTAGAGATTGCTCGCCTTACAAGTTACATTTTAACAGAGACACTGTGAAACCCCAGGCAGAATCAGATGACTAACTGAATTCTTCACTCTTCTTGTGTTTTGAAGACATCCATTAATTGGTTGAGGACAATACAGAACAAGTTATCCATCTTATTAAGATTAAAACCACAAAGATTTTCTTTGACCCATGTTTATTTGTTCTGATCTTTTAAAAATTGTCCTAAATGTATAACTCAGGAATGAACTACAACCCTTATCCACGTCTCTCATTTGCCCACCATTGGGTGGGCAGGACCAGAAGGTTTGATTTTATTGTTACCATCACACTGGCCCTTGGACTTGCCAGAACATTCTTATCACAAATCTTTTAATGTTCTACAAATTCTTAAAGGATGGTCTCCGTTACCAGTTTTATTAGAGGAGACCATAAGCCTTAAACCCTTCACAGTCTAAACCCCACCCCACTCCCCACCTAGGACCAATGAGGAAAAATAGTCACCAACTTCCCTCCTGTTCTAGAAAGAATGCCAGATTGCATAAGCTATATACAGGGCACAGTTAGAGGGCAACCACACAGAGGCATTGTGAAAAGGAAAGTGTGGCTCTCCTTCTGGATATTACATGAGAAGGTGCCTGAAATCTGAGGGTCCCAGGAGAAGGACATTCTAGAAGAGACTCATGATCTGTAATGAATATACTCACCTCTCAAGCACCCTATTTTTTGAGACTTACAGGCTGAAACTCAGTTGACTTTTGAGGGAAAATGTCTTCTATTATCTTGAGAAGGGATTTCACTTTAGTTCCCTCTAGGGCCATTCCAGTCTTGAGAAGTACTCTGGACATCAGCCACATGGAGTTTCTTTTGCCTTTTCCTACATGACTTAGAAAAGGTTTCATGGGGTGATGGTGAAGGACAGACTGTGGTCCCATAAACAAGGATCCAAGTTGATTCTTTGGTGCAAGTTTTGCTTTTCAATCTCCCTTCATGAACTGCAGACCTGCTGGTTCTTTTACTAGTTGACCAACTATTAAAAACTATATCAACTATATAGTTGACCAAATGTAAAAGAAAAGAAAAACGAAGACCAACATGAAGCTTCTCAACTCTTACTGGATTCAGCAAGAAGGAAATAGGTTGACTTTCGAGAAGCCTGTGAGTGCATGTTGCTTCAATGGTGGCTTGACGGAAGGGCTTAAACAGTATCACCGGGACCTGCAGTCTTTCCCTCCTTTCCTTGGTCCCTTTCGAACTGGTTCACCACTGACTATGTGAATTGAAAGTGGGGGAAATGTCAAACAAACAAAAAAAATTGTACTGGATGGAATTAAACCGGTAAGAGCAACTTTGAGACTTGTGATAGAAGAAAGAGACTGAACTCAACTTCACTCAACCTCACGGTAAGGGACTTTTAAGCCCTAGGGTGTGGGAAAGTACTGGAGGAGGTTAATGGGGAGGTTGGCCAGTCATCTGTGTTTGCTAATTGACTTGACAATTACCAAGAAGTTAGGTTCCTACCCTCTCATAGAAACTGGGAGACAGGGGTTCTGTATTTCTTGAGGATAGAAATGATTATGCAGGAAGCCCTCTACAGGTGAACAAGTTCCATTCCAAGAGCATGTTTGCAAGCCCACTTTATTGGTAAGTCCAACAAAGTTAGCTCAAGTACCCAACTAATACGATTGGCTATATAGTACTGTACTATAATAGGTTTATAATTCTTTCCACACAAATAATACAGAAAAAACAAACACAAAAAATAAACATTTAAAGTCTTATAGGATGGTACATTAAAAAGTATAATAGTGTACAACAGCTGGCTTTTATAACAGGTAAGAAGAGTCACTGACTGGAGGGGGATCGGGGTGGGAGATGGCAGAGCTGAAGGATGGTCCGAGATCAGACCCGGGGCAGCAGGGGGTGGGGGGGGGGCGGGGGCAGATGCAATGTCACTCATGCCTGATGCTGATGGCACAGGTATTGGTTCCTTGCTGGATTCAATTCATTTACATCTTGGAAAGTTTGCAACTTGAAGGTTCATATGTAGGGGACTTATTATTGCATTTCAGAAATGTAGCTTCCAGGTCTTGAGAAAAGTATTCCTTGACTGTAAAACTGGCAAGAGGCAGGAGATTTACTTCTCCAAAGAGCAGAGAAAGAATTTATAGTTGAAAGTTTTCTAAAGTAAAAGCTCTGAGAAAAGGGAGATCAAGGGCCTATCATCAGGAAGAAACCAGGTTCTAGATAATTTAGTCAAACCAAGAGGAACGTCTTGGTGAACACCCAAATGAGACTCAGAGGCTTTGAAAGAACTTATGCTGACAACATAAACCATCAATAGTTAGCCACTAATCTCTTAAACTAAATTCATTTTGATTAAAAAAAAAATTATTTGCCCCAGCAAGCCAGACTTTAGCCGTGGCATTACAATGACGGTTTTGGGAGCCTTACGTTCTTTTCTGTTTTCACGTTGGAGCTGGCAGAACCACCCTCCAAGCTTTCTCTATAATGCATAGGTAAAGGAGGCAAAAAGCAAAACTAAATTAAGTTAGTTGGATTTCAGTACCATTTCTAGACAAGTCCACATATTTTGGAAAAAAGTGATGCCAACTGTGGACACAAAGATTTTGATCAAGTTTTTCCAAGTTGTAGCTCTAAAGATTCGATTCCCTGTACCTGCTTCTTGGCGTGCACCTAGATCTGCACCGCTCACAGCACCTCGCCCCCTAAAGGCATTATCCTTCGTGTCTTCAGAAAACTATCTTTCTCTAAACCAATCACTGCTCTTACAACCTGAGCACAAGTCTCAGTCTCATTTTTGGCCTCAGGAAAATGTTGCAACCTACTTATTTAGAGGTGAAGTTGATGTGAAGAAACTTGATTTTCAAACTAAAAGGGTTGGCTGCCTTTCCAGCTACAGAATTTGCAAGATATATATATATATATATATATTTAATTTCATTAGGTTCCTATAACAATGAGAACAGGATAAAAATTAGTACTTCTATAAATTATTCTGCTATATAATTTTTAATGCCTCCTCTCTCTTTTACCCAGGAAATGTCTCTGGCCTTAATTGAATTATTTTGATTTATATTTTCTCTCTGAAAAAAATGTGTGGGATAGGATGTGGTAGAGAGGAATATATTCCACAATTTATAGGAATGTGATTACACAGTTTATTTTGCATTTACGTAGGACCATTTCATCCTGCTAGATCTGCACTTTACAGTCATCTCTTATGAATTTAATTTTTGTCATGTAGGCTAACTGCCTTGGCAAAAGAATAAAGGCAGAGGTTAATCTTATGCAGTCCTAGCAGTACTTAATTTTTGCTTCACACACTTGTTTGCAGACCTCAGAGAGAAGTGCAACATTTGTTGATGTCATTTTGTTGCTAAGTCATTTCCAACTCTTTTGTGACCCCCATGGACTGTAGCCCACCAGGCTCCTTTGTCCATGGGATTCTCCAGGTAAGAATGCTGGAATGGTTTGCCATTTCCTTCTCCAGGGCATCTTCCTGATTCAGGGATTGAACTCACATCTTCTTCACTAGCAGGCAGATTTTTTTTTACCACTGAGCCACCATGGAAGTTCAAAGTGCAATTAAAGATTTTTTAAAAAAAAAGGCTACTTAGAAAAAAGAAAATGTGAGAACAAGTAGGGGTTAGTTAGAATGAAGGGGAAAATCTGGGAAAGAAAATCATATTACTCATAAGAAAGTATTACATACATTTTGGGGAAAAAATAGAGAAATTACTCAAAGGTGGAACAGTGATGAGAAAAATGTGATAATGCCCCAATTGTAGGTGAAAATAGAGAAAAAGTGATTTTTGTGTGCTTAGAAAAGGAACTCCTTGTGAATACCTTGGATCAGAATTTGTCCTTCTTAGGTGTGTTTATAATTTTTAGCTACACTTGCATATAGTATGTAATAATTCAACTGCTCACCATTTTTCCTGAAGCATAATTAGTGCCCAATATACCAAGGAATTGGTGTATTGAGGGGAGGGAATTCACCTCCGATTTTTAAGCTTTGTTAATAAATTTTAATAATGCCAAATCTCATCTTTTAGGGCACCACTGGCAATGGCACCCCACTCCAGTCCTCTTGCCTGGAAAATCCCATGGATGGAGGAGCCTGGTGGGCTGCAGTCCATGGGGTCGCTAAGAGTCGGACATGACTGAGTGACTTCCCTTTCACTTTTCACTGTCATGCATTGGAGAAGGAAATGGCAACCCACTCCAGTGTTCTTGCCTGGAGAATCCCCGGGACGGGGGAGCCTGGTGGGCTGCCGTCTAGGGTCTCACAGAGTCGGACACGACTGAAGGGACTTAGCAGCATGATGCTTTAGTTTGCAGTGGAAATGGCAGAGTTTGATGCCTCAGAAAATAAAGAAGTGTGCTTTTTATAGCATGCAGTTTCTTTAAGGGACATTTATTATTCACGGTATTCTTGAGATAAATACTGAGGATATTCAACTCCCTGGTATTGGCTGCAAATAATCCTCACTCCCTGCCCACACTTGGGAATTTTTTCTTCCAAGGAAATTCTATGAAGAAACAGTATGGCAATTCAAAATGTTTTGTTTATCCATTAAGAATTTATGTAAAAAGGAAACATTCTAAGGAATTTACACTGCCAGTGGTTAATTTAAATGTGGACAGCATGGAGCCTTTAGGAACCTCTTGGGATCTTAGAGGACAGTCCTTTCAGCCCTAGTAATGCAGGGGCTCTAGTGGGAGCCGATTCCCATTTAATCGAAACTCCTTTTTAATTCTCAGCACTTCTAGTTCAAATGTTTAATGTAACATCTTTGCTGTGCCTGCTTTGCAGCGACTTTTTTTTCCCCCCAATGAGGGTTTATTTGTCCATATTTTAGTTTAAAAGTTGGGGATAATTGAGCATCTATATTTTTCAAATGGTTAGTGGAGAGTTTCAAGTATGATATTGATATAGAATTTATATTTTTAACTAGTAAAAAAAAATAGCACACCAACTTTCCCAACGTTGAAGAATTTAAAGGATGTATCATTGGAAGGACTGATACTGAAGCTGAAGCTCCAATACTTCAGCCACCTGATGTGAAGAGCCAACTCATTGGAAGAGAACTGGATGCTGGGAAAGAATGAAGACAAGAGGAGATGGGGACAACAGAGGATGAGATGGTTGGATGGCATCACTGATTCAATGGACATGAGTTTGAGCAAGCTCCGGAAGTTGGTGAAGGACAGGGAGCCCTGGTATGCTGCAGTCCGCGGGTCACAGAGTCAGATATGACTGAGCAGCTGAACAACAACAATTAAGTGTCTGCCGTGTCAGTACAATTCTACGAAGAATTTTCTACTGTTTTTCTTTTTTTTTTTTCAGATGTTATTAGAAAGCAAAGATAAAAAACACCAGAATGTTTTCTTTTCTCCAGAAGATTACAGTTTGGGACAGAGACAGAGTGTGAGTTTTTTTCTCCTACACCAAGCAACCCGGGGGCATCAGCTGTGTGTCCTACAATTTAAGTCAATTTTGACACTACCTACCAGAGAAGGCAATGGCACTCCACTCCAGGATTATTGCCTGGAAAATCCCATGAACAGAGGAACCTGGTGGGCTGCAGTCCATGGGGTTGCTAAGAGTTGGACACGACTGAGTGACTTCATTTTCACTTTTCACTTTCATGCATTGGAGAAGGAAATGGCAACCCACTCCAGTATTGCCTGGAGAATCCCAGGGACGGCGGAGCCTGGTGGGCTGCTGCTTATGGAGTCGCACAGAGTCGGACACGACTGAAGTAAATTAGCAGCAGCAGCAGACACTACCCACCTGGAGACACTGTCAGATCCCACCATTAAAGGGCTCAGCGCCAAGTTGCCAACTCTAAGTAGTAAGTTCCCAAGTTACCTGCATCTTCTGTAGGGCTCAGCTACAAGTTGGAGGTTCTTGTGACTTCCTCCTCTTTGGATTTGGTTTTGTGCTTGAACTGCTCACAGAACTCAAGGAAACACCTGTTAGTCTATAAGTTTATTAAAGAATCTATACAGGATACAGATCAGTCACCAGATGAAGGGATACACAGTGTGATGAATGGGAGGGTTCTTATCACAAGAGCATCTCCCCTCATGGAATTGGGGTGTGTCAATCATCCTCTTTGTACATGGATTTGTTTACCAACATGAGAAGTCCCCAAATCCCACACTATTAGCGTTTTTAACTCCTGTTCATTTTTTAACTCCAGTTCTTCTCCTCCTCCCTTCTCTAGAGTATAGGGGACGGGGCTGAAAGTTTCAAGATTCTTTCATGGCTTGGTCTTGATTGGGGTGACTAAACCTCATCCAAAAGCCATCTAGAAACCCACCCCAGAGTCATTTTGTTTGAACAAAAGACACTTCTGTCACCTAAGAAACACCAGGGGATGTAGGAGCCCTGTGTCAACAACTCTGTTCTGGAAACCAGGGGCAGAGACCAATACATATATTTTCTGTTAATTCACAGGTGGGCAAACAAAGGAAAATAAGCACAATATAGGTAAAAACCAAGCGACTATCACTGTACTGATTGTTTTGGAGATAACAATAAATGCTCATAAATATTAGAAAATAAAACCAAAAGACAAAGACTCCAGAGAGCAGACAGATAAAGGAGGAAAACTGAATGTAGAGGGAGGGGATGGATCTGGTGAGTTTCACATTTTCATAGTTTCTACCTTGACAGCAGATCCAGCCTGCCCTGTGGGGGTAGCCAAACTCCCATGGAAAACTCATTTTGTGGTGGGAATGAAAAAAAAAAGAATTCAAGACAGCCATAGACCCTGAAAGGTAAGGATGGAAATGCTTGTGAGGAGTGAGCCTGAGCACAGGAGACCTGTGATCCTAACTTTAGAAGCAAAAACTAAGAAAACTCAGAAAAAAAAATGTTCATCAATATGGAAATAAATGAATAAATTTTGGTATATTTCAAATTGGAATCTTATGCAGCACTTAAGATACAGTGACTTTAAAAGTTTCAAAAGTATAATATTAAAGTGAAAAATGTAAATTACAGAACGCTATTGCTACAGACTGAAAATTTGTCCTCACCATTCCCCCCAAAATTCGTATGCTGAGATTCTAACTCCCTATATGACGACATTAAGAGGTGGGGCTTTTGGGAAGTGATTAGGTCACAAGGGTAGACCCCTCAGGAGTGAGATTAGTGCCCTTATAACAGACCCCAGGGGCTTCCCAGGTGGCTCAAGTGGTTAAAATATCTGCCTGCCGATGCAGGAGACATAGGAGATGCAGGTTTGATGATCCCTGGATTGGGAAGATCCCCTGGAGTAGGAAATGGCAACCCACTCCAATATTCTTGCCTGGAAAATTCCATGGACAGAGGAGCCTGGTGGGCTACAGTCCATGAGGTCACAAAAAAGTCAGATACAGCTGAGGAACTGGGTACACACACACAGCAGAGAACCCAGAGACCTCTCTCATCCCTTTCATCTTGTAATGGCATAGCAAGAAGGTGACCCTTCTTGAACCAGGAAGCAAGCCCTCTCCAGCTTTCATCAGATATCAAATCTGCCAACCCCTCCAACTTTACCTTCCCAAACTCCAGATTTGTGAGAAATAAATTTCTGTGTTTTATAAACCATCCTTTCTACGATATTGTTATAACAGCCAGAATAAACTAAGATGTCTATAATATGCTGTCTTTCACATGCAATTTTAAAATCAAAACAGACTATAGTATGCATTTATAAATGTATGTAGGCACATATATAAAATATATATGAAAAGATATATACCGAATTAGGCTTGTGCTTACCAGTTTGGGAGAGAATAAAAATTGGGGAGGATAAAATAAGCAAAAAGCTAATTTCAATTTACAGGTAGAAATATAATTTTATCTTAAAAATTTCAAAGAAGAAAAAAATACCTGTGAATTTGCCAATAGAAGCTGAATGTTTACCTCCAGTCAAAAGTATGAAAAGATGGCCTTATGGTTTCATAGAATTTTATGCTGTCAGGTAAATATATAGCTGCTATATCTACTTGTAATGTTAGAAAATAATTTTTCAATAGATACATCATTATTGTGAAAAATTAATCCAAAGTGTTTTGCAAAACTCATTTAAAATTAGTAGTAAATGTGCATGTAGTAAATGTGCAACTTCTCATTTCTTCTTCTAAAAAAATCCATAGGTGATTGGTGATGCTTTTAGTGGAAATGAATGCAACAGATGGAGTTCACCATGTTATGGAGTTGATATTAAGAACATTTATCTTGAAAGTAACCTTTTGCTGTTTACCCAATGAACTGCTAATCTGAGAAAAATCTGATTAGTTCCATCCAGAGTTGGATTCAATTTAGTGGAGACAACATTTGCTTCCAACTGAATAGGCAGAACTGTTTCTCTCTTTTCCCACTTATCTTCTCTCAATCATTCTTTATGAGTTCAGGAGCAAATTTAATCACTTAAATGTAACTGATCTTAAAATTAATGGCAAGCATGGCCAGAACCTCTACTGTGGAATAGGTCATATCCTCTTCTATAATATTAACTTCACTGCTTATCAATTCCTTTTACCTGTCATATGTTTGGATAAAGATGAATAATTGTGAAACCATTGCAATCCTGCAAGCAAACATGCAGATAATGGGAAATAAGGTTGCATAGGATTAGCTTAAAATATGCAAAATAAAACTGGAGACAAATTAATAAGATATAAAAGACTTTCTAAAGACTATTTCTTCTCATAGGAAAAAAAAAAAAAACCAGCCCAAACTCACTTCTACCTGAAAAGCAATCTTTCTGTTTGTCAGGAACATAGAGAGGAGTTGTAAGCATCTTTTAGACATTCATTTTAGAAACTTAGTCCACCCTCGACAGACTAATTGCTTGTTCACTGGAGAAAAATCCCAACAACGGTTAACGATCCCCTTTAGTTAAACAATCCCTCTTCTGGTGATGTCAGCTATGCTGGTGTTTGAAAGAGCTTCTGAAAAATGTTTTGCACTTAAAAGGCACTTTCTCTCTGATAGAAACGTCGATTTGTCCCCATTAAAAAAATAGTAAAATAAATGCACATTAACAGACATTTAAAGAGTGGCTGCAGTTTTCCTATTTATTCAGCTAGTCAGTTTCAACCTTGGTTGCTTTCTTTATATTTTCTATTTTAACTATGCATCGTTAGATATCAGTGTATCAAAGACCTGGCAGTGCAACCATACAGATGTTTTTCTTTGTTTGCATTTGGTCTTGAGATATTTGCTTTCTGAAGGACTATAAAACAAACAAACAAAAAACAAGTCAGCTTGCAGGGCACAGTCGAGAGAATACGAGGTAAACAAGCAGCCTGTGTGGTTACTGACACTTTGAGTTTAATGTAACACAAATCCACCTTTCCCTCAGTGTAAGAGTGGTTGCAGCTTCAGAGATTACTCAGAGTAAATACATGTTTGACTTTGTGGTCAGAGCTTATGTGAAATTTTGCAGAGGTTGCGTTTTAAGGGTCAGTCATCACATTGAAAGCATCTAGAAAGAGAGCAACTAGGAAGGTGAAGTGTCTAGAATCCACATGCTATTTGGATCTCTTGATGAATCTTGACAGAGTTACTGTGAAGCAAGTGAAGGTTAAGGGTAGACAGGTTTGTTTGCTCCCTGTAACTGGGAAATGATCGTGTGCTAACAAAGATGGCAACTGTACTGTTTCAGCTAGTGGAGTTAGTACCAAAGGATGAATGCTACAGCAAAGCATTTTTTAAATCAATGTAACAGAGAATTTCCTTACAGTCTAAAGATGCAATTGTTGATGAGAATATGAACTCACTGCTCCTGATTTTACTTATGAAGTTAGAAGAAAAAAAAATCTCTGAGAAAGAAATGCACCTAATGCTTTCATGCATTGGAAGAATGAATGTTTCACTTACATCTCTTTGAATTTGTGACATCTGATTTCTCTTCCTGGTGCTAGAGCCTAAGTCAGGCTTTCTGGAGTAGTCTGATGCAATCTCCATAATTGTTTCCTTAGAGAAGAGGTTGGTAAGATTAGATAAGTAAAGAAATATTTAACATTTCTCAGAGATCCAGTGGAAACAGACATCATGCTAATCTGAACTGAATTCAGAACCTAAATGTCAGATAGAGGCCTTACTGGCTTTTAACTTAGCATTCAGAGGTGATACTAACTGACACCAATTTCAGTCAATTTCAGGACCTTGGTTGCTTTGTGTATATACACAAGAATAAAAACAGGACAAATATTCTTAGACTTCCGCAAAAAATTATGTTTTATTATGACGTGGCTATTTGCTTTAGGAATAGAATCCCTCATTACACGTTTCTGGTACTTATTTCACAGCACATCTTACCAACTATCTGTTTCATTAGTTCATATGGTTTGTAGTTTACTGGTTGAGTATTTTGCATAAAGTGCTAAATGTTGGCACACCAGATAACATGTTTGGGAAGATCTTTTCTTTCATAATGAATCTATAATGGTATGTGTTGGGAGTAAGAAGCAATAAGAAAGTTAAAAGAGAAGGAATAAGACAATTCCTGATTCTAAGAAGTGTTGCTTAAAAAAAAACCAAAGACTATAAAATAATAGAACAAGTCACACAATTGATTGTGTTTGCAGATTTAGAACAAGAGGGATTTCTAGCTCGGGGGAGTCTATTAGTCAGGATTCTCAAGGTAAACAAAACCACTGCACAGAACGCATGTGGTGGGTGCAGGAAGAGAGACTGAGAGCTAATGTTGAGGTCCAAGCCCACAGGTTATCAGACGGGATATCCAGAGAAAATCTGACACTGCAGTTCATGTCTGAAGGCCATCTGCTACAGAATTGCTTCCTTCCTGCAGAAAGGTCAGCCTTTGGGCTTTTAAGACCTTCAACTGATCGAACTAAAGCTCACCCACGTTATGAAGTGCAATCTGCTTTAACTCAAAGTCTACTGATTTAAATGCTAATTTCATTTAAAAACTTCCTCAAAGAAACATCCAGAATAACTTCTGGGCACAATGACCCAGCCAAATTGACACAGAAACTTAACCTTCACAAGAGGTAATATTTAAGTTAAAACACGAATGCGAAAGACACAAGGGCAAAGAATTTCAGAAAATTTGAAGACTAGGTACAAAAAAAGAGTTTCATGTTTGAGAAGCAGAAAGAAAGCCAGCAGGACTGTACTGTAGTGAAAAAGCTGGAAAGTGATTGAGAAAGTAGGAGAATTAGGAGCAAGTTATGTACGGTGACATTTTTAAACCTTGACTATTAGAATTACCTGGGGAGCTTTTAAAAAAAAAGTATAACCAAAGTTATACTCTGGGAATATAACCAAAGCATCAAAAATTTCCCTATGTGTTCCCAATGTGCACAAGAACACTGAGAACACATGTAAACCAAATGCCAAGATTTTATTCCATGAAAGATGACGTTACTAGTAAGTTTTAAGAAGGAGTGGTGCATGATATGTTCCATATTTAAAAAAAAAAGTAATTAATGAATTCTGCTTCCAAGAATGGCTAGACTCTGCTTCTGATAACAATCACAAAACTGAACGAAAGTACTCAAAAACAAGTAAATCAGTGGCAATGGAGAGCGATCTACAGCAGTCAGAAAATAGGGGTAATCTGATACTGAAAAAGGAAAGTGGATGGATGAGCATGTATATGATTTTTTCCCAAGGGCACTTCCCAGAGTATGCAGTACAGGTTGGCTAGAACTAAAGAGTAAATCTTTAACTCCAAAGAAGGCAGAAGAAGAGGGTGGGGGATAACAGTGTGGATACATGCAAACCAAATCGCAGCATGGTAAAGCTAAACCCACTATGTTTGTTTAGTCACTAAGTCACGTCTGTCTCTTTGGTGATCCCATGGACTGTAGCCTGCCAGTCTCCTCTGTCCATGGGATTTCTCAGGCAAGAATACTAAACAGTTGCCATTTCCTTCTCCAAAATCCTACTATACAAATAAGTATATTAAAAACAAATAAATTACTTAATTAAAAAGTTACCATCAGACTAGGGAAGAAAAGAAAAAAAGCAAAATATGTGTTGTCAGTCATACGCAATTAAAAAGTCTAGTGACAAATTAAAATTTTTAAAAAAATGCAAAACGATATTATTCAAAACATAAACATAAGGAAACTATGTGGCTTAATTGATATGTTAGTAGATTACAAGGTAAGTGTATTACCAGACATGAAAAGAGATTTCATAATGAGAAAGGATTTATCAGGAAGGTATAATGATGATAATTATGTGAGCTTTAAAGTACTTTTTTAATGGCTAGAACTATAGAGAGTGATAAATTCACATACATAGCTGGAGATTTTAATACCCTTCTCTTAATACTTATAAAGCAGCACACAACAAATTAATCTGAATATGTAAACCATCTGCTCACACTTTTACATGGTCTATGAAAATGACATGTCTGCTAATTTTACTATAGTAGATAAAAGGCTATGGGACTTAAGATCATGCTTTGACTTCTAGCTGTGCCATCAAAAAGTGCAACTTTGGGCAAATTTGTTAATGGCATAATTTTCTTCTATTTAAAATCATGATAATAATTATATTCACAATGTGGGATAGCTGTGACGACCAAAGGAAATGTATAGGATGAAGTGCAGGATAGGTAGTTGCGAGAAATGTAAATGCTATGTGATATAGCATGTGTGCGTGCATGCGTGCTAAGTCACTTCTGTAACATCCTACTCTTCGAGACCCTCTGGACTGTAGCCGGCCAGGCTCCTCTGTCCATAGGGTTCTCCAGGCAAGAGTGCTGGAATGGGGTGCCATATTCCAGGGGTGCCAACCAGGTGGATCAGGTTGCCATGCCCTCCTCCAGGGAATCTTCCAGACCCAGGGATCGAACCAGCGTCTCTTATGTATCCTGCATTGGCAGGTAGGTACTTTACCACTAATGCCACCTGGGAAGCCCATGATATAGAGTATGTAAGTGATACATATATGTATAATATATATAGTTATTTATTATCTCAATGGAATATTCAATGTCATATTTCTACCAGACTCTACTTTCACAGCAATCTTGTTAAATCATTAGCCTGAAGATGACTGCAATGTCTCCTTGAATTTTAATTCGTAATAGCAGATGGGAAAGTCCAGAAAGCTTGCATCTTAAGCGGAAAAATTTAGCAAAACCTGTGAAAACCTGAGGAGGAGCGGTTTCCAAAAGGCTGTCCTGTAAAACTTCGCATACCATGTTGTGGAGGATCATCCGCTTGGTAAACTGGCCTTGGTTTGTAGACTGGCCCAAACACAAACAGACTGCATCTGCCTTGGAGCAGTCATCAGAGGATTTCATGGGACTTTATTCTTCTCTGAAGGCACCAAGGTAGCAGGCCCTATGTTAGGAGAATCCCATCAACTCCCGCAACCTGTTTCTGCCAAAGTGAAAGAGGGATGAGGCCAGACAGCTGCCCTCAGGACTGCGCTGAGAAACAGTCAGAGTGAGGTCTCAGCCAGCACTCGGCAGGCGTGCATCCGTGATCCGGAGTCGAGTCACTTCCCCCAGCCCAGGTGGTGGATGACTCTGGGTTTGTACAGCTGAGTTGGATCACACAGGCCTGGGGAGCATCTCAAAGACTGAGAGAGTATCATGGGATGTATCATGAACACAGATGCCAAGACAGCTGCTGCTGGCTGGGGCTCCAAGCCACATCGTGTAGCACTGGGACTCCAGGAGACACAGTTACTGGCGACAGTCTCCTCTAGAGCCTGTATGATCCTTAGGACTCTCCAAGCTCTTTCAGCAACACATAGCTGGGCCAAGTACAAATGCATTGGATCCATGTTAGTAGTCCTGAATTTGAGTTTTTGTTGCTTGTAGTTACCTTGTGAACTTGTGCGGTGTTCTTTCTCTCCCTGTTCTATAAAACTGGGGAATATTATGACTTATGCGTTAGAAATAATTTGAAGATTGTATGATCTAAATTGTAGAATATCTATCATGCAGTCTGGCATACCTTAGGTATTCAGAAACAGTTAACCCATTCTGTTTATCCTCTCTATGGTCTAAACTAATATAAACTAAACATATATTTTAAATTTGCTTATAGTCATGTTAAAAAAGTAAAAAGAAGCAAAATTAATCTTAATAATACATTTTATTTAGCATAACAAATCTATAATACTACCATTTCAGTAAGTGATATAAAAGTATAAATGAAATGATTTTGTATTTAAGTTGACTAAAATTAAATGGAATTTAAAAATTCAGTTCCTTGACCTGACTCTGCATATTTTAAGTGCTCAGTATTTACATGTGGGCATGGTGTTGGACAGCAAAGGTCTAGCAGAATATTCATTGTGAGGAAATAATGGCCAGAAGTAGGGAGAATCAAGTTAGATTGACTAAGACTTGACAGTCACTAAGATAGGGAATATAAGATGAGTTTATCAAAAAATGGTGTTGAATATGTACATGGAATTGTTGTTCAGTTGCTCAGTCATGTCCAACACTTTGTGACCCCATGGACTGCAGCATGCCAGGCCTCCTTGTCCATCACCATCTCCTGGAGCTTGCTCAAACTCATGTCCACTGAGTTGGTGATGCCATCCAACCATCTCATCCTCTGTCATCCCCTTCTCCTCCTTTCAATCTTTCTAGCATCAGGGTCTTTTCTAATGAGTCAACTTTTCTCACTGGATGGCCAAAGTATTGGAACTTCAGTCACCCCATGACTCTTTGCAACCCTACGACTGTAGCCTCTATCCATGGAATTGTCCAGGCAAGAACACTGGAGTGAATAGCCATTCTTCTCCAGGGGATCTTTCCAACCCAGGGATCAAACCTGGGTCTCCAGCATTGCAGGCAGATTCTTTATCATCTAAGCCACCAGGGAAGCCCCTGAACATGGAATATAGGCTTATTATTTTGTAGAATAGGGAAGTAAGAATGATTTTGAGGGGTTTGGATTAGAGATTAAATGTTCAATTGTGTACATACTGAGTTAGAGTTGATATTGAGACCTTGGTAGAGACACGTAGAAAATAGATGGACATGTCTACTTAGACATGTCTACTTATGTGTCTACTCATGCTTTGCTTAGAAAACCTAAGCAGAAAGGACTCTTTATCAGTAAAGGTGTAGATGTCAAGTTATGGATGAGTCCTTCAAAAGAGAAGGAGATTAGAGGAAAGGAGGACTGAGGAACTTTGGTTTGCCAGCATTTAGATAGTGAAAGGAAAGGGAACCAACCCAAAAGTGACACAAGGAGGCAGAAAAGCAGAAGAATCAAGCTGATGTAATGTCACTGAGGCCTCGAGTTAAGTGACTTACTGAGAAGCAGTAAGGCGGTACGTCAGGGGTCCCAGAGAGAGATGGAGGGAGACGCAGCTCACCTCCAGGAGAAGGCAGTGTCTGTCCTGCCTGCTCTGGATCACACGTCAGCCTCAGCATCAACTCAGCCAGGCTCTGGTCTGCTCCACCAGCCACATGTATCTAGAAGGACAGCCTGTCACTCTTCCTCCTGCGTGTCTTGCACATCCCTTGGGGAACTTGGCTTTTTCATTTGACTTCTTCATCCATTAAATTTTCATTTATTCAGCTCCTCATCCCTGGTGCTCAGCTCTGGGAGCACAGTGATGAACAAGGTCCTTCATTCTCTAAGAGATCTGCCATTGCACAAGACTGTCTCAACTACAACTGCCTACTTTGATCATTTCCAAACCAGTGTTTGTAAAGGGAACAACTTTACTTTTCCTATCTCTGGTGGGGTTCTTTTTCTGCTTGGGTATAAAAGGCATTCCTTGTTTCTCAGAAGTCTCTTAGCTTCAGAGTGCCTGATTTTATCCTCTGGCATTTTGAGGCTTACTGTCTTTTTATGTTCATTGATATTGGTTTTTAAACCAGTAATGATATTTCTTTTCAGAAACACATTATTTTAAAATAAGTATATTTAAAGTTAAAATGCAAATTGGCTAAAAATCAAGTAAATAATAGTTTAGGAAAAAATTATTTCTGAGTTTGGAAAACCCTGAATCAGAGAATGATAAATGCATATCATTAGTATCAACAAGGCTGCACAGAGTAGACTCTACATTCTCCAAATATAAACAGATTTATGTATGCTTATACACAAATATAAACTTTGATTTTACCTGTTTAATATATTCTACTACATTATGAAAAGGGGCTTCCCTGGTGGCTCAGACCATAAAGAATCTGCCTGCAATGCAGGAGTCCCAGGTTCGATCCCTGGGCTGGAAAGATCCCCTGGAGGAGGAAATGGCTACCCACTCCAGTACTCTTGCCTGAAGAACCCCATGGACAGAGGAGTCTGGCAGGCTACAATCCATGGGGTTGCAAAGACTTGGACATTACAGAGTGACTAACAGTTTCACTTTTTCACTTTTCATGCTCCGAAAAAGCAACATTTATGTCAAGAACTGGGAAGTATCTGAGATTTTACCCTATTTGCAAGTGAATAGGCTATTTTCATGGTTGTATAGAAGACAGCTTATTACTCAATAGCAATAGCAGTAGTCAGAACATGAGTATTTTTGTACCAGTTTCCCAAACCTCATTTCCCATTGGGTAATACAAAGAGGAAGCACATGATACCTGTACGTAGAGAGGGTTGCATTTCACATAAGGAGCCTTAACCTGAGAGAACCCCAGACTTTTATAATGGGCAAAAGCACACTTCCCCATGTTGTTGAGGGCACATTGTCTTTATCATACTGAACTTAACCATGCCTGCTCTTTGCTCCACTAAACAAACATTCATGACTGGATAGTGCACAGCACAGAGTAGTGGGTGCCTCCCTTCAAAAGACACAGAGAAGCGTGACAAACCCATGAAGAAGGGCCCCCCAACAATCAGTGTTTTAACATATCCCTTAAAAAGCCATGTTGATCATTGTGATATATGATGTTTTCCAAATTGTTAACTCAGTCCACAAGCTGAAAACACTCAACACTCTTTCATTTAGGGACACACGTATTTATAGAAACTGTCATTAAGGAGACTTGAAATGAGTTCTTTCCCTAAAATGAGTATAACTTGAACAACCAGACATATTAGAAGCACAGGCACCTGCAGACATCCACTAATGCATGCAACTTATTGGAGATAAAACTTGTCTATTTTCTAACAATCATTTGGAAAAATGCAATCACAAATCTGATGGGGTTTTTATACATTTTTTGCATATCTGATTACCATGTCTTAGGATTCTATTATATACTGTAATAACACTTATTATGTGCTGGCAGAGGTAGGAGTTTTGCAATTATGCTAAAATCTTACAATGTAAAGAAACTTCAGTCAAGCACAGTATAAAATGATTTTGCTAATTACTCCTGGTAGTTTCTGTTTTGTTTTCTTTAAATGCATATTGCATATGCCACATGTTTATGGAAAAGGCCATTTCTCTTTGATTACTGGCAAAATTTCAGAAATGTTTCATTGGCAAATTGCAAAATGCTAAACACTTTTATTATAAGCCGAAGTCCTATTTCACAATATAAAATTTACCTCTTTAAGTCTGCATTTTCAGGCAAAAGTTGAATCTATTTTTGAAAACAGAAATCATTTGGTAGACAAAATATAGGGTGACTAATTTGGAGGAAATGCAATTATGTGATTGCATTGATTGCAATGATTGTATGAAAGGGTCATTAGGGTCATGATTATATGACCTTTCTATGTGAGTTTACTTTCTTCAACGTTCAACATAGTCTTTAGAGGCAAGTTTTGAGAAAACAATTTGTTTATCAAAATCAAATATAAAGGATTTATTTAAACAAAACTGTGGCTGATCTTTTTCAAAACAGTTCTCTTCTAGTCTTACTTGAGAATGGACAATAATTCAACACTGGAGGAAGAGAATTATCCTTTGCGAGCAGGATCTTAGTGTGATTCAGCTCATCAGAAATGATGCAGTTTTTGTACTTAAATTGTATACTTTTAAATAAAGATTTTTATCATGAATTTTGCATAAGAATTTAATTGGGACTATACCTTATATCTTGTTAATTTTTTAAAAATTCTTTCTTTGTTGGTTTTCCCTTTTCTATTTCTCTTCTAGTTTTTTATATTCTTATCATGTAACTATCCTGAATGTATCCTTGTATATCTTTCTCCGTGCTCAGATAATAACACTTAACCTATATATGAAAAGCCTTATCATATTTTACAAAATGGATCACAAAACAACAAATGTATTATCATATTTTACATTTAAAACAATATTCTTAGAAATCCTTTCCATTTAATATGCAATTTCTAATTCTTTTCTTTTTAACGAATGAATAATATGGCATGGTTGTCCCATAATTTATTTTTGCATTTCCTTGGTAATGAGCAAGTGTTCTGTTTCTAGACATTTTTGTCCCTGTCAACAATGCTGTAATAAACTTCTTTGAATATGAGCAGTTACATACTAGTGCTTTGAGTTAATCTTTGAGAATAAATTAAAGATTAGTGCTTTGAGAATAGTCCTATGAGTTGGTTTCTAGGATTTGGACTTCTAGGATGAAGGATATTTACATTCTAAGGCTTTTAATAAAGGTCGTTAGGTTGCTTTCGGAAAAAGGTGATGCATATTCTCATTTCATTCAGCAATTTAAGTTTAAAATTTAAATTTAAACTGCAATTTAAAATTTAACATTTTAACTTTACTCCTATCAACTGCAGTTGGTTTTTGTTGTTGTTGTTTTGACTCATTGTAAAGTTGAATATTCTAGCATGGGGAACCACATAGTCAGGAAAGAACTTATCACTTCTCACAACCCTGGGAAGTTCCTTAATACACTGAACCTATTCAACAAGAAGCCCTGGTGAGTACACCAGGTTGGTATCATATTCTATCCATGTCTCACTCTCCCCAGCTATGTGGCTCAGCAGTAAAGAATATGCCTGCCAAGCGAGAGATGCCAGAGGTTCAGGCTCAATCTCTGTGGCGGGAAGATCCCCTGGAGAAGGAAATGGTAACCCACTCCAGTATTCCTGCCTGGGGAGTCGCATGGACAGAGGAGCCCGGCAGGCTACAGTCCATGGGGTCACACAGAGAGTCAGACACGAGTGAGCGTGCTGCGCCACCCGGACCCCAGGCTTGGCATCCTCTTTTCCCCACAGTCATTTCGTTTTCAAGGTCAGTCTTGCTCTGGCCTCTGCTTCGCTTCAGCCCTCCCTCTCCTCTTCTACCACTTTCCCCACTACTATGGAACTATCTATAGGGTGCTTTTCTCAGAGATACACTTGTAACTTCACTCCCCCTCCCCCACTTTTCAGAAGTCCAGAAGTCATGACAAGTTGATGATTTATGTGTATCCCTGGGGAGAAGACTTTAGTCACTAATTCTGATACCACTGAATTTCAAGTTTGAAAGTCAATTGCCCAGGACATTATCTCCTGTTGAAACTTCTGCAAGACCTATTAGAGGGTGAATGACTATCAGGAGGTACTTTCCGTTGAGACTCATCTCAAAGGTGGTGCATGATATCAGCTAAGCACAAGTGTATAATCAAAGCAGATTTTAGAAATTCATATTTAAACACAAATTAAGGAAAGCAAATAAATGTCAAACGAATGGCATGTGAATAAAGAAACCTGTCATGGGTTAGAAGAAATAACTGAAAGCAGTGATAACATTATAATTAGCATGTCAACAAAGATAAATGCCATTTATCCAGGTGAGAGGAAGCAAGATGACAGGTGGCAAAAATATTCGAGTACCTAAATGTCATTTGGTAATGAGTGCTTTCTGACATCTTTACCTAGGATCAGGGATGAAATTCTGGTCAAGGTGTTTCATAACATTTTAAATAACGTGGGCATACTTTCTCTTGCTCTCCAACTCTTTTCTGTATATTTATCATTTCTGCTCATGTGGTTTGCATTTCTTAACGGACCAGGAAATCTGTTGTCTGTTCTGTGTTTACCCCTCACAGTGAAAGGTGCACAGCAGTGACTTAAAAATGTTGATTACTTGAGATGTTGACACAGTGGACCTTGGAGGAAGAAGAAAGTGGGAATTATAATGGAAAGTGTGCATGTTAATAACCTGGCATTGCTACGGGTTACCACTGAGCTGAGAGCTCTACGTGGTGTCAGTTAGAAATTCACCCTCTTGGCCCAGCCTGCCTGGGTTAACATCCCCTTCCGTCTGCATGCTCTGGAGCAGTAAATCAACCTAATCCTGCCTCATTCCCTTCCTGTAGCAAAGAGAGTTAATTGCTTCATCTACCTCATAGCTTTATGCTGAGATTTAAAGGAATTTATAGTTATAGAAGACATATCAAACTTACTGTTTGATATTCAGTAAGCATCCAAGAATTGGTCATGGTTGTAACTAACATGTTTGTGGATGTGATCATGATTCACATGACACAGAAATAGAAACTCAGAATTTCTCAGTACATCAATATCTTTGGCCTGGATATGGTTTAGTGTAGGGATAAAGTGAGCAAATCTTTGATCAGATAGATTTGGGCTCAGATTCTGGTACCTTCACTTTAATGACTCCCAGCAGGAAAGAGATGATCTGCATACACTAGGAACTGAGGAGAGTATAAGAAAGGGAACCCTCTTACACTGTTGGTGGGAATGCAAACTAGTACAGCCACTGTGGAGAACAGTGTGGAGATTCCTTAAAAAACTGGAAATAGAACTGCCTTATGATCCAGCAATCCCACTGCTGGGCATACACACTGAGGAAACCAGAAGGGAAAGAGACACATGTACCCCAATATTCATCGCAGCACTGTTTATAATAGCCAGGACATGGAAGCAACCTAGATGTCCATCAGCAGATGAATGGCTAAGAAAGCTGTGGTACATATACACAATGGAGTATTACTCAGCCATTAAAAAGAAAACATTTGAATCAGTTCTAATGAGGTGGATGAAACTGGAACCTATTATACAGAGTGAAGTAAGCCAGAAGGAAAAACACCAATACAGTATACTAACGCATATATATGGAATTTAGAAAAATGGTAACAATAACCCTGTGTACAAGACAGCAAAAGAGACACTGATGTATAGAACAGTCTTATGGATTCTGTGGGAGAGGGAGAGGGTGGGAAGATTTGGGAGAATGGCATTTAAACATGTAAAATATCATGTATCAAACGAGGTGCCAGTCCAGGTTCGATGCATGATACTGGATGCTTGGGGCTAGTGCACTGGGACGACCCAGAGGGATGGTATTGGGAGGGAGGAGGGAGGAGGGTTCAGGATGGGGAACACATGTATACCTGTGGCGAACTCATTTTGATATTTGGCAAAACTAATACAATTATGTAAAGTTTAAAAATAAAATAAAAATTAAAAAAAATAAAAAAGAGAAAGAGACATTTGAAAAGTGTTATCAGGGTTAACATGAGCTGAGAGAGTTAGGATTGGATCTGATAGATGGATGTTCATAACATTGTACTGGAGGTGGTGATCAAAACCATCCCCAAGAAGAAGAAATGCAAAAAAGCAAAATGGCTGTCTGAGGAGGCCTTACAAATAGCTGAGAAAAGAAGAGAAGCAAAAGGCAAAAGAGAAAAGGAAAGATATACCCATTTGAATGCAGAGTTCCAAAGAAAAGCAAGGAGAGATAAGAAAGCCTTCCTAAGTGATCAATGCAAAGAAATACAGGGAAACAATAGAATGGGAAAGACTAGAGATCTCTTCAAGAAAATTAGAGATACCAAGGGAACATTTCATGCAAAGATGGGCACAATAAAGGACAGAAATGGTATGGACTTAACAGAAGAAGAAGATATTAAGAAGAGGTGACAAGAATACACAGAACTATACAAAAAAAAATAATAATCCACTACCCAGATATGTGTGATCACCCATGGTGTATAATGGCATGCATTCATCTAGAGCCAGACATTCTGGAATGTGAAGTCAAGTGGGCCTTAGGAAGCATCACCATGAACAAAGCTAGTGGGGATAATGGGATTCCAGTTGAGCTATTTCAAATCCTACATGATGATGCTGTGAAAGTGTTGCACTCAATATGCCAGCAAACTTGGAAAACTCAGCAGTGGCCACAGGACTGGAAAAGGTCAGCATTCATTCTAATCCCAAAGAAAGTTAATGTCAAACAATGTTCAAACTATCACACAATTGCACTCATTTCACATATTAGCAAAGTAGTGCTCAAAATTTCCCAAGACAGGCTTTAACAGTACGTAAACCAAGAACTTCCAGATATTCAAGTTGGATTTAGAAAAGGCAGAGGAACCAGAGCTCAAATTGCCAACATTCAGTGGATCATAGAAAAAGCAAGAGAATTCCAGAAAAATATCTATTTCTATTTATTGACCATCCTAAAGCCTTTGTCTATGTGGATCACAATAAACTGTGGAAAATTCTTAAAGAGATGGAAATACCAGACCACCTGACCTGCCTCCTGAGATATCTGTATGCAGGTGAGGAAGCAACAGTTAGAACTGGACATGAAATAATGGACTGGTTCAAAATTGTGATAAGAGTACATCAAGGCTGCATCTTGTCCCCTGCTTATTTAACTAATATGCAGAGTATATCATGAGAAACGCTGGGCTGGATGAAGCACAAGCTGGAATCAAGATTGCCAGGAGAAATATCAATAACCTCAGACATGCAGATGACACCATTCTAATGGCAAAAAGTGAAGAGGAACTAAAAAGCCTCTTGATAAAAGTGAAAGAGGAGAGTGAAAAAGTTGGCTTAAAACTCAACATTTAGAAAACTGAGATCATGGCATCTGGTCCCATCACTTCATGGCAAATAGATGGGGAAATAATGGAAACAGTGACAGACTTTATTTGCTTGGGCTCCAAAATCACTGCAGATGGTGACTGCAGCCATGAAATTAAAAGACACTTGCTCCTTGGAAGAAAACCTTTGACCAACCTAGACAGAATGTTAAAAAACAGAGACATTAATTTGCTGGCAAAAGTCCATGTAGTCAAAACTTGTTTTTCCATTAGTCACGTGTGGATGTGAGAGCTGGATGTAAAGAAAGTTGAACACAGAAGAACTGACGCTTTTTAAAAAATTTCTTTTAATTAGAGGCTAATTACAATATTTGAACTGTGATGTTGGAGAAGACACTTGAGAGTCCCTTGAACTGCAAGGACATCAAACCAGTCAATCCTAAAGGAAATGAGTCCTGAATATTCATTGGAAGAACTGATGCTGAAGCTGAAGCTCCAATACTTTGGCCGCCTGATGTGAAGAACTGACTTCACTGAAAAAGACTGATTCTGGGAAAGATTGAAAGCAGGAAGAGAAGGGTATTACAGAGGGTGAGATGGTTGGATGGCTTCATCTACTTGATGGGTATGAGTTTGAGCAAGCTTCGGGAGTTGGTGATGGACAGGGAAGCCTGGTGTTCTGCAGTCAATGGGGTCACAAACAGTCGGACATGACTCAGCAACTAAATTGAACTGAACTGAAAGGCGAGTTAGTAAGCAGCAAGTGTTAGAAAGCCTGAGACCACTTCAGTTCTTGGCTGAATGGGAAAAATGAAGAATTGGTCACTGAATCAGAGAAAAAGAGTTCTGCAAGGAGTTCCCACAAAAGTCGCAGTAGTGCCCCACTACGACTCTAGTAAGACGTCACTCTTCTCGCTATTGCAAACTCATTTCTTGTTGGAGAAACCCGTGGGAAGCCAGAGAGGGCAAAGAAGCCTTTAGATGAGATCCTTACCGGCCTCCCCCAGGGGCTGCGATGGGGGAGAGCTGATCTACAAGGACAGACACTCCAGCTCCTTGCTGAACCCTTCTGAGCCCCACCTGCATGTGCTCTCTGTGCTCCTTGTCAGCGCCTCAACCTGGAACACAGTCTCTTTGAATACTTCAAGGGTGGCTCCAGAACTAAATATTGCGGGACTTCTTGATAGGCTTGGTTCTAAAGGAGGGACCATTTGCATCTCAAACAGGCAGGATTTTATTAAGCAGGCCCTATTTGTTAGGACAGAGAAGGCAATGGCACCCCACTCTAGTTCTCTTGCCTGGAAAATCCCATGGATGACAAAGCCTGGTAGGCTGCAGTCCATGGGGTCGCTAAGAGTCAGACGCGACTGAGCGACTTCACTTTCCCTTTTCACTTTCATGCATTGGAGAAGGAAATGGCAGCCCACTCCGCAGTGTTCTTGCCTGGAGAATCCCAGGGACGGTGGGCCCTGGTGGGCTTCCGTTGATGGGGTCGCACAGAGTCGGACACAACTGAAGCGACTTAGCAGCAGCAGCATTTGTTAGGACAAACTAGTTGGAGGTCAGTTACAGCTTAGTTCAAAAGCATGCAGCAGGCAGCGGGAAGCAGGTAGCGGGCGGCGAGCTCCCAAGACACAAAGGCAGCCCTACCCTCTAAGGGCCCCAAGTCCTCTTGGCACTTCCTTTTAGGCTCCTTCCCCTGGAGCCTGATTGGCTACACTCTATGCAAAATAGATGATGGCACCAGCATGCACCTGACTGGCTACACCCAGACCAATCACAGAAGAGGGTGTGTTTTCCCAGGTTAGACCCTAAGCTAATAAGGGTTGGTTGGCACCAGCCTTTCACCCGATTTGTTATACCCAGGACCTGAGGTTCTCCCTGAGGTCTTAACCTCCCCTTTTCTGGGCTTTTTCTCCCTCAGTGTGGTTCTGCTATCTTGGACTCCTTTTTAGTTTTTTTTTTTCTTTCTAACTACCAGACACAATGACTAATATCCTTTGAATCTCCTAAAAAAATACGTAATCAGGGCTTGACACTGTTGAGAAAATCATGTTAAATTTAAGCATAGCATTTGAGATACAAGTAATTAATGACATCTATGTTTAGAACAGTATTCCCTCAAACATATTTCACTGAATATTTAAAGTGCTGTGTAGAATGCAAGCAAACAAGAAAGGCACAAATAAAGCAGGGAAGCAAATGAATCAATCAACACATTTGTGGTGAAATGAATTTGGAAATTTCTGGGTTCAACAAAGTGGTTCATTTACTGCAGGAATTCTCAGATCTCTTTTACTAGGTTATTACTGTAAATCTTCAAGTTGGTTACATAGACTTAAGTCTCCCAGTATAATTTGTCTTGAAATTGTTTTTTTCCACCAAAAATGGAACTTTGTGAAAATACACTTTGTACATTTAGAGAAATATAGAGCATTATCTTGCATTTTGTAATTTTGGATGAAATAAAACGTGCTATATCAAACATAGTCACTATATCAGCTTCTTTGGCAAGAAGTTATTTTTGCCAAGTGTCTATTATCTATATGTCAATACAGCCAAGTTTTGTTAGAGCTACATTACCAACCTGATCATGCACCAAAAGCTACATAGAGCTAAGTAATGGTTCTTCAGTCCTAACTTCCAGTATGAGGAGAGACCTATCCTCCTCATATCAGGATATGACATCAGGGTACATGTGAGTGGAGGGAAAGACACAATTAAAAAACAAAGTTGCAGACTCAAGAGTAACTGAGGAAAAGTAGAGATAAAATGTCTGCATTTTTCATAGGAAAAAAAAAGGAAGCAAGCTTTTTAAAAAATATATTGCTTTTCTCATTTTTTTAAGCTGATATTTTTTTTTTCTTTTTTAAAAATTTTATTATTTAACTTTACAATATTGTATTGGTTTTGCCATATATCATCATGAATCTGCCACAGGTATACATGTGTTCCCCATCCTGAACCATCCTCCCTCCTCCCTCCACGTACCATCCCTCTGGGCCGTCCTAGTGCACCAGCCCCAAGCATCCAGTATCGTGCATCGAACCTGGACTGGCGACTCGTTTCATATATGATATTATACATGTTTCAATGCCATTCTCCCAAATCATCCCACCCTCTCCCTCTCCCACAGAGTCCAAAAGACTGTTCTATATATCAGTGTCTCTTTGCTGTCTTGTATACAGGGTTATTGTTACCATCTTTCTAAATTACATACATATGCGTTAGTATACTGTATTGGTGTTTTTCTTTCTGGCTTACTTCACTCTGTATAATAGGCTCCAGTTTCATCCACCTCATTAGAACTGATTCAAATGTATTCTTTTTAATGGCTGAGTAATACTCCATTGTGTATATGTACCACTGCTTTCTTATCCATTCATCTGCTGATGGACATCTAGGTTGCTTCCATGTCCTGGCTATTATAAACAGTGCTGCGATGAACATTGGGGTACATGTGTCTCTTTCCCTTCTTGTCTCCTCAGTGTGTATGCCCAGCAGTGGGATTGCTGGATCATAAGGCAGTTCTATTTCCACTTTTTTAAAGAATCTCCACACTGTTCTCCATAGTGGCTGTACTAGTTTGCATTCCCACCAACAGTGTAAGAGAGTTCCCTTTTCTCCACACCCTCTCCAGCATTTATTGCTTGTAGACTTTTGGATCGCAGCCATTCTGACTGGCGTGAAATGGTACCTCATAGTGGTTTTGATTTTCATTTCTCTGATAATGAGTGATGTTGAGCATCTTTTCATGTGTTTGTTAGCCATCTGTATGTCTTCTTTGGAAAATTTCTATTTAGTTCTTTGGCCCATTTTTTGATTGGGTCATTTATTTTTCTGGAGTTGAGCTGCAAGAGTTGCTTGTATATTTTTGAGATTAGTTGTTTGTCAGTTGCTTCATTTGCTATTATTTTCTCCCATTCTGAAGGCTGTATTTTCACCTTGCTTTTAGTTTCCTTTGTTGTGCAGAAGCTTTTAAGTTTAATTAGGTCCCATTTATTTATTTTTGCTTTTATTTCCAATATTCTGGGAGGTGGGTCATAGAGGATCCTGCTGTGATGTATGTTGGAGAGTGTTTTGCCTATGTTCTCCTCTAGGAGTTTTATAGTTTCTGGTCTTACATTTAGATCTTTAATCCATTTTGAGTTTATTTTTGTGTATGGTGTTAGAAAGTGGTCTAGTTTCATTCTTTTACAAGTGGTTGACCAGTTTTCCCAGCACCACTTGTTAAAGAGATTGTCTTTAATCCATTGTATATTCTTGCCTCCATTGTCAAAGATAAGGTATCCATAGGTACGTGGGTTTATCTCTGGGCTTTCTATTTTGTTCCACTGATCTATATTTCTGTCTTTGTGCCAGTACCATACTGTCTTGATGACTGTGGCTTTGTAGTAGAGCCTGAAGTCAGGTAGGTTGATTCCTCCAGTTCCATTCTTATTTCTCAAGATAGCTTTGGCTATTCGAGGTTTTTTATATTTCCATACAAATTGTGAAATTATTTGTTCTAGCTCTGTGAAGAATACCGTTGGTAGCTTGATAGGGATTGCATTGAATCTATAAATTGCTTTGGGTAGTATACTCATTTTCACTACATTGATTCTTCCAATCCATGAACATGGTATATTTCTCCATCTATAAGTGTCCTCTTTGATTTCTTTCACCAGTGTTTTATAGTTTTCTATATATAGGTCTTTAGTTTCTTTAGGTAGATATATTCCTAATTATTTTATTCTTTTCGTTGCAATGGTGAATAGAATTGTTTCCTTAATTTCTCTTTCTGTTTTCTCATTATTAGTGTATAGGAATGCAAGGGATTTCTGTGTATTTATTTTATATCCTGAAACTTTACTATATTCATTGATTAGTTCTAGTAATTTTCTGGTGGAGTCTTTAGGGTTTTCTATGTAGAGGATCATGTCATCTGCAAATAGTGAGAGTTTTACTTCTTCTTTTCCAATTTGGGTTCCTTTTATTTCTTTTTCTGCTCTGACTGTTGTGGCCAAAACTTCCAAAACTATGTTGAATAGTAATGGTAAAAGTGAGCACCCTTGTCTTGTTCCTGACTTTAGAGGAAATGCTTTCAATTTTTCACCATTGAGGATAATGTTTGCTGTGGGTTTGTCATATATAGCTTTTATTATGTTGAGGTATGTTCCTTCTATTCCTGCTTTCTGGAGAGTTTTCATAATAAATGGATGTTGAATTTTGTCAAAGGCTTTCTCTGCATCTACTGAGATAATCATATGGTTTTTATTTTTCAATTTGTTAATGTGGTATATTACATTGATTGATTTGCAGATATTAAAGAATCCTTGCATCCCTGGGATAAAGCCCACTTGGTCATGGTGTATGATCTGTTTAATGTGTTGTTGGATTCTGATTGCTAGAATTTTGTTAAGGATTTTTGCATCTATGTTCATCAGTTATATTGGCCTGTAGTTTTCTTTTTCTGTGGGATCTTTGTCAGGTTTTGGTATTAGGGTGATGGTGGCCTCATAGAATGAGTTTGGAAGTTTACCTTCCTCTGCAATTTTCTGGAAGAGTTTGAGTAGGATAGGTGTTAGCTTTTCTCTAAATTTTTGGTAGAATTCAGCTGTGAAGCTGTCTGGATCTGGGCTTTTGTTTGCTGGAAGATTTCTGATTACAGTTTCAATTTCCGTGCTTGTGATGGGTCTGTTAAGATTTTCTATTTCTTCCTGGTCCAGTTTTGGAAAGTTGTACTTTTTTAAGAATTTGTCCATTTCTTCCACGTTGTCCATTTTATTGGCATATAATTGCTGATAGTAGTCTCTTATGATCCTTTGTATTTCTATGTTGTTGTTGTGATCTCTCCATTTTCATTTCTAATTTTATTGATTTGATTTTTCTCCCTTTGTTTCTTGATGAGTGTGGCTAATGGTTTGTCAATTTTATTTATCCTTTCAAAGAACCAGCTTTTGGCTTTGTTGATTTTTGCTAAGGTCTCTTTTATTTCTTTTGCATTTATTTCTGCCCTAATTTTTAAGATTTCTTTCCTTCTACTAACCCTGGGGTTCTTCATTTCTTCCTTTTCTATTTGCTTTAGGTGTAGAGTTAGGTTATTGATTTGACTTTTTTCTTGTTTCTTGAGGTGTGCCTGTATTGCTATGAACTTTCCCCTTAGGACTGCTTTTACAGTGTCCCACAGGTTTTGGGTTGTTGTGTTTTCAGTTTCATTTGTTTCTCTGCAAATATTGATTTCTTTTTTGATTTCTTCTGTGATTTGTTGGTTATTCAGCAGCGTGTTGTTCAGCCTCCATATGTTGGAATTTTTAATAGTTTTTCTTCTGTAATTGAGATCTAATCTTACTACATTGTGGTCAGAAAAGATGCTTGGAATGATTTCAAATTTTTTTGAATTTACCAAGGCTAGATTTATGGCCCAGGATGTGATCTATCCTGGAGAAGGTTCCTTGTACGCTCGAGAAAAAGGTGAAATTCATTGTTTTGGGGGGAAATGTCCTATAGATATCAATTAGGTCTAACTGGTCTATTGTATCATTTAAAGTTTGTGTTTCCTTGTTAATTTTCTGTTTAGTTGATCTATCCAAAGGTGTGAGTGGGGTATTAAAGTCTCCCACTATTATTGTGTTATTGTTAATTTCCCCTTTCATACTTGTTAGCATTTGTCTTACATATTGCGGTGCTCCTATATTGGGTGCATATAATTGTTGCATATAATTGGGTGCATTATAATTGTTGTATCTTCTTCTTGGATTGATCCTTTGATCATTATTTAGTGACCTTCTTTGTCTCTTTTCCCGGCCTTTGTTTTAAAGTCTATTTTATCTGATATGAGTATTGCTACTCCTGCTTTCTTTTGGTCTCTATTTGCATGGAAAATCTTTTTCCACCCCTTCACTTTTAGTCTGTATATGTCCCCTGTTTTGAAGTGGGTCTCTTGTAGACAACATATATAGGGGTCTTGTTTTTGTATCCATTCTGCCAGTCTTTGTCTTTTGGTTGGGGCATTCAACCCATTTATGTTTAAGGTAATTATTGATAAGTATGATCCTGTTGCCATTAACTTTATTGTTTTGGGTTTGAGTTTATACACTCTTTTTGTGTTTCCTGTCTAGAGAATATCCTTTAGTATTTGTTGGAGAGCTGGTTTGGTGGTGCTGAATTCTCTCAGCTTTTGCTTGTCTGTAAAGCTTTTGGTTTCTCCTTCATATTTGAATGATATCCTTGCTGGGTACAGTAATCTGGGCTTTAGGCTATTTTTCTTCATCACTTTAAGTATGTCTTGCCATTCCTTCCTGGCTTGAAGAGTTTCTATTGAAAGATCAACTGTTATCCTTATGGGAATTCCCTTGTGTGATATTTGTTGTTTTTCCCTTGCTGCTTTTAATATTTGTTCTTTGTGTTTGATCTTTCTTAATTTGATTAATATGTGTCTGGGGTGCTTCGCCTTGGGTTTATCCTGTTTGGGACTCTCTGGGTTTCTTGGACTTGGGTGATTATTTCCTTCCCCATTTTAGGGAAGTTTTCAACTATTATCTCCTCAAGTATTTTCTCATGGTCTTTCTTTTTGTCTTCTTCTTCTGGGACTCCTATGATTCGAATGTTGTAGCATTTAATATTGTCCTGGAGGTCTCTGAGATTGTCCTCATTTCGTTTAATTCATTTTTCTTTTTTCCTCTCTGATTCATTTATTTCTACCATTCTGTCTTCTAATTCACTAATCCTATCTTCTGCCTCTGTTATTCTACTATTTGTTGTCTCCAGAGTGTTTTTGATCTCATTTATTGCATTATATATTGACTCTTTTTTATTTCTTCTAGGTCCTTGTTAAATCTTTCTTGCATCTTCTCAATCCTTGTCTCCAGGCTATTTATCTGTGATTCCATTTTGATTTCAAGATTTTGGATCATTTTCACTATCATTATTCAGAATTCTTTATCAGGTAGATTCCCTATCTCTTCCTCTTTGGTTTGGTTTGGTGGGCATTTATCCTGTTCCTTTACCTGCTGGGTATTCCTCTGTCTCTTCGTCTTATTTAAATTGCTGAGTTTGGGGTGTCCTTTCTGTATTCTGGCAGTTTGTGGGGTTCTCTTTATCGTGGCATTTCCTTGCTGTGTGTGGGTTTCTACAGGTGGCTTGTCAAGGTTTCTTGGTTAGGGAAGCTTGTATTGGTGTTCTGGTGGGTGGAGCTGGATTTCTTCTCTCTGGAGTGCAATGAAGTATCCAGTAATGAGTTATGAGATGTCTATGGTTTTGTAGTAGCTTTGGGCAGCCTGTATATTGGAGCTCAGGGCTGTGTTCCTTTGTTGCTGGAGAAATTGCATGGTATGTCTTGCTCTGGAACTTGTTGGCCCTTGTGTGGTGCTTGGTTTCAGTGTAGGTGTGGAGGCATTTGATGAGCTCCTGTCAATTAATGTTCCCTGGAGTCAGGAGTTCCCTGGAGTCAGGGTTTGGACTTAAGCCTCCTGCTTCCAGTTTTCAGTCTTATTTTTATGGTAGTCTCAAAATTTCTCCTTCTATACAGCAACCACTGATAAAACATCTAGGTTAAAGATGAAAAGTTTCTCCACAGTGAGGGACACCCAGAGAGATTCACAGAGTTACATGGAGAAGAGAAGAGGGAGGAGGGAGTTAGACATGACCCGAATGAGATGAGGTGGAATCAATAGAGGAGACAGCAGGCTAGCCAGTAATCACTTCCTTATGTGCACTCCACAAGTGGACCGCTCAGAGATGTTCATGGAGTTATACAGAGAAGAGAAGAGGGAGGAAGGAGACAGAGGTGGCCAGGAGGATTAAAGCAGGGAATGAAAAGGAGAGAGACAGATCCAGCCAGTAATCGGTTCCCTAAGTGTTCTCCACTGTCTGGAACACACAGGAATTCACAGAGTTGGGTAGAGCAGAGAGGGGTTAGTGGGGAGACACAGGCGACCTGATGGAGAAAAAGGAGAGTCCAAACGGGGAGAGAACAGTCAAGCCAGTAATCTCGCTCCCAAGTAAAAATGGGTACTGAAGATTGGGTTCTTAAAGGTACAAAATTGGTAACAAATACCAAAAAGCAAAAATTAAAAATCTAGAGTGGAATTGGAATTTCGAAAATACAATGTTAAAGAAAAGAAGAAGAAAAAGAAAGAGAGAGAGAGAAAAAAACAAAGTCACAAAAATTATAAAGAAAATATGGGTACAAAATTGATAACAAATACCAAAAAGCAAAAATTAAAAATCTAGAGTTTGGAATTTCAGAAATACAATGTTAAAGAAAAAAAAAACAAAGTCACAAAAATTATAAAAATATATATATGATTCCTGGGTGGGGAAGATGCCCTGGAGAAGGCAATGACAGCCCACTCCAGTATTCCTGCCTGGAGAATTCCATGGACAGAGGAAGCTGGTGGGCCACAGTCCATGGGGTCCTAAAGAATCAGACACAATGTAGCAACTACACACACACACACACACACACACACACACACACACACACACACATGCACACACACACAATTGGATAATATCCTTGATCTGAGGGAGTTCGTATTATGTGGGGTGAGTTGGAATATCGCAATGAACAGCAGTGTGTCTCATCTGTTGGAAAAGGTGTGGAGGAATGCTGAGAGGTTGAACTGATAGGGGAGGAAAAGCCTGTATTGGGTAGGGTCCTCAGAGAAAACCTCTCTGGGGACATTGTAGACAGCAGAGGCCTCAGTTAAATGAGAGAATGTGTGACCATGAGAGGCAGAGTGTCTTAAAAACTGAGGGAAAGGAAAGTAATCAAGACCTGAGTGGGAACCTGTCTAGAAACACAGGGAGTCCGGAAGGTACTTTTTCTCATTTGCTTTTAGTGAAATTCTGCAAGTGTTAAACCAACTGAAATAAGAATATTTTTGGCAGAGATCAATGTTATGTGATATTCCCAATCATGGATAGCATTCTTTCTCTGTCCATTTTGCCTTAGACATCTTCTCCTATGATATGTCTGGTCATGGCTTAATGCTTAGCAAGGATTCGGACCACAAGCCACTAGTAATGTGTACATTCTTCTTGTCTTTCTGCTCATCTAGCCTATATGTGTGTGAGTGCTAAGTTGCTTCAGCTTTGTCCAGCTCTTTGCAATCCTATGGACCATACCCTGCCAGATGACTCTGTCCCTGGGCTTCTTCAGACAAGAATGCTGGAGTGGGTTGCCATGCCCTCCTCCAGGGGATCTTCCCACCCAAGGATTGAACCTTCATCTCTTGTCTGACCTCAGTTGGCAGGTGGGTTCTTTACCACTAGCACCACCTCACCTATACATCTAGTACCCAAACATAGTCTTTGACCTTTCCCAGAGAAGGCAATGGCACCCCACTCCAGTACTCTTGCCTGGAAAATCCCATGGATGGAGGAGCCTGGTAGGCTGCAGTCCATGGGGTTGCGAAGAGTCGGACACCACTGAGTGACTTCACTTTCACTTTTCACTTTCATGCATTGGAGAAGGAAATGGCAACCCACTCCAGTGTTCTTGCCTAGAGAATCCCAGGGACGGGGGAGCTTGGTGGGCTGCCATCTCTGTGGTAGCACAGAGTCAGAAATGACTGAAGCAACTTAGCAGCAGCAGCAGCAGAGGTTCTCTAGTTTCATTAGTGGTAGGAACTAAAATATTACTTTTTTTTCTTTGCAAATGATGGGTATAGTCAATTTTAAGGGTGACTCTTACTTAGCATCCCTCCTTAGACACATAACCAGGTCGTGTGACTTTGCAGCAGTTCCTCACTTTGTGTGGAGCAATGTGCCTGTCCCTTTGACTCTACTCATCCGTGTGACCTTTTTTGACTAAAGAGATATTAGCCAATACACCACAAATACTTAAATAACTCATGTGTGGTTGAACTTGCCTGCCCTCTCTCGTGCCTCCATTATGAACATATGCTGGGTCTAAACTTCTGGAGGAAAAGAAACACTCGAGATGGGGCCGAGTTGTTCATGCCATCCCTGCTAACACCAGCTTTGATGAGTCAGCTACCAGCTCACCCATTTCATTCAAGTGAGCCCAGCCCAAGAGCAGAGCTGCCTAGATGGCCCCTCAGACATGTGAACCATGAAGGTGAGTTGTTCTAGACCACAGAGATTTTTGTGGTTAACTGTTACACAATGGTCTCTTGGTAACAGGCAGGTGGCACTGTGAACTACACAAAGCAGATGTGTGTTTACACCGTACAGTACTAAAACATGTTGTAGTAGAGTGTCTCGAACAACCTAACACATACATGTGGAATCAAGAAAAATGGTACACATGAACCTATTTACAAAGGAGAAATAGAAATACAGACAATAAACATATGGACTCCAAGGGGAGAAGAGGGGAGTGGGATGAATTGGGAAATTGGGATTCACATCTATATGCACTATGTGTAAAATGGATAACTAACAAGTAGAGTCAAGGGACTCTACTCAGTGCTCTATGGTGACCTAAACGGGAAGGAAATCCACAAAGGCAGGGATATCCCTTGTGGCTTAGCTGGTAAAGAATCCGCCCTTAATGTGGGAGACCTGGGTTGGATCCCTGGATTGGGAACATCCCCTGGAGAAGGGAAAGGCTACCCACTCCAGTATTCTGGTCTGGAGAATTCCATGGACGGTATAGTCCTTGGGGTCGCAAAGAGTTGGCCACGACTGAGTGACTTTCACTTTCACATATGTATACATAGAGCTGATTCACTTTGCTGTATAGTAGAAACTAACACAATATTGTAAAGTAACTATCAGTTCAGTTCAGTCTCTCAGTCGTGTCCGACTCTTTGCGACCCCATGAACCGCAGCACGCCAGGCCTCCCTGTCCATCACCAACTCCCCGAGTTTACTCAAACTTATGCCCATTGAGTCGGTGATGCCATCTCACCCTCTGTCGTCCCCTTCTTCTCCTGCCTTCAATCTTTCCCAGCATCAGGGTCTTTTCCAGTGAGTCAGTTCTTCGAAACAGGTCGTCAAAGGATTGGAGCTTCAGCTTCAGCAACAGTCCTCCCAATGAATATTCAAGATCTCCTGGCAGTCTAAGAGACTCTCAAGAGTCTTCTCCAACATCACAGTTCAAAAGCATCAATAAAATTAATTATATCAATTAAAGTAATTATACTCCAATAAAAATTTTTAAAAATAAAGTAACATTCTTAAAATGAATTTTGTAAACTTTTAAAAGGAAGTGCTTTTATAGTTGCTACAGCTGCCAGTGTTACCTCTTTGCTGTGTGATAATCCCTGGCATAATCGGATACAATGTAATAATTTATTTATCTGGTGCACACATTTGTGACAGTCTGTTTTCTTGGGCACAGCCTCAAGCTCAGAGAAGAGGATAAAAGACCTCTAATGTCTTGAATCTGTATAAAAAGCTATTGTATCTACAGAAGCTCTTAATAATTATTAAGTATATTTTGAGTATTTTGGCTGTCTGGCACAATGTGTAGAAGATATTATCCACATATTGTTTATAACCAAATGGAGAGGTGAGCTTTAGGTATAAAATATGAGGAGGAAAAAATAGAATTATATTCAAACTATACATATCAAAGAAACTAAAGAATTGGGACTGTCTCAGTAGTTAAGAAATGTTTTTAATTGGTGTCGGATTTATTTTTGTTCAAATGCCATTTTTGAAAACTTGGTACGATTCCTCTTAAATTCAGAACTTCAATTTTATATAGAAAACCTTGCATGAGGCTTATTCCTGACCTGTGAAAAAGAACAACTACTCTATAGAAGGAAGTGAGCATGAAATATTTAGAAAACAGAAGCAAAATTTACCCTTTTATTTGAATAAATGATCATCCTTTGCATTTGTTGGCCGTTCCTTTCCTTGTGGCAATAACCACCTCTCTATTTTCTATGAGAAAATAAACTTAAGTGAAGATGTTTTCCATGCCCAGAAGAAAGCCTGTGCATTTTTAACATGCAATCTACCAGGGCTTTGCCTGGAAAATGTCTGATCCTCTGCTAACTCTAGGCCTTTGAAGTTGAGAGTTTTGTGTTTTAAAGGGAGTCTAGTTTCGCTCTTCAAGGAGATCTTAGTTCAGAGAGGCTGTCATCAGCTCTGTTCTATGCTTCTTTGCAGTCAGGTGAAACCATACCTGAAAAAGGATGACTCCCTTTCCTCCCACAGGTGCACAGGCGTGCCTGTGAGAATCAAATTACTGATTTAAGGCACGGGAAATGACTCAAAGCCAGAAACCAGAATGAAAGTTGCTGTTCTGTCCCGTGATCCTCAATGAAAGCAACTACAAGCCCAGCCCTCTGGAGTCGGAAGGAGTTTGTCCAGAACTCTGCTTACTTGATGGAGGGGAGAAATTTATCCCCAACATCCAACTCAGATGCTCAGCCTACGTTTGTCTACACTGATAGTGTCTGTGGCTAGGTTTCCGAAATAAAGGCCAAGCATTTCCCAGACAAGCGATGCCTCTCCCTAAAAATGCTATGTGCTGCAATTTTCTATTTAGTCGGTATTTGCTTTTGCTCAGTCGTTATATCATGTCCAAACCTTTTCAACCTCATGGACTGCCGTATGCCAGGCTTCCCTGTCCTCCATTATCTCCCATAGGTTGCTCAAATCCATGTCCATTGTGTAAGTGATGCCATCCAACCACCACATCTTCTGTTGCCCCCTTTTCTTCCTGCCCTCAATCTTCCCCAGCATCAGGGTCTGTTCCAATGAGTCAGCTCTTCCCATCAGGTGCCAAAGTATTGGAGCTTCAGAATCAGTCCTTCAAATGGATATTCAGGGCTGATTTCCTTTGGGATTGTGTGGTTTAATCTCCTTGTTGTCCATGGGGTCTTGTCCAAGGGACCCTCCAGGGTCTTCTCCAGCACTTCAACTTGAAAGCATCAATTTTTTGATGCTCAACCTTCATTACGGTCAAACTCTCAAATCCATGTATGACTACTGGAAAACCATAGCTTTGACTATGTTGACCTTTGATAGCAAAGTGATGTTTCTGCTTTTTAACACACTGTTTAGGATTTAGTCAGTATGGTTAATGGCTAAGATTGAAGTTTTTGGAACCACACTTCCAGGGTTTAAATTTTAACTTTGTATCACCTGGGCCTTCTTGAGGGAGCTTCACACTTCTCTATAATTCACTTTCCACATCTGTCAAATTAGTGTATTAAAGGCATGCACCTCAAAGGTTTCTCGTGAGGATTGAATTTCTTAGCATTTTTAAAGCAACTAGAACAGTACCTGGTACTTGGCCAGTGTTAACTTTTACTATAATGTTGACAAGTCATTTTATGTTACTATTTTGCACTGACTTACTGCCATTAAATGAGAAAGTAATGCCAGTTTTTGGAGTCTGTTGCCTCATCTTGAAAAGAGGGTTGTTACAGCATACAAAGCTAAGACCCTTGCTCTGTAATTTTAGGATGCACAAATATGAATATATGTGCTTTCAGTTCAGTTCAGTTCATTTGCTCAGTTGTGTTTGACTCTTTGCGACCCCATGAATTGCAGCACGCCAGGCTTCCCTGTCCATCACCACCTCCCTGAGTCCACTCAGACTCACGTCCATCGAGTCAGTGATGCCATCCAGCCATCTCATCCTCTGTCGTCCCCTTCTCTTCCTGCCCCCAATCCCTCCCAGCATCAAAGTCTTTTCCAATGAGTCAACTCTTCACACGAGGTGACCAAAGTACTGGAGTTTCTTTATATTAATAGTTCCAAAGTGTTTATATAGCATTGTAACTGTATGTGATCACCATTTTCCATTTAATGAGGTATATTAAAGATTTCAGCCATTCATAAATATTTATTAAGCACTAGTACATGTCTGGAGGTGAAGGCAGTGGCACCCCACTTTAGTACTCTTGACCGGAAAATCCCATGGATGGAGGAGCCTGGTGGGCTGCAGTCCATGGGGTCGCTAAGAGTCAGACACGATTGAGCGACTTCACTTTCACTTTTCACTTTCATGCATTGGAGAAGGAAATGGCAACCCACCCCAGTGTTCTTGCCTGGAGAATCCCAGGGACGGGGGAGCCTGGTAGGCTGTAGTCCATGGGGTCGCACAGAGTCGGACATGTCTGAAGCGACGCAGCAGCAGCAGCAGCAGTATATGTCTGGAGAAAGCAATGGCAACCCACTCCAGTACTCTTGCCTGGAAAATCCCAGGGACAGAGGAGCCTGGTAGGCTGTAGTCCATGGGGTCTCGAAGAGTCAGACATGACTGAAGCAACTTAGCCACCACCGATGCAGTGTATGTCAGATGTTGTACTAGAAGCTGGGGCTTTAGCAGTATTCAAATATCCTTCTACTCGTGGCATTTCCATCTAGTAGTTTTTTCTTGGTCTGCAGCAGTGTCAATTACTTGATGGAATGTTCAATAGGTAACTATGTAACTAGGATCCCAATTCTGGCAGTGTATTTAAATTATTTGAGGGTAATTTAATATAACACTTAATGAAGTTTTATAGAGATCCCCAAATGCAGAACTTAAGAGTCTTACATGTTACATTAAATTGCTAAATGTTGTCCTTTTCCCCGAAATTGACCAACAAATCCATAACTTTAAAATCAAAGAGCTAAGTTTATGCTTGAACTCTTGAAGAATATTAAATACTTCTATTAATTAAAAAAAATGAGACAACAGGAACTCCACATGCAAACATCCAAAATGCAGACCAGCTTGTTGAAAACAAAATACATGTTTCAACTTCAGTACAAATTTATTGTTATATAAACAGATAATGTGTGTATTTTAAAAGATAGATTTAAAATTCTGATTTACAAATTGCTCTCAGTATTTCTATATATGAAACAGAGGAAGACCACAAGCAATGCTCAAACTACCACACAATTGCACACATTTCTCATGCTAGCAAGGTAATGCTCAAAATCCTTCAAGCTATTCTTCAACACTATGTGAACTGAGAACTTCTAGATGTACAGGCTGGATTTAGAAAAGGCAGAGGAACCAGAGATCAAATGTCCAACATCCATTGGATCATAGAAAAAGCAAGGGAATTCTAGGAAAAAAAATCTACTTCTGCTTCATTGCCTATGCTAAAGCTTTTGAGTGTGTGGATCACAACAAACTGGAAAATTCTTAAAGAGATGGGAATATCAGAACACCTTACCTGCCTCCTGAGAAACCTGTATGCAGGTCAAGAAACAACAGTTCAAATTGGACATGGAACAATGGACTGGTTCAAAATCGGTAAAGGAATATGTCAAGGCTATATCTTGTCACCCTGCTTATTCAAATTATATGCAGAGTACATCACACAAAATGCTGGGCTGGATGAATCACAAGCTGAAATCAAGATTGGTGGGAGAAATATCAATAGCCTCAGATATGTATATGATGCCAGTCTAATGGCAGAAAGTGAAGAGGAACTAAAGAACCTCTTGATGGATGTGAAACAGGAGAATGAAAAAGCTGGCTTAAAACTCAACATTCATCCTTAGATCCTGGCAACTGGTCCCATCACTTCATAGCAAAGAGATGGGGAAAAAGTAGAAATGGTGACAGATTTCTTTTCTTGGGCTCCAAAATCACTGTGGACAGTGACTGCAGATATGAAATTAAAATATGCCTGTTCCTTGGAAGAAAAACTATGACCAACCTAGACACCATATTGAAAAGCAGAGACATCCCTTTGCCTACAAAGGTCCATGTAGCCAACGCTATCGTTTTCACAGTAGTCATGTGTTGATGTGAGAGTTGGATGGTAATGAAGGCTGAGCATCAAAGAACTGGTGCTTTCAAGTTGTGGTGGAGAAGACTCTTGAGAGTCCCTTGGACTACAAAGAGATGAAACCAGTCAACCCTAAAATAAGTCAATTCTGCATATTCATTGGAAGGACTGATGCTGAAGCTGCAATACTTTGGCTACCAAATGGGAAAATCTGACTTATAGGAAAAGACCTAGATCCTGAGAAAAATTGAGAGTAGGAGGTGAAGGGGTCAATAGAAGATGTGATGCTGGATGGCATCACTGACTCAGTGGACATGAATTTGAGCAAACTCCAGCAGATAGTGAAGGTTAGGGAAGCCCGGTGAGCTGCAGTCCATGGAGTCACATAGAATCTGACACGACGGAGGGACTTAATAACAACAACAATAACAAGCTAAATTAGGGTTTAATTCTTAGCTGGCTTTATTTTAGAGGCACCCTTGAAAATGTTGAATTTGAAATAACTTTTGGTATCTAAAAATGTGTGGTTAAGCTGTATACTATTGCTGATGTTTTTTTTTTTTTTTTTGATTTATAGAAAGAACAATTTTTTGTAGTTCAGCCTAATATTATATGCTAATGTCTTAAGATAGTCTAATTGAGCTTCATAGTGTTGGAAAGTTCTCTATCTGCACTGCTCAATGTGGTAGCCACTAGTCACCAGTGAAATGTGGTTAGAGTTGCAGAAGGGCTGATTTTCTAAATTATATTTTATTTCAGTCAATTGAACTTTAGTTAACATATAACTTTGGCTGCCTTAGGATCCAGAAATTTTAAAGACAGAACTCAGAGAATGACCCACATCAGTATGGACTAGAAATTTTTGTAGACACAATGAATGAACTTGTATATTCCTTTTAGCAATCTTGTCAAAAACTAGCATCCTTGTTTTACTTTATTATTTTTCTTTTTTACAATTAATTTTTATTGGAGTATAATTGCTTTACAGTGTTGTGTTAATTTCTACTGTACATCAAAGTGAGTCAGCTGTGCATATACATATATCTCCTCTTCTTTGGATATCACTCCCATTTCATAGATGAGGAACCTGGAGGCAGAGAATACGTCATTTGCTCTGGCTCATCTGCATCTGATGAGGGGTAGAGAGACATTGGTGTTTTAGGTAAGTGAAGGTCAGATCATTGGAAACACAGTAAGAAACAATCGTGGGCAGAAGGCAGTGACAGGACTTTATCTGAAGTTTTGAGAGAGCACTGTAGTCATAATTTGTTAAATGAGTTGGAAGAATTAACAGGCAGAGTAATGACCCTCCACCCCCCAAAGATATCCACGCCCTGATGTCCAAAACCTGTGAATAAGTTACCTTCCATAGTAAAGGATATTCTGCAGGGATGACTAAGGATTTTGAGATTAGGAGATTATCCAGGTAAGCCCAATATAATCACAAGAGTGCTTCTAGGCAGCAGAAGAAGGTGGAAGGGAGAGAACCAGAGAGATGGAAGAAGAAAAAGGCTCATCCCTATGTTTCTGGCTTTGAAGGCAAAGAATGCAGGTGGTGTCCAGAAGCTAAAGAAGGCAAGGAAATGGATTATCTGCCAGATCCTCAAAGCAAATGTAGTTCCAGTAATATCTTGATTTTCATCCCCTGAGGCTCTTTTCTGACCTCTGACCTCCAGACCTATAAGGCAATACTTTTTTGTTATTTTTAAGCCATGGATTTGAGGTGATTTGGTGTAGCACCAATAGGAAAAAAAATATAGAAAGTAACTAGACTAGAAGTGGGAAAATGAGTTACAGGTTGTTTTAATAAAAGAAGAAAAGAGGTACAAGTAGCCTGAATTCACCAGGGGTATTGGAGAGAAAAGACTCGATATGAGAAAATCAGAGTTCGTGGAAACAAAATCAAAAGGCCGGGTTTAGACAAAAAGTTAGGGTTTAGACAAAAAGCTGGAGTCAAGATTGCTGGGAGAAATATCAGTAACCTCAGATATGCAGCTGACACCACCCTCATGACAGAAAGTGAAGAAGAACTAAAGAGCCTGTTGATGAAAGTGAAAGAGGAGAGTGAAAAAGTTGGCTAAAGCTCAACATTCAGAAAACAAAGATCATGGCATCGGGTCCCATCACTTCACGGCAAATAGATGGAGAAACAGTGGAAACAGTGGCAGACTTCATTTTTTTGGGTTCCAAAATCACTGCAGATGGTGACCGCAGCCATGAAATAAAAAGACGTTTATTCCTTGGAAGAAAAGTTATGACCAACTTAGACAGCATATTAAAAAGCAGAAGCAATACTTTGCCAACAAAAGTCCATCTAGTCAAGGCTATGGTTTTTCCAGTAGTCACGTATGGATGTGAGAATTGGACTATAAAGAAAGCTGAGCACTGAAGAATGGATACTTTTGAACTGTGGTGTTGGAGAAGACTCTTGAGAGACCCTTGGACTGCAAGATCCAACCAGTCCATCCTAAAGGAGATCAGTCCTGTGTGTTCATTGGGAGGACTAATGTTGAAGCTGAAACTCCAATACTTTGGCCACCTTATGGGAAGAGCTGACTCATTTGAAAAGATCCTGATGCTGGGAAAGATTGAGGGCAGGAGGAGAAGGGGACGACAGAGGATGAGATGGTTGGATGGCATTGCTGACTCAATGGACATGAGTTTGAGTAAACTCTGGGAGTTGGTGATGAACAGGGAGGCTGCAGTGCATGGGGTTGCAAAGAGTTGGACACAACTGAGCGACTGAACTGAACTGAGACAAAAAGATGGACCACAAGTCCTCAAGACGGGGGCTTTTCTCAAAGTTTTTCTCAAAGGCTTCAGTTCAGTTCAGTTCAGTCGCTCAGTCATGCCCGATTCTTTGCAACCCCATGGACTGCAGGACACCAGGCCTCCCTGTTCATCACCAACTCCCCCAGAGTTTACCCAAACTCATGTCCATATCTCAAAGGCTTACTCCTTTTCAAAAATCTGTATGGTAACCTCATATGTATGTCGAGAGAAGGGCTGGCAGTTAGACTCTCCAAATCCAGCTCACAAGGGATCTCAGACAGCCGCCCACGCTTGGCTCAACTTACCCACTCTTGGCTTTATTCTGCATGCCCCATATAAAGCAACAGCTGCTGGCTGCATCAACATTGCTGTCTTATGAAAATTATGGGGGGTGTAATTTTTTACATGGCTTGGCAACACATTTCTGTCCAGGTGTTTGAGAAACTCAGACCATAACTATGCCAAAGCAAGAGCAGATGAGAAGTTCAGTCAAGGAAAACCAGATTGCTTTTTGTCAAGAGAGTCTGTCGAGAGAGAGAGAGCTGGGGATGGTGGAAAGATCATAAGCATTGTAGAAAACGCTGAATTTGCATTATGATTCCACCACTTACTTGTTCTGAGATATTGCACGAGGAAATTTTAAGCTTGCTGAGCCTCATTTTAGCATTTGTTCAGCACAGGTACAATCCGATCTAGCTTGTAGGATTGCTGCATGGAGGAAAGGAGCTTGTAAATATAATACGTGGGAGTGCAGTGGAGATTTAGTAAATGCTATACACTATGTGCTCAAAAAGGACCCTAGAAAGGTAGAAATTAAGCAGATGATCATATTTTTCAAGTATATGTCTTCTCTGTTATAAAAAATGAAAATGGTTTTTATCCGTCCGAAATAGACCGTGTGTTTGCAATGGAATAAAACTGGTCACAAGACAGATAGGCATGATCTCTAGAATCTAGAATTAATAAGTTGGGCTCATATACAGGTGGCAAAAATAACTTTCACATCTAGTGTTTCTTCTGTTTTCCATACTGGGATAGTGTATCTGATATTTCATTATTTTACTGCTTTTTTATAGACTAATTAATTTACAGTGGAATGTTATGGGGATTATTGGAGGAGGGGAATTTTTGTACAGGATATAAGGTGAGGGAGAATGACAAGGAGGGAAGAAAGGAAAGAGAAAGGAAGGAAAATGTTGGCAACAAGGAAAGAAAAAAGGTAGAAAGGGAGAAAGAAATGACAGGGATAGAAAAATAACTAGGGAGGAAAATATTTGCTAGAAAGTAATGAAAAAGTTTGGATAGGAAAGGAAGTTATGAAAAACAAAGATGCATAATTATTTATTCTGCCTTTTTACCATGCTTGGAGTTAAATAACACATATAATGTGTTAATTCATTCATCTGCTCATTTATTCATGCAGTGGCTATTTATTGAGTTCATTAGAAACAAGGAACACAGACCTGTAGAAGATGGACTTAACCCTTATCATCATGGAATGTACAGCAAAGAGAAATATATCGGAACAAAGCTTAACTGATTGAATTCTTTCAGCCACCTAATAATAACATTGATATTATTATTTTTACTGTTTTACAGCAGTGGAAACTTCGCTGGTCAGTGACTGAGCAAGATTCCAAACCTGGTTTATTGGGTTTCAAGTTAAGTTATTCTATGGCTGCAGGAATCCATGCTCACTTGAAGTAAAAGAAGTAATTCATTTTGTCTGTGCTGTGTGTGTGTAAGATTTTGAAAGTTCACCCATTTTATAAAAAAAATATATATATATATATATATATTTTTTTCTAACCCTGAAAGCATTTTGTATTGAGGTACAGTTTGTTCACAGCATGGTGATAGTTTCAGGTGAGGGACTCAGCCAGACATATACGTGTATCCGTTCTCCCCCACATGCTCCTCCCATCCAGGCTGGCACATATTTTAAAATTTTATTTTGTTTTTAATTAGAAGATAATTGCTTTACAGTATTGTGATGATTTCTGCCATACGTCAACATGAACCGGTCACAGGTACATGGATGCTGCTCCTCCCTGAACTTCCGTCCCGCCTCCCTCCCCGTCCCACCCCTCGAGGCTGTCACAGAGCACCTGCTTCTGGTTCCCTGCTTCTTACAGCAAATCCCCACTGTCTATCTGCTTTACATACCATGCATTTACGCTTCAAAGCTACTCTCTGAAATCATCCCACTCCCTTCCCCCACTGTGTCCAAAAGTCTGTCCTTTATATCTGCGTCTCTTTAGCTCTCCTGATTCATCAGTACCATCTTACTCGTTTCCATATATGTGCAAAGAAAAGATGTTTGTCTTTCTCTTTCTTACTTCACAACGGAATACATTTGAGTCAGTTCTGATGAGGTGGATGAACCCAGAACCTATTAGAGTTAGCCCATTTTTGAACAATGTAAAGAAGGTATTCAGTCATTTTTCAGGGTCAGTCACGTTCCATGTGTCTTTTCTTAACAAGCAACAAGAGGAATTTGTCCACCAAAATAATAAAATAACTTTAGAAAGATAAGGGTGTGAAACACGGGAAAAAGGAGAAATAATGCAAGAGAGATGTGAATGCAAAGGGAATTTTAGACAGGGCAGAATGGAGATTCAGCATGAGAGTTATTTCAGTTCAGTTCAATTGCTCTGTCATGTCCGACTCTTTGCGACCCCTGGACTGCAGTGCAAGAGAGCTATTTAGCTAGCTCTTATTGGAGGAAGTGAGAAAACTTCTTCTCAGCCTGCTTCTGGAAGATGTAGTGGAATCCTTGATGCGGTTGAATGTATTGAAAGAAGTATCCTGTGCATAGGGGAGAGCTTAATTTTAAGTGTATCAAACATTAAGCATATTATGAACCAAAAACATTCGTAGCTCCAGGAGAAAAAGGAACACTGTGCAGAGAAGGAAAGACAACTTATCAACAGCCTTGCTTCATTTAGGGTAACATTTATATGATAATAGCAACAGCAATGATAACAATAATTCAAACAAGTTATGTGATGGGATTTTTGAGAATCTGGTGGAATAAGAATATATGTGTAGTGTGGGTGGAAAGAGCCAAGAGGTACAGGGGAGATAATTAAATTTTATATTCCTTAGTGAAAATCTCAGGTGCTAGAAGTAAAGAATCAGCCTGCCAGTGGAGGAAACACAAGAGATATGGGTTCAATCCCTGGGTTGGAAAGATCCCTGTAGCAGGAAATGGCAACCCGCTTCAGTGTTCTTGCCTGGAAATTTCCATGGACAGAGAAGCCTTGCACGCTTCAGTCCATGGGGCTGCAAAGAGTCAGGCATGACTGAGCAACTGAGCACGTAGTGAAAGTCAAGAGATGTTGACTGAAACTAAAAAATTCAACAAATAATAAAAAATCAAGCATGTTATTAAAACACTTAATAGGGGGTAAATCCCAAAGAATCAGAAAGAATAGAAAAGGGTTATTCTTAGGAGCAAGAAATGGATTTGAGGAGATAAGATAGAGGATCAGCGTTTGTTAATTGTCATCACTATTTATAAAACTTTGTGTGGATGTATGTTTAATATTTTTTATATAAATTAATTAAAAATTAAAATCTGGCAGAACTCTTGGGAAAGTAGGAAAGGTACTTGTGAGAGTAGGAGAAAGATGAAGGCATGGCGTGGTAAGATTTATATTTATCACAGCACAAGCTGCTCTCCATTTCTGCATATTCTGCATTTGTGGATTCAACAAAAATTTTGGAAAAAAAAATTCCAGAAATTTCAAAACATTAAACTTGAATTTACCATTTGCAGGCTACTATTTACATAGTGGATGAAGAATCTGCCTAAAATGCAGGAGACCCATGTTTGATTCCTGGGTTGGGAAGAGTCCCTGGAGAAGAACATGGCAGCCCACTCTTGTATTCTTGCCTGGAGAATCTCATGGACAGAGGAGCCTGGAAGACTACAGTCCATGAGGTCACAAAGAGTCTGACACAGCTGAGAACAAGCACACACATCTGCATAGCATTTGCATTATTAAGTATTAAAGTATCTAGAGATGATCTAAAGTGTATGGGAGAATGTGCATAGGTTATATGAAAAGGCACACTGTTTTATATACAGGTCTTGGGTATCCTCAGATCTTGGCATCCAAAGAGAATCTGGAACCAATTCCCCACTGATACTGAGTATTACTTAAGAAATGTCAAATAAGGTTCAAATATAAATAAATGTTTATTTTTAAAGGTGAACAAACAGGGACTTGCTGGAACCACAGGAAATTACAGATACCTTGACATTTTATGTCATTTTTCATAGTTTTCTTGCTCTTCACAATAAGGGTTTTCTTTTAATTCTTGCAGCAGCCCTGTGAGGCTGGCAGGGCACGGACGACTGCAGAGATGTTACCTGCGAGCAGAGAGTGTGTGAGAGCTGAAGTCATCACTGAGAAGAGTTAGAAAGCACAGAGGGATCAGTGTCATTACCCTCATTATTGAAGACTCTCTGTTTGCACCATTTGCTTGAAATCTAATGTTATTTTTCTAAGCAGTTTCTTGCTTTTGCATTGTGATCCTGAGACATAGTAAGAAAGAAATATTTGGTCTTTGTCCCCAGCTCCTGACTCAGAGCTCCTAAGTCCCTTGGACTTCCCTAGGTGATAGGAGAATCTTTTGTTCTAATGAGGTAACTCTTAGGCTCCTGAACAGCTCTGGGTGGGGGTTAGACATCTGAATGCAACGAGTCCTGAGAGCAGTACTTGGTGGTGGTGGTGGTGTAGTGGCTCAGTCATGTCCGACTCTTGCAGCCTCGTGGACTGTAGCCTTCCAGGCTCTTCTGTCTGTGGGATTTTTCAAGCAAGAATACTGGAGTGGGTTGCCATTTCCTTCTCCAGAGAACAACACTTAACCTCCCTGAATCTGAATGTCCTCACCTCTAAATAGAACCATGGTCACCTCTCTTTGTTTGCTAAGGATTTAAACAAGTCGGTGTACGGAAAAAAGTTAGCAATGTCTGATTCACTATAAATGACTAATTAATGCTAATTATTGACTTGAAATACATAAAATACTGTGAACAAATAATAAATTAATTGCCTAATGAAAGGCAGTAGGAATAGCATTACTAAAATTGCAATCAGTGCAATGGCAGAATAGAAATAATGTTCTTTAAAGAGAGTGTGATCATGCATTTTCCACCTGGCATACGTCACATAAAAGCAGTCCATAGTCCCTCAAGCAGTTAAATAATGACTCTTCTGCACCATTTTCATAGTTCTTTATTTTGACATTGTAGGATTATCACATTAACATGAACATGTTTATGTATGTAATTATGCATGTGCTATAATTATGTTTATACCATAATTAGGGCTTCCTGGTGGCTCAGATGGTAAAGAATCTGTCTGCTATGCAGGAGACCCGGGTTGAATATCCCCTGGAGAAGGGATGACAACCCACTCCAGTATTCTTGCCTGGAGAATTCCATGGAAGAGAAGCCTGGCAGGCTACAGTCCATGGGGTCACAAAGAATCAGACACAAGTTGAGTGACTAATACACACGCCATACCATAATTATGTGTCCCTTGGAACTCTGGAAGGCAGAGCTTGCGTTGTGTCCATTTTAGGATTCCCAAAATTTGAAAAGTTTCTAATATCTAGTAGGTACTAATAGTTCTTAATAAATTGGACTTCCTTGGCGGTCCAGTGGCTAAGACTCCAAGCTCCTAGTGCAGGAACCAAGGTTTGGTACCTGGTCGGGGAATTATATCACACAAGCTGTGACTAAAAGATCATGTATGACACAACTAAGAACTCGTGCAGCCAAATAAATAAAAATTAAAATTAAAAAATATTAATAAATGGTTTAATTAATGTATGGTAGGCTTTCTTATAATCTCATTTGTGTTAGATACAGGCAAAACTCTGAGAGGATGAGCCAGTATTCAACTTCTGTTGAATGCAAAATGAATCTAGCATCGGTGCCAGGTGAGCCATTTCCTGACTTCCAAGGTGGCATAAGTGTTAAAGAATCTGCTTGCCAATGCAGGAGACGCAGGAGACACAAGTTTGATCCCTGGGTCAGGAAGATCCGCTAGCAGAGGAAATGGCAACTTACTTCAATATCCTTGCCTGGAAAATTCCCAGGGACAGAGGAGCCTGGTGGGCTGCAGTCCGTAGTATCTCAAAGAGTCAGACACAACTGAGCATGCGTGCACTCAGCACCCTGAGCCATTTCCATTCTTACAGAACTATTTTGTAAGTGACCACTAATAGAAAAACCAGGGAAATACCACACTTATTTTAAATATTTTGTAGCAATGAGGTGGAGTGTGGCTCTATCAATGAGTGCAACCTGACTAGGGGGTACTTCACACCAATTATCTTCATTGCTTCTTTGTTTCTGGGATGCAGACTCACATCATTCCATATGGCACAAGTTCAAATGTGAAGCTAATATAACTTGACATTCCATCTTACCGCTTAGCCTGGAATTGGTAAAATGTCCAACTTTTCTGACAAAATTATCACTTACTGAAAGCAAGATTCTGGGTCTTTATTCTTATTGAAAATTGATTAATTCATTTATTGCACTTGTGCCCAGAATACAGCTTATTTTTAGAATAGCTCATGAATGAATAATTTGAACATATGCTTACATTTTAATCCTTGAATATTGATTTACTTTTCATGGAAGCAGGTGCAATTTATGCTGCACGTTCGAGCGATATAATAAAGCCAAGAAGATGCTTTAGAAAACAATTAGTCTTTTTACTGATCAAAATACACTCAATATCAATGACTCTATTATCAAGAAGCCAACCTGAATTTTCACTTAGAGTTATAGACAGAGCACTGCTAGAATTTAAATGTGCCATAGCCTAGTTTTCCCCCCATTAGGTAGAGATGTAGATTGAATTCAGAAAGTTTATATAAAATTTAGAAATTAGAAATATGTTATTAGTTGTACTTAGGTTCTTTAATACCAAGATAAAAACATATATGTATATATAATAAGATATATTAAATATATACATGACAAGGAGTTTTTATATTAATAGATATGTTAACATTAATATCTGAAATAATTACAATGGGCATACATTTTTTTTGTATGATGTCAGAAGTTTTACATACATTCCTTAATCTCCATAAAAAACACGCAAGGAAGGTGTGCATTTTTAAATTTTGTAAATGAGATAACAGATTCAGAGAGATTACAAGATTTAATTCAGCCAGAAACAGAGATAGGATTCAAATACCGATTTGAATTCTTAGGCCAGTTGATTTGAATTCTTAAAGCGGTCTGCTTCATAACGCTGCTTTTGGTTTATTGCTTTTTGTTTTATATTGGAGCATAGCCGATTGACAACATTGTGATTGTTTCAGGCTCACAGCAGAGGACTCAGCCACACATACACATGTATCCATTCTGCCCCAAACTCCCGTCCCACCCAGGCTGCCACATGACAGCCAGCGGGGCTCCCTGTGCTCTGCAGTAGGTCCTTGCTGGTTATCCATTTAAAATATAAAACCCTGTTTTTTCTTCTTTCTTTGTTCCTTTTTATGTACAATATGATTGGTAAATAATAAAAACATTGAAATCCATATACACCACTTTATATATCTCCCCCACTTCTGAGTGTCTCCTCTTCCACTTTTAAACAAAATGAAGGAAAAGGAGGAATCAAAGAGCACGGAGGAAGGGGAGAAGACAGACTCCGTCTTTGCAGATGTAACTGAAGTGTAATTGGTTTCTTTGTTTGCTGATGGCCCTCTCCCAGTGGTGTTCCCACACGGGGGAGACTGACAATGGATGCGGCAAGAGGAGAAGGAAGGTGGGAGAAGCAGGGCAGGGGGAAGGAGAAGAATGAAGACAGAAGTAAGTACAGTGTGGAGCAATGAAGAACTCAAAATTGCAGCCCATTTTCTTCCTGATTAATCTTTTGAGGTGTCTTTCAGAACTTTAATAAATTCTGTATTATGTGTACACGAAGTGAAGATTTCCTAGGGATGTACCCTTCACAGAAAAAAAAGAAAGAAAGACAAGTTTTTGGTTCAAGTAAAAGTGGAATTCCTGACATTAAAAAAAAAAAAAATCATGGGATGTTTAGTTGATCTGAAGTCAGCAGTTGCTTCCAATTGTACACTGAGCCTAGCATTTTTTTAAATGTATATATCATAAGCTTTTTAGCTACAGAAAATATTACCCAGCAGCATCGAGGAGGGCTTGGTATGTCCACAGAACCAGGGTGGGTGCAGAGTGGTGTGGTCTCCTTTTTGCAAACATGCCAACTAGGATATCCAGAAGCAAGCTGTTCTAGGGATGCAACTTGCTAAACACAAGACTCAAGTTTTAATTCCTACTCTTAGTCTGCGGCCAGAACTTGGGTCTATCCCTAGTGCATTTTATTTATTTTTTAAATATTTATTTATTAGGCAGGGTCTGGTCTTAGTTGGGGTACATGGGCTCAGTTGCCCAGCAAAACGTGGGATCTTAGTGTGCCAGGGATGGAACCCACGTCCCCGGCTTTGCAAGGTGGTTTCCTAACCACTGGACCACAAAGGAATTCCCGCCCCTAGTATATTTTAAAATAATTGTTCTATAGCCCATGGATCATCTGTCATGATGCTATCTGGAAGAATTTCAAGATGCTGATGTCTTCATATTCGAAGAGCAAGACATCTAGAAAGACTGAAAAGCGTGAGTAAAATGTGGGAGGGGGGAGGTCAGGTATCAGGGTAGCCCCAGGAGTCTGAGGCCACTGTTTCCCTTACAATCAGATGAATCTGGATGCAGCTCAGAGCGGGTCCATCCAAAAGCTGATTTGGCAAGAAGAACACAGCATGATTCTGTCTCAAGTATTTTAAAGTGTGAGGAATGAGAAATGAATTGGACATGGCATAATAATTTTATTTAGGAAAGGTTGCTGAATGTCGAGGAAAGTCCGATCTTGTTACGTGTTCCCTCTATCATTCTCCAGCTGATGATAGTCCTCATTAAGGTCATAGGTGTGATTATGTGCCTGTTCCTCTCTGAGATTCTAAATTTTGGTCTCTTGACCCCTGTAGAGAAGGATAGTTAGAAACTGCAGCTGTTAAAAAAAAAAAGAAGAAGAAAAAAAAGGCAAACAATTTTTATTTAGTCGGTGACTTACAAGTTTCTCCTTATTTTAGTTCTGAATGCTTATGAATATGTTTACTAACATCATTAAAACTCATTTAAAGATACTATTATTGAAATTTTAAGTGGTGATTAAAAAACAAAGCCAGCTAGAAATTTCTGGAATCTACCCATTGCCAATTCTCCTTGGCCTGTCACTCTGTGTTCGCCTCTCTGCAGCAAGCCTGGCAAACATCCCTGGCCAGGGGTAGGCAACAAGCTGGCCAGGGCCATGTGAAGCCAAAGCAATTTATTTAGTGATATCCCAGAAGGTTTTTCTCTAGGAACAGCTCTGCTCTGAGTATGTGTCAGGAGAAGAAAAGAAACCCAATTTAGTGCATACCACCCACTCTTTGAGGACTTCCCCGGTGGCTCAGGTGGTAAAGGATCCGCCCGCAATGTGGGAGATCTGGGTTCGATCCCTGGGTTGGGAGGATTTGCCAGAGAAAGGAATGGCGACCCACTCCAGTATTCTTGCCTGGAGAATTCCATGGACAGAGAGGCCTGGTGGGCTACCGTCCATGGGGTTACAAAGAGTCGGAAATGACTGAGTGACTTTGACTTCTCTTCACCCACTCCTTGAAGCTTTCCGAAGACATTCACAGCGGACATTTCACCCCAGTTTTTTCTTTCAATGTCACTCTCACTCAGTCTTATTCTAATGTATTGAGAGTATATTAGTAAGGGTTCTCCGGAGAAAAAGAACTAACAGGATGTGTGTGTGTGTAAGTCTCTCAGTCGTGTCCAACTCTTTGCAACCCCGTAGACTATAGCCCACCAGGCTCCTCTGTCCATGGCATTCTCCAGGCAAGAATACTGGAGTGGGCTGCCATTGCCATTTCCTTCTCCAGAGGATCTTCCTGACCCAGGGGTCGAACTCGGGTCTCCTGCATGTCAGGCAGATTCTTTACCACCTGAGCGATAGGGGAAGCCTGGGGAGAGACAGAGAGAATGAGGTTTATTGTAAGAAATTGGCTCAAGCAGCTATGAAGGCTCAGAATTCCCTTGATCTGCGTTCTATAAGTTGGAGATCCAAGAAAGCCAGTGGAATAAATTCCAGTCAAGCTGACACATACAATTATCTATCACAGAAGCTTTAGAAGGAATTCTATCACACCTTGTTTTTAAGTTAATCTTAGGTTTCTTCCAAGAAGCGTTAGTGACCAACAGACATCTGAAGGAGGGATCAGTAAGAACAGAGAAAGCCCTTCTTTCAGTTTACATCACAGATGGCCGTTTTCAATTTTATTTTCTTCCAAAGCAAGATGAGAGCTGGTGTTGTCCGTGGAGGGGTGGGCAGAGTTATCCCCCTTACCCAGGAAGACTGAGGGTCCAGAAGTACACAGGCTGTCGTGGTTCCTTCTTATCCCATGTGAGAATGCATATGGGGACTCTTTGAATGAGATTCTGTTAAAGTTCATTATTATGGTTTTAGAATAAGTGGGGAACATGTGTACACCCATGGTGGATGCATGTTGATGTATGGCAAAACCAATACAATATTGTAAAGTAAAATAATAATAATAATAATAAAAAATAATAAATAATTTAAAAAATAAAAAATGAAAAAAAATAGAGTGTCAACAAACAGAATTCTTAATACTGTTCAGATCAGATCAGATCAGATCAGTCGCCCAGTCGTGTCTGACTCTTTGTGACCCCATGAATCACAGCACGCCAGGCCTCCCTGTCCATCACCAACTCCCTTAATACTGTTAGGGATTATCAATTTAGTCACATATCATGACCTAACCTAACACAAGTATGCCTTGAAACTGGAGTTGGGAATCACTAAATAGCTTCAATTTTTATAAACTCATGATCCAATTGCACCTTCATCATAGATACTGCCAAAGTGAATAGAAGTTAAGCACAGTGGAATCAGGGTCATGTTTCAAAACAGTGAAGAGTAGAATTAAATCCTTCCCAAATGCACGGCCCCTATTGATAATACATGGATGTAGCTGGAAGGTCTGTAGAGCTGCTCTGTATTTGATTATAAGGTCTTCAAAGACATACTACTGGCCAGCTTTATGAATCTGGAAAGTTATTTAAACATTCTCAGCATCAGTGTTCTTTTCCTAAGGTGGGGCTGCTCCTATTTTTGGTGGGATTTGTTAGTAATAAAAGAGACGATCTAGACAAAATCTTTAGTATAGTCCGTAGCACAGCTAGCTCTATTTCTGGCCTCACTCATTTTCCATTAAGTATTTGTTCATAGGCATGATGTCTATGCTATAATCAATGAGGCACCATTTGAAGAAATGACATGGGAATTCTGGAAGGGAGCGCTTACTGCGTGGCAACACTCGTGCAAGCTTGCTTTACACATCATCAGACCTAACCCTTGTCATGACTCTCCCCGATAGATTTACTTTTTCTTGTTTTACTATGAAGACGCGGAGCCTTCTGAACTTGAAATAACTGATTAAGAATGTGACATAGATGGGATCTGAACCCAGATTCACGCAAGCTCAAAGTATATGCTCTTATTGCAGTACTAAGAAAATGAAGCAATTTCAGCCTGACCGTTGTCAGGGAGCTTCTGGCAATGCGCAAATGAGTCTCCCTAAGAAAAGGACTATTATCATGTTTTATTCTGAACCACCTTGCTGAAAAATAACAAAACACTCTCTAATGGGTAAAGTCGCAGAAGAAGAAATGGATTGTATTCTTAGTGAAAACATAGATTTTTAAAAATGCCTGTCTTTGAAAAGAAAGGGCTAATAGAAATAAGCTCCTGACATACCCAGAAATGGCAATAAACCTGCGAGTCACAGTCTTGGGTGGTGGGAGAGCCCGGAGGCCCCCCAACACACCAATGTTGACTTAACACAGTTCACTAAATCAACAGGGCCTATGAACTCAGGGTTCAGAGCACAGCGCACACAGCAGAAGGGCGGCTTTCAAGTCCTTCTCCATCCCTCCTTCTAGAAAAGACCTTGATTAAGTGTGAGCAAAAGGGAGTACAATGCTAATGAAATGCAAACAAAGCAACTATTTTTATTCTGTTTGGAAGGAGGCGAGGTGGGGCAGACAAGCCCAAATCTTAAACCCAATCCTGCTCCCTCCCTACGGAAAGCTCAAGAAATGAAAAGATGGCTTTGTTGACAGGCCTGCCTCCACCCCCGCCTTGGCAGTGGCTTGTTCCAGAAGGAAATGAGGGATGGTGTGCACACCCAGTGTAAACACTCTCATTCATGTGAGCTCCTAGGGCTAGGAGTTAATGTATTTCTAACTTCAAAATAGACGTAGTCACCATATTTCAAAGGATCCCCATTGCTGTGCCTATAAAAACTTCATCTCGTTAGCTCTTCCCCTCTCTCATTACCTTCCTGTAGTATATTTTAGCCCCATCCATGATTTAGGGAATGTTTCTCATCAACACCACTTTCGGTCCAGCGGATTTTGTCAGGTGGATGGAGAGTCACATTTATTCCATGAAAGTGATGGAAGGGGAGTGGATAGAGCCATAGATTTTTCTCTTCCTGACTCCATGTTCTGGGTATTACATCGTAATGAGATACGGCTCAGTTTTGGTCAGATCACATAAAATCTTCCACATTAAAGTTTCAAAATTAGGAATGCTTTTCATTTTTAACACGCTAAGCACAGTTTTTGTGGCTTGGCTAGCTTTTAGCTTTGATTTCACATTTCGAATTTTTACTGCTGTGTGAGTATCCATTCTCCTTAAAAATAAAAATTTGAAAAAGGCCAAACAAAATGTCAAATGTGCTGACTTAGGGGCTAGAAGGCAATACTCCATCCCTTTGTATGCTGTGGAAAATTGCTGCTTTCCATAAGAAATTTAATTATTTTCTCTATAGTCATCCAGACTGAGGAAACTAGATGGAATAAAGCTCATTCAGACAACTTTGCTATTGTGTTAGTAATTTGATTAAAATTAACACAAGCAAGGACCTAGCTTTTAATTTACTGATAGTGAGATTTAATTTTTCTGTTTGAGAGTTATCATTTTCAAGATCCAGGTCCAACATACCTTTGTGACGTGAAGATTAAAGACATGGAAAACTGCCATCATTTTCTCCTTCATTCTTAAAGGACCGCTATAACTCAGAAGACATTCAGTCTCTATTCAAGTACAATGCTAATGGCTTATAGCTTCAGAGATTAAGAATGGCTAGGAGAAATATTACTCCCAGTGCTCCATTTGTGTGTCAAGGAAGGCAGGAAAATAAATTTATTCTAAAATAAGCAAACTTACTTTCATCTTTTCTCCTTATGCCTTAGTCTTGTAACATTTGCTTTAGACTAAGGAACACTTTGTCACCAAATTGCTTACATCTTAAAATATTATCTTCAGACTCACAGAAGACTGCAAGCTATAAAATGCTTATTTATTGCTATTACACTGTAGCATAAGAATTAATATGAAACCTCATGATGAGGGCAGAGAGACAGAGCTCAGGCTTGAACCTCTACTCTTTGCATCTTTACTTGCAGCCTGATAATGTCATCCAGTTTCATGGTTTTCAATGGCATCTATGTGATGACAACCCTCAAATTAATATCTACAGCCAAGACCTTTCACTTGAACTTCAGACTCATACATCCCACTGCTCCTTGACATCACCACTGGAATAACAAACAGGCATATCAAATTTACATGTTGAAACTGGTTTCACCCCTTAAACTTGTTTTTTTTTTCTGCAGTCTTTTCCATCTTAGTAAATGGGAACTCTAGCTCTTCAATAACTCAGATTAAAAAATCTTGGCTTCCTTTCATCTTTCACTTCCCTCAGTTTCCACTTTTAATTTAGCAGCAAATGCTACGGGCTACACTTTAAAGGTAAATTCGAAAACACATCAACATCTCGTTACCTCCGCTGTGACCACCTTGGCCCAAACCTCCGTCATCCTTTGCATGCATTGCTACAGACCATCTTACCTGGGTGCTCTGCTTTCACCGGTGGTCTCTTCTCAACAAAAGAGCCAATATGCTTCTCCTAAAGCATGGTTAATGAGGTTATGGCTTTGCGCAAAGCGTTCCCATGGCTTCCCAATTGTCTAGAGAAAACACGAAAGTTCTTTTAATTTCTACAAGGCCCTGCATCATCTAATTTCTTCCATCTCTCTCCTTTTCAACTGCACCAGCCACTTTGTAATATCTTGCTCAGGCTGAATACAACTTAATAAAATAGCTTTTAGCACCTCATCTGGTTTACTAGTACATGGCTAGTAAGCGTTATTTTGGTGAATGAATGAAGGAAAAACCAAAGAGAAATCAGGAAAGCTTTTAGAATATTTCACTTGTTCTTAGTCCTCAATATCTTTTCAGTTGTTATTCTTTAATCTGGGTATTTCTGGTATCATGTGGACAGATTGAATTTTATGATAGTTTCAATCAATATTTACTTAGTGACTGCTGTGTACAAGGGATGATATGTATTGGCCCTCAGATATACAAAGTTTCAACCCGTGTGCTCACTTGACCTAGGAACTAGAATCTTGTATCTGCCTTCTATTTGTACCCTGTTCACATATGATACGTGAGAGAAGTACCTGCTGTGTATCTGATTATGCACCTAGGACAACTTATTTTAAACAGAAATGGATACTAGAATCCAATGGCTGTTGGCAGTACCAAAATTTGTTGTGTTTATTCCATGGATTGACTTAGTTACCAACATTGAAAACTGGGGGATTGAAGTGGAAGAGAGTTGTACAAAAATGCATATTTCCATTTTCTCTCAAAAATGAGCAGACCTGGCAGTCTTGAGCCTCTGGGCAGCATTCAGCTGTAAATGAATAGCAGTTGCCCACCTTCAAAGAGGGTTCTTGGCTCCAAATTGTCAAGGGGGTTCACAGCCCCAGGGGGAAGAAAAACATGATGCAATAGCAATGTTTGTTTTGCATAGCCATTTGTATTTTATAAAAGTTTCACATATTGTGTTTCATGGTGTCCTAAAGACTGAATATCCTAAATAGTGAATATTGTTATCTCCAGTTTTACAGCTAAAGGAGCTGAGTCTGAAAGAGTTTAATGACTTGCCTTAATGACTCAGCTTATAGGGAACTGTCCCCATCATCCCCTTCTTCATCACCATGATGATTTACATAATTGATTGCTTACTATGAGCCAAACACTGTCTTAAGCATCTTTTACATGTAGATGCATTAATCTTCCCAGCAATTCTGAGAAAGTCATTGACTTTCTTCTCATCTTCCAGTGAGGGGATGAATGACTGGTAACAGCAGTAACATTCCCAGGCTTTCAAAACTGGTAGTGACTGGGCCAGAATGTGAATTCGGATGGTGACGTTCACGTCCCAGTTTTAACCACTGGACCATAGTATCATGTTTAACAGAGCCAGTGGCTGCCTAGCTTCAAAGATACCACACTCTTCACACACATTGTGGAGAGCATAGTGACAGACTGAGCCAAATGTGCGTGTTGCTCACTCAGTATTGTTTGACTCTGTGACCCTATGGACGGTAGCGCACCAGGCTCCTCTGTCTGTGGGATTCTCGAGGCAAGAGTACTGGAGTGGGTTGCCATGCCCTTTTCCAGGGATTGCACCCACATCTTTAATGTCTCCTGCATTGGCAAGCGGGTTCTTTACCATCTGAGCCACCAGGGAAGCCCTTGAAACAGATATGGATTCCCAGAAACTCCATCAGTCAGTCGTGTACTCATTCTCGTCTGACTCTTTGTGACTTTATGGATTATAGCCTGCCAGTCTCCTCCGTCCAGGGATTTCCCATGCAAGAATACTGGTGTGGGTTGCCATTTCCTTCTCCAGGGGATCTTCCTGACCCAGAGATTGAACCTGTGTTTCTTGCATCTCCTGCACTGGCAGGCGAGTTCTTTACCAGCTGAGCCACCACAAACATTAGTGGAGAAAAGAGGCTCTTGGAGATAGTGGGAAGTATCTTAGTGTCTTTCTTCTTAGGCACTATGAATCTACAAGGATTCATTCTGCCTGTGTCCCCTGCCTGCCGTCCATCCCACCACACCCCCACCATGACTTGATCATGCAGTCTGCCTTAGGGATATTCTCCTGTAAATAAAAGGAAGCATCTCTTCATGGACGTTCATTCAATTAGAATGCATTTTTTTTTTTTTTTTCACCTCTGAATCCCTAGCGCATATTGCTGTGCCAGGTACCCTTGTAGAGTTCTGCTTACACAATGATTTCCGCACTGGCTTGGAAATTGACTAACTTTCCCAAAACCTTCTCAAATTATTTAAAAAAAATTTTTTTTGATTTGACCAAATTGAATGCTGTTAAAATAGACACAAAAGAAAAAGTGGATGTCATGGTCAAGGTAAAAATGAAATTGGTGTTAGTTGACTTCAGATTTTGGCACATGTAGGAAGAAAAAATATGCTCCCGGGTAAGACCTTCTTTCTTAGGATGGATGTGTCTGCTAACAGATACATTCTTAATGACATCTCTCAGACCACAGGTTAGCTGCAGTGAGACCTTGTTTCCAGTAGCTTGCCTTGCTGTCATGAAGGAAGTTATCAGAAACTAAATGAAAGTCAGTGTATCTTTTTTTTTTTTACTTTTATTTATTTTTTTATCATTTATTTATTTATTATTATTATTTTTTACTTTACACTGTTGTGTTGGTTTTGCCATACATCAACATGAATCCGCCACGGGTGTACACGTGTTCCCCATCCTGATGGTACAGGGAGGGAGGTGGGAGGAGGGTTTAGTGTATCATTTTTACAAGCAAGATGAGAAATATAGTATTACAACCACTTGATAGGAAATAATGTTTCTGACTTCCACCTCCCACATCCATTCAGTAAGGTTTCTTTTCTAAGGCTATCAAAAGGGCAGAGCTAAATTTTAATTGGCATAATTCCCCCTAAAACTCAATTGGAGGAATAAGTCTATTTTGGGCTCAATTCCTTTACATTGCTTAGGGAGTCAGGATCATTAACAATATTATAATTAAACCGATATTCAAACTGGGTCACCTTAGTTTGTGTTAATCTATTTGTTTTGGTTTATTTTTTCATGCTTTTACTCAAATCATGGTCAAGAAGTGAGCCAAAACCTAGTCCCTATAACTTTTGCGTCTCCTTTATCTTCTCGTCTCTGTTCTTTTCAACTGGGAAATGAATAATCTCATGAGTATTCTGTGAGAACTTCTCCAAATTTTATATTTTCTCACTAATTCCATGTTATTTTGGATCTGCCTGCAATGCAGGGTACCCTGGTTCGATTCCAGGGTTGGGAAGATCCCCTGGAGAAGGGAAAAGCTACCCACTCCAAAATTCTGGCCTGGAGAATTCCATGGACTGTATAGTCCATGGGGTCGCAAAGAGTTGGACACAACTGAGAGATTTTCACTTTCAGTGATAAATAAAACAGTAAGAAATCTTCCCCACAAAAAACACCAAAAATATATTGAATACATAATGCATATGAATGAGGATTTCCGAGTTCTTCCAGGCGTCTCCTGAATCCTCATTTCCACTCCTGGAAACTTATACTGAGTGTGAGCCATTGCATTACTATGATTATGCTGACATTTTTGGTTGTTACTTTATTAGTTTCCTGGGGATATAGTCACAAAGTACCACAATCTGGATGACTTCAAACAATAGAAATTAATTCTCTTACAGTTCTGAAGTCTGGAAATCCAAAATCAGTTTCTCACTCTCTCTCTCAAGAATCTAGGGATGAATCCTGCCTGGCTTCTTCCTAACTTCTGGCGGAGCTTGAAAACCCTGATGTTTCTTGACTTACAGACTCTGAGTTCTGCCTTCACCGTCTCGTGGCCTTCTACCTTCTCTGTCTCTGTGCATGTCTCAGTGTCTCTTTCCCCTTTCTGAGAGGACACCAGTCATTGATTTTAGGGTCCACTCTAAAAAGTGACTTCATTTTAACTAATGATATCAACAAAGACTATTCCAGGTACGGACACATTTTGAGGTTCTGAGCACCATTACGGTAGGTAGAAGGAAAAGGGAACACTAAATTCAAGCCTGAAATGGAGAGTAGGGCCGTGTACCTGTAGTGTGAGGTTTTATGTTTGTCAGACATGGAGGTTCCTGTGCTTATTGTTTGCTGTGGCTGTTGTGCCAAAAGCTAAATTTCCTCCACTGTCCTTGTTTTTGTCTCTTTTCATTTTGAGGTTTTTTTTTTTTTTTAAGATATTTCTTAAATAGGATCTGATATATGCAGCTCTTTGAGCTATAGTCATTTGTTATTATACACGACTCCTATTGATATAGTATAAGAATGCTTTTAGGGAAGAAGAAGCATTCTACAATTTTTTTTTCTTTTTTAAAAATTTATTTATTTTAATTAGAGGCTAATTACTTTACAATATTGTATTGGTTTTGCCATACATCAACATGAATCCGCCACAGGTGTACATGTGTTCCCAGTTCTGAACCGCCCCCACCCCCCATCTCCCTCCCCATACCTTCCTTCTGGGTCATCCCAGTGCACCAGCCCCAAGCATCCTGTATCCTGCATCAAACTTGGACTGGCGATTTGTTTCTTTCTACAGTCTTATGATTAGTTTTCAGGCTTTCAGTGAACCTGAGTTGGATAATTCCTTTCCTCCATACTGAAGTCTGGAGGAGACTTCATCCAACTCCAGCAGCTGGATCTTTCCTACTCTCACTGTGGAAGGTTAGAGGGGCCTGGAGTTAATACCTCCCTTGCCCCCCACCCCACCCCACCGCACCCCTGCACCTGTTTGTTAGGCTTTGGTAAAATCCCAGGTCATTCTGTTAAACTCTGGTAAAATAGGTTCCCTTCAGGACAGTTCTAGGTGAGTAAAATAGAAAGCTCTAGGTATATTTCAAAATGGGTTTTGAAATATTTCAAGAAAGAAATCCTCTTTCTTGCTAGAAGAATGAGGGTTTTCTACACCATGAGGATCTGGTAGGATTTGCTAGAGATGAAACTCACAAGTGTGCCCTTTCCTGGTGCTGTATCCCATTAGAGTTCTAAATTCTCTTCAATAAACTATACTGAGCATCTAACAGTTTTTCAATTATAATTTAAACTTTTCCCAAGAATATTGGCAATGGCCGGTGGGATTCTTCTGGTAAGCTGTGATTTTCTGTATCTTCCTCTCTGTCTCTCATTTTCAAAATATGTTTGCCCTGTGACCTCAATAGGTTTCAGAAGAGTTGTTGAATTTCAGTTTGTTTGCCTTTTATCTTTCTGCCAGGACAGGAGAATGATGTCTAAGGTCTACATGTTGGACTGGAAACCCCAGAGGTCTGAGACAGAGATTTTGATGGTAGCAGTCTATACTGACTCCATGCCAGACTTCCTAGTCACCATATCAAGCCAGCAGCATGTTATTATCGAGCATCCCAGTTGTAGAACTTGAAGCTGGAGTTGGTTGTACAACTTGTTCAAGAGGTGAAACAGGGACTGGAAATCAAATCACCATGTGCAAATTGTAACTACCACATTACACCATGATCATCAAAAACGTGTGTCTCTGTCTCTACTTGAGAGAATCAGAGTAAGTCTTCTGGCTTCACAGGGATAGGAGCTGAGTAGGCAATAAGGGGTACACACAGTGTGACCCGAGGAGATCAAATGTGCCGTCAGGAACTTTAGTTACTGTTTTCCACACAGTTGTCCTCCACGAGCCATCACGGGAATGCGTTCCATGAACATCCTGACCCTCTGGATACAACACGCTTCCCAAGCCACAGCTGGGCTGGAGAAAGAAAGCAGTCATAGCTAACAGCTGGAAACCTCCTTGAAGTCTACTTAGAACCAGAGCAATTAAATTGGTACAATTGAATCTGCAGGTGTCTGTGTATAGAAGCATCCTATGAGCTTATTCTGAAGATCCAGATTCTCCCCTACTCTTTTTCTAACCATCTGGGCCCAGAACACAGGTCACAACAACTCATCTGGGTCTTAGATTTCACAAAGGAAATATCAGGCAATTTCTCAAGTCATTTTTTCAGTCTAAATGTCCAAGTATTAACCTAAAGCAAACAAAAGGGTAAGGAGGGGAAGAGGTGGCATTCAGTGATCTGTGTAGTACAATGTACACTTTGAAATCTTTTCTATTCACTGGGAAAACTAAATCATGCCAAGGCATTAGTTACTAAAGTTTGCTGTTCAATGTGTCTAAACCCAGGCTATCCACCTGATTCTTTCTTCACCTGACAGTGGATTTTACATCATTTTTACCCCATTAGCCATAGCTGATATTTATCATTTTCTTAAAACAGAACTCAAAACCCTCTCTATATTGAAAAAATAATCAATGTCCCCTAAGGTAGTTTTTCCAGTAGTCGTGTGTGAATGTGAGAGTTGGACTATAAAGAAAGCTGAGCGCCGGAAGAATTGATGCTTTTGAACTGTGTTGTTGGAGAAGACTCTTGAGAGTCCCTTGGACTGCAAGGAGATCCAACCAGTCTGTCTTAAAGGAGATCAGTCCTGGGTGTTCATTGGAAGGACTGATGCTGAAGCTGAAACTCCAATACTTTAGCCACCTGATATGAAGAACTGACTCATTTGAAAAGACCCTGATGCTGGGAAAGATTGAAGGCAGGAGGAGAAGGGGATGGAAGAGGATGAGATGGTTGGATGGCATCACCGACTCTATGGACATGAGTTTGGGTGAACTCCGGGAGTTGGTGATGGACAGGGAGGCCTGGCGTGCTGCGGATCATGGGGTGGCAAAGAGTCGGACACGACTGAGCAACTGAACTGAACTGAAGGTAGTTTTCTGGTGTCATAGAGAGGATTGGGGTCAAAAGAGAGTATTCTACTTTGACAAGCTTTCCCTTCTAATGCCTTGTTATGCAGAAATCCAAGCATATGGGACTCAGGAGTCTCTCAAGACAAAAAGGCTGCAGACCACCATTCCTCTCCTTCTTGAGCTCTGTGATTAATAGAACCTATCTCAAGACTGACACAGTCTTAAGTGAATTTAATGAGCAATAAAAGATACTGATCTCCATGGCACTCTTTCTCATGAGAGAACTTAATAGCAAATGACTGAGTCACCTGAATTGTTGACCCAAGCTGTACATCCAAGCCTGATAATGACGAGGAATTGCTGATTCTCTTAACCCAGCCGTTTGGTATTATGGATGCACTTTGTCATTACTGTCAGCAGATATAAATTTTAAATAACGTACCGTAGTAAAGGGAGCAGAAGCATGGGAAGTAGTCCATGTGGTATAAGCAAGGGACAGTCTTCTTGTTACCACTCCATTCCCCAAGAGACTCCAGCAGAGGCGTGAGTACAGCATGACTGTACCTGAGGCCAGCCTGCTTCATCAGTGATGCTCATGGCAAAGACAGAGCACCTTCCAATTCTACGCCTGGTTGGTCCAGTTGATTCTCTCTAGGTATCTCCACAGCGAAGTCCTTGTCATTGGCCAAAGTTATAACACGTTATAACACGTAGATTCTTCCACAGTGGTGACAGGGAAATCTAGGAGTCTTGGTCTGAAGAAATCTGCTTCTGATGGGCATTTTGCTGGTGTTGAGGCTCCAGGTAGATACCCTGATTTCTACTCAAAGGCGAATCCAAATCATGACTGAATTGTATAATCATGCACCTTAAAGAATGCAACCGACCTAGAGAAAAATAAATTGTGTCCTAGTAGGAACATTAATTATATATAATATATAAATATATTATATAATGTATATATAATTACAATTATATATATTAAAAGACTTGTGATTTAATTCACACCCCAGACCAATAAAGTGGGGCACGCTATTAATAATTATGTTGTTCACCATTATGTCTTTAAGTCCTGTTGCCATGAAGTATAAGAGTCTATCTTTAGTTTTGTGGTTAATAATATTAAGTATAGAGAATGAAAGGATGCATTCTGGGACCAGAACACCTGGAGTAAAGTGTTGGCTCCACCACTTTCTAGCTGTATGACCTCAGCTGTATGTTAGTCTCTTTGCTCCTTCATCTCCAAAATGTGAAGAAATAATAGTCTATATTTCAGAGTCATTTCAAGAACTAAACAAGCTCAGGAAAAGTACTTAGAACTGTCCCAAGGAAGAGATCAAGTCTTTAATAACTCTTCATATTCTTATGTATGTGCATCTTTCATAAACAAAAACAAACTTCTTAAGGAGTAATTGCACCTCAGAATTGCCATTGTGGGTAAATGTGCCTCTAAATCTGTCATCAACAGAGAAGCGCTGGCCAGTTGAGAACACATTCCTGCTTAATGAGAGGGCCTTACATTGCTGGATGAATTTGTTCTTTTACTAGGAAAGCAACTGATGGCCTTGGCTTGGGTCAGCCAGGATCTGAAGTTCACACCATCTTGGATTTTCTAGAGACAGAAGCAAGTGTTCTTCCCTGTTGCCCTGTGCCTGCCCGGCATCTGTTAATTGAGAGAGGGGTGGATGCATCAGATACCTAGTCAGCCCTGAGCACAGATGAGAGAGTCCCCCAGAAAAGTTTTAAAAGCTTATTTTCTTTGGAGCCAGGCCTTCTGAACCTGACTTCGTTTCTCCAGCTGCGTCTGAATGACAGTGTGTATGTGTGTGTGCATTTCTTCAGACTGTCTCCCCCTTTCCTCAGGGAAGCAGAGGGGCCAAAGCTCACATTTTTCACTCTGTCTTCCAGAGAGGTGTTTGGGAAAGGATTGTTTTTCTTTTGCTCTTTACTAGACCCACTTTTTAAAAAAAAAATTTTTTATGATGATGGCTTTTCCCAGGGCCTCTTCTAAGATGGCAAATTGAGTTAAATTTTAGGAGCTGTACAGATGCGGTTGCAAAGGAGTAGCAAGATGTCAAGGGCTGAACTGCAGGCAGACCTCACCTAGGGAACAGCAGCATTAAGCTAATCAACTTCACCAAGACCCCTGACATCAGCACGTTCTTCTAACAGCAAGCTAGGAAAACCATCAGAACTGTAGAGGAAATATATAGTCATTTGAATATAAAAATCAACAGTTGTTTCCATGCAACTGAATTTTTGAGTTCGTTCTTCAACGATAAGGAAATAGAAAACATAGGAAAAGAGAGTAAATATTGTGATAAGATAAATGGTAATTCCTTAATGAAAAGCAATTCATAATCACCCATTTTTCTTCAAAAAGCAAAATGAGAAAGATAATGTTTTAGGACTTAAAAAAAAAATCTCTTTGTTAAATGGCCAATTTTGTGTAAACGTCTGTTAATATGAGCTTTTATCATGCAAAATCCCAAGGTTTCTTTAGTCCATTATCTACAAGTTAGAAATAAAAATCACATGTCATTGAAACCAAACATCTGTTTTTAGAGAACTGCTCTGTAAAACTCCAGAATTTCTATTGCCTTGTATTTTAAACAATCTTAAAATCTCTTGTATGGTATAACACTTATCTATTCATTCTTCAAATATTCTTTGCTGCCTATTAAGTGATCCTCGTCAATGACCTAGCTAGAGCTGGAAAAACACACGCTCCTGACCCTTAAAGAGTTTCAGGACTGGAGGGAAAAGAACGATTGCTTATGACAGTTGTTGCTAACTACTTAGCTTACTCTGCTTTATCATTAATTAGCTCATTGATGGCAAGATTAATGTACTATTCTTTATATTTTCCCTGGCACCTACTGCCATGGTAGCGAAGTATAGATGTTCAACTCACATTGATTGGCACAGTGTTAAAGAAATGAGTCTACTTGACAATTATCTTTTTCTTTAAAGATACGTGTAACTATAAGAAATAAAGCAGAGCTCATGATCTGAAGCCAGGTTTTTATCTCTTCCACTTCTTTACAACTTTATCCAGGCACTTGTTGGAGGCAGTCTTCCCTTGTTCCAATAGATTCCATGACTTTGTCTCATTATTCTTAGATCCTGTCAACACTCTAGATCATAGATAGAGTCTCGAAGCACTAATTAGCTTCTTCAGTCAAGGATAAGAATTTAAGCTTGAACTTGGCATAGAAAGAAAGAAAGTGAAGTTGCTCAGTCGTGTTGGACTCTTTGCGACCCCATGGAATGCAGCCTACCAGGCTCCTCTGTCCATGGGATTTTCCAGGCAAGAACACTGGAGTGGGTTGCCATTTCCTTCTCCAGGAGACCTTCCTGACTCAGTGATGGAGCCCGGGTCTCCCGCATTGTAGACAGACGCCTTACCATCTGAGCCAGTGTGGGGTTAAATATTTCCATCTCTCAGAACTGGTTCACAGAAGGAGTCTCCCCCTTCCTGTTCTCGCTCACCTCCTGCCTTTCTTTCTTTCTTTTACTGCTGCCAAGGTCTCTCTGAGTATGACTGCGTTGCTCAGGGGTCAGTAGAGGGTGGTATGTGTGCCCAGGCTGCCTGGCTGTGCTCCATCCTCTCTGGGTCTCACAGATTAGTAATGGGGTCTGTTGCTTTCTCTCGTGGTGACTTCATGGAATCTTTGGTTGTTCCCTTTCTTATTCTTGAATTTTGGTGGTATACCTCCTGATGCCTCTCCATCACTGCTCAACGAGTGTGTGGGCAAAATTTGCAGAGGATTACATACCAGTTCCTTCAGGAGTGGTATGTAAGCCTTCATCTTACTTCAAGTGGACTTTGGCTTGTAGGCCTTGACAGTGTAAGAAAGACTCTTCCTCTACCCTTCTAGGTTCTGTGACTGAGGTCTTTGAATGAAATGGAATAAAGACAGATTAGCTAAGAGTCGTGCACGACTGAGCAACTTCACTTTCACTTTTCACTTTAATGCATTGGAGAAGGAAATAGCAACCCACATCAGTATTCTTGCCTGGAGAATCCCAGGGACAGAGGAGCCTAGTGGGCTGCCGTCTATGGGGTCACACAGAGTCAGACACAACTGAAGCGACTTAGCAGCAGCAGGAGAAAAATCGCATACACAGTTTATTGATTCAATATTTTTATGTGGCATAAGGGGCTTCATGGGAAGAAGTAAAAACCTCAAGTAAGTGGATAGATTCAAGATTTTATATATCATTTTGACAAAGAGTGATGAATTGTGGTAACATGACAAGACAAAGGCCAAAGGGATTTGGATCTAAGGGTGGTAAATTATAGGAGAATTTCTAGAAAATATGTGAGGGAAGGCGATGGAAAATACAAGTTATTTTGGCAAGGTTTGTTTGTAAAGACTCATCTCAGCAACCACTCCCCATCTCTGGTTTAAGGTTTTTCTCTTCCAGGTACAGGGAAGGGATATGTCTCATGGGAATGCATGTCCTGGTTTTAGATAGAGAGGGGGAGAACAGAGAAACAACCTACATCTGCAGTTTTTCAATTTCTTTCTGTTCAAAATAATGTTCAAAGTGGTATATTCGGGGTGGCATATTTTGTTCAGGGGATAGGAGTTTCAGGACCATGGCTCTTGCCTGGGTTGGTCTCCAACTCACCTTACAAGGCACCACTAAATTTCAAAGCAGAATCTGGCCCACAGAATGGTGTAGCTTTCTCATACAATCTGCACCATGACTTGTGCATTTCCTTTGTGGAGGAAGTATTTTGTGGAGCTTCCTGAGCTCCTTTTGAAATTTTCTTTTCCCATACTAAACCACTGTTTCCATTGTTTCTCCATCTATTTGCCACGAGGTGATGGGACTGGATGCCATGATCTTCATTTTCTGAATGTTGAGTTTTAAGCCATCTTTTTCACTCTTCTCTTTCACCTTCATAAGAGGCTCTTTAAATGGAAACAGTGACAAACTTTATTTTCTTGGGTTCTGAAATCACTGCAGATGGTGAGTGCAGCTCATTGGAAGAAAAGCTCTGACAAACATAGACAGCATATTAGAAAGTAGAGACAAAGGTCCATGTAATCAAAGCTATGGTTTTTGCAGTATTCATGTATGGTTGTGAGACTTGGACCACGAAGGAGGTTGAGCACCGAAGAACTGATGCTTTTGAACTGTGGTGTTGGAGAAGACTCTTGAGAGTCCCTTGGACTGCAACAAGATCCAACCAGTCCATCCTAAAGAAAATCAATCCTGAATATTCATTGGAAAAACTGATGCCAAAGCTAAAACTCCAATACTTTGGCCAGCTGATGCAAAGAACTGACATATTTGAAAAGACCCTGATGCTGGGAAAGATTGAAGGCAGAAGAAGAAGAGGCAACAGAGGATGAGATGGTTCGATGGCATCACTGACTCAATGGAGATGAGTTTAAGCAAACTCCGGGAGTTGATGATGGACAGGGAAGCCTGGTGTGCCGCAGTCGATGGGGTTGCAAAGAGTCGACTGAGACTGAACAACGACTAAACACACACACACACACACACACACACACACACACACACTGGGCTTAGGACTAGAAAGTAGCAAGCCTCCCCTTTGTTATGAAGGAGAAATGCTCACAGCACAATGATAGTTCTCTGCAAATAAATCTCTCAAGATCCCTTCTGTATCCTTTATCACATGGAGGGATCCCAGTGTGGTGGGACTGTTTCTACTGCCCGTTTATTTTTATATACAGAGAACTTCTTCCTGTGTTTCAGAGTGGTCCGGGTCTTAGAGCCCAACTGTGGTATCCCTGCCTTGCTTCCTCTAAGAGTCATTGTGTGTGCAAAAAAGGCTTGGTCTTGTATGTCTGTAAGAAAGAATTATCTGAATGACATTTACTGCTTGCAACCTGCTCTAGTATGACAATAAAGAGTAATATCAATTAGTTTCTCAAGGCCCTTGAAAATAGTGATTATAGAAAATGTTTGGGGCTTGATGCTAATGGCCTATGGAGAAACAATACAAGCAGTTCTTCCCATTCATGGGCTGAGAATCTTTCATTCAGAGCAGGTGTAGGCAAATTATGGTCTATGAGCCAAATATAACCAGTACTTTTGAATAAAGGTTTTTCGAATACACACATATTCATGTTCTTATGTATTGTCTATGGATTATTTTGTGCTATAATGCCACGGTTGAGTAGTTGCAACAAAGAATATGTGCATGAATGTGTGTTAAGTCACTTCAGTCGTGTCCGACTCTGTGAGACCCTATGCACTGCAGCCTGCCAGGCTCCTCCGTCCTTGGGATTCTCCAGGCAAGAATACTGGAGTGGGTTGCCATGCCCCTCTCCAGGGAACCTTCCCAACCCAGGGATGGAACTGGAGTCTCCTGCATTGCATGTGGATTTTTTTTAGTGTCTGAGCCACTAAGCAAGACCAAAAGACCGTGTAACCTAAAACATTTACCATATCAGCCAGTAGAGAAAATATTGTGACCTCCAGAGTAAAAGGACTCCCAAGTTGATTACTGTATTAAATATATGGAAATCACATCTCTGTGAGTGGCCCTTCTTCCAGAAGCTAAATTAAGGATAACACCCTATTTGGTTTCAATTGTATTGCTGAGCAAAAAGAAGTCTTGTTGCTGCTTCTGTCCTGCATTCTGTTTCACTTGATTTTTTATTTTTTTTGAGTTGCAGTGTTTCTAGATTGCTTTGAGTTGCAACTCTTCTTCTTGAAACTGTGGATATATTTTCTACTTATTTGTTCATTTGATAGATATTGTTTGAAGACCTGCCGTAAGATAGGTACTGGGCAAAATGTTAGGGATATATCATGAAGTAGATCTTGTGACTAATTCACTCAGTCTCTTGGAATCTAGAGAGGAGGTAGGTCAGTAGTTTTAGAACCCTGGAGAGACAACCAGGACAGAGCCAAGCATAGGGCTGTTAGGATGTTAGTCAAGGATGTTAGTAGGCTGATGGAAGAAGCACCTGATGCAGCTCTGCAGGGCTGCACAGGCGCCATGGAAGAAAGCCTGCCAGAAGGAACAGCGCCAGAGATGAGAACGTTTGGCTGAGTAGAGGTGAGATGACCATAAGGGAACTAGCAGAAAGGAAAGTTATTTCCAGGCAGGGGGAACAAAAACCCAAAGGCCTGGAAGAAGGCATGCCACAGTGCATTTGATAAGTAGAAACTGCAGTGTTTCCCAAACTTCTTCACTTAACAAAAGTCACATAAAATGCTAACGTTTTCATTCCACTGTATCACTCAGAGTTCCTCAGGAAAAATAGAACCAATAGGACATAGTTACAGATATTTATATAGATAGATATAGATGGGCTTCCACGGTAGCGCAGCTAGTAAAAATCCACCTGCAATGCAGGAGACCCCAGTTCCTGGGTAGGGAAGAACCCCTGGAGAAGGAATAGGCTACCCCCTCCAGTATTTTGGGGCTTCTCTGGTGGCTCAGATGGTAAAACACCTGTCTGCTTTTCCTGGGTGGAAAACCTGGGTTCTGTGGGAAACCTGGGTTTGATCACTGGTTGTGAAGATCCCTGGAGGAGGGGATGGGAACCCATTCCAGTATTCTTGCCTGGAGAAGCCCTGTGGACAGAGTAGCCTGGCAGGCTACAGTCCTTAGGATCGCAAAGAGTCAGACACGACTAAGCACAGCATAGATATAGAAAGACATTATTATATAGAACTGGGTCATGAGATTGTGAAGGCTGACAAGTCATTTGCAGAGTGGGCTGGAAGGCCAGACACCTAGGAGAGCCAATAGGCTGAAGTTCCAGCCTGAAAGCTGGTAGGTGGGAGGCCCAGGAGAATCAATGTTTTAGCTTGAATCTGAAAGCAGTCTTCTATATAATCAGGAAGAACTGATATTGCAATGAAGTCCAAAGCCAGTCTGCTAGAGAATTCTCTGCCAGTCTTTCTGATCTATTCAAGGCTTCAACTGATGGAATAAGGCTTACCTACATTGCGAAGAGCAATACACTTTACTCAAAGTCCACTGATTTAAATGTTCATCTCCCACAAAAATACCCTTACAGAAACACCTGTATTTTACTGAATATCTCAGCAGCATGTAGTCCAGTCAGGTTGATACACACAAATAATCCTTAGCCATCCTGGAACAATTAAAAGAGGCTGTCTCTAGCTCAAACCGTTAGCCTGAGTCTTAGGTCTCAGGTTAGGAGAGTGTCTGTATTTCAGCACGTGTCTAACCCCTTTGTCACATTACAAAGGGGCTTATAAGCCTTGCTGAATGATTTGAATTATATTAGGAGAAAAATGCAGACTCACTGAAGGGTTTTGTGTTTTGAATTTTTATGGTTTGTTTTGCAAGAGGGTATGACAGAAGACTCTACACATGGACATCACCAGATGGTCAACATCGAAATCAGATTGATTATATTCTTTGCAGCCAAAGATGGAGAAGCTCTATACAGTCAACAAAAACAAGACCAGGAGCTGACTGTGGCTCAGATCATGAACTCCTTATTGCCAAATTCAGACTTAAATTGAAGAAAGTAGGGAAAACCACTAGACCATTCAGGTATGATGTAAATCAAATCCCTTATGATTATACAGTGGAAGTGAGAAATAGATTTAAGGGCCTAGATCTGATAGATAGAGTGCCTGATGAACTATGGACTGAGGTTCGTGACATTGTACAGGAGCCAGGGATCAAGACCATCCCCATGGAAAAGAAATGCAAAAAAGCAAAATGGCTGTCTGGGGAGGCTTTACAAATAGCTGTGAAAAGAAGAGAAGCAAAACACAAAGGAGAAAAGGAAAGATATAAGAATCTGAATGCAGAGTTCCAAAGAACAGCAAGAAGAGATAAGCCTTCCTCAGTGATCAATGCAAAGAAATAGAGGAAAACAACAGAATGGGAAAGACTAGAGATCTCTTCAAGAAAATCAGAGATACCAAGGGAATGTTTCATGCAAAGATGGGCTTGATAAAGGACAGAAATGGTATGTACCTAACAGAAGCAGAAGATATTAAGAAGATGTGGCAAGAATACACAGAAGAACTGTACAAAAAAGATCTTCACGACCCAGATAATCACGATGGTGTGATCACTGACCTAGAACCAGACATCCTAGAATGTGAAGTCAAGTGGGCCTTAGAAAGCATCACTACGAACAAAGCTAGTGGAGGTGATGGAATTCCAGTTGAGCTATTCCGAATCCTGAAAGATGATGCTGTGAAAGTGCTGCACTCAATATGCCAGCAAATTTGGAAAACTCAGCAGTGGCCACAGGACTGGAAAAGGTCAGTTTTCATTCCAATCCCAAAGAAAGGCAATGCCAAAGAATGCTCAAACTACAGCACAATTGCACTCATCTCACATGCTAGTAAAGTAATGCTCAAAATTCTCCAAGCCAGGCTTCAGCAATATGTGAACTGTGAACTTCCTGATGTTCAAGCTGGTTTTCGAAAAGGTAGAGGAACCAGAGATCAAATTGCCAACATCCGCTGGATCATGGAAAAAACAAAGAATTCCAGAAAAACATCTATTTCTGCTTTATTGACTATGCCAAAGTCTTTGACTGTGTGGATCACAATAAACTGTGGAAAATTCTGAAAGAGATGGGAATACCCGACCACCTGACCTGCCTCTTGAGAAATCTGTATGCAAGTCAGGAAGCAACAGTTAGAACTGGACATGGAACAACAGACTGGTTCCAAATAGGAAAAGGAGTACATCAAGGCTGTATATTGTCACCCTGCTTATTTAACTTCTATGCAGAGTACATCATGAGAAATGCTGGACTGGAAGAAACACAAGCTGGAATCAAGATTGCCGGGAGAAATATCAATAAGCTCAGATATGCAGATGACACCACCCTTATGGCAGTAAGTGAAGAGGAACTAAAAAGTCTCTTGATGAAAGTGAAAGTGGAGAGTGAAAAAGTTGGCTTAAAGCTCAACATTCAGAAAACGAAGATCATGGCGTCTGGTCCCATCACTTCATGGGAAATAGATGGGGAATCAGTGGAAACAGTGTCAGACTTTATTTTTATGGGCTCCAAAATCACTGCAGATGGTGATTGCAGCCATGAAATTAAAAGACACTTACTCCTTGGAAGGAAAGTTATGACCAACCTAGATAGCATATTGAAAAGCAGAGAGATTACTTTGCCCACAAAGGTCCATCTAGTCAAGGCTATGGTTTTTCCAGTCATCACATATGGATGTGAGAGTTGGACTGTGAAGAAAGCTGAGTACCAAAGAATTGATGCTTTTGAACTGTCGTGTTGGAGAAGACTCTTGAGGGTCCCTTGGACTACAAGGAGAGCCAACCAGTCCATTCTGAAGCAGATCAGCCCTGGGATTTCTTTGGAAGGAATGATGTTAAAGTTGAAACCCCAGTACTTTGGCCACCTCATGTGGAGAGTTGACTCATTGGAAAAGACTCTGATGCTGGGAAGGATTGGGGGCAGGAGGAGAAGGGGATGACAGAAGATGAGATGGCTGGATGGCATCACCGACTTGATGGACGTGAGTTTGGGTGAACTCCGGGAGTTGGTGATGGACAGGGAGGCCTGGCGTGCTGCAGTTCATGGGGTTGCAAAGAGTCGGAGACGACTGAGCGACTAAACTCAACTGATGACTATAGGTACATTTAGTTGCAGAAAGGGAAACCATCACCAAGGAAATGCACTACTTAAGTGTCTCCCCTTCCTCCCAAAAAAGTGTTTCCCGCACTAGGACAGTGTGCTTTGTTACTTTCACGAGTGCTTCACGACCCTACCTTTCTATAATAAGAGACAATGGAGGCATATTTATTGTGGACTATAGGCTTACACTTTTGAAGAATAGTATCTTATTAAACTTAACTGTCACTAAGTCAGGTAGATATTATTATCTCTCTCTCTTTTTTTTTTTTTTTTCCAGCAATGAGGAAGGAAGCTCAGAATGCTTAAATAATTATTTAGGGTTATCAACACAAAGCTGGGAAGGGGTAGAACCAAGGCCTGAAGGCATGATCGCAGACATGAGTTCACTAACCAGGCAGAGATAAAGACAAGTGTGTTCCGTGGAAAGGAAGCAGCGCTGTCCAGAACCAGCGGTGAGAGTGAGGAAGCACTTTGTGTTCAGGGCATGAGGAGGAGTTGAAAGGAAGCAGCGCTGTCCAGAACCAGCGGTGAGAGTGAGGAAGCACTTTGTGTTCAGGGCATGAGGAGGAGTTTGTTTACTAACAAATTTAGACTGGCGCTTTCCACAGTTTATGCTCGATATCGATGGATATTACATACCTGGATTTCATGTTCAAATATATTTTGAAAGTGAGGAGAGGGAAGTCAAATAAATCTACTATTTTAAAAAATTCAGGAGCATGGTGAGAATCTTAAATGCATTTTGAGCCTCTAAAATATGAAGTCTATGGTACTGCAGCAATTTGTTTGACTCCCAAGCTCTAGTGTGGTGTATCCCTGGGGCACATTTCAAAGATAGCTGCTGCTGAGTTCAGGGAGACAGTAGAGTCTGATCTGCCATTTACTGACTCTCTTGGGTCAGGGAAAGTGAAATATTATCTGGTTACCTTACTATGATCAATTACTCACAAATAATGAGAATATATGATTTCTATTTTTGAAAAATTTTCTAGTATTTTATTATAAAATGTTTCAAATATTTGAAATTATTTTTTAAAACTACAAAACTGTTGAAATTCATGTTATTTGTGTTACTACACAGCTTACTCTTTTCTATGCTTGCTTTAGGGCATCCCATTGGTATGGGCATCCCATTCAGGGCTCATTGGTAAAGAATCCACCTGCTAATGCAGGAGATGCAGGAGTGTGGTTTTGATCCATGGATTGGAAAGATATCCTGGAGAAGGGAATGACAACCTGCTCCAGTACTCTTGTCTGGAAAATTCCTTGGCCAGAGGAGCCTGGAAAGCTACGGTCCATGAAGTCACAATTAGCTGGACATGACTTGGTGACTAAATAATAAAAAACAACATGCTTCCTTCATTTTATAGCTATCCATGTATCTTTTATTTACAGCTATCCATTTATCTTTATTTTATAGCGCTCCTTGTATCCATGTGTTAGTCTATCCAGCTAAGTTTTAATTTACTTTTTTATTTTTAGGGGGAAATATGGTGGGCAGAGATGACAATATGTTTAAGTTTGATCGTATTGAATTTGAGGTGGGTATCAAATACCCAGATGTTGAAATTCAGTAGCCAGAGGTAAACACAAATCTGAAGGAAGTGGGTCTTGCCAGAGCTAGAGACTGGGAGACTGGAACCATAAGAAAAGGGAACGTTTTCAAAGGTAATATATAAAGATATTGAAAAAACAGTTGGAAGTATGACCATAAGGAAAACCCATATTAACAGGGTGAGTGCAGAGGAAAGAATAGAGAATTGCATTATCAGGTTAGGCCGAATGCTATTTAAAGATATTGGTAGCTTAACACAATAGATGTTAAATTCTTGCGTATGATACAGCTCAGTGTACATCAATAGACTCTGCTTAACACAATTAGATCGTTCTTTCTTCCTGTGGGTCACTCCTCTTTTCCTCATATTCAATTGCTAGAACTCAGTCACATGATCACTTACAATTGCAGGGAGGCCGATTACTGTGATATAAGTGTGCTCCTAGGAGGAAGAGATGCACACAGACATGATGGAGTTCCAGCAATCTGTGCCACAAGAGGGGATAGTGAGCATGGAAGAAGGAGATCCAGTCTTGTCCCAGAGGCAAGGGAGTCCCAAGATACATGTTTCATGGCTTTATGTTCAAATTGTATCTTCAACAAGACTTTAACATTTCAGTTACTGCTGACCCTAATAAAAGGAGTTCCACTGTAGTGGCTGAGAGTTCAGGTCGAGGATAAAGGAATGAAGGAGAGAAGTGAAGAGAGCAGGTCCAGTTAAAAACAAAACAAAACAATTGCATTTAAGGAAGGGAAATGAATGGAAATACAGCTTTGACAAATCAGCAGGAATTTTTTTTTTCTTTCTTTTTTAAGGGTGGGAAGTGGTAAAGAACCTGCTTGCCAATGCAGGAGACATAAGAAACTCAGGTTTGATCCCTGAGTTGGAAAGATCCCCTGGAAGCGGGCATGGCCACCCACTCCAGGATTCCTGCCTGGAGAATCCCCATGGACAGAGGAACCTGGAGATAGGGTGGCAGAGCTGGACACGACTGAATCGACCTAGCATACACACACACAAGGGTGGGGAGTGCATATTTTTAAGAATGAAGGAAAGGATAGAGTGGAGATAGAAAAGGTAAACTGTAGGAGAAAGAGAGAAAATTTGTATGGCACATTTCCGATGTGAGGCTCTTTAAGCTCTAGGTCAAGGAACTAACTTTTAAAAGTGAAAGACAACTTTTTTTCAGAGATATTTCAAAGCCCATATGTAAAGAGATATCTAAGATAAAGACAGAAAAGTCATTGTTCCCCAAAGGCATTTGGAGTGTCGGAGAGAGAGACTCCAACTTGATGAATTCAGTGTTTCTGGAACCCTGAAAGGGAAAGGGAAAGTCATTCAGTCGTGTCCGACTCTTTGCAACTCCATGGACTGTATCCATGGGTCATGTTCAATTTCTGTGAAAGGGGCCAGTAAAGAATGGAGGAAAGTTAGAAGTATCTGGAAGAGCCTCTCTGGAGATGAATAATAAAGAAATAAAAAAAGTATTGCGATGCCAGAGAACTTAGACATTCTAAGGTAGATGGTCCCAGAACCTTCTTTCCCAAGAAGAAATTTGCCTGTTCTTCCCCTCCTGTTCACACATCTATCTAGTTGTCACAAATAGTTGCATGTGTTTTGACCACACATAAAGCCTTACGTATGCTGAGAATGGGTTCCTACTGAAAAGAGAAGAGGGAATTTCAGAGTTAGTTTTAAGTAACATATTTTACCTTTCTTTCTTAAAATTGTGCAGGAGAAAAGCCCTGCTTTAGATGTGCAAAAAGATATCGTCACTCATGCACACACAAAGAATTGGATGGGAGATGTTAATCATCTATGGCTAATTCTCTATGGATCAACATTCTGAGGACAGCCAGGGTTTAATGGTCATATAGGGATTCGTTTCAGTGGCCTCTCTCTACTTAGGGATGTTAGGCAGTTAGAACAGGAAAACGGAGTCCAGAATGGTGGTGGCTAAAAGACAAGGAAGGGGAAAGCATGCAAAAATAGAACAAAGTAAGGTCCAAGGACCGGAGTGGGGACTTCAGGTAAAACAAACAGCACTCGGGGCTAGCCCAATTTACATAGGCCCAGGGGGAGGAGGAAAAACATATGAAAAGTGGAGCCAAAATTGGGCTGGGGACATCTCTTCTCTGGGTCTTTTGGGTCAGCATGCCCTCATGTCTATAGGATGTATTTTCCTTTACTTTCTAAATAAAACTGAGCTGTAATACTGGTCCGTCTGAGGGCTGTAACGCTGGTCCCTCCATTACTTCAAATTTTTGTTGCGATGAGACAGAACTGAGGAAATTACAAACTCCCCCGACAGGGAGAAAAAAAAAATTTTGATATGTTTTGGAGCTCAAAAGTATCCCTTTTCAAAAGAACAGTTAAACCCAAGGCACAAGTGATTGATTTGAATGTAGGTAGGTTTCTTCTTCAGAATTGGGAAAATTCAAATTGCTCAATTTTGATCATTGATCCAGCTATCCCTTTAAGCGTTTATTTATACAGTTAGTCAGTGTCTTTGGGAAGCTTTCTAGATGCCAGGTAACATGCTGTATGCTTTGGATGGAAATTGGTACAAAGCCCAATGCCTGCCCTGGAGGTAGTCACACTCAGTCTGGGAAGGGGACAGGGAAGTACCTAAAGTCCACGCAGTGTGAGCCAGAAGCCACTGTGGGGCTGGCAAAGTGCTTAGGTCTCCCGGGGCAAGGCAGGCACAGCACCCTGGACAAGTCCTGCGAGGGGCGTGGACTTGAAATACAAGTAGCTGTTCCCTAGACCTTCCTTGTTGCTCAGGAAGTAAAGTGACTATTCATGCAGAAACGGTGTAGGCAATATCTCTGTCATTTGCTTCCCTTGAGGCTCAGCTTGTAAAGAATCCGCCCACAATGTGGGAGACCTGGGTTCAGTCCCTGGGTTGGGGAGATCTCCTGGAGAAGGGAAAGGCTACCCACTCCAGTATTCTGGCCTGGAGAATTCCGTGGACTGTATAGTCCATGGGGCCACAAAGAGTCGGACATGACTGAGCAACTTTCACTTCACTTCACTTCTGTCATTTCTGCAAGGATGACTTTTGAGAGTTTGTCATTTACTTTCTTTTTAGCTTTTTATATTGGAGTTGATTAACAATGTTGTTTTATTTTCCAGTGTACAACAAAGTGATTCGGTATACATATGCATGTATCTTTTCATTTTAAAATTCTTTTCCCATTGAGCTTGTAATATTGAGCAGAGTTCCCTGTGTTACACAGTAGGTCCTTGCTGATTATCCATTTTAAATAAAGTATGCCCACTACCTAGTTCTTCTCTTTAAAACTGGAGTATAATTGCTTTAGTGGTGTGTTAGTTTCTGTTGTACAGCAAAGTGAATCAGCCATACATACCTTTTCTTCGCCAGAACTTACTGCAGAAAAGCCATACTCAGATGAAACCAAACAAACAAAAAGTTGGCCTTCCTTTTCCTAATAACCAGCTGCATTGTAAATATTAGTCTCATGGCCACAGAGCTACAGTAATCTGGAACCTTGGTAATGAATTTATGAAGCACCTATCACCTTAAAAGAGGGCTCTGGAAGTGAGATAAAGATGAAAAGATGAAGTCCAGAATGAAAAGGGCTCCGCCACAGGATATAAGGGAATCAAGAAAGTGTGCAGTGAGTGGCTGAAAAACTCTGTGGTTATAGGTCTCCATCAATCACAGGGTAAGAACTCACACAGAGGACTAATGCGAAAACTGGGACATTTAAAAAAAAAAGTGACGAAAGTTACAGAAACAGTAGAATAACCAAAAGAACATTATAATGTGCTTTGCAGGTGAAATAGGAGAGGTGCTATCAGAGTCCTTTTGCCTTTCCTAAAGCGATGGTCAGGGGAGCTAAGCCCGGTCAGCCAGGATGCTGGGGCCTGGATACCCGGAACGGACTGCACCCTTGACCTCTGCTCTGTGAATCTGCTGTCCCAAGGAGAGAAGCCTTCTCAACGACTGCTCTCAAATTCACGGCGATTGAACAGGAAGAAATTTTTCTTGGCATTCTCCAATATTTTCTCACTTTCTGGCAGATTTTTCCACCAGCTGAACAGAAACTGAAAGGAACAGAGGAAGTCTCACATGCAGTTTGATTTTACAGATGTCTACTTATACATGACCTCGGAGGAAAAAATGTCTCCAACGTGAGAGCCACAGGCAAAGGATATATTTTGGCCAACTTGCGTTCCCTGGGAAAGGGGATGCTTTATCTCTGCCCCCTAAACTATGCATACATGTTTGGGTGAGTGTGTGTGTGTGTGTCTGTGTGTGTCTGTGTGGGGAGTGGGTAGGAGGAGTGTGTTTCATTGCAAATGTTCTCCACAATGACTCATTAAATATTTGCTGACTGTAAAACAAGTATTTGGTGATCATATATATTGCAAAAGGCTATTTCAGAAAAGAAATGGATAGAGCTGCTAAACAAATATATACGCAAATAAAGTGTGACAGTTTTTTTCTTTTTTGCTCCAGCTATAAAAACTGTTAGGCATCCACACACCCAGCAACTATCTTCCCCTCTTCCCATGAGAACCTTGAGGGCTACATAAAACATCTTGCTCCCAGAGTTAAGGTGCTATGAGCCAAATAGCCCTCTGATAGAGTGGCTTGCAGCTATGAAACTCCATCCCCACAGGCATTAGAATAACAATTTACAGAATTGCCAGGGATAAATCTTGGGTGGAACCGAGGTGTTCACGTCTGAGCTGCAGCCGCAGAGCCTCAGCCCTAGCAGCAGCACACACTGATGCTCTGTGACGGATGCAACCAATTACCTCTCAAAGTCCCTGGCATCTCTGGTTGGGATCAGCGGTGCTTTTTATTTCCCAATGTGTTTCAGACCACTTCCTATACAAAGACCGCAAATGGATAATTATGGAAATAGATACGATTTGAGAGCTGGAAGGGATCCTAGAAATAATAGGAAGCTAGGTCCTCACTTTGCAAACGAGTAATTGAAGCCCAGAAAGGAGGATTGCTCCATCCAGCATCACGGAGCCTGATATTGCCCAAGCCAGGGACAGAGCATACGTGTACTGATATCTGTTCCACGCTTGTTTGTGTTGAGTTTCTTTTCTTCAACCAGCAATGGTTCCTACTCACCAAAGAAAACAAAAATTCATTCTGGTATGTGGCTCTTCAAGATCTGCTGAAACCTGCCTATTTCTCTAACTTTCTCCCCCTGTGTTTCACCTTCCCACTTCCATCACCTTCCTTCACCAAGTGCTCTTATTTTGAGCCACTTCCAACTTCCCACGGTTCTCTTAATCCACCGTGAGTGAGTTGTTCTCACCTGCAACAGGTGGAATTCCTCTCCGTTCAGCTTTTAATATCTTGGCTTCTCCACAAAACCGTGCCTACTTCCTGAAAGTGAAGGTAAAAGTCATTCAGTCATGTCCAGCTCTTTGCGATCCCATGGACTATAGAATCCATGGAATTCTCCAGGCCAGAATACTGGAGTGGGTAGCCTTGCCCTTCTCCAGGGGCTCTTCCCAACCCAGATATTGAACCCAGGTCTCCCACATTACATTTCTTTCCTCAGATTCTTTACCAGGGAAGTCCTGCCTACTTCCTACTTCAGAGTAAGTTGCTTCCTTGCAAGATTCTCAATAAATATCTCAAAGCATCTATTCAGTAGTAGCAGTTGAAACAATTTTTAATAAGTGTTAGTTTTTTTTTTTTCTTAATGATAAAGATTTTGTCTTACTTATTTCTGTATTCTCTCTCCAGTCTTTCCCTCACCTAGCATTTGGCACAGACCCTAAAACAGGGCAGAGTTTCAGTAAATGTTAAACCAGGAAAAAATGAGCAACCCAACTGATCCTATTGACAAAATGGAGTGTCAGTGACTAAGACATTCATATAACCTGTAACTGGTAATGGCCATAGGAAAAGCTCTTACGTCCATAGTGGCAGATTATACAAAGTTTGAGCTTAAATGACCAAATGGTAGATTTGCTATCCTTTTTCATGTTAGTAGCACAGACTTTAGAACCAGGTGTTTGGGTTCAGAGCCTAGTTCTGCTACTTACGAGCTAGCCTGTGATAAGTTCCTAGATTACTTGCCCTTTATGAGTCTCAGTTGCTTTTCCTGTAAATTGACAGTAATAATGGTATTTCTTAGGAATTTTATAAAGATTAAATGAATATACATATTGAGTATGTATATAAATGTTCACTCAGAAAGGACATTTGGCAAGTTCTGCATAAAAATGAATTTTTTGTCTCCTTTTCCTCATTCCTCTTTTTTACTCTTAATATAATAACAGTTACACTAAGCTTAATGAATGGGCTTAATCTATTAGGATGAGAGAGAAGCCAAACAAAAGAGATACCAATATGAATTTGTCGATTTCTAATTCTTTAGGTTGTAATCTAATACTATAGTTATTTATCGTGTTGCTCAAGTTATTCCAAGCAGAAGCTTTTCGCAATCACTAATTGAAATCAATTATACATGTAAAGTATTAAGAGTAGAGCCCTACATGTACAGTTGTTCCTGCTCTGGTAGACCGAGACACATTTGGTCAACCTGCTCTTTTGATCAAGTTACACAGAGGTCCTGTTGTTGTTCAGTTGCTCAGTCATGTACAACTCTTTTCAACCCCATGGACTGTAGCACATCAGGCTTCTGTGTCCTTCACTATCTCCCAGAGCTTGCTCAAACTCTTGTCCATTGAGTCAGTGATGCCATCCAGCCATCTCATCCTCTGTCGTCGCCTTCTCCTCCTGCCCTCAATTTTTCCCAACATTAGGGTCTTTTCCAGTGAGTCAGCTCTTCGCATCATGTGGCCAAAGTATTAGAGCTTCAGCTTCTACATCAGTCTTTCCAATGAATATTCTGAATTGATTTCTGAATATTTCTGATTGATTGGTTTGATCTCCTTGCAGTCCAAGGGACTCTCAAGAGTCTTCTCCAGCACCACAGTTCAAAAGCCTCGATTCTTTGGTGCTCATCCTTGTTTATGGTCCAGCTCTCACATCCATATGTGACCACTGGAAAACCCATAGCTAGGCTATGTGGACCTTTGTCATCATTTTGCATTTCTTCTATTTAAATGTATGGACAGTATTATGAAATTTATAAATAATGCAGAGGAAAATGAAGAAAATAAATTGATTCTTGCTCCCTAGACCTAAAACGATACTCAAGTTCCCACCCCTTCTCTAAAAGCTGAAGTTGAGTAAATGTGTGACTGCATTGATTCCATCTAGTATAACATTAAGTGGGAATGCATGCTGTGGCCTACACAATTATGTCATGCCCAAGGAGAAGTCTTTGTGGTTTAGATGAGACTCTGTTTCTCTTTGAATAATAGAAGAAGGCATCTGGAATTGCAAGTAAAGGTGGTTTGTCCTTACAAGCATATCCATTTAATTTGCCAGATTGGGTATATAAGTGCAGATAGGACAGTAGTGGAGTCCAGAAAAGAGAGTCTTTCATGGGTCTACTAGATGACCAGCATTCAGCCATGACCAAGGTCTATGCCAAGGGCTCATTATGCACATAGAACAGCAACTATTGAGAATGACTTTTGCCAGGGGTCAGTTCATCTGGTGCCACAGATCAACAGGGGCAAGAAACAACTCAGAGCACAAGGCCAATATGCACACAAGTGTCTCTGTAGCATGTACACAATTCAAACAAAGCAGACGCAGGGTTTCTGGAACAAATCATTTCTATCCCCAACTCTCACTTCACTGAACTTGATCCATTACACATACAGGATTCCAAAACACTCTATAAAGATGACATAACTCATTTTAATTAGTGCTTGCTAAAAGCTTCTGGTTGGAATAAATTGAGCAACACAATAAATACCTGTAGTATTAGATTATAACCTAAAGAATTAGAGAACTACAAATTCATATTGATATAAATTTCTAGCTGAATAAATAAATGAAGGAAAAGCAGCAACTCTTCCTTACTGGAGAATTTCAATGAATAACTGTGGAAAAATTGAAGACATTAGGAAACCGCCATTGGAATGCCATGGTTATAATTTCCAATGACAGAAGCCACCAATGGATACTGACGTGAGTAAGAAAATTTAAGCAGAAAAAGGAGTATTTGCATAGTCTCAAAGTATCTTTTTTCAAAATATTCATGAATTACAAATAAAAATGAAAAGTTCACAGAGGGAATTACAGCACACACCATCTTAACAAAGTAATCAAAGTCAAAATCATTGCTACTGTTTATTAGCATTGTTAACTCCTTGCTGTCATGCACTGAAAAGTGCATAGCACTTCTATATTATCCTTTTCAGTAATGCATTTGTTGTTGTTCAATGGCTGAGTTGTGTTCGACTCTTTGTGACCCCATGGACTGCAGCACACCAGGCTTCCCTGTCCTTTGCTATCTCCCGGAGTTTGCTCAAACCCATATCCATTGAGTCGGTGATGCCATCCAACCATCTCATCCTCCCACTTCTCCTCCTGCCCTCAATCTTTCCCAGCATCAGGGTATTTTCCAATGAATTAACTGTTCGCATCAGGTGGCCAAAGTATTGGAGCTTCAGCCTCAGCATCAGGCCTTCCAGTGAATATGCAGAGTGGATTTCCTTTAGGATTGACTGCTTTGATCTCCTCGCAGTCCAAAGGACACTCAAGAATCTTCTCCATCACCACAATTTAAATGTACCAATTCTTTGGGGCTCAGCCTTCTTTATGGTCCAACTCTCACATCCGTACATGACTACTGGAAAAACCATAGCTTTGACGAGACGGACCACATTATCTCAATAAAATTGTGAGAAAACATCAGACAAACCCAAACCAAGGAATACTGCACAAAATAACTGATTGGTACTCTTCAAAAGTGTGATGGTCATAAAAGGCCAAGAAAGACTGAGGACTTGTCACAGACTACAGGGGATGTGAGAACTCAATACAGTGTTGCACTTGGATTCGATCCTGGGACAAAAAGAAGACATAAAGAAAAAGTGGTAGAATTCAAGTGAGTTCTGTACTGTAATTAATAGTGTTTTCCCAAGTTAATTTCATAGTTTTGATAAAACTTTCCACGGTTATGTAAGATGCTAACATGACAGGAGCTGAGTGTGCAATCTCTGCAGTTCTCTATACTACTTTGAAAACTCTCTTGCAAGTCTAAAGTGGTCTAAAAATTAATGGTTAAAATAAAAGTTTTCTGAAAGGGGCCATTTTCCATTTGTCATGTAATGTGTTTTAGTCCCTATTTTGGGGCTGAATATCAGAAAGTTATTAGTCTTATTATGGTGCATCTACTTGGAAGGACAATGTCTTGCCTTTCAAATTTATAGTCATTGAAGCAAATATATATATATATATATATATATATATATATATATATATAAATACCAAAAACTTGGTGAATCATATTTTTTGCTCTCCTACCCTAGCTAAGATAGCTTTTCATACAGGAACTAATAATGTTTTAGCTTTTATTTTTCATAGAAGAAGTCATTGAAACAAATATTGGATCCATAGATAAAAGGAGATGGGGTAGAGAACAGCAAGATATTTGAAATAGGGCTCAAATTAGGCAATAATAGAGGAAAAAAAACTTAAGGTGTCCCTGAGAGTCTGTGCGAAAGTTTGAGCTGGTGTTTCCCAGAGAGCATTCAACTGAGTAATAATCTTGCAAGATGTCTGGCAAGAAGTGTTCCATTACAAATAACTTTGGGAAGCCCCTACATATTCCATTTCTTTGATGATCAGAAGGCATATTTGTAATAGCCTATTTTCTCTTTGAGGGGTAGAAGGCATATTGCTAATTGAAAGCTATAGGAAATCTTGCACTAAGAAAATAAAGAGAAATAAAATTTGATTTTGCTTATACTACTGAATCTTAAACATTTGAAATAAGAATTTTTTCATATTCTCCCTATTAACATTATGAAAGGTGAGTGTTTCACAAAATTTAGAGAATGCCATTCTAGCACATAATTTCCTGCAACAGCTCCGCATATAAAGAAGCAAAATTGGAAATGAGGGAGATGATGGAGAGCAGTATGGCCTTTTCTCTTCTTCCTCTTTCTTTGAGTGAAAAAAAAAAAGTACAAATTTTAATATCCTGTGGAGAAGGAAGCTGGAGATTAAATATGGAGGGAAAAGGTAGGCAGTAAAATGAAATTTCATGGTCTGGGAGCATTAAAATGTTATTGAAAAATCTAATATTTTTCTTTTTCTCTCTTCTTTTTGCAGTAAGCAGTAAGGACTGTAATCCCCTTAGCATTCTGGAGTCACACATTAGGACAGAAATAATTCAATTTAGAACATAGAAAGTATGTATATAGACGAATATTTTGTTAAGCTAAAGAACATGAAAGTAATAGTACTTCTTCCAATATTTTGGGTTAAGTTGTACCCACTTTAAGTGTTCTAAACACTATTACTGCTGTTGTGTTTTATTGTGCCTTTCCTTATTCAAAATGACACATAACATATTCACACTTAATATACTTGATATATAGAGAGCAGCCTGAATATGAACTGCTACTTCATGTGCATGTCTGAACACATGGATCAAGGTTAAAAAGAGGATATTTTGTCTAAAATAAAATCAGTATGCATCTAAGCTGACTTCAGGGAAATTTTATTTCCTTTCTTTCTAATCATTTTCAAGTGGTAGAAACATGACTATTTATGATTCTAATGAAAGTCTCTTAGTTTTCTGGCATTTTAGAGATTATTTTAGCTTTTCTTAAATTTCACCTATTTGAAAAAAGAGGAAATAAATACAAGTTATTAATGATGTGAATTACATTGTCATGGCAACAAATTTTTCCAGGTACTCTATGCTCATACAACCATTAACCCCTAGTCTCTATTTAATATTCAAGAGAAATCATTTTTGGAAGAAAAAAAAAATTGCCTGTCTTCAAAAAGGACAAGACCCTCCGTGTAAATTCAGATTATTTGCTCAAAATGAAAATAGCTTTCCAGTCCTAAAATGATTACAATTTGCATTTTTCATATTTTCTTCTTGGTTGTCTTTTATTCTTCTGGGAAATTTATCACTGAAATAAAAATTCACTATCCTGGCTAAAGGATTAACTTGAGATTTGTGACAAAGACAGTTGTACATAAAAATCTGTGTTCCTGTGCGCATACTTTGGCTGGAAGTAGCCACATTATATGGATGTTCCCAGCCTGCCATGCACTGAGGTGGGGCCAAGTGTTTAATTCTTTTCTGTGGAATATTAGAGAAGGTGATATATTTCATTTCCATGCCAAGGTAGAAAATGAGCTAGATATGGTTCCTCCATATTGCTTGCCCTTCCTCTGGAGGATGCAAAGAATATTGAGGTCATAGTCAACTAAGAAGAAGGCACAAAATGGAAATAATTTGCATCCTCAAAGCACTTGGAGGTCAGCCTTCACTGACCAAGAATACCTGCACAGATATATTAGAGAAATAACTTCTATTGTGTCTAGCCATGGACATTTTGATGCAACATTTTTAATACTAGATTGCAACCCAACCTATTATGCTTTGCTAGTTAACTGGTACAGAGAAGGCAATGGCACCCCACTCCAGTACTCTTGCCTGGAAAATCCCATGGATGGAGGAGCTTGGTGGGCTGCGGTCCACCAGGTCGCGAAGAGTCAGACACGACTGAGCAACTTCACTTTCACTTTTCACTTTCATGCATTGGAGAAGGAAATGGCAACCCACTCCAGTGTTCTTGCCTGGAGAATCCCAGGGACCAGGGAGCCTGGTGGGCTGCTGTCTATGGGGTCGCACACGGTCAGACACGACTGAAGTGACTTAGCAGCAGCAGCAGCAGTTAACTGGTACAGTAATCCATTAAATGCACTCGGAAATGTTAGTCATGTTTGAGTGCATTTACCTATTAAAATAAATAGATTTTATTGTACATGATGGATGACTAAAACCAATGGATGACCATTGTTCTCTGCTGTTTTAATTTTCTAATTCTCATGCAGTTTTAGATTCAATGATTTTAGGTTCGGTACCAACTTAATTAAAATCTTGGTCCCAAAGCAAGTCTCACAAATTTTACTTATACTATACTAACCATTGTCAAGGGGACAAAAACATTACTGGCTAAAATTTCTTACAAAGAAAAGCAACTTAGAAAATAAGCAATTTTCTAGCAAAATTTCTCAATCCTTGAGCAAGAATTTATGTTCGTTATATGAAATTCAGTCCCTTTTCCTGTCTTTTGGTATTCTGATTACTTTGTAACTGATATCTATCCTATTGATCAGCTCACCTTATTTAGGTTCTTTCTGAGTCAACTATGAATAAAATGTTGAATAACCTAGATAGCATCACCAATAGGGTAACGTCACTGATTCAATGGAAATGAACTTGGATAAACTCCAGGAGAAGGCCCCTAGAGACAGGGAAGCCTGGTGTGCTGCTGTTCAGGGGACACAGAGTCAGACATGACTTATTGACTGAACAGCAACAACTACAAGGCCAGAAAGGAACTGAGGAAAGAATTATGTGACGTGACATTGGAAAATTTCCACAAATCTAACCCTGATTGGTTCTCAAACCATCACTTTCACACATTGCTCTACTATTGGGCATCCCCTTCTGCCTTCACCTGGAAGCCGACATGAGGCCTATCAACCTCAGGGCCCTCCCATGACTATTCCAGAGGATTCGTGGATCTTTATCCCTTTTCCGCTCCAACCAGTGATATTCACCACCTAATTCATATTTAAATGTTAATATAATTTCTCCAATATTCAGTGTTTTTGTGTGTGTTGCAAAACTGTTCAACAGGTCCCATGCTTCTTTTGAGATCATTCTCAAACTCCAGGGTCAACAGCACTGTGCTGGCCGTGTAATGAGGACAAAGCATAATTTCTGGCTGCTATTCTAACCTCAGGTAAGGACTATTTTGCCGTATTTGTTGTTTTTGGAGCTTGCTTTGCATATATAATATTGTATTAGTTTGCTGGGGCTGCCACAACAAAATACCCCAGACCAGGTGGCTGCTGATTCCCAGGTGGTGCTAGAGGTAAAGAACCTGCTTACCAATGCAGCAGACTGTAAGTAGATGCGGGATCGATCCCTGGGTAGAGAAGACCCCCTGGAGGAGGGCACAGCAACCCACTCCAGTATTCTTGCCTGGAGAATCCCATGGACAGAGGAGCCTGGTGGGCTACGGACCATAGAGTTACAAAGAGTCACGACTGAGTGACTTAGCACTTAGCACACACAGGTGGCCTCACCAATAGACGTTTATTTTCTCACAGTTCTGGAAGCTGGGAGTCGAAGCTGATGGTTTGGTTTCTTCTGGGCCCTCTCTCTGCGGCTTGCTTGCAGACAGCCACCTTCTGGCAGCGTCCTCGCGTGGCCTTTCCTCTGCGCCAGCGCATCTCTGTGTCCCTCTGTGTGTCCTGATCTCATTTTCTTACAAGGACACCATTCAGATCAGGTTAGGGCCTATCCCAAGGGCCTTCTTTTCATCTATTCACACTTCAGAGGCCCTATCTCTAAACTGTCACCTTCTGAGGTCCTGGGGGTTAAGGATTCAGCATATGGATTTGGGAAGGACACGATTCAGCCCAAAACGAACATCTTGAGGATTAGGGTTTTCGGCGAACACCTAAATCAGCATTGCCATGGGTAGTTTTCAAATCATCTGCATCACGCTTTAATATGCAAACCCCTGTCTCTTCATTCTGGATACTGTGAATATAAATCATTCAGGGTATGGCTTGGGAAACTTTATTTTAAATAAATGTCAGTGATGAGTCTTACGTATATTATTTAGAGCTGGAAAACAACTCGTATAAAACATGAGAGTTTTCTTTATAGTCTGAGCAAAGGGTGGGGGCAGGGCAGAGATTCATTTGCTCTTTGGTTACTGAGTTATTTGCACTCACATCTAAATATGGCTAGGATGACCACACTGTCACTCAAGCTTAACCCTCTCTCCATTCTAATTGACAGTTTCTTGGAGAGGCCATCGGCTGTGGGTTGTTGCTATGGTAACCCAGAGAGGCCCACAAGGTGGGCTTAGAGGATAGCTAAGATCCTAGTAGAGTCTGTGCTGGATGGGATCTAAAGAGACCCCCTGACTTGCTAACAAGCCAGGTGATCGAGTCTTTGCAGAACTCCACCGCAGAGGTGATGAGAGAGTTTTCTGGCCAATAGTGTGTCACTAGGCAAGAAGAGTGCCTAGAAGGAAATCAAAAGCCTTCTCCTCCCTTAAGCCCACCGATCACTCAATAACAGGCAGTGCCCACCGAGTCTCCATTTCCAGGACTCAAGGGACTTAAGGTAGGTTGGTAGGAAAATGGTCCCTGATTCTTTGGAAGACTGACTGGCTGGGTTCAAGGTGAAGGCTTGTCTTCAGTTTGGTCTTTTCTCACAAGCCTAGGAATCACAGTAAAAGGGCTATTAAAGAAGGAAGGAATCTTTCTCTCCCCACCTACCGGCTGCCTACAGTAGAGTCAAATTTGGTGCCATTAGCTTAAAAAAAAAAAAAAAAATCCACTCACCACTTCCCATCATGATGACTTTGGGGTTGCTGCTCATGGATTCTGAGGAGCAGGGCCAATTCTTTGACTGGTGATTGTGGTGGTGGAGGGATTTGTAGTAAATAAAGGTTGACTTTAAAATTTTTTTTATTAAGAATATATTTTTCAAAGCAGTCCTAAGTTCAAGGCAAAATTGAAAAAGAAGTACAGAGATCTGCCATGTACTCAGAGCCCCAGCACATGCACAGCCTTCCTCTTTTTCAATAGTCCCCACCCACCAGGGTGGTGCATTTGTTACAGTTGAAGAGCCTACAATGGCCCATTTTTGTCACTCAGACTCCACAGTTTGCATTAAGGTTCCCTCTTTTCAACATTTTTGTTGGAGTACAGTTGACTTACAGTGTATTCGTTTCTGTGTGTGGGTGTATGCTCATTTTCTCAGCCATGTCCAACTCTTTGCAACGCCATGGACTGTAGCCCACCAGGCTCCTCTGCTAACTAAGGAATTCTCCAGATAAGAATACTGGAATGGGTTGCCATTTCCTACTCCCCAGCCCAGAGACTGAGCCTGTGTCTCTTGCATCTCCTGTACTGGCAATGGGTTCTTTACCACTGAGCCCCCTGGGAAGCCCCTGTGTTAGTTTCTGCTAAAGAGTAAAGCAAATCAGTTAGACATATACACATACCCACTCTGTTTAGACTCTTTTTCCATATGGGCCATAACAGAGTACTGGGTAGAGTTCCCTGTGCTATACAGTGGGGCCTTAGTTATCTATTTTACATTCAGTAGTGTGTATATGAGGATTTATTCTTGATGCTGTACGTTCTATGCATTTAGACAAATGCATACTGACACACATCCTTAATTATATTATCACAGATTATTTTCACTGCTCTATAAATCCTGTGTGCTTCGCATATTAATCTCCCATCAACCTCTGGCAACTTCAAATTTTTTTTCCCATAGTTTTGCCTTTTCCATAATGTTGCATAGTTGGAGTCATATATAACTATATATTATATGAAAGTGAAAGTCATTCAATCATGTCCGACTCTTTGTGACCCCCATGAACTATATAGCCCACCAGGCTCCTCTGCCCATGAGATTCTCCAGGCAAGAATAATGGAGTGCGTTGCCTCCAGGAGATCTTCCCAACCCAAAGATTGAATCTGGGTCTTCTGCCCTGCAGGCAGACTTTTTTACCATCTTGAGCCACTGGGCTGACTATCATGTATTAACAGTATGTAATGTCTTGTGAGTCCCTTGGACTGCAAGGAGATCCAACCAGTCCATCCTAAAGGAGATCAGTCCCGGGTGTTCATTGGAAGGACTGATGCTGAGGCTGCAACTCCAATACTTTGGCCACCTCATGCGAAGAGCTGACTCATTGGAAAAGACTGATGCTGGGAGGGATTGGGGGCAGGAGGAGAAGGGGACAACAGAGGATGAGAGGGCTGGATGGCATCACCGACTCGATGGACATGAGTCTGAGTGAACTCCGGGAGTTGGTGATGGACAGGGAGGCCTGGCGTGCTGCAATTCATGGGGTCGCAAAGAGTCGGACACGACTGAGTGACTGAACTGAACTGAATGTTTTCAGAATGAACTTTTAAAAATTATATAAAATATACATTTGTGGCACATGAAAATTTCTCATCTCAATTATTAATATTATTGTCATTGCTATTATTACCAGTTATACTGAGGAAGCCACCAGTTGCTGGGGAACAGCTCTTAGGCTGCAGTAAACACAGGGAACGTTGCTTCAGAAAGCTATATTGACGGGATACCTGAATGAGAGCTCTGATTCATTCTGCCAGAATTCTCAGGGAAGTCATCCCATGATAGGCACAGATCTTCTTTATTTTATTGGGGAGGAAGTGGTAATGGTAGAGATACGTAAATATTTGGATATTTCTAAGTTTCCCTGAACTTTTCAAAAAAATTTTTTAACAGATTACTATTCCAATTCCTGTAAAGGCTACAGCAAAATACAGTGTTCCTACATAGGATGAGGTACCTGCCAACATTTTATTCTGTCTCAGTGAGCTGAGTGCAGAAATTTAGATGATGCTTAGAAGGGCTAGAGTCTGATTTATTTTTCCAGCTCTGTGAATTGTTAGGATCATGCTTGTGTGACTCAGCACAGACTAAGCCTGAAAAGAGTACCTCACTTGTTTGTATGTTTACACCTGGTCTTCATTATCTGATGAGCACATATGTACTCATTAATATGACACAGACTTAGCATTAGAATTTAAAGGCATCTAAAGGAGAAAAAGAAGGTTCACTAAGGTCTAAGTCATTCTGATGCCAAATTCTTGCTGAGGCCTTAGAGATGGCTTCTTAATCGGATTTCCTGAAAACAGAGCCTGAAACAGAAGCTAATATTTGGGTAGTTTATTTGGGAAGATGATCCCAGAGGTAGCAAATACTGGATAAAGAGAATAAAATGAAGAAGGAGCAAAAGTAAGAGGAAGGTGTTATCCATCTCATGGGCTACAGGCACTTGAGTTTGCCTGAGCCTCCTGAGAAGGCTTCGGAAATGCAGTTCAGAACATTCCCTGAGGAATCAAAGACGGAAACACCTATCTGCTTCTTCTTACTGCATTGGTTAAAAAATGGTCCCTGGGCATTGACCTCCATCCCCAAATCTCCCCCCGCCCCACACACACACATTTTAGCTGTCAGGGTATAAGAGAAGCCCCGAACAGCAAGTAAAAGCTACTTCGTTGGCCTCAGGCAGAGGTTGTACCTGCTAGAAGAGAAGCCGTTGGAAGCTTAGGAGAAATTGGCCCCTGCAGCCATAAATGGAGTAAAGTTAGAGAAAGATCTTTTGACATGGCACAGGACAGGGTTCTGATACAAAGAGAAGATTCCTTATATGACTCTATATATACATTTATCCCTATTTTGTACCAAGTTTCCTATTAAGCATAGTGTATGTGGACACGCCATGGTAGAAGTGCTTTCTTAGGAAGAACTCCTTGACCTCAGTGAGCAAGTCAGGGAAAACTGATATATTTGAAGCAAGTTCAGTTCAGTTCAGTTGCTCAGTCGTGTCCTACTCTTTGCAACCCCATGAATCCCAGCACGTCAGGCCTCCCTGTCCATCACCAACTCCCGGAGTTCACTCAGACTCACGTCCATCGAGTCAGTGATGCCATCCAGCCATCTCATCCTCTGTCGTCCCCTTCTCTCCTGCCCCCAATCCCTCCCAGCATCAGGGTCTTTTCCAATGAGTCAACTCTTCACATGAGGTGGCCAAAGTACTGGAGTTTCAGCTTCAGCATCATTCCTTCCAAAGAACACCCAGGACTGATCTCCTTTAGAATGGACTGGTTGGATCTCCTTGCAGTCCAAGGGACTCTCAAGAGTCTTCTCCAACACCACAGTTCAAAAGCATCAGTTCTTCGGCGCTCAGCTTTCTTCACAGTCCAACTCTCACATCCATACATGACCACTGGAAGTTAGAGACTGCTAAAGGCAATTCCAGTGCCAGAAATCCTGACTTAGGTTATGGCAGTCACTGAAGACTCTTGGAGAGGAGGTATTTAGCTCGTTCTGGAAGGTGAGTGATTCTTATCACTCTGCTGATTTCCAATGTTAATCTGGTAGCAATAGTAATGATTGACCTCTATGTGTATGTGTTTATAGGAATTTATAGCTTACACACTGCTTTCACACATGAACACACTTTAAGAACATCTGAAGAAGTGCTAGCGCCTTTACAAATACAAGGTAACTAAAAAGTGAAGTGAAGTGAAGGCATTCAGTCATGTCTGACTCTTTGCAACCCCATGGACTGTAGCCTACCAGGCTCCTCCATCCAGGGGATTTTCCAGGCAACAGTACTGGAGTGGGGTGCCATTTCCTTCTCCAGAGGATCTTCCCGACCCAGGGGTTGAACCCACGTCTCCCTCATTGTAGGGAGATGTTTTACTGTCTGGGCCACCAGGGAAGTCAAGGCAACTAAGGCCTTCCAATTTAGTGGAATTAAGTGACTTAGTAATCCCACATTCAGTAACTAGGAGAGCCAGTACTAGCACTAGGGCCTCTGACTTCCAAGCCAGTGACCTTTGCAGGACAGAATCACATGGGATAGAACTGGGCATGAGTCATAGTCATAACTCTGAGATTCAGCAGTGCTCACGTAGTGAAATGCATGTAGACTGAATCGGATGGAGTAGAACATGCTCCAAGGAAACCACGCTAGTGTTTTCCAAACCAGTCACAATGCTAGGAATATAATAAATTCTCAAATAATATCAATAATCATTGCTATTCTAATTCCATAGGTATAAATAGAGCAAGTTCTAAATGCCTGGGGAATGAACTTAAAGAAGATGCATATGGATAAGAATAAGGAGGATTAAGCAGATATAGGCTCTTAATTGGCAAGGATAGATATGCTTTCTACTTCTGCAGTAGATGGCTGGAGAGAAGCCATTTCTAGGCAATGGCACCCCACTTCAGTACTCTTGCCTGGCAAATGGGTCGCTAGGAGTCGGACACGACTAAGCAACTTTGCTTTCACTTTTCACTTTCCACTTTCATGCACTGGAGAAGGAAATGGCAACCCACACCAGTGTTATTGCCTGGAGAATCCCAGGGACGGGGGAGCCTGGTGCGCTGCCGTCTATGGGGTCGCACAGGGTCGGATATGACTGAAGCGACTTAGCAGCAGTAGCAGCAGCAGCAACATGAGTGATGTAGGTATTCTAGATTTTAATACACAGAGGCAGTTTTCAGCTTCTCAGTCTTTTTCACTATTTATTGTTTCTAATAACCGTTTATTGTTCCTAATAGGCTCAAAGCATTGTACGTCTGACTGCGAGGCCATAAGGCCACTATTCTTAAGTCATGATTGACAGTCTAGCTAAGGAGATAAGCCTTGAACACATGCACTTTTAATCCAAGGCGGTAAGACAGTGCTGGGAGAGATTTTCAGACAACATGTGTTAACAGCGGGGGTGAAACAGGATGATTAGCAACTGCTTTGTGTCTTTCCGCTGGGATGTCCCTGGAAGCCACCTGTGGTGACAACTGCAGCTGGTCTCCTTGGCAGGCCTCTGGCAGAACCTGTAGTACTGCCCTGCCCGCGTCTGTTGAATTTTGCATGTTTTAAGAAATGCTATCTAGGCCAAGATCAACTTTTGGCCTTCTTTCCTCCAGGCATTGCCCCAGGGTGCTTTCCACAGGGTCCCACACTGACTTTTAAACCCAGTGTCAGAAGACTGATGAAGGAAGAATATTTTGCAAAAAACCTGTATAGATCAGAGATCTTGTCAAAATCTGGATTGGGTATTTCTGGCAAAATAAAAATCTGTGAATAAATATGGGTACGTATTTCAAAATAGTGTTCTGAATATTCTTTCCTTACTTAGTAGTTGTAAATACTAAGCATGATTCCAATTTATAGGATAGAAAGATGATATATGAAGATAAAGAAGATAATTTTATTACTGGCTAGAGAATATAGGAACCCAAAGGGTAAATGATTTATGACTTTCAAATTTATTTCAAGTGACCAACATAAATTTACCTTAATATTTAATTTTTATTCTTGCTTAAAAGACTTGCTGATAGCCAGCCAATAAAAAACATTTTTTAAAAGGTGAATATTCTAATATTACTTTAAACTTGGAATTTTGACCTATCTTTCCTTCACTTTTGACTCACATGTCTTCAAGTCAAATAAAAATCTATTAAGTAAGGAGAAATAAAGCAAGGTGATATTGACCAGATATTCTCCTAAAATCCCCAGAGTTAATAACTATCAGGAAACACCTGATTCCTGTATGAACATTGTGGGTGAGCCTGAGCCTCATTCTGATCAGGAATTTACTGCCAGCCTATAGATGGCAGTACACTTACATTCCATTGCCAGAGTCTAATCTTATTTCTCCTTCCAGTTATTCTGTTCTGCTAGTTTTCTCATTTATAGCAAATAACTGGAGAAGGAAATGGCAACCCATTCCAATATTCTTGTCTTGAAAATCCCATGGACAGAGGAGTCAGGCCAGGCTACAGTTCACAGGGTCACCAAAGAGTCGGACTTAGTGACTAAACCTAACAAATGGTACAATGAAGAGAAAAATTCATGACTTTCCTGGGACGTAATTTAAGAGACTACTGGAAAATTAAAGGGAAGCAAAAGAAAAATGAAAAAGAAAAACGCTTGAGGTAAAGATTGGCAACAGACATTTTCACAGTCATAACTTGTTTTTTTGTATTAGTTTTACTGAGTGGTAATGTGGGTTCTGCTTTTTTATTAGACCATCTGACATGATATGTTCTTTAGCACTGTCTAAGTTGAAGGATGGTGCCCTGTTGTATAGTTCAATGATGTGTCATGCTGCCAATAAAGACATTTCTCTTAAGCAAGTAAGCTGGAATTGAGATATTTATGGGGAGACATAACCAGTACATCTAAAAGAATAGCTAGCAATGACCAATTAGCCATAATGTTAAGTTTCAATGGGTGAGAACCATCCACTGAATGTCCTAGTGCTATGGTGTTATTATCTGTTGCCCTGTCTGAGGAATCATTACTGCTAAGGAGAGATTAATTCAATGTATTGATGGCAAGGCCATTAAACCTTTGATATCAGTTGTATTATGTGCACCAGATTTCTTAGCTAAAAATGGATTTTTTTTATGGGGAATAATAGAAGATAATGAGGATAGAAACAATTACTGAGACTAGGGTTCAGCGATTATCAGCATATCAGTATTTGCATTTTAGGCCCCAAGGAACTACGCAGAGGACATCTGCCTGATTAGCAAGTCTTCATGAGCCATAAGAGATTTTGCTTTGCATTATTTATTTTTTAACAAAATGTCATGGGAGCTAGGCTCATTTGCTTTTTTAAGCCACCTGTCTCCTGGAATAAACAGGTGTGCTGTGCAGGTAATGTTCTTAGTGTAAATAAGCACGGACCAAAGAGAGGGCATGAGAGAAATACATTTACAACAGAGAAGTTAAATTCCTGACAGCTTGGCCATTAGCGAGTAAGTGTTGGGTCTGCAACACCTTTTTGTGTTAGCATCTGTCGAGGTTAAACATTTGAGCTCTAAATGTGATGGTAGACTACTCAGATATCAACCTCCTAAACTGGCATTTTTGAATGATTATCTTTTAGATGATAATCATCACACTTTTATTATATCCGAATGCAGATCTGCCACGTTTTTATTTATGATACTTTTTCAAGTGAACTTTAAATTGACTAAACTCCCCCTACCCAGCCATGTTTTATTCAATGCAAGGATGTCAGGAAAATCACAAATGCACCATATTTTTTTTAATAATATAAGAAGTATATCATTTAACATTTACAAAATGTTTCTGTGTTTAAAAAAAACTTCTGATATGCTACATGTGGGACTTCCCAGGTGGCTCAGTGGTGAAGAATTCGCCTGCCAATGCAGGAGACACAAGAGACATGAGTTGGATCCCTGGGTTAGGAAAATGCCCTGAAGAAGGAAATGACACCCTACTCAAGTATTCTTGCCTGGGAAACTCCATGGACAGAAGAGCCTGGTGGGCTACAGTCCATGGGGTTGCTAAGAGTTGGGCAGGACTCAGCAACTGAGCACGCCCACGCTGCAAATACTGGATATATGTTGGCTATTATTATTATTTCTAAACTTACTAAATCTGATTAATGCTATCAACTAGAACAGAATCATTACTAAAGCACTGCTAAGTACTTTGAAAGTTGCAATAACTTAATAAATTATCTTGAAATATTTGCTGATTGAAATAGGGGAATTTTGGAAAGGGAATGGAGTTTACTTACGGGGCATGTCCTGTGAATCAAGTTTCTCTGTTTGTTATTGGGAAATCAGAGAAGCATTATAAAACAGAATTAATAATGTATTTTACAGATGATGCCACTGGGAGATAAATTTACTTTCATGAAGATGCAGAGAGGGAAGACATCCGGTTTTAAGTCCTCTGATCTGTCCTGATAGTGCACTGCAGTGTCTCAGACAGAAAACTCACACACTCTCCACTAAGAAAGTGACACACTCATGGATTAGACCAGATGGAGGAAAGTGCTTGGTGATCCTGGGCTCCAAAGGCAGGTAAATAATTAGGGAACAGTTGGTCCTCAGGTGAACTGGAGAGGAGATGTCCTATCTGAACATTATCCCTGCCAGTCAGCTCCAGAAATGCTGACAGAGTTCTTAGACCATCCCATTTCTCAAAAGAAGCCAGAAATCCAGGATTGTTTGTTCCTTTGTTTTTCTCTGAAATCTCCCAGTTTTTCAATTTTTGCAACTAATTTGAATGCAGACAAAAATGAAATGAAAACCATCATCTAATGGTCATAGAGCCACTGCTTTTCAACTTCTGCTTTAGAGGCCGCTCCTGACCTACTGCCATTTCCAAACTGAAAGGCATGCTTGCATGAAAAAAGAACATGGACATATCTGGCCCACTTGACTAAGGAGTGATTTCTTTTTAAAAGGAAGAAAAAGTAAAATAAGTTTGCATCCTGATAAAAAGTAATTCTCCTTGAGCCCACTTCCTTTGACTTCTTATTTCATTCCTTGAGCTATTTTTCTTATCTCTTTATAGTTCTGAGAGGGTGATAGGGATCATGACTTCTCTAGATCTGGATTTAGGCATCACATCGGCCAATGAATGATGAACAGATTTTTGAGACTTATACATGTTTCAAGCAGTATGGAAAGAGCTTGGGCTAGAAGACAAGACAGCATTTTTGTTTGTTTCTTTCTTTCTTTTAACCAGGAAGTCCCTTTTCTTATATGAACTTCTATTTTCTCTTATGTAAAACTGAAGACTTGAATTTCAGCATGACTGAATAAAATGACCGATGAAATTGGTAAAGAATTTCAGTACCTAAGTTTCACCACCAGTTGAATTCATGTACTTGTCTGATTTCGAAGAAAGGGTCAGTGTTTAGGTCATAGTGATTAAGGACATGTTTGCTCCTGTTGATTCTCTGAATGATTTGGTCAATACTGAAAATCCACTTAACAATTTCAATCAACCTTTGAGGATCACCATTAGAATAAATGGTGAAGGGTCACCCACAAAATACATCTTACTTAATTCAAATTTGATTTCCTATTATGTCTAATGGTTAGATCTAGGATGATCATTCACTACCATTTTACAAGTTGTTTTAGTATTTCCTTCAAGGGATTCTGTATTTGGGAGATTCTGTCAACCAAACAAATATGTACAGGAAAAGCATAAGTAAACCTCTAATTTTGCATTAATCAAGACAAATAAACCTGAGCATGCAATAAAAGCAGTAATTTTCAAAAGATATTAGATTGCCTTGTTTAATTAGATGCTTGATATTTAGCTAACCTGAGCTTTTTGTTTGTTTTTTTCATTTTAATTAGCAAGCACATTCTTTCCTTAGATAATAACTGGAAGCCTCCTGTTGCTATCATAATTAACATCTAGGCATCCAGGGATCATAAAATGAGAATAACTTCTGTGATCCACAATTTAGACATTAAACTCTGTATATAACTCTTGTGTCCTCAGAACTACTTCTGGATACCATTAGTAAGCCTCATGCTTTCAGGAGATTTTTGTAGATGAGTTAATGCTATGTATTCATGATTATTTTTTCCCATTATTTGATGGGGGCAGTGAAAGCCTACATTTTTAAGAACACATATTTTGGGGAGGGTGGTCTTCAGCATGAGCTCTAGACAGGAGAAAGTGGGAAGAGTGATTATATACCACTTCCTGACCTGGCCCCAAATTCCCTATGAGATTCTTTGGCTTAATATCTCTTTTCACTCTCTGGCAAGCTAGATGCATAAAATCCATCTGTGGTTCTGAGGGCCACAAATGTCATTTAGGAAAAAGACCTCCCTTCCTCCGAATCTATAGGCTGCTTTGGGTTGAGGCAGGTGTGTGCTATACAACTATACTGTATTAAGATCCTGAGCTTTTAGGATTTCCTGTGTCAATTCCTGGATGTTATTCATCCTTCATCCTGATAAATTTCTGTCATCTTTCCATTCATTCTGCCCTTCCTCATGGTCTTGAAAGGGAACTTTTTTTTTTTTTTTTCAAATCAACCCTTGACCAGTTAAAAGTCACATGATAACATTGCTGATGCTCAGAGTCTGAGTCTGGGAAGAAGGGCTGTGTGTATATCCCCGTGTTCTGGATTAATGGTTCTGAGACATAAAGATGAAACCACTTTGGCCACAGCCATGAAGCTAATGAGTGAAGTTGGGACCTACATTAAAGTCTGCTGCCTCCAAATCTTGGCCTTTTTCTCCTAAGATTATTTTATTAATTGTGGAAGCTAAAGTCTTAGATCCTTAAGGCTGCATGTAATCAACTAATCAATGCCAATTAAAGATTAACATCTTCCTACCAACCACTGGAAAATAAACAAAAACTTTGTATTTAACCTCCTAGACATATTGCTCAATTTTTATCCCCTTTATTTTTTAATCTAATTAGAATGATTTTATTTATTTACTTTTTAGGATTCAAATATGGTTTTTAAATTAATTTTTTTATTGATTTACAATGTTGAGTTAGTTTCTGGCTGTACAGGAAAGTGAATCAGCCATGCATATATGTTGACCCAGGTCTCTTGCTTTGGAGGCAACTTCTTTACCATCTGAGTCAACAGGGAAGCCCATTTATACATATATCCACTCTCTCCTAGACTCCATTCCTACACAGGTCACTACACAGCACCAAATACAGTTCCCTGTGCTGTACAGTCGGTCCTTATTAGCTAGCTTTTACACATAGCAGTGTGTACATGGGCTTCCCTGGTGGCTCAGAGGTAAAAGACTCTGCCTGCCAATGCAGGACATGTGGGCTTGATTCCTGGGTCAAGAATATCCCTTGGAGAAGGAAATGGCAACACACTCCAGATTGCTTGTCTGGGAAGTCACATGGGCAGAGGAGCCTGGTAGGCTACCGTCCATGGGGTGGCAAAGAGTCAGACACAATTCAGTGACTGAACAACAACAGCAACAGCAATGACAGCAAAGTGTATATATAGGACAGTATATCCACTATAAGACAGTATATCCACTATAAGACATAAGGTCCTATCGCTTATGGTGAGAGTGGTGAAGTGACAGTGGAAACACAAGCACATCAGGAGAGGCGTCTCATGTCATATTGTTACATGACTGTTTTTGTTTTATGGAAGACCATCCTGAGCCATATCAACCTTCTTTATCCATTTTCAAATAGTCTCAAATGTTTGGAAAATAAATGTTTTTTTCAAGACATAGAGTAAAGATATAAGGGGATGAAGAGGATGAGATGGCTGGATGGCATCACCGACTCGATGGACAAGAGTTTGAGTGAACTTCGGCAGTTGGTGATGGACAGGGAGGCCTGGCGTGCTGCAGTCCATGGGGTCACAAAGAGTCAGACACGACTGAGCAGCTGAACTGAACTGAACTGAAGGATATAAGAAATATCAGTGTCAAAAATTGGCTATACAAAGAATACCTTATTTTTATGACAAGTGAACTCATTTCTTTGAATATTTATATTAAGATTCATTCTTCAGTGTTTCCATCTGAATCTATGCTAGCAAATACATCAGACAAAGGATATATTGTGTCTCTATCTGGCACCTAGTACGTGATACAAGATGAAAAATTGTTTTCTGAACAAATAAACAGATGAAAATATGAATGAAATAATGGTCCTCAGCCTGGAAACCCTCATTATAAACTAGCAGAGACAGTCAAGTGAGTGTTTTGCTTCCAATGTTTTTAGAAATCTGGCAGCAACTGAACATTATTCTATGATGCTGCTGCTCTAGGTTAAGTGGGTCACCATGTCTCTTTCCTTTTGCCTAGGTTTGGATCAGATCATGGCAGCAGCTGAACATTATTCCATACTGCTGCTGCTCTAGGTTAAGCAGGTCGCCATGTCTCTTTCCTTTTGCCTAGGTTTGGATCAGATCAGTGTGCCATGCTGGATGTCTCGTGGTGTGCAGAAACTCTGATTGATACTTATACGTCTAATTACAAATGAGGAAATGGATTAGCTGTTACACAATCAATGTTGTTGAATAGGCAAGAGTTTTTCAGAAGTGACTGATGGAAAAACAGTAAACTATATTATTATTGGCAGTTGTACATGCTGTATTCAACATTAAAACAATAGACAATCAAGCAAAATAAGAAATAGTGTCTCCATTCCTTCCCTGTAAATAGGTTCATCAATTCCATGTATCTAGATTCCATATAAATGAGTTAATAGACTATGTTTGTTTTTCTCTTTGACATGTGGACACAGTAGGGGCGGGAGAGAGTTGGACGGATGGAAAAAGAAGCATCAGCGTAGACACCCTATCAGGTGTAAGACGGAGAGCGGGTAAGAAGTTGCTGTGGAGCAGAGAGAGCCCAGGCTGGGGCTCTGTGATGGCCTGGAGGGATGGGATGTGGGGAGGGAGGGGTTTTGCAGGGAAGAGATGTATGTATAATTATGGCTGATTTCCATTGTTGTATGGCAGAAACCAACACAATATTGTAAAAATTAAAAATAAATAAAATAGTAATAAAAAAGTAAGAAATAGTACCTCATTTAACAGATATCAAATAAATGCTAAAAAAAAAAAAACTACTGTCTATACGTCTTGATTAGTACCCCATTAAAAAGGCATGAAAACAAGGAAATTTATGGTTAATCCAGGAGAACACATACCTGCTTTGATTTAGTCTGGGACTTGATTCAAAATCTTTATTAGTGTTGCCAGATATTATTCTGTTCCAGTTTCTAGGGACTTTCTACTACTGTTACATTTAAAAGGCAATCCTATGAAACAATCAGAGATTTTCTCCACTAGGGGTGAAACAAGAAGTCACACTTCCAATTGGTCCCTAATTCAAGCTGAATTAAGCATATCAACCACTGTATCTTAGAGTTGGTAGGCTTTCTCTGCTTTCTTCTTTTTCCTGAATTATGCATCCCATTGGGATCTGTAAAGCTTGGTATAAATCTGGAAATCTCACAAAAACAGAACCTCATGAAATTTTCAAGGCTCTATGCCTTGATCAGCTTGAAAGTATGCTGGCACAGCCAGCATCAGCTCCAGCCAAGTCATGGATGTGCAGGGGGGCCAGCAGTACAGAATGCAAGGCAACTTTAGAAAGTTAAGTTCAAAGTGTTTTTGAAACTTCCCAGAAGTGGTGCCATAATTTCTGGGCAGTGGCTCAGGTATGAAAGTTCTTATTTCAAATGAATTTCTCCAGTAATTTCTGTACAGCAATTCTAAATGGAAAGGAAGCGAAGCTCTTTTTTTTCTTCTCAGGGTCATTCAAGAGTATTATTCTCTCCTATATAAATATTACCCTGCAGTTCTCATTCACTGAAAAAATAAGATATCAGAAATTAAATTTTATCTATCTCTTTAATGAAGGAAATCAAGAATTATTAGGGCCCTCATTTCATTATATTCTGTTTGACACACTTTATAAATGTTATTCTCTTTAATCCTCATGAAAACTTTTTAATGTAAATATTCTTACTCTGATGTCACTGAATGTGAAAGTGTTAGTGGCTCAGTAGTGTCCGACTCTCTGCAACTCCATGGACTGTACCCTCCCAGGCTCCTCTGTCCATGGGATTCTCCAGACAAGGATACTGGAGTGGGTTGCCATGCCCTTCTCCAGATGTCACTGAAGAGGCTGTTTACCGAAGGTCCACAGACCACCGAGTGCTAGAGATGGGATTCAAACCCACGCAAATATGAAACCCCAAACTCTACAGTATACCAAGGATTCTCTTTGGAGATAGCTTTAGAATTTTGGAATGCAATATACTTTGAAATATCTTCCTAACTTTTAGTTTATTTCTGAAATATGCATGCAATTCCATTCATTATGATTGATTACAATGCCTCAAAATCCACTTACTCCATGTTCACCAGACTCAGGGTACGGCATGTTAATAATCAAAAGTTGAATGACTGTCTAAGCCTTGTAATTTCTAAATGACTTTATGAGTCTTATCAGAAATAGAAAGGAAATAACTCATACTCTGATCATTGATAGCAAATGAATTTTTTGCATCTTCTTTTTTATTTTATTTTTTTATTTTTTTGGCTTCTTGGCCCCCTTTCAGAGCTTCCTTCAGGTCATTTAATAGAAAATGAAGCTTAAAGCCAATAAAAAAAAAAGTGGGAGGAGTGTTGAGCTCACAGAAATAAAAGAATGGATGCTCACAGCAGGTGGAATGAAAGATAATGACCAAATATATGTGAGAATTAATACCATTCCACCTCTGTGTCCCCTGCCCAGGAAAAATTAACACCCCCACACCACTATATACTCCTGGAGAGTTAGATTAATTCCCATTTTCCTTAGGCTCATGATGAGTGACTCTAAGAGAAGGGATTCCATTCATGGAGCAAGAAACTTGCTGGAAGTGAAATTGATTTCTAATCACCTCCTGATGCTGTAAGTTACAATCAAATTGCTGGAGGTCCCATGGGAGCCCAGTAACACAAGGGCCCATCTAAATTGAAAACAATACCAAAAAACAGAGACTCTCAGAGTTGGATGTATCCTTCTGGACTGCTGCTGCTGCTAAGTCACTTCAGTCATGTCGGACTCTGTGCGACCCCAGAGATGGCAGTCCACCAGGCTCCCCCATCCCTGGGATTCTTCAGGCAGGAACACTGGAGTGGGTTGCCATTTCCTTCTCCAATGCATGAAAGTGAAAAGTCAAAGTGATGTCACTCAGTCGTGTCCGACTCTTAGCAACCCCATGGACTGCAGCCTACCAGACTCCTCCATCCATGGGATTTTCCAGGCAAGAGTACTGGAGTGGGGTGCCATTGCCTTCTCCGATCCTTAGGGACTATCTGATCCAAATTTTATCATTTAAAACTGAGACCAGGAAGATTAAATAACTTTTCCAAATCACAAAGCTCACAGGTGACTGAGCTGGTTTAAAAAAAAAAAAATCCATGGCTATGATTTCAAAGAACTGGTTTTTTAATGACTAGATATATCATATGGCTTTGAGCAATGAATTTCCCTAGGATTCCATTTGGTTATCTAGAAAATGGAGATGACGACACCCAACTCACAGTACATTAGAGAGGAGTATACAGCCATGTATGAGCGTGGAGGGGAGCGCCTCTCCGTGCGGCCAGATCTGTAACTCTCTACTGACATTTGCAACAGCAACAGTAGTCACAGCCACAGCTCAGTTGTAGTGGAATTTGAGAGAGAAACCACGCTTGGAATTCAGGCATTATTGCTCAGCTGAATGCCCTTTCCAATAAACCGTGTTTTAATTTCCTCAAACAAAACTCATTATTTGTGGAAGATTGTTTGGATGGTTTGGTAATATGCAATTAGGACTTACTGGTTTTATTAGAAGCTTACAGATAATATTTTCCTATGCATGATTTGTGACTGCCTTTTGGGGGAAAAAATAGAAAACGAAGGCAACATACACACTTGGATTTAATTTTTATATCTTTAGGTGACTAAGCATATTATCTTCTGCAAGCCATTTTGATCTTAGGAACCTTAAATTTCTCATATTTAAGACAGGGATAAAATGCTTCCCCACCCAAAGTAAAGGATCGTTGTAAGGACTAACATTTTAACACGAGTGTGGACATACTGTTTAATCTTAATATGCTTCACTTTCTACTTCAAATGCAAGGATGTCATCTGCTAGCTGTCTGGCAGAGCGGCTACCTCTATTAACACATGACTCATGGGACGCTGGGAAATTCCGTTATAGGGTCTAAGACTCAGTGTCTACATACACTTCGTGGAGTTATTTTTGAAATAAAAATAAAGTATATAAAATGACTGGCACATAGTCCACTTAAGAAATTATGTACATTATAATTATTTTTGGTAGACTTCAGACGAATAAGGCTTCCCTGGTGGCTCAGACTATTAAGAGTCTGCCTGCAATGCAAGAGACCTGGATTTGATCCCTGGGTTGGGAAGATCCCCTGGAGAAGGAAATGGCAACCCACTCCAGGGATCTTTCCTGGAGAATCCCCACGGACAGAGGAGCCTGGTGGGTGACAGTCCACTGGTCACAAAGAGTCGGACACGACTGAGCGACTACCACACACAGTCCCAGAAGAAAGAGTCACAAAATCTTCAGTTATATGAGATTGAACCTTCTGAATCGCATGCAGTGAACAGTAAAATAACCCTTTTTCTCATCCCTCATTTCTCTCTAGTGCCTAAAATTGTTTTCCAGGCTCCAAAGCATCAATAAATGTGATTCTGAATTTTGAAAGAAACACATTTGGAATTTTTGCAAATGTATGACAATTGATATGCTGGTTAGCCTATTCTGTTAGAAGCAATCTGCTTTTTATAATAAGAACCTGGGGGCATCTCATGCCTCCTGGTGAAGGGCATGAGAATGTCTCTGGCCAGGCTAGCCCCGATGATAAAAGAGCAGCTGAACAGACGCCCTGGAGGCAGGTGGCTATCACTGTCACATCAGCTAATACTGGCAGGATGACGTCCATCCACACGGACAACTTTATCCATGTCTCCAGCCAAAAACCTAATTAACTTTGCTGATTCTTCCTCAGTATAGCAGGTAGAGTAATAGGTAGAATGACAGTCATCCAAAACCTCAAACTTTGAAAGTCAATGTGCTGGAGCTCAAAGAGAGACTGCGAGGCAATTTAAATACTCAAGGCTCCTTGTGAACGAAGTTGTCAGTTCTTGAGGTTTATCTTCTGTGTGTGTGTGTGTGTGTATGTGTGTGTATGCTCTAGATGAGTGCTTGCTGCGGCAGGCACAGAGATGTCCTTCTCCTGCCCCCATCGGGGAAGGACTTGCTACCCTGCTGGAAGGGCGTGTTGTCAAGAAATATCTCCATATTCTCAGCAATTTCAGGGTCTGTCTCAGCTCCTGTGAAAGTGAAAGTTACTCAGTCGTGTCTGACTCTTTGCAAACACATGGAATTCTCGAAGCTAGAATATTGGAATTGGTAGCCTTTTCTTTCTCCAGGGGATCTTCCCAACCCAGGTCTCCCACATTGCAGGCGATTCTCTACCAGCTGAGCCACAAGAGAAGCCCAAGAATACTGGAGTGGGTGGCCTATCCCTTCTCCAGAGGATCTTCCAGACCCTGGGATTGAACCTGGGTCTCCTGCATTGCAGGCAGATTCTTTACCAGCTGAGCTACCAGGGAAGCCCCTGAGAGCTGCCTTTTCCAAGCTCACATCCTTCCAGGACAGTGACAGTCCACAGCTGAGCCAGGCAGAGCTATGGCATCTTCTTCTGGAGCTGCCCACTAGATTCACCCCAGGCTGTGTCAGCCTGCCTTGGAGTTTAACTTTTTTCCTATTTCCCATATTTCTTTTGTCCTGTTCTTTCCATAGATACTGATCCATCATTAATGCTGACACATTAGACTCCATTTCATCAGCTACTGGAGAACTTAACATGCAGGGTAGGGTATTGAGGGTGATCCAAGTCAGCAGGAGACAAAAGGGGCATTTGAGCTAAGTTACTTACAGCTTAGCTGGTGATGAAGGACCTATCACGGTGGGAGGCCGAGCACAGGTTGCCTCTGCCATGAAGTGGCCTTCTGATGGTAAATACTGACCAGTGGTGAATTGAGAGGATATATAGATAGAAGGGAATGTGCTTCTGGATGTGAAATATCAGATAGTTGAGATGGAATGAGAAAAGAGCAGCTATAAGAATAAGAAATTAGAGGTTCATTACTAAACACCACTGGATGTTCTATGTAAAGATAAAGGAAGAACTGAGGAAATAACATGGAACTTGAAAGTCAGGTACACTACAGACTTGGAATGCTTGCAGAAAAAGTCTCCTTTCTTCTAGCAGAAAAAAAAAAAAAATCAAGGATCAAGCCTAATCTTTACTAGTCAAAGTATTTTAACTTCAGAAAGAATTAAATGCCCAAAAAGGACAAATAAGTTATGTCAAGTTTAGGGCCTTATTTGAAAATAGAAACCAAAAATCTGAAACCTTGACACTTGAAGACATCTGAATGGACATACGTACAAAGATCTTGTTTCTCTAGTCTCCTTGGGAAAAAAGAAAACAAAACAAAACATGCAAGGGCCTGCCATGTTCATAAAAATTATAAGGGCTGAGTGGTCACATACGGACGTGAGAGTTGGATGTAAACAAGGCTGAGCACCAAAAAATTGATGCTTTTGAATTGTGGTGCTGGAGAAAATTCTTGAGAGTCTCTTGGACTGTAAGGAGATCAAGCCAGTCCATTCTAAAGGAAATCAACCTGAATATTCATTGGAAGGACTGATGCTGAAGCTGAAGCTCCAATACTTTGGCCACCTGATGCAAAGAGCAGACTAACTGGAAAAGACCCTGATGCTGGGAAAGATTGAAGGCAGGAGGAGCAGGGGGTGACAGAAGATGGAATGGTTGGATGGCATCACTGACTCAGTGGACATGAATCTGAGCAAACTCCAGGAGATAGTGAAGGACAGAGAAGCCTGGCATGGGGCACTTCATGGGTTGCAGGGTAGACTATGTAATTTTTAGTTTTATTATAGCCACAATAAAACCCAAAAGGAAACAAATGAAATGAATTTTAATGTATTTATGTAATCCAATATATTAAAATAGTATAATTTCCATATGTAATTAATACAAATATTAATATGATACTTTTCATCCTTTATTTTTACTGAGTCTTTGAAATCCAAAGTATACATGTTATAATTTCAGCATATCTCCATTTGGACTAGCCATATTTCAGACGCTGAAACTACACAACTGCATATGTGTAATAGTGACTATCGTATTGGACATGATGTCTGTCTTCTCCACTGACTGAGGGGTTTGCTTCTTTTCCAAATAAGGAATAGTCTTACCATATTTCTGCTAAGATAGCAACCCCAAAAATGAGTTTATGAGATACAATGGATAATTATAACTTCAGTACACCTCATCCTTACCAAGATACAGTTTATAAGTTTAAAAAAATCGTAAATGTTGCCAATAACAATTTAAAATGCTTAGTTTATAACCAGATGATGCATTCACATGAATTAAAATTTGTAGTTATAACAGAGTATACCCAAAATTTTTCTTTCCCACCCGTCTTCAGTTTGCCTCACCAACGTAATTTTCCAGTTTATTCTTCCAGAAATATTTTTTGTTACCTATTTTAATAGCTTCAAAGTTCAGGTAAGGAACATCTTGCTATGTGTGCAGTTCTGCTTGGAAATAATATGGACCAGTTTATGTAAAGAACTGTTTAGGACATTTCCGTATAGGTCTTAATGAGAATGTCCTAAATGTTTTTTTTTTTTTTTTCTTTTCTCTCTCTCTCTTTTTTTTAACCTAAATAAGCCTTACCAGTTCTCTCTGGGCTTCCACAGTTAAGCTCTTCCTCCCATATAATGCAGTAGTGAGACTTCATGATAAATTTGGAACTGCAAACTAATAGTAATATGTACCATAAGTGTGTGTACTTATTTTTTTAATACCTTAAAGTAATCTAGGAGAAGATAAAATGCATATTATTTATATCATACACTGGTTGCTTACAGTCCTGTGTGCATGCCAGCTTAGGACAGTAGCTTGAAAGTTGCAATACAGTCAGAGAAGGTAAGGAATCCACCTGCAGTGCAGGAGACCCCAGTTCAAATCCTGGGTCAGGAAGATCCGCTGGAGAAGGGATGGGCTACCCACTCCAGTATTCTTGGGTTTCCCTTGTGGCTCAACTGGTAAAGAATCTGCCTGCAATGCAGGAGATCTGGGTTCAATCCATGGGTTGGGACAATCCCCTGGAGAAGAGGAAGACCTCCCACTCAAGTATTCTGGCCTGGAGAATGCCATGAACTGTATGTGTGTATATATATATATATAAATTTACTGTATGTATATATATATATTTACATAATCCATATATATATAAATGAATTTGTATATGTACATAGAAATACATATGTACATAGAAATACATAGAAATTTCTATGTATGAATTTCTATATATAACTATGTGTATATATATATAAATTTACATAATCCATATATATATATATATATAAATGAATTTCTACAAATCTTAATCTATCTTTGCTACACTGGCTGTAAATATGAACTAGCTACTAAATTAGCCGAGAGAGAGAGAGAGCTTCATTTAAACATTCTGCAAATATCTTTCCTTCAGAACCTGACACCTGATTATGCTGCATTCTTTCTAAAATTCACATCCATCGGCAGCAGGCTAGAGAACGGTTGCAGTATTTATTTACTGGCAAAGTAAATCTTTGTATTGCAGATCCTCTTTTTATCATCAAGATTGTATTCAAGACTATCCTAACAAAACGCTCTAGTTGAGAGCATGTCAGAGAGATCAGATTTATGCCTCTCGTGACAGCCATAACTTGGCCACAATGCATGTAATTAAGGTATCAATTTAACAGCCTGTATAATAACCCAGTTCTATAAACACGCAGGAAGCAGTGAGTTACGACAGTTATGGGTCCTCCCTCCAGTGCTGAATTTCCTCTCTGCCGAAGATTCATCGTCAGGGCCAGACCGTGGTCCTTGCGGGGTGTGGAGTGACGGCTGTCCGCTGGTCTTCCTCTCCTCTCCCTGGTCCCTCCGTCAGCCTTCTTCCCTGACCTTCCGCGTCTAGCTCCCCTGTTGCACAGCACGGTGACATTCGATGGCTCTCTTTGAAAATGATCTCTGCAGCGCCTTGGGCTCTTTAGAGAGAAGGTAACATATACCTACTAAGCCACACCAAGGCTTTTATTGAAGAGATAAGTCATCTGCGGCCTGCACACCATTAAGCCTCGTCAGCCTTTCTCTAGAGGGCACCTAATTCTGAGCTGGAGCTTTCCCTTAGGAGAATTTCAGACAGCATACCATGAAGAGAGACTAAAAGGTGATATTGGGTAAACTGTCCATGAGCTGACAAGAGCTCAGACTATGAAAAGAATTTATCAACTTTTTGTACAATACCAAGGTCCTCAGGGCTGCACAGTTATTTCTTTGAAACTATATGAGGGGATATATGTATGAAGATGCACTCCGTTACACAGCCGAAACTAACACAACACTGTAAAGAATTATACTAAAAAAGAAAACGTATTACAGAATGGGCAAACAGCAGGGTCATGTATACAGCGCAAGGGGCTATACTCAGTATCCTGTGATAAACCACAATGGAAAAGAATGTGAAAAAGAATGTGTGAATATATGTGTGTGCACTTTGCTGTGTATATACCGAAATTAATACAGCATTGTAAGTCAACTATACTTCAATAAAGTCAATTTCTTACAGACTATATATGGATGGAAAAAGCTATTAGGAAATGCGACCTCTTTCACAGATATGACTAGAACATTCTAGTTTTATCCTAGGGAAGCTAGTCTATCACTGGGTTCTTTCCATTTCTCCTTGTTTGTCCATATGTGCTTCTTGGCAAACATAGTGTTTATGTCCTTGTTAAGCCTTAATTTAATCTCTGTCTCTATGGAGCTTGCCTCCACAGCACGTGGTTAATCTGTATCATCTTTCTCTCTGGCCTGAAGAATCTCTCCTAGGAAAGAACATCCAGATTGATCCCATTTGTTTTCTGCTGCTTAGAGATCAGCATGAATGAGTGAAGTAGGGTGAAGGCAGGCAGGAAGGGCAGGGTAGGAAAAAATGCTACTCTATTTTTAGCTTTTTCTCTGAAAGGTTTCATCTTGATGGCAAGCTGAGGGAAGAGAATCAGCAGTTTGCTTCTTGCAAAATTCTTTGAGCTGCTTTGGGAATTCTTAGCTAAAGAGACTTTTGAGGCTTTCAGAAATGTATTTTTAGTGAGAACCCCCAAATGTTTTCCTATAAAAGCAATATAACTTCAATAAAATGTGGGATTCCTGTCCCAGGGAGCCACTTGGGCAAGGGACTAACCTAGGATTTCAGTTTCAGCATTTGTAAAAATAATGATAATAATAAAAACGGTCTCATGTTGTTCTTTTGAGAATTCAAGTAAATATGTGTGCAGAACATCAAAAATTTCCCCCTTGATTATTAGTGTACCATTAGTTAAAAAGGATGGTATTCATTATTGTTTTATGATCAGAAGACGTTCATTGAGAACTGGAGTAAAAATCACGTATTTATATATTGACTCTTTGTGAGTTGGAATGGGTTAGGCAACCAAGTGTCATCGAAGACAATATTCACTTGTACTCTTGGAAGGAAAATAATCCAACTGTTTGGTACTTCAAAGTTTCTGATATTTAAGACAATAAGACAATAAGCTATGAGCTCCATTCACCTAGTTGGTTGGGTTATCTTTGTTTCATCTGGAATCACTCCTACACATGTGCCAGCTTGTCTTCACAACAATGCAGTGACCCCTCCAAGCAGAGTGGGTTGCATTTTAAATAAACAAGTAGCCTCTGCTTATGCTGTAAATGCGACTCCAGAATGGAAATTAGAATTTATATCTTCTGGTCCCGTGACCAACATCAATCCACCAAACTCTTTATTTTGCAACCTTGAAAAGCAAAACAAAACCATCTTCATTTGAAGTGTATATAACTGATCTCTAAGAAGATCTCCAAAGTAGAAGTGAACTGAGCGCCAGCTTTAGAAAGCCAAAATGAAAAGTAGTTGATGTGTAAAAATGATGCTAGCCCTGGAGCAAAGAGAGCTCCCCTTTGAGACAGGATGGATCACGTGCCGGGGCTGAGAAGCTTCCTGTTGCTACAAGGTGTTCTGCAGTCGCTAAGACAGAATGCCAAGAGCCCCTTCCATTGGGATCATGAATAAAGCTGTGTGGCACCTTTGATAAGACTGTTACCCTTGGAGCTGGACCAAATTCCATTTGGGAAGCTGTATTTCCCATCTATTTTTCAATGACTCCATATAATTCCATCTTGCCTTAAGTTACTCTGCCATTAATCATTTATCTCATTTCCTCTCATACTCTAGAAACTATAATAATAAAAACTCATCACATAATGGCTAATATACTGTGCCAAGCTACAACAAAACAACGGAGCCATTAACAGTGAAAAGATCTTAAAAAACATTCTCACTAGCACCCTTGAATCATGGGGAGAAAGAAAAAAGACAATGTTGTCCTATCTTACAAGAAAAAAATTGAGGTCAAGGACTGAAATTGACCTGGCTGATAATCAATCAATAGCCTAATTAATTATTGATTATATATTTACATAATTATTAAAGTGTCCTTTATAATTGATGTTTTAAACATTTTCCCACTTACAGTTGAGGACTTTTAACTCCTGCAAATCTATTTGTAGAATTTTTCTTTTCACCTTGGTTGTTTGGGCACAGTTATTGATACATAAGAAGTGACTTTCAGTGTCATTTATAACTCAAAAATACCTGCTGACATTAAATCCATAGCAAGAGCTGAGTCATCAGCCACATGGAAATGTTCTTTGGTTAGACTTCAGCATGGGGTACTGAGCTCAGAGATGGATTTCAGAGGACATCAAGGGTTGCCCATTTTCTTATACTTTATTTAGTTGTCTTATGTTTGAACCTGCCAATTTTAAAACCCTTGCACTTACTTGGTCTTAATAATTACAAAATGACATTTAAATAGGTCAGTATATCATCATGTTTTATCAGTGAATGAAGATCATTTCTTAGAAGCAAGTCACCATTACGTTTTTCAAGTAGAAGAAATCAAGCTGGAACTTGATCCCCTTCCTCCAATACACACACACATGCGTGCGTGCGCGCTCACACACACACGAGTTTGGGGCAGGGTCACATTGCCCTCTATGGCATTACAGCATTGTGGCCAAATTCCCCTCCAAGCTGTGCAGGATCACACCCACTGAGTGTTCATAGATCGTGTCTTTTCTGCACAGCCTGAGAGAAGCAGCGGAAGGCAGGAAAGGGCCATGGGCTTTGACGTCACACTTTCTTATTTTGGGGCTTCCCTTGTGGCTCAGCTGGTAAAGAATCCGAGGTGCTGGAGACCTGGGTTCGATCCCTGGGTTGGGAAGATCCCCTGGAGGAGGGAAAGGCTATCCACTTCCGTATTCTGGCCTGGAGAATTCCATGGACTGTATAGTCCGTGGGTCCCAGAGAGTCAGACACGACTGAGCTACGTTCACTTTCACGTTTCTTATTTTGCCTCCAGAGATGCTGTGTGAATTTGGGGGACAGATTTCTTACCCTCATCTTCTTAATACACATTTTGTGAGACAAAATATCCCTTCAAGTATTTCAGAACACTTCTGTTTTTTTCAAATTATCTCTTTCTCTCCCATTTTCTTATTTTTTTTTTTTTTCAAATGTGCTTACCAAGCTCTTCTGAGGTTGGCTTTCTGCAGTCTGAGAAGCAAGTGGTCCAAAAAGAATACTTATTTCTGTCCTAGACTCTTCTGTGCTCCTGAACCAACAGCAATAACAATCAAAGAAAAATAAAACAAGTTAAAAAAAAATCTTGAGATTCCTTTACAATCAATGTATGTCCATTGGAATAACTGTGGCCCGAGTAAACCATACTGAAACTTACCCAGGAAGCAGTGATAGCACTTACAGATGAAAGAAGAGTTGTGGACAAGTGTACAAGTGTCATGAACTCTCTGGGAAAGGATGAACATTTTTCATTGTCCCAGTTTGACATGATTCCTTTTCACTGGTAAGCACTAGAAATACAAGTTCATCCAGTGTTTTGGGCTAAAAATATGTCCTGAACATTGCATTGCAAAATAGATAACACATATCCTGCTTATCTTCACTCATGGAGCATTAGATTTCATGCATTTCTGGTGAAAGATAAACCCAGCATGCTTATGGATTTTATTTTCTCTAAGCAGACCTAAATGGTTTTATGAGGTCTGTCATTGGAAACCAATAAGAAAGAGCGAGAGAAAGAAATCGACCTGCTGCCACAGGAGAGACCTGAAATATTAGATCATTCCCGGAATGCAGAGACCATTGAGCAGGCAAACCCACTCTCCGCTAAGCTCTGATGGAGGCAAGAGTGACAGCTATTTATTAGGTCAGAAAACAGGGTATGTACTTTCAAGATCAGCAACATGATGTAAATATTGACTCGCCTCAATTTTTAAGCTGATGAAAGGGTGTTTGTAATGTTAAACTCTCCTTTAGCAAATCAGTCCTGTCAACACAGGATGATGGGAGGGGTGGATATTGACATGAAATGAGAAAGGATTTGCAGACAGAGTATTTGTATTTTTTCCCCCCTCATTTTAAATACACAGAGATACTTTATAAGTCCCCGTGGAGGAGTAGAGAGCCAGGATCTCAATTTCTGGAGCAGTATGACAGAAAAGTCCCTTACTATCTCTCAGTTAATCTAGGACCTTACTAAATCATGTTCATCCCAGAGAAGGATCACTGTGCTAATATTTTAGCATTACGATACCCATTTAACTTCCCCCAAATGAACAGGTTTATCTTTTTTCCTCCTTTGAACTCCTCCTGGAAATGTTCAAATTTGATGTTTGAGAAAATTACAGGAAACTTAGAAGACAGCTGTGTCCTGCTTTTGCAAATCTGTCCCTCTGAATGACTACAATAAAATCATTCCTTGTGGTAGAAAGGGTTTCCGCTGGGGTTAGCAAAGGAAATTTATTTGTTTTCCTGGATAATTTTACTGACTCATGAGGGCCTCAGATGTCCACTTACCTCAGAGTCTCCATCTTCTTATCTTTAAAAGTGCAAAGCATTTCCCTAACACCTTTCTTAAGTCATTGTTTTAAGGCTTGATTTAGAAGCTCACAGAGAGGTTAGCAGGCTTTAAAAGGGAAGCTGCTAGAAGCTTTAGGGTTTCCTGTACTCAGGTTCTCCTGCCACTCTGCTCTGATGAATGCCACAGGGACTTTAGGGCAAATCCAAAGTGGTACCCTTTCAGGTCAATTTCCAAGATAAATGAATTGTGTAATACAGTCAATCAAATCCATGCACTTTCTTTTGTCAAAAGGTACATACAAACGAGACTCAGTTTATAGTCTCAACATTTTGTGTTTCTGCACACCTGTATGTCCCAAGTGTGATTCATAGTCAAGCAAATCCTGGATTTAGAGGTAAGAACCGCGCCCCCCCCCCTTTTTTTTGGCACTGACCAGCCCCTTGGAGGCTGTCCAGCTTCAGGGGGAGGACACATGGCTACAGTGTTGCTTTGGGGTAGCACATCTGATCATTACCAAGTGATGACTCACCATCTGGCCAGAGGTTATGGGCAAAAGATCACCCAAGCAATCTTTCTTGGCAATTCCTTCTACCTTCTGATCCGTTTAGTAAAACATGTGTGGCCTTCATCCCTGACTCTGCATATACCTCTGGCAAACCAGAATTGTTCAAGTTTGGGCAGTTGGTCAACTCAAAGTTGAGGGGCTGGGAAAGGGGAAATTCACAGGGCATCTAGTTGAGAGATGATGGAAGGTCTGTGCGATGTTAAGGTAATTGACACACCTGGGATTAAATTCTGGCTCCGTCATTTCACAGCCTTGAGCAAATTTTCTAATGTTTCCAAACCTTAGTTTAAAACTCCCTCTCATTCTGTTTTTCTCTCTTGTTCTTTCTCTCTCTCCATCTATCTCTCTCTCTCCCTGTATCTCTGTCTAGCTCCTAGCTCTGTTTCTATCTCTGTCATCTCAGCTTCTGTGGCATTAATAGGATTTGCAGATTTTCCATGATGTAATAATTCCACCACAACAGACTTCAAGCTACTACCATGGAGTCAGTGAATGTGGATTTGGGACAAGATGTGCCCAAATGGCTCCAGGGAGCTGGTGTCAGCGGGCTCTAGAATGCCGTTGGGTGTAAACTATTCGATATAGTGCCAGACCAGTGGAAGCCTGGTTCGATCACGCAGAGGAGGAGGCGAATGGAAGAAGAACACGCATGTGCCTTTGCAACAATTATGACAAACAGGAGGGACATAGCCCTGGAACCTGAGAGGAGGGAGCATCTGTTTTCAGAACAATGAGAAAGCAGTGTATCTTTCCTGTGATCAGGACCAAGCTCTTACCAATGCAAAGTGTGAGTTGTGTCTGACTGCAACCCCATCAACTGTAGCCCGCCAGGCCCCTCTGTCCATGGAATTCTCCAAGCAAGAACACTGGAGTAGGTTGCCATTCCCTCCTCTGGGAGACTGAACCTAGCTCTCCTGCATTGCAGGCAGAGTCTTTCCCATCTGAGCCACCAGGGATGAAGAGTTTGGACAATGTGTAAGTAAGTTGGACAATGTGGAGTCTAGGTAATAAGCAGGTGGTAAACAGTGTCTCTGACTTTCTTAAGCACTGATTCAATTTTCAGAGAAGTGCGAGGTTCTAGTTTAAATCTCTGGTTCATGAGCTATTGGAGAACACTAATATTTAAGTCATGTGATGGAGCAACAGGTGAGAGACGGAGTCCAAGTCTCAGTGGGGTAGCAAAGAGCTCAGTTTACCTTTCCAAGGCACCATTTAAAGGACAGTGAATATTTCATTCAGTCTTGAAAATGGATAGAAAGTTGATGAGGCATCCGGGGCAAAGATAATCTTAGCTTGCAAAGGTATGGGAAAGGCAAAGACTGTTGCTTGTTTGGGAATCTTTCTTGCCATCACCTTTGTGTAGATGGATGCAGAGTATGAGTGAAGAGCATCCACATATGACACAGAGGGATGGGAGAGGGCAGGTCCTCAGGGGTGCTATATGTCTAGCGCAGAATTCTGTCTGTTATCTTTTAAAAATGGTAGCACAGTGGCAAGTAACACCATCACATCACTCATGTGAGACCTCAGGACACCTTATGGGTGGAGAAGTGATGTTTAGCCCCGTATATCTAACATTGCCCGAACAGTCTTCCCCATATAACTCTTCTTGCACCTAATTCTCGGGTTGATCATCACTTCCACAGAGAAACTCCCTTCATTGATATATTTGCCTATTTTTCTTTTCCACACAGCTCCCAATAAAAGCAATTTCCTGTTTTATAGATATGCATCCCAGTTTCAGGAATAAAGACTATACCATATTTGTTCTTCTTTATATCAATTTAATTCTGACCTTAAATATCCATCCTGCTAGGATGATGAGAAATTTAAGCACTGCTATTTTAGAAGCTTTTTGCCCCAAGAGCTCTGGAAAATTTCTGTGATGGAACAGCACAGGGGATTAAGAAGAGCCTTCACGTCATGTGACACCCCTTTTCCCATCCTATTCTGCACCGTGCTAAGGGCATGGAGACTTTTGGGAAAATTAAGGCCCAATCTTTCCACTCCTGCTGCACAGGCATTCCTCATCTAGGTCCTACCACGACCTGGGACACTTTTTGAGAATATGGCTGTTAGGGGAAGACTTGGTTCCCTTCCAAGGATCTAGGGGTCACCTGCCTCTTCTGCTTGAAATAAGATAGAAAGAAAAACCCAGGGGGAAAACTCATACTTATTTCTTTTAATTTAGTCATATTATTCATTTGTATTGTTTTCGATGTTTTCCCCCACGCTAGTGGGCCTTGGAGGAGCAAACTCTCATTCTTTCTTGGTCTCCAAACTACTGGCGTTCAGTTGGATTTTCATTAATAGGTGTTAAAGACTTTAATTTATTCTAACCCACTAAATAATTTTTTTTACTAACATTTTGCCAAATGAAGAAACATTTGATGCTTAACAAGTACCTTACTACTGAAGGAGATGAATGCTATTAAAGAGTCTGGCTGGCCCCACATATAATAACATATGGGAGTGTGGTTATAAGCATAGCAAGGCAAAACCTGAAGTGCAGAGAGCTCTAACTTACTTTTCTTTTTCTTCTAAATAAGATGATAGGGTCCCTAAATCATACTATAATGAAGTCTTTAGGTTATCTAGCTCCCAGGAAGGTTGATTTTTTTTTTTTCTCTCTCTTTACCTCCTTTAAGCAAAATACTGCATTGATTAAAAAAAAAAAAGGACACTAAAATAAAGTTTTTAAACTCTCCCTTTGTATTGAATTTTCCATATAAGTGTGAACGATTAAAGATACTGATTTTTTTTTTCTTCCCACAAATTGATGGCCTTAAAATGATCATTAACTGGAAGTTATATGGGTGAATAGCTAGTCAATAAAGGGTAGCTTCACTTGTGACAAGCAGGAAAGTTCACAGCATAAAACCCATGAAATTGACCAATGCACTTGGAGATTAGAGTCTTAAGTTAGAACACTTTTATATTTATTCATACTCTAACATATTTTAGCGCAGAAGAAATCACCTTTCCCTCCTCCTTGGAATAATCCAGAGAAGGCTACTCATCTTATAAGTCTGCTTATAGGATCTTGATTGTCAGTATTTCCCTACAAAACCATTCGTAGGTGCTTCTGTAATCATTACACCAAATTCATTATATTTGACTGTTCAACAATCATTCATACCAACCTCTTTTCTATAGTGATGTCTTTTTAATTAGCATGTAGCTACTATTTTCTTCTGTAGATAAATGTAGTGTAATAAAAAAGAACAAACATTTGGGATTTGCAAAACTCACTATTACCAGCAGAAGAACTTTAGCAAATCTCCACATCCCTCAGGCTTTGCTTTCTCTAAAATAATAACACTTGCTCTTGGGGTAGTTTTTAAGATCAAAAAATTCATATGCAGTCATCTTAAAATTACTCTTGACAGAATCCTAATGATTTTTAAAAAGAAGGGATCCCGGAGGCCTCTTTAAGTCTCTGGAGGGTATGTGTTTTGTCTTTGTTTTAACTGACTCATCTCCACCATAATATCTCTAGCTTGTACTTAGTGTAAATTAGAATGATCTTCTGTAGTACATTTTGTTTAGAGCAAGATTCTGCTCTAAAATGCTTTTTGAATATTACTAAATAAATGCATGCAAAATATGTGTAAAGATTAAAAATGTTATATCATTTAATATGTGCTGTAAAGTAGGTTCCACTAATAGCAGTAAATAATACATTTAAGAAAAAAATTTTAAGTTATAGGTGTAAGAGTATTCAGTTTCTTTTGATCTGGCTGCCCAAATTTTATAGTTCTTACTTTTTCTTTAAACTCTTCAGCCACATGGCTCAATACTAACTTTTATGCTTGATCAAATGTGATTTATGCATGAACATGTTTCAGCACTGATTTTTAGAGACTGAGTAACACCATCCAGGGCCTGGCTGATCAGCTAATAAGAGTTTTGCATTTGCTTATATAATGATGATCTGAAATACTCCCTTAAAGAAAAATAAATCTGGCAATCAATAGTCCATTATAAGACTAATTCTCAATATTCTGTATAACACTTAGCTCATGTATTCAGTTATCAAGCATGTTGAGTTTACAGATTCTGATGTTGTTTATAGGTTGTATATGCATATTTTTCAGTTTTAATACAATCCTATGATACTTCCAAATTCTCAAATCTTATTCGCTTTGGAAAAGTCACAGTCACCATTGGGATGTATGGATATGGACTTTGTAGTCCCTGGAGTATTTTTGCCAAGATTCTGAGTATTCAAATACCGCAGAAGAGGCAATAAGGTATTTACTGAAAAGAGTGTAGAGTTCTGATAAGTGAGGGGCATCAAATAAACAATGTTTGGACTGGGAGTTGGCTATTTCAGACAAACCCGAGTTGTTCTATAGAAGATCTTGACTTTTGAACAGGTCTGCATTTCTGTATGAGGCAGGTATCATTGCTGCTACAAACTTTTTTGATCCCAGAGATTGATATTACACATAAGCATTTAATATTTAGAAGTTGAGTACTTAGTACAAAATTTAGTACTCTTACAGTTTTTAGCTTGCTTTAGTCTCATGTTTCCTTTCCTTAAATGTAATCAGGGGAGATAGCTACTTCAACTAAAACAGATTGGAAGAAACACCAAACAGATGTCACTTAACTCCTACGGTAGAACACAGGATTGGAAAAACATTTCACAGTTGTTGTAAGTCAACAACTGAACACCAGTCAAAATTTCAGTCCCCAGAATTACTGGGACATTGTTTTGCAAAGAAAGGGGACCCAGGAACCAAAGAGGGGTATGATGATTCCAAATTTTGAACTAGGATAAAAATTCTGTGTGAGGTCAGGTACTATCTTCATCCTTTTTGAATGATTATATCACCATTTTGCAGGAAAGTTCTGTTTTGTCTTCATCCTTTTTTAGGTGTTTAAATTATGTTGCTATTTTATATGGAAATTTTGTTAAGTAGGACTCAATCAAACAGAAACAGAGACGATGCAGAGGAGTGAGGGGAGTGAAGTAGAAGAAGCAGAAAGGAAGAAAAGCAGCTCTGTGAATAGAGACCATGGCAAGAATAATTAGGATTTGGGGGAAAGATGGGAAATTGTCATGGAGGCAAATTCAATTTCTTGGTGGTCGTTTAGGGAACAACTAGAGCCATGGAAAAACATTTCCATTTTGGGATAGTCTGACAACTTGAAATAAAGAATTAGACATAGATACGAGGTATAGCCATGTATTTACAGGCAAACTCACGTATTTAAAGCGGCGATTCTCATGTTCCTGACTATAAAGATGAGAAAGCTGAGGTCTAAGAGGTTAACTGTCTCTGGAGGTTACATAACCAATACCAGCCAGAACCAGCCCTCCAAATCCTGTCTTCTTCCTGCTTCTTACGCTGCCTTGCCTGCTGGTGTCCTGAGTCTCCAGACTCTGCCCTTTCTCCTCTTAGATGAATCACATGAACCAGTGTGTTTAGTATAGAACAATATTTGAGCACTCCTCTAGAAATCCTCTAGAAATCTGGACTTCCCTGGTGGCTCAGATGGTAAAGTGTCTGCCTACAATGCGGTAGATCTGGGTTCAGTCTCTGGGTTGGGAAGATCTCCTGGAGGAGGAAATGGCAACCCGCTCCAGCACTCTTGCCTGGAAAATCCCATGGACAGAGGAGCCTGGCAGGCTCCAGTCCATGGAGGTTGCAAAGAGTTGGACATGACTGAACAACTTCATTAGAAATCATAATAATAAAAAAAAAATAATCCACAGCAGGGACAGAGTATATGCTCCACCTGTAACTTGAGGAAAACACTGTCTCCATCCTATAAACATCCCGTGCTTTGTGAAGCAGGACAGCAGCTCCACATACCACAGGGATGGCCTGTCATAAGTTGAGGGGCCACTAGCTGGAGGGGACTTCACAGGAGAGTTTTGTTAAGAACTAGACCAGAGACTGATGGATGGTTGTTTCTCAAAACCATATTGTTTCACTTTGCATAAATATTGATTATTCTGTATATATGTGCTTCTACTGATTATATGGGCTACATTATAGGCACTTTCTGTAGACTAGAAAAAATGCCCTTTAAAATGAGTTTATTTGCTTCTTCCTCACTAATGAGAAATCTTTTTTCTTCAATGAATTCAATAAAGTTATTTCCAGAAAACAGAATTTGAAAGGGCTTTCCTTAATTCCACCTTCCTTTATAGCATGATCAGAATCTAAAATCCTGAGTATCAAGGACAATTTTCTTTTCCGTTTTGACCTAGAATCCTAAAAACTAATGAATTATTATTCATTTGGCTGGATATATATCCTTAATACTTTCATAGCAAGAATATGTTAAAAAGTCAGAGTAAGCTTACAATTAATTGATTTAATGGAGGACTTTTTGGCACAATAATTGCTTTATCTATGCTTGTTAAGACTCTCCAAAGCAAGAGTTTCTATTATTAAATACTTTCCCACTTCTGCAAAGAAAAAAATTCCTTAATTGATTTTTTAAGGTTTGGCAATGATATCTCTATTTGTAAGATCCTCTCTCATTTCACACAGGGTTTCTCTCAGTTTTAATGAAACTAACTATAATTTATATATCACTCTGGATCACTGCAATTCACATTATCCATGATTCTAGTATCACATTAAAAATCAAAATATTGTGTAATACATTTAGAAAGGCGATGAGAGAACTTCAGTCTTTGAACTCAAGTGCAACTCTTCATTTTGATCTGAAAGACTGGCTTTTATTTACTCAGGTTTTAGAGAGGAATCATCTTGAAAAAAAAAAATGTGCCTCACACTGTCTTTCCTGCTGCCCATAACTCACTCTTCATCCTTAGCTCATAAATCAGGGCTTTCACCTTTCTCAGCTGCTGAAAACAAATGCACACCTTCATAAATGCATTTTCTATTGATCCAGTGCTTATGAAAACCTCTACTTTTTAAACTCAGGTATACCATTCATACCCAACTCCCAGATAAATCTCAATTTCAAACTGAGATAAGCGAACCTGGTTCAAATATATTTTGAAAACAAAATCTCTCTTCATAGAAAATGGTTTGGATTTGAAGGGAAGACCAGCCGTGGAAAAAAAGCCCTATGTTTCACCAAGACTACGGAGTGAGATTTTACACTGTATATTTTCTGGGGAGCATTTGGTCAGGAAAAAGGAAAGAAAAGAAAGAAAGTTGCTCTGTTGGAATTTAAGTGAGCTCACCGAGAGTCAGGAGTTCATGGGATGATGCAAGAGCCTGAAGAGAGTTTTGTCTGGATAGATGGGGCAAATCAATGACCTTGCTGAGTGACAGGTCGCCAGATGAGAAGAGACTGGGGAAGGACCGGGGAAAGGGCCTTGAATTTAAGCTGAGCAGCAACGGGACAGGTGACAGCTGTAGGTTCTTTATGCGAGGGATGATGTCACGAAGTGGCATGTCATGAAGTTCTGTACCAGGAGCCAGTGAGAGATGGATTGGGATAAGGTCAGAACTAACTGATTCCTGCAAGAGCTGCTGAGTTCTGGAGTGAGGATAGGAGCCAAGCAGTGCAGGCACAACCATGGAAAGCAACCTTTGGTGTGTCCTGCTATCTCTCCAGTTTTTCCATAGATGATCCCATTCTGATAGAGGAAATAAAATAGAAACACTAGCCCTCAAACAGAAGGCATTTCTTTTAAGTCTTGTGTGATATAATATATCATGCAGTGGAATTCAGGATTGAATTAACTTTCCCCTTCTACCTCAAAGGAAATAGAATTACTCAAAGATCTCCATGAGAACAGGAAGGGACTGTCTTGCACAGGAGGTATCTTTAGTACCCAGCACAGTCCCTGGCAGGCATTAGATGTTCGCAGGGTTACAGGGAAGAACTGACTCCATGGTAGACCTGTTTCTTTCACTGTAACCTTTCCTTCCTCTTGCTTTTGTTCACTAAAAGGAAGCTGTCCATACAGAATGGGCTGCTTCAGAGAACCTTGCCTGTCTGCTTGAATGTTAAATCAAAACGTCTTTATTCAGGATCATGTCCATCTGTGGATGGCTACAGGAAGGAAGAAATTAATACATATCCTCCCCAAGGCTTGCTGTTCTAGGAGATATTTGTAAAATTAATGGCCTTTATTACTTTACCTCCACATCTCCCTCACTCTCTGTTCTATGAAAGAACCTGGCATCCAGACCCAGATAAGATGGTTATTTTTGAGGTGTCTGCCATCTTTTCAATCATCAGACTTTCCAAATAAAGTCATGTTCCTTTCCTCAACACTCAGTTCAGTTCAGTTGCTCAGTTGTGTCTGACTCTGTGACCCCATGGACTGCAGCACGCCAGGCTTCCCTGTCCATCATCAACTCCCAGAGCTTACTCAAACTCATGTCCATTGAGTCAGTGATGCCATCCAACCACCTCATCTGTTGGTAAATTGGCAACTAAGCAAATGGTAGCAACATTGCAATTTATTGAATGAATGAATGAATGAATGAAAATATTCTTTGTTAGGGAGAATAACTGGGAGGTTAAAATAGTTTTATGGTCAATAGACAATTTGTGGAGAGCCGATATCTAGGAATAGTCAGAATGAATTAAAGAATGGAGCAGTAGACTTGTTGGGGTCATTTGTCTTATTGCATACTTCAGGATGGGACTGAGGGCAAAGGATTCTGATCGATACAGGGACACTCCTGTGTTGATGCCTGGGGAGACAGCATATGGTCTGAATTTTTCTGTAAATTGAAACCGATTGCTTTTCCACCTTGTTTAAGGTGGTATGCCACAGTTTTATAAAGACTAAGGGATGATTTCTTTCCTAGTCTAAGTTGAACTGTATCAATAGGAAAGGCAAAAGTTTCATTGGGAAGAGGCAAAGTTTCATCGTTGCCTATGACTTGCCGTCTTTCAAATGCTGAAACTGAAAATTTTAACAAAATCTGTCAAAATTAAAAGCTTTTGGAGAATCTGGTTGAAAAATTCTGAATATTTATAAGAAGGTATAATTTGTTCACAAGATAGTTTATCTAAATCAGCAAAACTATTAACACAGAGACATATGCACTCACACAAAGAATTCCTAATCTTTTAAAAAAAATTCTTTTCAGGTAACATTGCCTTACTCTGTAAATTTCAGCTGTATTAGCAGTAGATTTATTCCTCCAACTGGAAACTATCTATTAAAGCAAATTGTGTAGGAAATACCAATCCATCCAAATGGCTATCTTTTTGGTTAGTTTATTGGTCATCTTTTACTTGACATTCAAGCCTGTCACACCTGTAATCTGAGTTTCACTATTTTGAGTCTTATCATAGGCAGAAGCTAAGTCTCTCCTAACTTCCTTATATTCACCTTTGGCTTGCATGCATACCTGAATTTTGGCCTTTGAAAGAGAATCTGCATCTTTGTATGTAATTGAGCCACAAGTGACAAACTAATGTAAATTAAAATGTATTTTAACAATTTAAGACTAATTAATCCCTTCTAAATGTAAACACTTGAATCTTTTTTGAACCTAACTAATAATTTCTTTTCTAGTTCAAAGCCCTTCACAAAAAAATATTTTAGAGAGTTAAACGATATAGAAGGAAGTGCAAAAATTAAATATTCTCTTTATTCTTCCATTATTTTGTCTTAAGGAACAAAAAAATCTACTTGCAAAGTTTACATACAAAAAAATGCTCAAATAAACAATTGAACAGGCAAGATTTTCTTTCTTTGCCAGAAGTAAAATGTGTTTCTCAATGTCTCATTGTGATACTGGATTTATTTAATTCTTCAATAGATCTAGTGATTTTTGTTTCATATATATGAGGCTATTTTATAAAGTATATGCATTTAATTTTCCTGGCAAGCTTCTCTTGGTTATTTCTATACCAAGCAACAGATCAGTAAGAGCACAGAGATTTAACAATACAATAAAACATTTTGGTATAATGGTCACATACCAATTTTGCAAAGAAAAATGGATACATACATATGTATGGCTGAGTTCCTTTGCTGTCCACCTGAAACTATCACAGCATTGTTAATCAACGATACTCCAACATAAAACAAAATGTTTAAAGAAAACAAAAATTAGAACAGACGTTGTTTTCAATGATTATAGAAGATTTTACCCTATTTTCAATTATATGATCCCTTACCTGTTAGAGCTTCATTAGTTCTAGCTGTGCCACGTCTTCAGGTAGATTATGCTCGGTTCAGTTCGGTCACTCAATCGTGTCTGACACTTTGCGACCCCATGGACCGCAGCACGCCAGGCCTCCCTATCAATCACCAGCTCCCGGAGTTACTCAAACATGTCCATTGAGTAGGTGATGCTATCCAACCATGTCATCCTCTGTAATCCCCTTCTCTTCCTGCCTTCAATCTTTCTCAGCATCAGAATCTTTTCAAATGAGTCAGTTCTTTGTATCAGGTGGTCAAAGTATTGGAGTTTCAGCTTCAGCATCAGTCCTTCCAATGAACATTCAGGACTGATTTCCTTTAGGATGGACTGGTTGGATCTCCTTGTAGTCCAAGGGACTCTCAAGAGTCTTCTCCAACACCACAGTTCAAAAGCATTAGTTCTTCGGTTCTCAGCTTTCTTTATAGTCTAACACTCACATCCACATGTGACTACTGGAAAAACCATAGCTTTGAATAGACGAACCTTTGTTGGCAAAGTAATGTCTCTGCTTTTTAATATGCTGTCTAGGTTGGTCATAGCTTTTCTTCCAAGGTGCAAGTGTCTTTTAATTTCATGGCTGCAGTCAACATCTGAAGTGATTTTGGAGCCCTCCCCTAAAAAAAAAAAAAGTCTGCCACTGTTTCCATTGTTTCCCCATCTATTTGCCATAAATTGATGGGACCAGATGCCGTGATCTTAATTTTTTAAATGTTGAGCTTTAAGCCAACTTTTTCATGGTCTTCTTTCATTTTCATCAAGAAGCTCTTTAGTTCCTCTTCACTTTCTACCATAAAGGTGGTGTCATCTGCATATCTGAGGTTATTGATATTTCTCCCAGCAATCTTGATTCCAGCTTGTGCTTCCTCCAGCCCAGAGTTTCTCATGATGTACTCTGCATATAAGTTAAATAAGCAGGGTGACAATTGAGTATGTACTCCTGCTCCAATATTGGGACTGGTCAATGACTTGTCCAAAAGAATGTGACAAAATCAGGTACAATACAACAGAGAAGGAGCAATCATTTGCTTGTGTGGTGTGGATTAGCCTCAAATATTTCTATTCTTTCCCGTGAGGACAGCATGTCCCAGGCAGGTGTGGCGGGTGTTACTTCTCCCAGACAGGTCCTGGAAAGAAGAGACATGTGGAGTTCAGAGGAGCCCAGTAGAATTGAACACAGTTGGAGACGATGGTCAGCTCTCATGTAATGTGAGTTAAGAGAAAAAGGTTTTGTTGTTGCATGGCAAGCAACAGGAAAGGAAGAATATTTGCTAATATAACAAAAGTTGGCAGACACAAAAACACTGAACATTTGCTTACATTGACTCTGAACTAGGATATAAAGTAATTCTTAACAAATTTAAAGAATTTCCTCTGACCTCAATGCAGAGGAAAAGAATTCCTGTCTATGTGTCTATCTATGGATCTATCTTCTTTGTAACTTGGAAATAACATTAATATATAATGCGTGGGTCCAGGAAGAAAACAATGGAACTTTAATTTTAATATGTGGAAATTAAGTACATACTAAAACTGAAGGGACATAGCTAAAGTTTCAGTTCAGTAGCTCAGTCCTGTCCGACTCTTTATGACCCATGGACTGTAGCATGCCAGACCTGCCTGTCCATCACCAACTCCTGGAGCTTACTTAAACTCATGTCCATTGAGTCAGTGATGCATCCAATCATCTCATCCTCTGTTGTCCCCTTCTCCTCCTGCTTTCAATCTTTCCCAGCATCAGAGTCTTTTCAAATGAGTCAGCTCTTTGCATCAGGTGGCCAAAGTATTGGAGTTTCAGCTTCACCGTCAGTCCTTCCAGAGAGTATTCTAAAGGTGTACCTGAGAGCAATTTTCAGTCTTAAATGTTTACATGAGAAAATAAGAGAGGAAAACTATAAATTGTTTCTCAGTTTAAAATACAGAAAAGTAACAACAGAATAACTGGTACAAAGAAAATAAAAGCTAAATCAACGAAGAAACAAAGAATCCATAATCAAAAATTTGGATTTTGGAAATACTTAGTAAAATAGACAAAGCTCTAGCACAAAGCTTTAGAGCAAACAAAAATTAAAAATAAAATAAAATAAAAACCAAAGTGGGGGAAAGGAAAAAAAAAATGCCTGTGTGTGTGTTAGTCGTGTCCGACTTTGCCACTCCATGGACTGTAGCCTGTCAGGCTCCTCTGTCCATGGAATTCTCCAAGCAAGAATACTGTAGTAGGTTGCCATGCCCTTCTCCAGGGGATTTTCCTGACCCAGGGATCGAACTTAGATCTCCCGCACTGCAGGCAGATTCTTTACCATTTGAGCTACCCAGGAAGCCCAGATGCTTAGTAAAATAGACAAAGCTCTAAAGCAGTTGAGGAAAAAATAAGACCAAAAAACCCCCAATAGTATTATGAATAAAAAGAGGTTATCATAGAGATAAAACAAATTTTTTAGAAACAAGAGAGAATTCTCCCAAGTTTTCTGAAATACAATTTGGAATACTTATATCCTAGTAAGACAAATTGAAGAAGAAATGGAAATCACAAGTAAGCACAGAAATTTGCGTAGTTATTTCAAAAATTATCCCATGCAGCATAGATGAATTAATAAATAAATTTGAAAGAAATAAACACAAAATTTCTTTGAGAAGAGAAAATTCTCCTGTTCAGTACATGTGAGTAGCATATCTTAATGCCCAATTCAATGAGGAATAATATAAGAAGGGTAATTTTAAGATTTTATTTGTTCACATTTAAGATTGAGGCACAAAGTCTAAAAATACAGGCAGTCCAAACTCAATAGAAGAAAAAAAAAAAACCACATTTGATCTATCTTAGAAATGCAAGGATATTTTGTATACATATCTATATCTATCTCTTCATCTATACTATAAATCTATAAATGTGTATGGGTATGAGTTTAACATATGGAAGTCAATTATATATCGACACTCTGTCCAAAAAAATGGAGAATTCAATTTGTAAAGAGAGATCAATTTCAGCATTTACAAATATATTTACATATATATGTACACAGGGATATATATATACACACACACAAAAGTATAAAATTTTTAGACAAAAGCTGTATGAACTATGTCAGTTGCATGTAAAAATTATAAAATTATATCCAAACTCATTTGAATGAACTAATGAAGAAAGAGCATAACTCATGTTCATAGAAAGTCTAGACATCAAAGATACCTATTCACACCCCTTTGCTATAATGATTTAATATAATATTAATCAAAATCAACAAAGAATTTACTGAATGCTGTTGTTGTAGTTCAGCTGCTAGGTCATGTCCGACTCTTTGCAGCCCCATGGACTGCAGCGTGCCAGCCTTCCTTGTTCCCCACTACCTCCCAAGTTCATGTCCAACTATGAATGGTCCATGCAACAAGGCCATTCAAACTACGAATACAAATTTGTTATTCTAAAAAGTATATTTATCAATTCTTTACAGTAACCAAACATAAAATTTGAAGAAGTATCATTTACAATGACTTTCCAAATAGAAAAAAAGTCTAGAGATAAATCTTTGAGCTATTTCTATGTAAAATTAAATCATTATAAAATGATTCTAAGATCACTACCTAGGAGACTCTTAAAAATCCTGGGAATAATAAAGCATAAGCACCATATTCATGAGCAAGAAGAATAAACAAAGTAGAGTGTCATATTCCCCCAGATTGTTCTTAGTTCTATTACTGTTGTAATCAAAACAAACTTGGGCTTCCCAGGTGGCACTAATGGTAAAAGAACCTGTTTGGCAATGCAGGAGATGTAAGAGATGTGGGTTCGATCCTTAGGTTGGGAAGATCCTCTGGAGGAGGAAATGGTAACCCAATCCAGTATTCTTGCCTGGAGAATCCCAAGGCAGAGGAGCGTGGCAAGCTACAGTCCATAAGGTCTCAAAGTGTTGGGCACAGCTGAAGTGACTTCACACTCACACACACGCAGAAGTATGTGTGCATGTGTAAAACTGATAAGTGATTTTAAATATTATAGGAGATGCAGACAACCAATAGATGAAATTCTCTAGAAGATGAAGAATATGGTAAGAGGATTTATGAAATCTGTATTGTTATTATAATTCAACTAGTAGATTATTGGAGCAAGGGTAAACACATACACATAAACAAAAGACATGAAATACAAACAGAACCACATCAACTTGACACTTAATTTGAGGAAAAGATGGTATTTCTGAGTAAGTGAGAAAGCATTTTTTTTAGTCAACATTTGGGGGAAAAACTGACATCCAGGGTCAGGGAGGGTAAAAAATATTGACAACCACCTTGTCACCCAAGACAGTTTCATCTGGATTACGAATGCAATTACAAAAAAGAGCATCAAATGTATAGTATAAAAACTATATATAACTTTAGATTGTAATACAAAATGATCTCATGTTTTGAGATATAGAAAGATTATGAAACAGTACAGAAATCTTCCAATCACAAGAGAAAAAATTTAATGAATTTGACTATGTATTTAGAGTTCCCGTTTGTGTGAAAAACAAAAAGGAAGGTCAGTGGACAAAGATGAGAGAATGTGACCACCATTAGAAGAGTTAAAAAAAAAGAGAAAATTTACAATGGAAGAAGAGATTTCCTATAAATTTAACCAAGAGACAGAAATTTAAAACAAAATAATTCTCACTAATAACATAAAGAGCAAGTAGGGGAAAATGGGCATTAACTATGGAAACGATATATGACCAATAATCATATAATCATATGGAAATTAATTCAGCATTACTAGTAATCATCATGATCTACCACTACTCATCTACTAGAATAGCAAAATATTAACAAAACAAAACAAAAAGTTGACTATCAGATATTGGTAAAAATATGCAGTAGCAAGAACTTTGATATACTTCTTATGGATATTCAAATTGACCTATTCAGTTCAGCAATTATCTATTAAATTTTAAGTTATGTATTCCTTATGATAATCACTGCAGATGGTGACTGCAGCCATGAAATTAAAAGATGCTTACTCCTTGGAAGGAAAGTTATGACCAACCTAGACAGCATATTCAAAAGCAGAGACATTACTTCGCCAACAAAGTTTCGTCTAGTCAAGGCTATGGTTTTTCCAGTGGTCATGTATGGATGTGAGAGTTGGACTGTGAAGAAGGCTGAGTGCCAAAAAATTGATGCTTTTGAACTGTGGTGTTGGAGAAGACTCTTGAGAGTCCCTTGGACTGCAAGGAGATCCAACCAGTCCATTCTGAAGGAGATCGGCCCTGGGATTTCTTTGGAAGGAATGATGCTAAAGCTGAAACTCCAGTACTTTGGCCACCTCATGCGAAGAGTTGGCTCATTGGAAAAGATTCTGATGCTGGGAAGGATTGGGGGCAGGAGGAGAAGAGGACGACAGAGAATGAGATGGCTGGATGGCATCACTGACTCGATGGACGTGAGTCTGGGTGAACTCTGGGAGTTGGTGTTGGACAGGGAGGCCTGGCGTGCTTCGATTAACAGGGTCGCAAAGAGTCGGACACGACTGAGCAACTGAACTGAACTGAACTGGATTCTTTATGATCCATAAATTTCAGTCCTATACTCTAGAGAAATGTGTGTGTGTATTTCCAGGAAGATATTTGCAATAATCCACTGAGATGTTATTCTTAATTGTTTCAAACTGGAAACTACTCACATTTCTGTAAGACAAATTAGTTGTGTGGCATATATTCATGCAATGGAATATTACATAGAAATAAAAATGAACAATACCCGCATGTAACAACATGGATTAATTTTTCAAAACATAATGTTACTCAAAAGAAGCAAGACAGAAAATGATATCTATCTCCACTAATACAATATTTAAAAGCAATCAAAAATTAAACTGTATTGCTAAGATGTGCATCCTGAAATGATAAAATATGAAAGCATAACAGGTGAGTGATTATCAATGAAAGTAGAATTGTTTACATTCAGGGAATAGGAGATAGTGATTGAGAAGAGGCAGTTGGGAGACCCGTGGGGAGAAGGCCATGTTCCTTTTCTTAGCTTTACAATGATTATATTTTATTCAACTGCTCATTTATATTTTATGCACTCTTCTGTAAGTGTGCTATATTTCACAGTGAAATGCTGTTTTAGAAAATGTGTACAGACTTGCAAATTGGGAAGAAGATCCAAAATATTTTTGAAAAAGCTGATTTAGGAGGGGCAGCTGCAAAAACTTATGACAAAGTACCAGTAATTGAAATGAAGTGGTATTTATGAAGAGAAAAAAAAATTGATGAACTGAATAAAATAGAGAACTCAGAAGAAGACTCATAATAAGAATTATATATGTAAAGAAATAGCATAGCAAATTACTGAGGAAAAATGTTTTGTTCAACAAATCTAGATAAAACATTTATTATGCTTATATTGAAAATCAAATCTCTAGCTAACATTAGGCACAAAACCAATTACAGATGTATTAAGCATTCAAATACCTAAAGAAAATTATGAAACTTATAAAAATAATAGATGAATATCTTTCTCATCTCCAGATAAGTAAAAATCTCTTAAACATGAAGTCTGGGCCATACCTACAAAGACTATATTAAAATTAAGTAGAACAGTTCATCAAAAGATACCATTACAATTGTGAAAAGATAACCTAAAAACCAGAAGAAAATAATTGCAGCAAATTTAATCAACAAAGGATTACCACATATCAATACAGAAGAGGTTAACAGTAGTAGACTTGAATGTGAATTTAATAACCGTAAGAATAAATATCAGTCTCACTACTATCCAGGAAAACGAACATTAAGGTCATAATGATAAACCATTCGACAATTATTTGATTGGAAAAAGTTAAGAAGCAGTGTCAAAAAGCTATGCCACACCATTGTTGGTCAAAGTGTTAATCAGTATAACAGCTTCAGAAATTTAGCATTTTCTTATAGATTTGAATATTCACATAACCTCTGACTTGCCAAGTTCAGGTCTAAGTATACACTCAAGATGAATTTTAGCTTATACACATAAATGTATTTTAAGAAAACTTTGTAGTGTTTCTATTCATCATAGATAATGAATAACTAAATGACTTTTAATGGGAAACAGATTTTAAAAATTTTGAAACATCCCTGTGATGGAATATTATAGAGCAGTGAAAATAAATAAACTGTGACTAACAAAAAGGGAAAGATTGTAGTAACAAAATTTGGAACAATTTAAAATTTTAAAAACTTGAAGAAAAAGAAATGAATCTTATTTTATTTTTATAAATTGTACTCTGTTTGACCTATGTGTGTGTATGCATGTGTATATGGTAAATAGATATGTGTATACGGAAAATGCTTAAAGAGATGGGAGCACCAGACCATCTTACCCACCTCCTGAGAAACCTGCATGCAGGTCAAGAAGCAACAGTTAGAACTGGACATGGAACAACAGACTGGTTCCAAATAGGGAAAGGAGTACATCAAGGCTGTATATTGTCACCCTGCTTATTTAACTTCTATGCAGAGTACATCATGAGAAATTCTGGGCTGGAACAAGCACAAGCTGGAATCAAGATTGCCGGGAGAAATATCAATAACCTCAGACATGCAGATGACACCACCCTTATGGCAGAAAGTGAAGAGGAACTAGAGAGCCTCTTGATGAAAGTGAAAGAGAAAAGTGAAAAAGCTGGTTTAAACATGTGATATATATTTCTGTATCACAAAATTCAACATCATAGTGACTTCTAGGGGAGATGAGAGCACGAGGATGTGAGATGGGGGACGAGCACATTAGGTGATTGAGAACATTCTAGTTTTAGACTTGTACGATAGTTCCCTTGTGATTTGCTGTATTATTGAAAATAAATGACGGGCCAACTGAATGAACAAAGATAAACCTCTAAAGTTATCTATTTTATCTGTGTACAAAAATTGGCCTTCTCTGGACTTTCTTCATCAGTTTTGGGAGGACAAATTGTGCAGTGGATTTCCAGGACTAAACCCCCTACTTATGAGACTGATAACCGAAGTGCACAGGTCTACTTCCTCTTCCATTAAAACGCTACTCATTAGCCCTTTACCAGCTATGCATTTTGGGGTACTTATTTATACCTAGAATCTCGTTTCTTTCCCCTCTGTATAGCACAATGGGAGAGATCTACCTTGCCTTTACAAGGCAGCAGGGCGTTCAAGTGAAGCAACATAGGAGAAAGTCTATGACACCTGCACACTGTTAATCAAATATTTTACAAGAATATTCTTCATGAAGCATCTTAATGTAGGCATTATTAGAAATTCCACACAATCTTGAATGCTAAATATTGTCTTCTGATACTTTTAAAGCTAAATCCATCCATCAATAAGTATGCACTAGTGAGCATCTTTTGGATGCAAAAGATGACATGGGAGGCTTGGAGGTCCACAGTCATATAAAAGAGACTTTCCTCAATAAAGGTAACTGACCAGTTAGACAGGTGTTGTGGACTGATGCACCCAGGTTCTAATCTCTAATGATTAACTAAAAAGCTATCCCCAATACTGTTGCTATAACTTTCTAAAGTTGTTTTTTCCCTTAATCTCCCTCTTTGCACTGTAAATCCTCATTTAACAGCTCTCATCTCGATATCTCCCCTGCTCATTCAGAAGAGTTTGGAGTGTAGAATTTACTATTTATTTTTTTTAAGTTGACTAAAGTCCTCATTTCAAGGTTATGGTTTCTTGTGTGGATCTGTTTTATGTGCGAGATGTTGCTTAAGTGAATGTTCATCAACTCAAGTGCAGTGTTTTGAACTGAGGTTAGATCGTTATGGACACATCATTTACCCAGTGAGAATAAGGTAACTTTTCTCAGTCTTTTTTCCATAATATGACTTGGAAGCCTTACTTTGTTTTTGGATGAGGTAGCCTAAATTTCTTTGACAGCAGTTATATACTTCCTGAAGTATGGTGACTGGAAGCATCTCCATGGAAGATATTAGTGGTAGATTTTATACTGCTAACAAAGTCTCAGAAAAAATTATTCACATTTCTCTTGTTGCCTTCCCATTTCAATATCTCTACTATTATTCAGAAAGAGAATCAACAATGTTTCAAACTAGCAACGGAAACCAGAGTAAACTTAAATGTTCCTAACAGTTAGACAGATGGATAGATAGATAGATATTGTCATCAATATCAAAAATAAAGTCAAAATGAATTAAAGATCTAAACATAAGACCAGAAACTATAAAACTCCTAGAGGAAAACATAGGCAAAACACTATCTAACATAAATTACAGCAGGATCTTCTATGACCCACCTCCCAGAGAAATGGAAATAAAAGCAAAAATAAACAAATGGGACCTACTTAAAAGCTTTTGCACAATGAAGGAAACTATAAGCAAGGTGAAAAGACAGCCTTCAGAATGGAAGAAAATAATAGCAAACGAACCAATGGACAAAGAATTAATCTCAAAAATATATAAGCAGCTCCTGCAGCTCAATTCCAGAAAAATAAATAACCCTATGAAAAAATGGGCCAAAGAAACTAAACAGACATTTCTCCAAAGAAGACATACAAATGGCTAACAAACACATGAAAAGATGATCAACATCACTCATTACCAGGGAAATGCAAATGAAAACCACAATGAGGTACCATCTCATGTCAATCAGAATGGCTGCTATCAAAAAGTCTACAAACAATAAATGCTGGAGAGGGTGTGAAGAAAAGGGAACCCTCTTACACTGTTGGTGGGAATGCAAACTAGTATAGCCACTATGGAGAACAGTGTGGAGATTCCTTAAAAAATCAGAAATAGAACTGGCATACGACCCAGCAATCCCACTGTTGGGCATACACACTGAGGAAACCAGAACTGAAAGAGACACGTGTACCCCAATGTTCATCATAGCATTGTTTACAATAGCTAGGACATGGAAGCACCCTAGATATCCATTGGCAGATGAATGGATAAGAAAGCCGTGGCATATATACATAATGGAATATTACTCAGCTATTAAAGAGAATACATTTGAATCAGTTGTAATGAAGTGGATGAAACTGGAGCCTATTATACAGGGCGAAGTAAGTCAGAAAGGAAAACACCAATACAGTATACTAATGCATATATATGGAATTTAGAAAGATGGTAAGGATGACCTTATATGTGAGACAGCAAAAGAGACATAGATGTAAAGAACAGACTTTTGGACTCTGTGGGAGAGGGCGAGGGTGCGATGATTTGAGAGAATAGCATTAAAACATGTATATTATCATATGTGAAATAGATCGCCAGTCCAGGTTCGATGCATGAGACAAGGCACTCAGGGATGGTGCACTGGGATGACCCAGAGGGATGGGATGGGAGGGAGGTGGGAGGGGGGTTCAGGATGGGGTACACATGTACACCCGTGGTGGGATCATGTCAATGTATGGCAAAACCCACTACAATATTGTAAAGTAATTAGCCTCCAATTAAAATAAATTAATTAATAAAAAAAACATTCTGGACTTTTAAAGATAGTTTGCAAGTTAATTCAGCAGAAAATTATACAGATATTAAAAATTTCCTAAATAGTATCCTCATTCTTTCCTTAACTGAAGACCAACTCATGCTCACCTGCTTCAATATCTTACTCAAACTTCAATCTAGCAAACTTCAAACAAAAATATGTAATAATAAAATTAAAATGCACTTAAAAATAAATAGTATCTTACAAGCAAAATAAGAAGAAACTACTTTTCAAGGAGATTTTATGTTCTCTAAGTAATCTAAGTTGGTTCCAACAAGAAAGTGATGCTGTGACCTCTGAAGCAAACTTTTGATTCCTTATTTTTTTATGTGGATTTTTGGATGTTTAATTTTTCTGTTGGCATAAAGTTACTGAGTGTAAATAATTTTTGACTAAGCTATTGTGCTTGTCAAAATCAACAATTTATTTGAGTGCAAAAAACCCTGTAAGGATGAGTAGTAAAAGTCTTACTAAGATTTTGGTGAGAAAAGGAGCTGAAACTATTAATACTTATCTAATCCTTGTGTAATCCTCATATAGATAATTTAATCTTTGTTTTATACAGTGCCCTTCATGCTGAGATCAAGATGGCATCATCCTAGTATAATTAATACCTAATGCCTGGGGACTAATAAAAAGGATTTCCTGGCATCTTCATTGCCCACCCAATGGTCCTTGGTCTCATCTCGAGAAGTACAGCATTTACCGACTATAACACTTTAAGGGTTCATAGCTCTCAGAAGTGCTGGAAACTAACTCCAGTATCAGACAAGGACGGATTCAGTCATTTAATGCCATGATTAGGATTTAGCTTGATATGCGGATATTATCACCTCCCACATCGTTCTGTTAATACACTGAAACTTGTAGATATTCACCCTATCCTATGAGGTCTCTTCTAGAATCTCTGTACTGAGTTTCTGTGAAAAATGATGTCATGTGCTCATGTGCTCAGTTGCTCAGTCATATCCGACTCTTTGAGACCCTTTGGACTGTAGCCCAGCAGACTCCTCTGTCCATGGATTTTTCAGGCAAGAACACTGGAGTGGGTTGCCATTTCCTCGTCTTGGAGAATCTTCTGGCCCAGGGATCGAAGTCTCCTGGATCTCCTCATTGTAGGCAGATTCTTTTACCTACTGAGCCACTGGGCAAGCCCCCTTTTAAAATGATATGTTTGCAAAATTAAGATGTCAAGGTGCTCCTAAATATCTCAGTGTCATCACCTGTTGCCTCTACCCATGATACAACCTCACAGTGGTATTATTTTTTTTTCACTACACTGTTCTTTTGGTTATGTGAGCTTATAAGATGACTCATGTATAAGCTTCTCTTGGGTATTGTTTTTTAAACTACAATAATACATGCCCTACAATATCTTGTGTAAATAAATATATCCACCCTTTACATATAAGCCAAAGAGGGTGAATATTAGAGTCTAGAGGAAAATTTTTAAAGAAAACTTAGAACAGAACAAAAGTATTTAAAAGGAAGTCATTGAAAACATAACAAAGCATTAGTAAGTGAAGTAGATATAAGATAAACTAAGAGAAATGCCACCAAATACTGCCCTAGGTCAAACAGCCTGGGGTAGACAAATGCGGTCTTCTGAAGGGGCAAAAAAAAAAAAAAACCAGAAATGGTATGGATCTAACAGAAGCAGAAGATATTAAGAAGATGTGGCAAGAATACACAGAAGAACTGTACAAAAAAGATCTTCATGACCCAGATAATCATGATGGTGTGGTCACTGACCTAGAGCCAGACATCCTGGAATGTGAAGTCAAGTGGGCCTTAGAAAGCATCACTATGAACAAAGCTAGTGGAGGTGATAGAATTCCAGTTGAGCTATTTCAAATCCTGAAAGATGATGCTGTGAAAGTGCTACACTCAATATGCCAGCAAATTTGGAAAATTCAGCAGTGGCCACAGGACTGGAAAAGGTCAGTTTTCATTCCAATCCCAAAGAAAGGCAATGCCAAAGAATGCTCAAACTACCACACAATTGCACTCATCTCACATGCTAGTAAAGTAATGCTCAAAAGTCTCCAAGCCAGGCTTCAGCAATATGGGAACCGTGAACTTCCTGGTGTTCAAGCTGGTTTTCGAAAAGGCAGAGGAACCAGAGATCAAATTGCCAACATCCCCTGGATCATGGAAAAAGCAAGAGAGTTCCAGAAAAGCATCTATTTCTGCTTTATTGACTATGCCAAAGCCTTTGACTGTGCAGATCACAATAAACTGGAAAATTCTGAAAGAGATGGGAATACCAACCACCTGACCTGCCTCTTGAGAAATATGTATGCAGGTCAGGAAGCAACAGTTAGAACTGGACATGGATTCATTTTGATATTTGGCAAAACTAATACAATTATGTAAAGTTTAAAAATAAAATAAAATTAGAGAAAAAAAAAAAAAAAAAGAACTGGACATGGAACAACAGACTGGTTCCAAATAGGAAAAGAGTACGTCAAGGCTGTATATTGTCACCCTGCTTATTTAACTTCTATGCAGAGTACATCATGAGAAACGCTGGACTGGAAGAAGCACAAGCTGGAATCAAGATTGCCGGGAGAAATATCAATAACTTCAGAAATGCAAATGACACCACCCTTATGGCAGATAGTGAAGAGGAACTAAAAAGCCTCTTGTTGAAAGTGAAAGAGGAGAGTAAAAAAGTTGGCTTAAAGCTCAACATTCAGAAAACGAAGATCATGGCATCTGGTCTCATCACAGTGGAAACAGTGTCAGACTTTATTTTTCTGGGCTCCAAAATCACTGCAGATGCTGACTGCAGCCATGAAATTAAAAGACGCTTACTCCTTGGAAGGAAAGTTATGACCAACCTAGATAGCATATTCAAAAGCAGAGACATTACTTTGCCAACAAAGGTCAGTCTAGTCAAGGCTATGGTTTTTCCAGTGGTCATGTATGGATGTGAGAGTTGGATTGTCAAGAAGGCTGAGCGCCGAAGAATTGATGCTTTTGAACTGTGGTGCTGGAGAAGACTCTTGAGAGTCCCTTGGACTGCAAGGAGATCCAACCAGTCCATTCTGAAGGAGATCAGCCCTGGGATTTCTTTGGAAGGAATGATGCTAATGCTGAAACTCCAGTACTTTGGCCACCTCATGCGAAGAGTTGATTCGTTGGAAAAGACTCTGATGCTGGGAGGGATTGGGGGCAAGAGGAGAAGGGGACGACAGAGGATGAGATGGCTAGATGGCATCACTGGCTTGATGGACATGAGTCTGAGTGAACTCCGGGAGTTGGTGATGGACAGGGAGGCATGGCGTGTTGCGATTCATTGGGTGGCAAAGAGTCAGACATGACTGAACGACTGAACTGAACTGAACTGAAGGGGTGAAACTTTGTCCCTTTTATTCTCTGCTTTCCTAAGATAAACAGTGGGATAAACAGATAAACAGAACCATTTATAGCCAGGGTGTGGTGGGGGGATAAAGATAAACAGAACCATTCATAGCCAGAGAGTGGGTGGTGGGACTCATTCCATCACATTCACTACTTCTGCTTCAGAGGATTCCATATTCCTGTAAACCTGTAGTAGAGAGAAGTTTCTATTGCTGGGTCAAAGATGGGTAGAAAAGGTATAAAGAAAAGCCTACAGTGCATCCTTTAGCTTAACCTCTGCCCTCTATAGTAGAGCTCCTTTTTAAAAAAGTTTGCAAGCCAATATGTCTAGCTTAATCAGCCTCAATTATGTTGGTGATAGAAATAGAAACAGGGATGATGAACAGTATAAGCTTCCCCTATGTGATAATGAAGCAGCACAGAGATTCCCATCAGTTTGGGAAGCCCTAGGTAGATCCAGTTTCCATCTCCTTACGGGTAAGTCTGGCTCTTCAGAAAGTTTTGGAAAACCTGGGTCATATTTCAAAGAAAAGGGGGATTTTTCCAAATTTCTAGGTATTCAGAATGGCTTATTATATTTTCACATCTTTGGCATAGAGGAATAAAAATACTTGCATCTTTGATAGGTAAGCAACATCAGTCTTTCCTAGAGGCTTAATATATTGTGGCTCAGAGCATGTACACGTGTTGGAGATGACACGTGTAAAAATGGGCCAAGTGTTTATAATCCCTGAACCTCAATTTTTATAAAATAAGGATAAAATCACTACTTCACTAGAAGTTTGTGGGGCAAAATAAGATATTATACATGCTGCTGCTGCTGTTAAGTTGCTTCAGTCGTGTCCAACTCTGTGCAACCCCATTGACGGCAGCCCACCAGGCTCCCCCATCCCTGGGATTCTCCGGGCAAGAGTACTGGAGTGGGTTGCCATTTCCTTCTTCAGATATTATATATGGCACATAGGTAAACAACAGTTTCTCTACTGAATATTTGCCACCCAGATCTGACTCATTTGAAAAGACCCTGATGCTGGGAAAGATTGAGGGCAGGAGGAGAAGGGGACAACAGAGGGTTAGATGGTTGGATGGCATCACAGACTAAATGGACATGGGTTTGGGTAAACTCTGGGAGTTGGTGATGGACAGGGAGGCCTGGCGTGCGGCAGTTCATGGGGTCGCAAAGAGTTGGACACGACTGAGCAACAGAACTGAACTGAACTTTTCTGTATCCTTTCCCCCCATTTAAGATTAGGAGGTTAGAATGGGGAACAGATGTTTGTGGGTATGTACATCCCCAGACTGCATCTGATGGTGGAATTGATTGGTCCATAGTTTGGACGTGTGCTCCAAGCAAGTCACTTATACTCCTTACCTGAAATTGACCCACAACCACAGGCAAGAAAAATGAACTTTGTTCTGCTGCACCTGTTAGAGCTCAGATCCTGAGGGTGCTAGTTGTCTCCTCAAAAGAAAGAGACCTACACAAAGTAAGCCAAACTGAAAATGGGTGGATGTGTGCTCGGGAAGATGGTGAAAGACTTTGTGGTCATTTCAATTTTGGATTCTAGCTGTGCCTGCAACTATATCTAGTCTTGGAATTATCAGTTATGTCATCAAATAAGTGTCCAAACTTTCACATTGCTTTATCTTATTATATTCCAATTGTCAGTGACAATTGGAAATTCTGACTGATACAATCAGTACCCATGAACGATCCTGGGGCTTTCTTGGAACCCTGTTGCAATCTTCAGCCACACCTTCATGTAATTAGGTTTTGGGGGGCGGGGATCTTTTACCTGATTCTGATGGTCATTTCTTCCCTTGATCATAGTAAGGATTGATAGGATAAAGAAGAAAAGAAGAAAATAAAAGTAAAACTTTAGTCTGTGAACTACTTTAAATTGACAAATAAGGTCGTACATTATGTTGCTCATCTCCAGCATGATCAGGATGCTCCTTTTAGGTAAACATGGCCTCATAAATGGGGGATGTGGTGCTTCCTTTTATATGTTGTACTCTGTAGAAACTTGCCAACTTGGTATAAATACCTATTTCGTCACAAATTTGTCATCCTGGTAAAACTAGTTAACATCTTAATGGTTCCATTTCTGTTTTGGTAAAATGTGGAATTTAATAATAAAACACAACTCCTAAGTTGTTATATGAAATAATTGGGAAAATGCATGTGCATAGCTTAGCTAGTTTCTGGTGCAGACAATACCCTCAAATGGAAATTATTACCATTGTTTTTCCAAAGGACATTAACCCACCTGGTTTTACCAACTCTCTCTCTCTCTCTTTAACAAGGAATTGCTTCCCTGCTTTGGGAAATTACCTGTGTTCATGTATACAAATTACAAAAAAAAAAAAAAAAAAAAAACCACATTCTGACTCTTTCTACTTGTTCTCTTCATAACTATATACCCCATCTCTCCTATAGCTTGTCTATTGCCTTTAAGCTGGGTTTACTTGATCAAATGCATATAACTTAATGTGGGTTTAAATATGGAATCCAAGCCAGCTGTACTGATTTGGACTCTATAAGCATAATTATTTTTAGGAGACCCTGTAGAGGTTAACATCATTATTTTGATTATGAATCACATATAGAACACTTTATTTTTGCGAAGAGTTTTGGCATGGTTTCATAATTTAAAGTCAAAAGTGACTCAGTGGGGGAGGTGTCATCCATTACAGATGGGGAAAGAAAAGCCAAAGGGAGTTAAAGAATTGCAGAGCAAGTTCATCATTAACCAAGTATCTGGACATGGGTTTCGTAAATACTTACGTCTGCATGAGACCGACTCAACCAGAGAAGTGAAAATTCACACAACTGGATATCATTAGTTTGTCTGTTTCTCTGTCTCTCATTTTTTACTCTCTAAATAAACATTTTGAGGATGGATTTAATTAGCAGAAACAATCCATGTTACTGGTAGTACAGCAGCGACTCACTCGACAGCAGTTCACAGGTTTAAGAAATTAATTACAGAAATCAGGTCATATTGATTCGATAATGATATTTTAGATTATCTGAACTAATTTTTTCAGTGTTCTGTTCTTCATCCACTAGTCAACCATGGCTATCCTGAAATTATTTTATAATGGTGGTTTTCATTATTTACTCTTCATCTGTCTGTAACTGCCATCCGTTGACCACAGGAAGAGCAGTCCTATCTAACAGATCATGAAATCACAGATTACAACCTGTTTTATGACACCCTATTTGCTTAAATCACACATTCAGAGGAGGGAAAGTCTGATAAAATTTAAAGGCTGGATTTTTGAAAAAAAAATATCCAGTGTTTCTTCATATGTAAATTTGAGGTAAATTAGAAAACTCTCCAAATAGATCAAATATCTTTAGGAGCCAGAAAAATATTGCTCACAAAGAAAGCTTTCTAAAAAAAAAAAAGAGAATTAACTGCTTTCTATTAATATAACCTGAGTGAAGGGTTACATTTCTTTCATGAAATGGTATCACTTACCTGAAAGTCATGTGAGAGAAAATGAGGTTCCTCACAAATATTTACTTTACTGCTTACAAACAGGAGGAAACCAGTCCCAACTGCACCATGTAGAAGAGCGGCAATGCTAAAAAGCTTAACTGTAGGAGACGTCCCTCCAGTGGTTAAGACTCCACCTTCCAGTGCCGGGGCTGAGGGTTTGACCCCTGATCTGGGAGTTAAGATCCGACATGCCTCTCAGCCAAGAAACCGAAACATGAAACAGAAGTGATATTGTAACAAGTTCAATAAAGACTTTAAAAAATGGTCCACATTAAAAAACAATTAAAAAAAAACTTAGGTATAGGCTCCATAATGAATTTGATCCAGGAGTCCGAATGATATCAAGTTTTGGCTTCTCTCCATTTTTTTTCCCCCCTCTCTTCACATGATGAATTCAGGCTCACATTCTTTTGGTTCCATTTCATTAAAAGAGAGAGAGAGAGAGCTTATATTTCTCTAATCATTTAAACATAAAGCTTTAGGTCTGATTTTTGTTTATCGTTAAGTTTTGGACTGAGTTGAGTCACATAGCCACCCCTAATCTATTTTGCTCACTGACTTATTTCATTAAATAAAGAAATAAGACCTTTTTTTTCAGAAATAAACTTTTTCCGAATTCTAGAAAAAGTGTGAAGTATAGACCCTTTTTTTTTCTATCTATAAAAAAAAAAATAAGATTTCTGAATTCTAGAAAAAGTGTGAAGCATAGACCTTAGACTTCCCTGGTGGCTCAGATGATAAAGCGTCTGCTTGCAATGTAGGAGACCTGGGTTCGACCCCTGGATTGAGAAGATCCCCTAGAGAAGGAAATGGCAACCCACTACAGTACTCTCACCTGGAAAATCCCATGGACAGAGGAGCCTGGTGGACTACAGTCCATGGGGTCTAAAAGAGCCAAACATGACTGAGTGACCTCACTCACTTCATAGACCCTTCTTATAATAAAATTTCTATTAACACTTGAATTTCTAAACATTTTGTGGAACAAACAGCTCATAAAATATGCCAACTGAAAGAATCTATTCCAGAAGACAGCTGGCTCCTCTGCTCAGCTGACTTTTTAAATGTTTTGTTTTCTTTTAGGGTTTATACCATTCCTGCAATGTGTCTACATGATATCTGAAAGACCCTTTCTATCTAGTACACCACAAGTTAATTCAAGGCAGCCAAATTAAATCATCCCAATGATTCAGTAATTTCCCAAGAAGACCTTCAGACCCCAAATTAAAAGGAGTCAACCTCAGCGCTTAATTGTTTTTACAGATTTTTTTTTCTTTATTGATTTTAATTAAGGTCTTTCTTGTCTGTGAGCTAGGAGGACTTTCACTGTCTATTGAAATAACTTTATTTGAAGTCAGGTTGACCAGAAAGTCACACAGACCTAATCATTTTGCAGGAGAAAGTTACTCTGAAATATTGGGAAACTAGAATCTGCCTTCCCTTTTCAGTGACAGTTACAAGTGCATATTGATTTCTGTTAAATGTCTCTTCAGTACCTAAGAGGCAGCAGCCATTCTAGGGAACATGGAATGTAAGAGCTCAAAACTGTGGTCATAACTTTGAAGAAGGAAAATCTTTTTGGGAAACTGACCTTTAAGTTTCTCTGTAAGAACTAATTTCACAGTTCTTCAAATCAGTTCAGAGAAGGCAATGGCACCCCACTCCAGTACTCTTGCCTGGAAAATCCCATGGATGGAGGGGACTGGTGGGCTACAGTCCATGGGGTCGCTAGGAGTCGGACACGACTGAGCAACTTCACTTTCACTTTTCATTTTCATGCATTGGAGAAGGAAATGGCAACCCACTCCAGTGTTCTTGCCTGGAGAATCCCAGGGACCAGGGAGCCTGGTGGGCTGCCGTCTATGGGGTCGCACAGAGTCGGACACCACTGAAGAGACTTAGTAGCAGCAGCACCACCAGCAGCAAATCAGTTCAACTTTCTTATTTGGGAAAAGAGTCCACAACCTTTTTCAACTGCAGAAACAGTCAACCATGATCATGTCCTTTCTTCAGGGATTTCCAGAGGCTAAAAATATGTTCACTGTAGTAGTCTGTGGAGCAGGTTGCCATTTCCTTCTCCAGGGGATCTCCTGACACCGGGATTGAACCCTCGTCTTTTGGGTCTCTTGTGTTGGCAGGCGATTCTTCATTACCAACGCCACCTGGGAAGCCCATTCTGTTTAAAGTGGAGGATTTGTGGTTAGAGAGATTAGGTTTCACATCCCTGGTCCAAGACTCACGAGTGCACAGTGTTGGATAATTACGTATCACCCTCAAACATCAGTGTTCACATCTGTGCAATGGGGAAAACAATATTCTCTGTCTTAGGCTTGCGTATATGATGTCGTTTTCATTTTCTGGAGATTAAATTAGTAGAAACAATGCTTAATGATATGTAAACATCATCGTGCACTATGTGTAATGTTATAATTTTGTACAAAAGAAAAGGGAGAGGGTGACTACTTTTTAACTTGCATGACTGGGGTGAGGAGGGTAAGGCACTTTTCTAAAGCATACCACTTAAAAGAATATTAGAAAACTCAGCAACCAAGATAATATTTCAATGCAATATTTTATAAAACTAAAAATTAATATAATATCTACAATAAACAAAATATAAAAATGTTTAATAAGGATATATTATAGAGTGATATCCACATGATGTTGTCATAAGATATACATCAAATTTTCCTTCCTTTAACATCTGAAATTCAGCATCTTTCTACAAACAAAAGCTGCAATGAACATTGGGGTGCATGTGTCTTTTTTAATTATGCTTTTCTCTAGGTATATTCCTAGTAGCAGGATTACTGGGTAATAGGGTAGTTCTATTTTTAGTTTTCTAAAGAACCTCTGTACTTCTCTCCATAGTGGCTGTACCAATTTACATTCCTACCAGCAATGTAGGAGGGTTCCCTTTTCTCCATATCATCTTCAGCATTAAATATTTGTAGAATTTTTAATGATGGCTATTCTGACCAGCATGAGCTAATACCTCATTGTAGTTTTGATGTACATTTCTCTAATAATTAATGACGCTGAGCATCTTTTCATGTGTCTTTTGGCCATCTGTATGTCTTTTTTGGAAAGATGTTTAGATCTTAATTGACCTTACCACCAAAAAATGATAATTACATGACATGATGGAGGTGTTAGCTAATGCTACCATGGTGATCATATGGCAACATATAAATGCATCAAATCAATACATTGGGTACCTCAATTTTACACACATTATATGAATAATATCATTATTATTCATATAATGAATGAATTCAGATACCCCGTGTGCAAGGTAAGGAGCAACGGCTGCACATTGCTGGAGCAGCCGTGAAGAGATCCCCCATGCCCAAGGTAAGACAAATGCAGGTAAGATGATAAGTGTTGCAAGACGGCATCAGAGGGCAGACACACTTAAACCATACTCACAGAAAACTAGTCAATCTAATCACACTAAGACCACAGCCTTGTCTAACTCAATGAAACTAAGCCATGCCTGTGGGGCAACCCAAGATGGGCTGGTCATGGTGGAGATATCTGACAGAATGTGGTCCACTGGAGAAGGGAATGGCAAACCACTTCAGTATTCTTGCCTTGAGAACCCCATGAAGAGTTCAGTTCAGTTTAGTTCAGTTCCTCAGTCGTGTCCGACTCTTTGTGACCCCATGAATCGCAGCACACAAGGCCTCCCTGTCCATCACCAACTCCCAGAGGTCACTCAGACTCAGATCCATCAAGTCAGTGATGCCATCCAGACATCTCATCCTCTGTCGTCCCCTTCTCCTCCTGCCCCCAATCCCTTCCAGCATCAGAGTCTTTTCCAATGAGTCATCTCTTCCCATGAGGTGGCCAAAGTACTAGAGTTTCAGCTTTAGCATCATTCCTTCCAAAGAAATCCCAGGGCTCATCTCCTTCAGAATGGACTGGTTGGATCTCCTTGCAGTCCAAGGGACTCTCAAGAGTCTTCTCCAACATCACAGTTCAAAAGCATCAATTCTTCGGCGCTCAGCCTTCTTCACAGTCCAACTCTCACATCCATACATGACCACAGGAAAAACCACAGCCTTGACTAGACAAACCTTTGTTGGTAAAGTAATGTCTCTGCTTTTGAATATGCTTTCTAGGTTGGTCATAACTTTCCTTCCAAGGAGTAAGTGTCTTTTAATTTCATGGCTGCAGTCACCAATGCAGTGATGTTGGAGCCCCCCAAAATAAAGTCTGACACTGTTTCCACTGTTTCCCCATCTATTTCCCATGAAGTGATGGGACTGGATGCCATGATCTTCGTTTTCTGAATATTGAGCTTTAAGCGAACTTTTTCACTCTCCACTTTCACTTTCATCAAGAGGCTTTTGAGTTCCTCTTCACTTTCTGCCATAAGGGTGGTGTCATCTGCATACCTGAGGTTATTGATATTTCTCCCGGCAATCTTGATTCCAGCTTGTGATTCTTCCAGTCCAGCGTTTCTCATTATGTACTCTGCATATACGTTAAATAACTCCTTTTCCTATTTGGAACCAGTCTGTTTTTCCATGTCCAGTTCTAATTGTTGCTTCCTGACCTGCATACAAATTTCTCAAGAGGCAGATCAGGTGGTCTGGTATTCCCATCTCTTTCAGAATTTTCCACAGTTTATTGTGATCCACACAGTCAAAGGCTTTGGCATAGTCAATAAAGCAGAAATAGATGCTTTTCTGGAACTCTCTTGCTTTTTCCATGATCCAGCGGATGCTGGCAATTTGATCTCTGGTTCCTCTGCCTTTTCTAAAACCAGCTTGAACATCAGGAATTTCACGGTTCACATATTGCTGAAGCCTGGCTTGGAGAATTTTGAGCATTCTTTACTAGCATGTGAGATGAGTGCAATTGTAGTTTGAGCATTCTTTGGCATTGGCTTTCTTTGGATTGGAATGAACAGTATGAAAAGGCAAAATGATAGGATAGTGAAAGAGGAACTCCCCAGGTCAGTAGGTGCCCAATATGCTACTGGAGATCAGTGCAGAAATAACTCCAGAAATAATGAAGGGATGGAGCCAAAGCAAAAACAATACCCAGCTGTGGATGTGATTGGTGATAGAAGCAAGGTCCAATGCTGTAAAGAGCAATATTGCATAGGAACCTGGAATGTCAGGTCCATGAATCAAGGCAAATTGCAAGTGGTCAAACAAGAGATGGCAAGAACGAATGTCAACATTCTAGGAATCAGCAAACTAAAATGGACTGGAATGGGTGAATTTAACTCAGATGACCATTATATCTACTACTGCAGGCAGGAATCCCTTAGAAGAAATGGAGTAGCCATCACGGTCAACAAAAGAGTCTGAAATGCAGTACTTGGATGCAATCTCAAAAACAACAGAATGATCTCTGTTCGTTTCCAAGGCAAACCATTTAATATCACAGTAATCCAAGTCTATGCCCCAACCAGTAACGCTGAAGAAGCTGAAGTTGAATGGTCTATGAAGACCTACAAGACCTTTTAGAACTAACACCCAAAAAAGATGTCCTTTTCATTATAGGGGACTGGAATGCAAAAGTAGCAAGTCAAGAAACACCTGGAGTAACAGGAAAATTTGGCCTTGGAATATGGAATGAAGCAGGGCAAAGACTAATAGAGTTTTGCCAAGAAAATGCACTGGTCATAACAAAGAGTCTCTTCCAACAACACAAGAGAAGGCTCTACACATGGACATCACCAGATGGTCAACACCAAAATCAGACTGATTATATTCTTTGCAGCCAAAGATGGAGAAGTTCTATACAGTCAACAAAAACAAGACCGGGAGCTGACTGTGGCTCAGATCATGAACTCCTTATTGCCAAATTCAGACTGAAATTGAAGAAAGTAGGGAAAACCACTAGACCATTCAGGTATGACCTAAATCAAATCCCTTATGATTATACAGTGGAAGTGAGAAATAGATTTAAGGGCCTAGATCTGATAGATAGAGTGCCTGATGAACTATGGACTGAGGTTCATGACATTGTACAGGAGACAGGGATCAAGACCATCCCCATGGAAAAGAAATGCAAAAAAGCAAAATGGCTGTCTGGGGAGGCCTTACAAATAGCTGTGAAAAGAAGAGAAGCAAAAAGCAAAGGAGAAAAAGAAAGATATAAGTATCTGAATGCAGAGTTCCAAAGAATAGCAAGAAGAGATAAGAAAGCCTTCTTCAGCAATCAATGCAAAGAAATAGAGGAAAACAACAGAATGGGAAAGACTACAGATCTCTTCAAGAAAATTAGACATACCAAGGAAACATTTCATGCAAAGATGGGCTCGATAAAGGACAGAAAAGGTATGGACCTAACAGAAGCCGAAGATATTAAGAAGATGTGGCAAGAATACACAGAAGAACTGTACAAAAAAGATCTTCATGACCCCGATAATCATGATGGCGTGATCACTGACCTAGAGCCAGACATCCTGGAATGTGAAGTCAAGTGGGCCTTAGAAAGCAGCAGTACAAACAAAGCTAGTGGAAGTGATGGAATTCCAGTTGAGCTATTTCAAATCTTGAAAGATGATGCTGTGAAAGTGCTACTCAATATGCTAGCAAATTTGGAAAACTCAGCAGTGGCCACAGGACTGGAAAAGGTCTGTTTTCATTCTAATCCCAAAGCAAGGCAATGCCAAAGAATGCTCAAACTACCGCACAATTGCACTCATCTCACAGGCTAGTAAAGTAATGCTCAAAATTCTCCAAGCCAGGCTTCAGCAATACATGAACCATGAACTTCTTGATGTTCAAGTTCATTTCAGAAAATGTAGAGGAACCAGAGATCAAATTGCCAACATCCACTGGACCATGGAAAAAGCAAGAGAGTTCCAGAAAAGCATCTATTTCTGCTTTATTGACTATGCCAAAGCCTTTGACTGTGTGGAGCCCAATAAACTGTGAAAAATTCTGAAAGAGATGGGAATACCAGACCACCTGATCTGCCTCTTGAGAAATTTGTATGCAGATCAGGAAGCAACAGTTAGAACTGGACATAGAACAACAGACTGGTTCCAAATAGGAAAAGGAGTACATCAAGGCTGTATATTGTCACCCTGCTTATCAACTTATATGCAGAGTACGTATGAGAAACACTGGACTGGAAGAATCACAAGCTGGAATCAAGATTACCGGGAGAAATATCAATAACCTCAGATATGCAGCTGACACCACCCTTATGGCAGAAAGTGAAGAGGAGCTCAAAAGCCTCTTGATGAAAGTGAAAGTGGAGAGTGAAAAAGTTCGCTTAAAGCTCAATATTCAGAAAACGAAGATCATGGCATCCAGTCCCATCACTTCACGGGAAATAGATGGGGAAACAGTGGAAATAGTGTCAGACTTTATTTTTCTGGACTCCAAAATCACTGCAGATGGTGACTGCAGCCATGAAATTAAAAGTCGCTTACTCCTTGGAAGGAAGGTTATGACCAAGCTAGATAGCATATTGAAAAGCATATTGAAAACCTTTGCCAACAAAGGTTCGTCTAGTCAAGGCAATGGTTTTTCCTGTGGTCATGTATGGATGTGAGAGTTGGACTGTGAAGAAGGCTGAGCGCCGAAGAATTGATGCTTTTGAACTGTGATGTTGGAGAAGACTCTTGAGAGTCCCTTGGACTGCAAGGCGATTCAACCAGTCCATTCTAAAGGAGATCAGCCCTGGGATTTCTTGGAAGGAATGATGCTAAGGCTGAAACTCCAGTACTTTGGCCACCTCATGGGAAGAGATGACTCATTGGAAAAGACTGTGATGCTGGGAGGGATTGGGAGCAGGAGAAGGGGACGACAGAGGATGAGATGTCTGGATGGCATCACTGACTCATTGGATCTGAGTCTGAGTGAACTCTGGGAGTTGGTGATGGACAGGGAGGCCTGGCGTGCTGCGATACATGGGGTCACAAAGAGTTGGACACGACTGAGCAACTGAACTGACTGATATGAATAATAAAACCAATACAGTATTGTAACATAATTAGCCTCCAATTAAAATAAATAAATTTATATTTATATTTATTTTTAAAATATTTTTTATATTTAAATAAATTTATTTATTTTAATTGGAGGCTAATTATGTTACAATACTGTATTGGTTTTATTATTCATAGCAAAACTAATACAATTATGTAAAGTTTAAAAATGAAATAAAATTAAAAAAAAATAAATAAAATAAATAAATTTATATTTAAAATAATAATAATAAAAAAAGATATCAGGATGTGAACAAAAAAGATATGGTTTAATCCTAAGTTTTTCTAGTGTTAGGACTTGCTGCCCTTGCTGTCCTGACTGTTCTGCAGAAAAGGTTTCACAGAAGAAACAATAACCCATCACAGTATTTAAAGTAAGGACAAAGTAGTTCTTGGCAGGTTAATAAAAGGGGAATGGAAAGTCCACTGGACACTGGGAACAGGCTGCACACTGTGAGTCTAAGAACTACTATCAAAATCTGTAATAGTAAAACTGTGTTATAGAGATTAGAGAAATTAAGAAGGTACATAAAGGAGACAACCAGGTAATGCCAAGGGTCTTATATGCCGTACTGAGTGTCAAGACTTTATTTGGTGAGATAAATAGACAGAAGTTATTGCTTCTCTTCATTTTAGATACTTTGATCTAAAGTGATTAAAGTCCCTTTGCCTTATTTCTGAGATTCTTAGTGTGATTTTTTATTGTTTTAAACATTAAGTTTGTTTGTTTGTTTAAACATCGTAAAGACAATTGAGTAATACAACAGTGCTTGCATATAATTATCAATCAATAAATGCTATTGGTATTATCATCAATATCATGCTATTACTATTTTCTCAGAGGATCTTTCCTTTATACCTTTCATATTAAACTTAAGATCACCATAAAGATCACCTAAGTGATCCAGAGGGAAGTAACAGACTCTGCGAATCACCCTGTGTTCTTCACTCCAATCTCCTTGACCTGTATTTTATATTTTCCACAGAAACTCCTTCAGTCACATCCAAAAGCCATCAATTATTAAAACAACAACTTCCAGAATCTGAGCTTCTACTTTACTTATATCCTGCCAATTGCCCTGCCAGACCACTGAACATCACTTATATAAATTGTCACATCCCCAAAAGTGTTTACCCTTTAATCCTGAGAGATTTACTTTATGTTTAAAAATATTTTTATACTGAAAGAGGAATGTACAGTTAACATTTCATGACAATGGCAAATGGATAAATATGTTTAAACCTTGGGTTAAATGGGAATGAGACTCTCTTCACTTCATGCCACCTTGGGAGGAAGGGCGTTTTTAGGATACCTTGTATATGAAAATGTAACACTCTGTCTATTGTGCAGGTGGCCCAACAGCTTCAGTCACTAGAGGAACTGAGATACATACACTTATTATGTAATCTAGATGTAAGTGGTGCTTTATTTTTATTCCTTTGTTCTAGGAGGTGTTATAAACTGAACCCTTAACTTCAGAGACTCATCAAATGACTCAGCTGAGCCATACTTACCACTCATGTGTAATATTGACCAAATCCAATAGCGTTTAATGACACATACTGAGATTATTTTTAGAGGCATACATGTGGTGAGAAAAATCCCCACAGCATGGTGCCGTGGCTATGGAACAGACAGAAACCAGGTACTGTCTGAGATGTTCAGAATACAGTTCTTACTGTTAAGAGATCAATTCATGCAATCAACAGTGAAGAAGTGAGAGTTAAAACTAGCCAAATGGCAGAGGTAAAAGTCTGAGTCATTACACATATACTTAATCCTTTTTCCTTGAGGGTTCTGCTTTGATCAATTTATCTCAAAGCGGCATCTCATTCAATATTTGTAATTACCTGATTCTGCACAGATATCTTTCCTTATAGGAATACCAAGTTTTGAACAAATTATGTTTTCTGCTTTAATAAGGGCTGTTATTTAGTTGCTAAGTCATATCCAACTCTTTTGCAATCCTAAGGACTGTAGTCTACCAGGCTCCTCTGTCCATGGGATTTTCCAGGCAAGAATACGGGAGTGGCTTTCCTTCTTCATGGTATCTTCCCCACCCCGGGATCGAACCTATGTGTCTGTCCTATATTGCAGGTGGATTCTTTACCACTGAGCCACGTAGGAATCCTGGAATAAGGATAATGGACATTAAACAACTTTCCCATGATCTCAAGACAAGTCTCTGTAATGGCAATCAAAATGTTCAGGCTTCTCATAGTAATTTTGTATCTGTGAATTATATATGTAAGAGACATTTTCCAGGGCAGTTGAGAAACAAATAGAAGAGAGACACAATTAGTAAGTGCATCTACTTGTGGGGGAGTTAACAGTACTGAGGAATAGCTTGCCAAGGATACCAGGAAAGGATGGACAAAGAGAAGGAAACCAACTTGACTTTTCCAACTGTTAAAGGTAACTATAATTAAATTTGCAAAAGGATGACAAGCATAATCATAGTAAAAAATAGTGTTAATTAGCTGGTAGTTAACTAAGATCATTAGTTAGCTAATTAGTTAAAGGTATCCAGTACCATTACTTCATGACAAACAGAAGGGGAAACAATTGAAATAGTGACAGACTTTACTTTCTTGGGCTAAAAATCACTGCAGCAATTAAATTAAGACACTTTCTCCTTGGAAGAAAAGCTATGACCAACCTAGACAGCATATGAAAAACAGAGACAATACTTTACCAACAAAGGTCCATCTAGTCAAAGTTATGGTTTTTCCAGTAGTCATGTATGGATGTGAGAGTTGGTCTACAAAGAAAGCTGAGTGCAGAAGAATTGATGCTTTTGAACCGTGGTGTTGGAGAAGACTCTCGAGAGTCCCTTGGACTGCAAGGAGATCAAACCAGTCCATCCTAAAGGAAATCAGTCCTGGGTGTTCTTTGGAAGGATTGATGCTGAAGCTGAAGTTTCAATACTTTGGCCACCTGATGCAAAGAACTGACTCATTGAAAAGACCCCGATGCTGGGAAAGATTGAAGGTGGGAAAAGAAGGGGATGACAGAGGATGAGCTGGTTGGATGGCATCACCAACTCTATGAATATGAATGTAAGCATGTTTAGGGAGATGGTATGGAGAAGGAAATGGCACCCCACTCCAGTATTCTTGCCTGGAGAATCCCAGGGACAGAGGAGCCTAGTGGGCTGCCGCCTCTGGGGTCACACAGAGTCAGACACGACTGAAGCGACTTAGCAACAGCAGCAGCAGCAGGGAGATGGTAATGGCTAGGGAAGCCTTGCATGCTGCAATCCATGGCTTCACAAAGAGTCAGACAAGACTGAGTGACTGAACTGAACTCAACTGGGGTAAGACTGGCAGATTCAGATTATGCCAGAATGCCCTGAATACTAACAGAGTATCCAGAATTCGGCTTGCAAAAATACATCCCACTCTGAATGGTCTTTGAGGTGGAAACATACAAAATAAGGCAAAGGAAGGCAAACAAACTTACTTTCAAGCCTTAATTCCTTGTAAGGAGTTTTGGTTGCCTCGATTGGATAGTAGAACTATAAATACTTCAAATTCATTTATGCATATATCTCAGGATATAGTTAATTTGCTGAGTGTTTTTGGACTAGCCTGTGGTTTCAAATTAAAGAACATTAAAGATACAACATACAGGACTGAATTCTAGGGAAATATAATCCAGAATGCCTAATATAGAGTCTATGTAAGCCTCCGCTTTTCTTAGCTCCCTGGTAATTTTGATTTCTAACTAATTTCGGCAACCATTGCATAGACCCTTTAATTGAGTGCAGTGATTCTATTTCTTTCTTTCTTTTTTTTTGATTCTATTTCTAACAGAAATGGCCTAATCCACATAGCAGGACTCCTAGTGGATGGTGTGTTGTTACTGTCCGTGTAACATATGTATCCCTGATATGAGCTGAGAAATGTGTGTGTGTGTGTCTGTGGTTTGCCCTAAAGGAAAGGTCATCTGTCAATCCACTGACTCCTCCCAGACAGAGGAGGATGTCTGTTTTGAACAATGCTTTATACTAGGATTGATTAACAATGACAACAGTAATCAAAATACAAGGGAAATATAGATACTGTAACTGAGGAACCCATTAAGACCACCGAGGCTTCAGAGGGAAGAAGTGACTTTCACTCGTGAGAGGAAATAAATGTTCATGTGCAGGAGAGATATTTTGCAATACAACTGAGAGAGGAATGGAAGCAGCGTGAGACAGATACATACTCATGAGCTTAGTTCATTGTGGGAGGCGATGATCCTTTAAATAAGCAGGGTGTGCTTTCAGAACTTGTAATGAATTTCAACTTTAGACAGTTAACAGAACTGGGAATTAACTTACTTCAGGAAGGAGGTATCCTGTGAGTTCAGCCTTTAAAGATGGCATGTGTGAGCAGAATGGAGTTTACATTCTGTACTACAAATATAGAGACTGCAGATGGTCAAATATCTTATCCACAAAATAGAATTCAAGAATTTAAGCTTCCCAAGCATTTCCCATTAATTCTACCACTGTTAATATAAATTGCTCTTAATGAGTTTTAAAATTAGAAATTTTGAAGGGGAAATACATTCTTCTATTGGTAGTGCAAAAAGGAAGGCTTTGGGAAATACACAGACTGTACAGTATTAATTTACTTTCATTGTCCGAAAATTAACAATATCGTTGTTACTCTCACTGTGCAATTCTTAAAAACAATATTACACAAGGCTTTCATGTTTACACTACTTGTTGTTGTTGTTCAGTCACTAAGTCATGTCCGAGTCTTTGGGACCCCATGAACTGCAGCGCACCAGGCTTCCCAGTCCTTCACTAGCTCCCAGAGTTTGCCCAGACTTAAGTCTACTGAGTCAGTGATGCCATCCAGCCACCTCATCCTGTCACCCTCTTTTCCTCTTGCCCTCAATCTTTTCCAGCATCTAAATACTTTATAAAATACCCACCTAACTCGCTTTCACCTTTGGATGCATTTTCCATTTTTCAGGTCCTCTTTATAACACGTGCCCAGAAATACTCCGACCTCCATTGCTCCTCTTGCACTGTTTAGATTACATTTTGAAGAAACATGGTAAGTTTTCCTGAATGAAGATATGCAAAGAAAGCTCATTCATATCTTGGTTTAATGTTTAAAACAAAAGCAGACTTTAGAATTCCCTCTGCAAAGAAGCTGCCCAGAAATCTTGGACCTTTTGTCTAAAAGGGTAATAAATTTCTGACGTACAAAACTGAACATTGGATGAAGGGTCTGTATTCTCCCAGGAGTCTATTTCGTTACTCAGGAGCTACAGAAGAGCATCCTATGTCTGTCATGAATACCCTCACCATACAGTTCTAATGCTTATACAAAACCTCTAGAAACCCCTAAGATTTTAGCTATCATTCTATTTCTACTCTCCAAACTAACTTCAGTCTTTCAAAGTTATCCCTCATACTTTATTAAGTCTCCCTTCTTTGCCTCATGTTCTCTGGAAACTTTTACCTCCATCATCTCTTTCTTCTTTATTTTATTTAATACTTAATTTTCTATTCTCTCCCTTGCTGATTTTTTTTAAACCTCTGCTTGATGAGCCAGAGATTAAATTTAAACTTAGTCCATCCTCCTTCCCATCTTTCTAGAACTTCAGTATAAACGGAATCGCTACAAGCCATGGGGAAATCATGTCAACCTATTTTTCCTCCTCAGGTTGACATGTCCCGTGTTTCCATTGTGTGTGCTCAGTTGTGTCCAACCCCGTGGACTGTGGTCCTGCAGGCTCCTCCGTCCATGGGTCTTCCCAGGGAAGAATGCTGGAGTGGATTGCCATTTTCCTCTCCAGGGGATCTTCCAGACCCAGGGACTGAACCCTCGTCCCTGTGTCTCCTGTATCGGCAGGCAGGTTCCATGTCAACTGCACCACCGGGGAAGCCCATGACTTGAGCCCCGTCTGCAGTGCCCACCTAACTCATTTTCCCTTTTGGACACGTTTTCCGTTATTCATGTCTTCTGCATAACACCTGCCCCAAAGTACTCTGACCAGTGCTCCTCCTGCAGTGTTTCAATTCCAACAGCTCTTGTATTTTACTGAACTCCATAATTTTGGTGTTTTGTACCCTGTATGTATATAACTTTTTATCATTTAAATCATTTTCTTACATAAATTTGTGTGGCAGGTACTATCTTCCCCAATTATCAGACAGAAAAACTGAGGCTAGATGAGCTGATCCCAATTTTTAGGCTAAAGATGGAATAGGCAACATTTGGATCCAGGTGTTCTAACTTCAAGCCCTAAACATTTAGTTTGATGCCAAAATATTGTATAAATATCATCCATTCAGGGTCTTATTTTCATTTTTATTAATTTCAAATTAGAATAAAATTTATCTAGCAGAAGTTATCATGTCTTACACGTATTCTAGACAAGGAATACTAAATATACAGCACATTTCCCACTACTTTCTTATTAACTGTCTCATTGAATGGAATGGCAGCCCACTCCATTATTCTTGCCTGCAGAGTTCTATGGACAGAGGAGCCTGGTGCATTACAGTGCATGGAGTCGCAAAGAGTCAGACATGACTGAAAGACTATCATTTACTATAAATTATCATTTCATCTTACTTATATGATGCAGAGTCTATTTCACCTCATTTCCCCAATGTAAGTTTTGTTTCTATTCTTCAGTCTCAGAAGAGGAAAGCATACAAATATTTCCCCAGATATAATGAGAAAGATGAATACTTTCTGCTTGGCTTAAAAGGATGGCCTCTGAGCCAATCCTTCCTGATAATCTCATCTGGAAAATCACTGGGAAGATGAGACCAGTAGATGGCTCTCTAATTCCTGAGTTACAAAGGAGAATGAAGCTAACACATTTGGCTACTGGGGAACAGATTTGATTCGATTGCACCAATGACAGGAATAAACTCCATGCACACTTGCTGAAATGGGACACTCTCTGCTGTTTTGTCACGTCCCTTAAAATGAGAAAGCTATTCCTGACCCTCCTCGTCCTTGACAAGTTCCAGAGATAGTTGAAGGCATCAGCACCAGCATGAAAGACAATTTGTTCAGCCCTGGATGGAACACTGGCTTTATCAATGCAGAGCAGGTTCTTCCCCAGGATTTCAGTCTACCAGGAGCCCTGGAACTAATAGCGAAAAACGGATACAGCTCTGTTGGTCAGGTGGCAGCCAGTTGCCTGTCACAGTGTGACATCTTATGTCACTGCACAAATGTAGGACTTGTTTATTTTTACTAAGATGGAGCTGGAAGGCAAGGAATTTAGAGACATGAGATACAGGGAGAAAAAAAGCAACAATATTTCAATTTCTCCTTATAGACATTTCTTTTAAAAGCGTAATGTCTACTCAGTTTTCAGAGCTTCTCCCGTGTCTGCTGATTTTTTTTTTAATAACCAGCTTAAGATAATCAAAATGCCATAAAGGCATATTAGGGGTGGTATATTTTATTCCCCTTCAATAGCACTATGCTTTTCTTGTCTTGAAATGAAAAGTTTAAATACAAAGAAAACAGCATTTTTAAAGTATTGGCCAAACTATATCGCAGTTCTGAAAAGAAAGGAAGAAAAATCATGTCTCTGCATATGCAGGGATGTGCCTGTATAAACATGCTTGTGTACGTACGTGGTTCTAAGCCTTTACGGGTGATTTGTTCCCTTGTTCAGAGATCATTACAACTCTATTACATGTGGTACATTCTGCCGCTCCTTTACGTAAGTCAACTTTTGAAAAGCCTCTAAACAGTCCTCAGATCAGATCAGTGGCTCAGAAGTGTCCGACTCTTTGCGACCCCATGAATCACACCACGCCAAGCCTCCCTGTCCATCACCAACTCCCAGAGTTGACTGAGACCCACATCCATCGAGTCAGTGATGCCATCCAGCCATCTCATCCTCTGTCGTCCCCTTCTCCTCCTGCCCCCAATCCCTCCCAGCATCAGAGTCTTTTCCAATGAGTTAACTCTTCGCATGAGGTGCCCAAAGTACTGGAGTTTCAGCTTTAGCATCATTCCTTCCAAAGAAATCCCAGGGCTGATCTCCTTCAGAATGGACTGGTTGGATCTCCTTGCAGTCCAAGGGACTCTCAAGAGTCTTCTCCAACACCACAGTTCAAAAGCATCAATTCTTTGGCACTCAGCCTTCTTCACAGTCCAACTCTCACATCCATACATGACCACTGGAAAAACCATAGCCTTGACTAGACTGACCTTTGTTGGCAAAGTAATGTCTCTGCTTGTTAATATGCTGTCTAGGTTGGTCATAACTTTCCTTCCAAGGAGTAAGCGTCTTTTAATTTCATGGCTGCAGTCACCATCTGCAGTGATTTTGGAGTCCAGAAAAATAAAGTCTGACACTGTTTCCACTGTTTCCCCATCTATTTCCCATGAAGTAATGGGACTGGATGCCATGATCTTCATTTTCTGAATGTTGAGCTTTAAGCCAACTTTTTCACTCTCCACCTTCACTTTCATCAAGAGGCTTTTGAGTTCCTCTTCACTTTCTGCCATAAGGGTGATGTCATGTGCATATCTGAGGTTATTGATATTTCTCCCAGCAATCTTGATTCCAGCTTGTGTTTCTTCCAGTCCAGCATTTCTCATGATGTACTCTGCATTTAAGTTAAATAAGCAGGGTGACAATATACAGCCTTGACATACTCCTTTTCCTATTTGGAACCAGTCTGTTGTTCCATGTCCAGTTCTAACTGTTGCTTCCTGACCTGCATGCAAATTTCTCAAGAGGCAGGTCAGGTGGTCTGGTATTCCCATCTCTTTCAGAATTTTCCACAGTTTATTGTGATCCACACAGTCAAAGGCTTTGGCATAGTCAATAAAGCAGAAATAGATGTTTTTCTGGAACTCTCTTGCTTTTTCCATGATCCAGCGGATGTTGTCAATTTGATCTCTGGTTCCTCTGCCTTTTCTAAAACCAGCTTGAACATCAGGAAGTTCACGGTTCACATATTGCTGAAGCCTGGCTTGGGGAATTTTGAGCATTACTTTACTAGCATGTGAGATGAGTGCAGTTGTGCGGTAGTTTGAGCATTCTTTGGCATTGCCTTTCTTTGGGATTGGAATGAAAACTGACCTTTTCCAGTCCTGTGGCCACTGCTGAGTTTTCCAAATTTGCTGGTATATTGAGTGCTGCACTTTCACAGCATCATCTTTCAGTATTTGAAATAGCTCAACTGGAATTTTATCACCTCCACTAGCTTTGTTCATAGTGATGCTTTCTAAAGCCCACTTGACTTCACGTTCCAGCATGTCTGGCTCTATGTCAGTGATCACACCATTGTGATTATCTGGGTCATGAAGATCTTTTTTGTACAGTTCTTCTGTGTATTCTTGCCATCTGTTTTTAATATCTTCTGCTTCTGTTAGGTCCATACCATTTCTGTCCTTTATCGAGCCAATCTTTGCATGAAATGTTCCTTTGGTATCTCTGATTTTCTTGAAGAGATCTGTAGTCTTTCCCATTCTGTTGTTTTCCTCTATTTGCATTGATCGCTGAAGAAGTCTTTCTTATCTCTTCTTGCTATTCTTTGGAACTCTGCATTCAGATGTTTATCTTTCCTTTTCTCCATTTCTTTTCGCTTCTCTTCTTTTCAAAGCTATTTGTAAGGCCTCCTAGCAGAAGATAAATATGTGTCCTGTCAGAATTTACTTCTTCATGTTTTGAGATGTGGTTCATTCCAATATCACTTCTCTCAAATAAGACAGGGGAAGCCCAAGATGCTGTCTTTGGAAAAATCTGCATGAACAGGTTAGGAATTCCTGAACGTGGTCTCTCATGGGCGGACTATGAAACTTCTGCCTAGCTTCCACGCTCACAGTTACTTTATGCAATGCTGAAAGGCTCTGAACACATATGACTTGAATGAAAGTAGAACTATACATATTTGAGGTTTGGAGTGACACAGCCAACTAACCATTCATATAGATAATTTCAGTGGCTAGGGCACAGCAGTGCTATTTAACATAGCTCACCGACCTCATAAGGTTTGAATATGACATGAATGATCACAATAAGCCATTCTCAGTTGTTTCTGTGCAATTTGAGGTTCCTGAATATTCCAGGTCTCTCTAGGATAGAGGAATCTGATCTGAAACAGGAATGGACACCACAGGATATCGAGTCTGCATTTTAACCAGAGCTCATGTAGCCTAGCCTCCTTTGCCTGAAATTCCAAAAGCCCACATCTTGGATTCAGCTTCCTTAACCACTGAGATTATGAGCAATGAAATCAGCCACTGTGTGCATCAATTTGTCAAATTTCAAATCCATGAAATATGAAAATGAATAGTATTTATCTTAAAAAATTCATATAAGCATCATCATTTTACAAAGCTTTTAACTCTTTGGAGGAAAGGACATTTCTATTTTCCTTCTTTGTATACTGTTACTTTTCACTGCTTTATTTTTATCATTTTCACAGAAGTGAGTGGATAAGCCCAGATTCTCCAGTCTTCTGATTATTTATACAGCAGGGGATTTGATGAACACCCCTTGTGTTTATGGAAAACTGTGTGTCATGTGGATAAAGTGAACTTTACTCAAGTTTGAACTGTTGTAGGGACTCAGGGTGGATAGAAAATACTCTAAATATATGACAAAGTGGATTATTCTTCTTTTTGACTTGTAGTATATCTGGGAAAGCCAGGAACTAAGGAGGGTGACAGAAAAGATAGAGGGAGAAAAAAGCTCATATTTGTTCATCTTCTATTTATAGAACAACTTAAAATGAAACCAGTGCTTACGATTTGCTTACAATGCCCGACAAGACTTTTAGTTACTCCCATTATTGAAAATTACACCCCTTATAGGAGAAGTCATAGCAGGTGGTGCTGAGCTAGCGTAACATCATTTGTGGAAATACCTGTCTACGTATCCTGGAACTGATGACTAACCCTGGAAGCCCAGGACATTTATCAGTCCATGTCCTAAAGAGGGAGATGCCCAAAGTGAGGGTCTGCTATCTCCCTCGGGGTTAGTAAGAAAAGGCTCTGTGCCCTAACCTTCACTCATCCTTTGCCCTCCCAGACCTGAAAAGGTTGAGAATAGAGGGAATCTCTTATAAATCAACTATACCTCAATATTTCTTTTTTAAGATTGAGAAAATAATAGGGGGGGGGGTTCAGATTGGAGAGGCATTGAGCTGAGGAATACTAGGGCTTCCCCTCTGACCCTGACAGGAAACAGCTGAAGATTGCCGTATCTAGTGAGGGCGGCGTGCATGTGTTCTTAGTCGCTCAGTCACATACAACTCTTTGCGACTCCAAGGACTGCAGCCCACCCAGTTCCTCTGTCCATGAGGATTCTCCAGGGTGGAGAGGGTGGCCATGCTCTCCTCCAGGGGAATCTTCCCAGCCCAGGGGCTGAACCCAAGTCTCCCGTACTACAGGTAGATTCTTCACAGCATGAGCCACCAGGGAAGCCCATAGCTACGGAGGACAGCACCAAAAGAGCCGCTTTACAGACATGGAGGGTGCTTGCAAGTGTTGTCTCCTTCCCATAGCGGGTATCACTTTTGGTAGTAAACTTTTTTTTTTTTTTTTTCTGCAGCGAAGTGATCTAGGGAAAAGAGATCTGAGGAGGAAATGCCTGATCATAGAGAGGGGGCCACAGTGAAAATTCCAGTATTTTCACATTTTGTTCTGTCAAAATTGTCTGTGTATTCTGTGTGACCCAACAGATACAGTAGGAGATAGTTTAGCCACTAACCCACCCATATGGTAACTCAGCATTTTGGGATCACCAAAATGCTACGAGTGATCCCACTGAAAAACAGGAAGCTAGGGATAGGTGGGGTGAAGGGGAACTCTGCCATATAGAATGCCACCCAAGAGCTTGCTTACAAACATTCGTTCTTAGGGTCCAAGATGGAGCTGACATGAGATACAAGCAGCAAGGATGGAGATGTGCTTCTTTGTTGCCTGTGCTGGGTCTTCATGCTGCACACAGGCTTTCTCTGGCTGCAGTACCACGGGCTTCTCATTGCAGCTGTGGAGCAGCTCGTCATGCAGCATGGGCTCTAGGGTGTGCGGGCTTCAGTATTTATTGGCACACAGGATTAGTTGCCCTGAGGCCTGGGGGCTCTTCCTAGACCAGGGATCGAAGTTGTGTCTCCTGTATTGGCAGGTGGATTCTTTACCACTGAGCCACTAGGGAATCCTGAGATGTGAGTATTGAATTCAACTAGTCTCCATTCTTAGTAGCTCTACACTATAGAGAAACTATGAGACTGGCCCAAGAAATCAATAACAATCCAAAAAAAAAAAAAGAAAAAAAAGGAAGAAGAAGAAGAAGGGGAGATCCCTTGTGACTCATTGTAGATAGTGGTAAAAAAAAATTTTTTTTTAAGTATTTCAAGCTTTCCTCCCACCCCCTATTCCCACCATGTACAAGGCATGTAACGAACTACTGTATGAGGAGTTACCCATGGCCATGATCCTTAAAAGCACATGAGTAATGGGGACACTGACTCTTCATTTATTTTGATATCCCAATGTCCTGTTCCCCGCTCTAAATGTCAATGTCTCATTAATGTACATGAGTGTTTTTAGATATTTGCAATGATAAAGTGACTGGCTTACATGATACCAACCAGCATACTGATTTTATAACCTATTTTGCTTAAATATTATTTTTGCTTCTAGGCAACTCGTAAATTGAGAACAGATTTTTGCCAAGGCAATGAGTGACTGAGCCATAGTGATGTCACTTGCTCATGTGATTCCTATTACAACTTTCAGAGATTTCACAGCTGAGTATTCCCCACCATCTTCCTCAGTTCTTCCTTGAGCCCAGCATTTTTGTATCTCCCTCTCTCTCTCTCTCTGGCAAACCAGTTTGAAAAGAATCGGGACTCCCGGGGTGAGGTGGAGAGGTGGAAGACAGAGAACTGCTGTTAAATAAATTAGAAATTGTTGAGAAAGGAGATTTTTCCTGCAAAGTGATTGCACTTACCACTGGAATGTCTTTAAAGGGGGTATTTAAGAATGCATTTTTGCTTCACGTGTATGTCAAAGTGTGGCCTGTCCCCTGCCACTCTTAAACAAGGGGAGGAAAGGAAAAGAGCAAGGGAAGTTCTGAAAATAGGTGACAAGTACTTTAAAGGCGTCTGCCTGTCTTCCCCAGTCAGCAAGCAGTGGACGAGATGGCGGCCACGCAGAGGTCCACCTCCAGTCTTCATGATGACGGCACATTTTTACCCAGCTTGCTACTCCCACATAGAAAATACGCCAGCCCTCACAGACAAATAATTTGGTTAAACATGATCACTCAGACTGCTCGTTTTCGGCAAATAAGAGACATGTCATTCTCTCAGCCTGAAACATGGCTTACTTTACTTGTTCTCTCTTCAAAAAGAAACAAAACAAAACAAAACAAAAAAACTAACATGCTATTCATATACTTTAAATTTATTTTTGTTTATGGTATGCACATATGCTATACATTATTTAAAACCCTCATCTTAGAAACCTAGCCCTCAGAATATAATTTTTGACAGTAATATTGGGTGAGAAGGTAGTCATTTCCCATTTCGAATGTTGTGGAAATTCTTATAAGGAACATGCCTATTTCTCTAAATAAAACAAGATGCCATTCTCGGAAACCGACTCTTCTTTAGGGCTGAGGAAATGAACCACAGATTTTGGAGTTCTGCAAAGAATGGGCTAATGATAACCAATCAGATTTGTGTGCAAATTACATGTGATCTGTGTAGGCAGATACAACTGAAAAGATACTGTGAAAGTCAAGAATCTTAGCTAAATTGATAACTCAAATAAATACATATTTTCAAATACAAGACTCTTAAACACAGAGTTTTAGTCAAGCATGACCAAATTTTTCTCGAGGCCCATCCAACTTGTAACTTTATTTTTATGGTTTTTTCATACAATTTGGAAACCACGCTCCATTCTCCTGAGCCATGCCTTCTTCCTCTGGGTTTGTAATTTCCACTAACTATACCTCTGCATTCAATAAGAAGGTAGGTGAGAAAAGGCAAGCAGTGTTGGCTAGAAAGTCTTCTGTAAGGCTTCATTATAGTTTCCAGTCCACATTGCTACCAGGAAAATGATGAACAGACAGAATTCTGCAAACAGTTTAACCAACTAATACTTCCATCTTCAGAAATCTGCAGTGATAAATATTGTATAGATGTAGGAGTCATGTAGATACTGAGTTTTGCAAAATGCACACATTTGAAGTTCAAAATAAAAAAAATAAAATAAAATTCACCTTCAAATTATCTTTCTCCCAGCACGACTAGATGTTAGCATTTCTGGGGTGAAAGGCCATGTAGATTTTCTCACATTCCAATTAGGTCTGACCTTTAGGTTGATACATTTCTAAGGATACACTTATTTTATATATAACTTGATATATTATTTTTTGTGTGATTTAGAAAAAAAATATTTCTAGAAAAATTTTTCTTTTATTATACCATAACCAGAAATTGGCTCTCTACCATACTACTTCTTCAAAGCTAAATAATGTAGACAATTTACTTAGAAGGTGAAAGATACATAATAAAACAGTGAGTAGCATATAAATATTTTAGGGCCAGATTTCTGCTACTTGTTAGTGGACCATGGCTAAGCTTTTTTAGCTTTGTTATGCCTTAGTTTGCTTAATTATGTAATGGATGATAATTATACCTAAACCAATCAATCATAAGTAAATCAACCCTGAATATTCACTGGAAGGACTGATGCTGAAGCTGAAGCTTCAATACTTTGGTCACCTGATATGAAGACCCAACTCACTGGAAAAGACTCTGATGCTGAGAAACATTGAGAACAGGAGGAGAAGAGGGCAACAGAAGATAAGATGGTTGGATGGCATCATTGACTCAATGGACATGAGTTTTAGCAAACTCTGGGAATTGGTGAAGGGCAAGGAAGCCTGGTGTGCTGTAGTCCGTGGGGTCACAAAGAGTCAGACACGACCGAGCTACCGAACAACAATGAGCATGAAAGAAGAGGAATAAATAGGACTAAAAGGCTGTTAAGAGGAATAAATGATTAGTATTTGTAAAGAATTTATAACTATACTTGGCACATAGTAAGAGCTACAAAAGTGTTTGCCAAACCATTAAATAATGCATTTAGTAAATACTTATTGAATAGCTAAATTGGTTACTTTTTAAATTAAGTACTCTTAAAAGGAGGAAATAAATTGTAGAATTCAGTCAGTACACTTTGATAAAGCATGATTTTCTCTGATATAACCTAACTCTTTCAGCCACATATATAGGCACAGGCTCCTCTGAGTCATGTTTGGTCTGCTGCTGCTAAGTCGCTTCAGTCTTTTCCAACTGTGTGCGACCCCATAGACGGCAGCCCACCAGGCTCCCCCATCCCTGGGGTTCTCCAGGCAAGAACACTGGAGTGGGTTGCCATTTCCTCCTCCAGTGCATGGAAGTGAAAAGTGAAAGTGAAGTCTCAGTCGTGTCCGACTCTAGCGACCCCATGGACTGCAGCCTACCAGGCTCCTCCGTCCATGGGGTTTTCCAGGTAAGAGTACTGGAGTGGGGTGCCTAGAGGGCTCTCAAAAGACAATGAGCACTACCACAAAATGCTTATTTCTGTGACACACTTCTCAGCCTCTTAACCTTCATACAGATATGGTTAAAACTACAACACCGAAGTATAATATTTCTATTTGCATAAATTGCATAAATACATTCTCTGAGACCAGAACATCATCCAAATACATTTCTTCATTGGGAATACTGTTTGTAGAGTAAACGACTTATGTTATCACTGCTGTTATTGTTAATGGGCATTTATTCACTCTAGAGTGTACTTTCATTGTTAAAAAAATAAGGTTCTCAAAATAGTCACCACACAAAATTTTCTCTCTTCTACATATTAAGTGAGCATTTTTAACTAGCTAATAATTATCTTCATTTTTTTCCCTGGTTTCCTCTAAAGGTATTGTGGCCTAGAAATATACTAAGCCCACTGTCATTGATGTAAAGAACTTTAAATGCAAATAAAGCTATTTTATGTCATAACAAAAGGAATGGTGAAGAGGAAGCCTCTTTTGGAAATTTAAGGGAAGCCAATATAGGAAAGTATGTGAAACTAATCACATTGGCTTTTGGAGCATGGCATTTTTGGACTTGGATTCCAGTGTTATGAACTATGAGAACTTGGGCTCTGTTCTTTTATTTCCCCATCTGTAAAATGGCAATGAAAACATCCACCATGTAGGAATATTAAGGGGATTAAGAACTGCTTGGTGTAGGGACTGGCACGTAGTCAAGGAGCATTTTTGTTTCAGATAGCTGTTAAATTAATCAAGACAGCCAATCACATGTTATAAGCCCCCTGAGGACAAGTACCACATACCCCACCAAGCACACTGAGTACCCAATAAAATAACCATTGATTGGCAGGCAGGGCAAACATCTGCTTCCAAAAAGATTACAGAATAAATCAACTGGATGTATAGGTAGTTCATGAAACACTGAGCTAGCTTGAGCAGTATTACCACTGAAGTCTAGACCTGCTGAGCTTCAGTGTTATTCACTGGATAGAGAGATTTGCCTTTATTTTGATCAACATTTCAGTATTAATTCGAGGTGACCTGGAAAGAAAGACAAAAAATGATGGATATCAGTTTGTAACAGTATACAAATCATGATAGATGACAGGATCTTGAAAACTCTTCCTTGAATGTGTTAACTAATAAAATCTGTTTTAATATTTGAGGCATTTCCTGAACTTCAGTTAGCACAAACAATTTTTTAATTGTATAATTTGATTTTTCTCTTCTCTTAAATTTTATATCATGGAAGTCAGGACTGTTTTAGAAATCTCTATACTTGGTTTTTTTGGAGTTGCATGAAGCTCAATGTGGTTGAGCAGAGTCCTTCTTTAATAGACGCCTCCTATAGAGGAAAAGCTGTTTGTTTTATATAAAGGGAATATATCTGCTATTTTCTGCCCTATCCATTTGCAGAGCTGGACATAACTTGAACATCATGTATATGTTTCCATTTTTATTCTTGAACAAGCTGTTGTACCAGAGAGTGAGTCACGGTAAGAAGGCCTGGCTTACCCTGAAGGAACATTATTTAGAAATCTAAAAGGCTTAGACTGAGGATATGAAACGGCCAATTGTGAAAAAAAAGTTCTTTTATTTATACATTTTTCACTTTGTTAAAATTATGCAAAGTAACATTTATAAATCTTTGATTGTGACTAAACACAGGAGTGTAACTAAATACAGGTATCACATATTACCATAGTTTTCTCTTTCTGGTTATTTCTTGGGAGATTATAATGCTGGGAATAAAGCTGGGAAATGTGGGCTTCTGTGATACTCCATCTTATTATCTCTTATTGGATCTCACTCTTAGAATTAAATCCATATTATTATTTATTTAATTTTAGAAAAGCAAACTAAACAATGCTTCATAGTACATTGTATTGGTCTATTTACTCATTTTTTTAATGTCTTGCTTTCTTCAGCATATCAGAGTGCAGCCTGCCCATCATTAGAAGCTCTATTTGGTTTGACTGCTATTTAAACAATGTTAGGCAATAAAATGTGAGTTTAGAGAAAAATGATAATTGGTACAGACTGTAAATATTTAAACTGAAAATCAGACTTCAGAACCACTGATCGGTATCTCTGAGAACTGTATCTGAGAAGTTTATTGATAAAAATTTTGGTAGAAATTTTGAAGAAAGACATTTTCAGATAAATCTTACAAATTATAAACATTAATTTAACAACAAGAAAAAAAAGAGCTTGATGAAAAAAAAAAAAATTGAGCAAAAGGCCTGAACAGAGACTTAGGCAAAGATGTACAGATTGTCAAGCAAGCTTATGAAAGTATGCACAACGTCATATGGGAATTTGCATCAAGGACATGCAAATCAAAAGGAAAAGAACAATAAGATACCACTACACACCAATTAGAACAGCTGGAATTCGGAACATTGCCAATACCAAGTGCTGGTGAGGGTGCAGAGCAACAGAAATGATCAGTCATTGCTGGAAGCAATTCAAAATGGTATAGCCGCTTTGGAAGACATTTTAGTGACTTCTTAGGAAACCAAACATACTCTTACCATATGATCCTGCAATAAGCCTCCTTAGCATTTATCTAAAGGAGCTGAAAACTTATGTCCACACACAAACCTGATATAAATGAATGTTTATGTCCTCTTCATTCATAACTGTCCAAACTTGAAAACAGCTAAGATGCCCTTTAGCAGATGAGGGATAAATTAACAATGGTACATCCAAGCAATTAGTGCTATATTGATTAGCACTAAAAAATAAATGAGTTATCAAGCCCCGGAAAGACATGTAGGGTACTTAAATGCATATTACAAAGTGAAAGAAGCCAGTCTGAAAAGGCTGTGCACTGTATAAATTCAAGCATAAGCTGTATTGGAAAAGGCAAAACTACGGAGACAGTAAAGAGATCAGTGGTTGCGGCGAGGGGTTGGCAATGAGGGCAGGATGAACAGGTGGAGCATGCAGAGTTTGGGGGCCAATGAAACTGCTTTGTATGATGCTACAGTGATGGATATGTGTAATTAAATAGCTTTCAAAATCCATAACATATACAGCACCAAGAATGAAGCCTAATGTAAACGACGGAGTTCGGATGATTATGACGTGTCACTGGAAGGTTCCTCTATTACAACAGTGTACCGCTCTGGTGAGAGATGTTAATACCAGGAGAGGCTGTGATTGTGTGGGAGTAGGAAGCATATGGAAAATCTCTGCACCTTCCACACTTTTCTTTGTGAACCTAGAACTGTTCTAAAAATAGTCTACCTGAGAAAATTATTGAGGCTCATTCTAAAATAATTTATAGAAGATATAGGGAAAATTCTGAACATTTCACTACATGTTTGAGGCTCTCAAAGCTCTTGCAAATATTTATAATAATCTTTAAGTCTGCTTAATCAATGCAATTTAAATATTCATTCACATCCTGATTTATTCACGAAATATTTATTGATGCCTGTCTGTGATGAATCAAGAGATTGCATCTGCCCTAACTGACAGTGCTGGGGGAGAAACATACCATTAAATAATCATAAAGGAGTGTCACAAGATTGATTTTAAATGCATATATCATTATGAAAGCATAATGGAGAAATATGCACATCTTCCATAATTGAGAAGTCAAGGAATTTTATCTGGAGGCTGTGACACAGGTGAATTGTGACTCATAAGATGCAACAGCCATTGAAAAGATATGGCCATGACGATCTTACTTCTGATGGAGTGACTCTCAGGTAACAAAAGCCCTTGATTTGGCTCTGTATTTTTTAGTGCAGTTTTATTGTGTGTGTGTGTGTGTTTCATTTCTAGAATAATCCTTCACAGAAGCAGTGATGAAGCCAGAGATGAGAAATGAAGTGAAAAACTTTTGTAAATTCTCTACTGCACAACCAGAAAAGAGAGATTAAGTGACTTGGTCTCTTTTAGTAGTTTTAATTCAGAAAAGGCAATGGCACCCCACTCCAGTACTCTTGCCTGGAAAATCCCATGGATGGAGCAGGCTGGTAGGCTGCAGTCCATGGGGTTGAGAAGAGTCTGGCGCGACTGAATGACTTCACTTTGAATTTTCACTTTCATGCATTGGAGAAGGAAATGGCAACCCACTCCAGTGTTCTTGTCTGGAGAATCCCAGGGATGGGGGAGCCTGGTGGGCTGCCATCTATAGGGTTGCACAGAGTCAGACACAACTGAATCAACTTAGCAGCAGCAGCAGTAGTTTTAATTGGACTTAGGCTTTTTACAGAAGCACACGGAGGCAACCATTCATAGACACAGAGCTTGCAAAGCATTTAGAATAATTGTATTAAAATCACCTAAACACAGATACTGCTTCTTGGACCAATGTCTAGTCTGAACTTCATCGAAACACTCAGTGAATGATCCTCCAAGTGGGGAAGGTCCAGATGGTGGCTTAGAGCTTCCTTTGAGCTCTGGAAGGGTTGCCTTAGAAATATCCAAGTCATCTTTTCCAACATCTGTATTGGGTTACTTACATTACTATGAGTGACGTGGCTAAGGAGGGATTGGGGAATAGCATTGTGTTCTACTTGCCCAGATGTCATGCTTGACCCAAATACTCTCTTTCACTTCTGTAATATCTAGACACAAGATGTCCTTTAAAATATTCACACCTAATATCAATAACCTCAGATATGCAGATGACACCACCCTATGGTAGAAAGTGAAGAAGAACTGAAGAGCCTCTTGATGAAATTGAAATAGGACAGTGAAAAGTTGGCTTAAAGCTCAACATTCAGAAAACTAAGACCATGGCATCTGGTCCCATCACTTCATGGCAAATAGATGGGGAAACAGTGGAAACAGTGGCTGATTTTATTTTTCTGGGCTCCAAAATCACTGCAGATAGTGATTGCAGCCATGAAATTAAAAGATGCTTACTCCTTGGAAGGAAAGTTATGACCAACGTAGACAGCATATTGAAATGCCGAGACATTACTTTGTCAGCAAAGGTCTGTCTAGTCAAGGCTATGGTTTTTCTAGTGGTCATGTATGGATGTGAGGGTTGGACTATAAAGAAAGCTGAGCACCGAAGAATTGATGTTTTTGAACTGTGGTGTTGGAGAAAACTCTTGGGAGTTCCTTGGACTGCAAGGAGATCCAACAAGTCCATCCTAAAGGAGATCACTCCTGTGTGTTCATTGGTAGGACTGATGTTGAAGCTAAAACTCCAATACTTTGGCCACCTTATGCAAAGAGCTGACTCATTTGAAGAGACCTTAATGCTGGGAAAGATTTAGGGCAGGAGGAGAAAGGGACGACAGAGGATGAGATGGTTGGATGGCATCACCGACTCAATGGACATGAGTTTGACTGAACTCCAGCAGTTGGTGATGGACAGGGAGGCCTGGCGTGCTGTGGTTCATGGAGTCGCAAAGAGTCAGACACAACTCAGTGACTGAACTGAGCTGAACTGAACATGGATCAATCCTGAATATTCATTGGAATGACTGATGCTGAAGCTGAAACTCCAATATTTTGGCCACCTGATGCGAAGAGCTGACTTATTTGAAAAGACCCTGATGCTGGGAAAGATTGAGTGCAGGAGGAGAAGGGGATGACAGACGATGAGATGGTTGGATGGCATCACCGACTCCATGGACACGAGTTTGATTTGGTGATGGACAGGGAAGCCTGGCATGCTGCGGTCCATGAGGTTGAAAAGTGTTGGACATGACTGAGCGACTGAACTAAACTGAACTGACCACTGACATTTCCATTTCTCTCAAATCTTCTCTTTTCTCTGAGACATACGTCATTTGCTGATGCCAGGGAAACTGAACTTTCTCATAGCAAGTCTGATCCTTTATGAGTAATATATAAAAGAAGAACTTTCTGGTTTGTTTGATTTCATTTGATTTTTAGTTCTTTTGAAATATGGAAAGATTCTCTTCTCCACTCTGTTATTTCCATCTTTTATGTGTGTAGCCATAAGTGTTCAGGTTATAATAGAAAATGGCAGATAAATATGCTATTATACAAGTTTTGCATAATTAGTTAAAGTATAATACATTCACTTTTGAAAATGTCCATACTTAGTATAAGTGCATCATGCTGCCAGGATATTTTTTCCCCTCCCCTCTGGGGTTGCAGTTCTGTTTTGCATCTCATCTCAGACACATAATTAGTTGTAGCAGGTATATTATAGTGGTCTCACAGCCCACATCACCCAAATCTTCTTTAAACATCATTTCAGCAAAGTAAACCCAGGAAATTCTGTTCACCTTACTTAAATGCTTGTAACTTTAGTATTTTTACAATTCTTTCAGGCTCAGCACAGATGGGATTTTTCAAATGAAAACCAGATGAATGTAAACAGCGATCTCACCATCAAAACCTAAAGGTAGAAAGACGCAGGGCCTGCTCTGTGCTGTAATAAGATCCACGTTTGCAATGAAAGTATGTTTCCAATAACGGTGCAGTTACCTTTCATTAGAGACTCAAATCAGCATTTTATTTTTCCTTTTATAATTTGACATGGTAAAAGGAGAAGTGGGCTTTCAATTCTCTAATCCGCGTCAACCCAAGATGAAAGTTTTTAGCACTCTGCCTCTGTGGGGGTATTTGGATTTGTAGTTCATTTTACAAATCCTGTTTAACATATAATTAAATAATAATGTAAATATGTGACATAATCTCCCCTGGCTACAAACTTTCATTGACCCTGGTGATTTCCTTCCCTTGGGGTTTTAAATTTGATTTCTATTGCCCTCCTTTGCTGAAACCTATAGTCATGGCTTCTTCAGTTGCCATCTGCCAAATAGTCATTTAATGTGTATCCTCTTTAAAATTTATTTGCAATAATTATCATTAGAGCAAAAAGAGTCCTTGATTAGAAAGGAGGCATCTTAACTCTGTTGCCAGTTTATTTTGGTTTTTTATTTTAACTGTATATACACCTAGATCTTCTACAAAGCAGCCCCCAAAATCGATGAACTTCAAAATCATTTGAGAAGCTTTAGAGCTTTAGAATTCCTTCCCCAGCTGAGCCTGTTTAGCTGATCCAGAATTGGGACCTAAGCATTTTCAGTTTTAAAATATTTCTTTATCTAATATGTAGCCCTAGGTTTAGAATCACTGACCTAGGACCTAAACTCTCCATTCTTAAAGGGCTTTGTTCTTGTGTTGCCAATTTGTGGGACTTTCTTATATTTGCAGTAAAGTATAGAAATTAGTCAGGACTGGAAGGAGAGTGAATTCTCTTGTAGACACACACACAGGTCTCCAGGGAAGTCCTCAGAAGTAATAAATAACTTTAACCTCATATGCTGATTCTAATGAGGGACATGTGAAATGAAGACATATTTGCTCTAAAATTACAGTACCCTTACTTCATCTCTCATCAGCATTTGGTACAAACTTTCTGAAAACCAGAGGCTTATTTGCCTTGAGACTATTAATCTCATATAGTGGTACAGTTCAAGATTTGACATGGCAAATATTTAAAAACAATAATGTTGTGGGTTAAACTACTGAACACCTACAGAGTGGATAATCTCTCTGGGGGTCTCTATAGTTCTCTTTCAGATGTTCTTCCTTCTCACTATACATGGAGAAATAAATGACTGAGTTCTGAATCAGTTAGCCAGGCAAGATTGACACAGATGGTGCAGATATTGTTTTATATCATTTCAGAACATTTAAGCAGAAAGAAAACATGATTCCTGAATCTAGAAATATTGTTACACATCCTTGGGTTTTCTTCAATGGCTATTATTTCTCTCAATGCTCTTTCACTCTAATAGTAGAAAAATAAGTATTCTTCATGATAGAAAGTCATGTTTTATTATTAGTAAGATGGCTATTTTTTTTTTACTACAAATAATAGGAAAGTCTTTTTAAATTAATACTAATGCTAAAATTTTCAGGAACAATACATAGAAAAATTAGGAATAGTGTATTTTTTTTAATTTTTCTAAGATCCCAATAAAATTATATGCAACTAAATGTTGTTGTCTAGTTGCTAAGTTGTGTCCAACACTTTTCGACCCTGTGGACTGTAGCCCACCAGGTTCCTTCCTCTGTCCTTGGGATTCTCCAGGCAAGAATACTGAGTGAGTTGCCATTTCCTTCTCCAGGGGATCTTCCCAACCCAGGGATTGAACCCATGTTTCTCATCAATACAACTGAACCCATTGTATTGCATGCAAATTCTTTAATGCTGAGCCACTGGGGAAGACCAGCTAAATATTACATTTTGTAGTTCTAGTAAGTAATTCTTCAAAATGGGTTCCCTCTTTTCCCTATATTATTTCTTTATCTTAAAAATTTTTTTTAATTAATAAATATATTTAGTTTGGAGGGCTTTAACATCTATTATGTTTAAAGGAACTTGAAAAGAGCAAAGAGGTATTTGCTGTATAAAGTGAGATGTAGGAATCTTGCGCCTGTGAGCACTAGAGGTCCCATGAATAACTCTGATACAAATACGAGGCTAAGAAGTTCAGATATGTTCTAGGGAAACAGTAAGTATGATTGAAAGAGAAATTAATAGTTAGAAGTAAACTATGGGAATATAATGTGTTTAATGTGCTGTGACTAAAGGACTGACTACTGAAGAGAGTTGAAGCCAATGGAAAGGTGTAAATAACCTAGAGGAGAAAATACAACTTCACCTTGAAAGGGTCCCTGGTGGAGCTTGAGTGTAAAAGTCACCATAGGGTCATACTGGAAAACAGAAAACACGTCAAGAAAAACCTCTGACAGAGGATGAAAAGGAAGTGAAATAAGAGGACATTTGGAAAAATTACAGTTGCAATCTCCTCTTAGGTTTCAGAAGAAATCATTCACAGAACATGTGTTTCTACCAAGGAGAAAATGCTCAGGGTCAAGGACATGAGGTTTAGGGCCAGAGATCCCCAGTGTGAATTCTTGATCTATCATTTACTGCATAACATAAGACATATTACACTCTTGCTTATAAAATTGTATTTACAATATATTGTTTTCATAGGTGTCATGGTAACAAAAGGCTATTAGTCTATCCAAATGCTTTGACATTTTTTTTTCTAATTTTATTTTTAAACTTTACATAATTGTATTAGTTTTGCCAAATATCAAAATGAATCCGCCACAGGTATACATGTGTTCCCCATCCCGAACCCTCCTCCCTCCTCCCTCCCCATACCATCCCTCTGGGCCGTCCCAGTGCACCAGCCCCAAGCATCCATCATCGTGCATCGAACCTGGACTGGCAACTCGTTTCCTACATGATATTTTACATGTTTCATTGCCATTCTCCCAAATCTTCCCACCCTCTCCCTCTCCCACAGAGTCCATAAGACTGTTCTATACATCAGTGTCTCTTTTGCTGTCTCGTACACCGGGTTATTGTTACCATCTTTCTAAATTCCATATATATGTGTTAGTATACTGTATTTATGTTTTTCCTTCTGGCTTACTTCACTCTGTATAATAGGCTCCAGTTTCATCCACCTCATTAGAACTGATTCAAATGTATTCTTTTTAATGGCTGAGTAATACTCCATTGTGTATATGTACCACTGCTTTCTTATCCATTCATCTGCTGATGGACATCTAGGTTGCTTCCATGTCTTGGCTATTATAAACAGTGCTGCGATGAACATTGGGGTACACGTGTCTCTTTCCCTTCTGGTTTCCTCAGTGTGTATGCCCAGCAGTGGGATTGCTGGATCATAAGGCAGTTCTATTTCCAGTTTTTTAAGGAATCTCCACACTGTTCTCCATAGTGGCTGTACTAGTTTGCATTCCCACCAACAGTGTAAGAGGGTTCCCTTTTCTCCACACCCTCTCCAACATTTATTATTTGTAGACTTTTGGATCGCAGCCATTCTGACTGGTGTGAAATGGTACCTCATGGTGGTTTTGATTTGCATTTCTCTGATAATGAGTGATGTTGAGCATCTTTTCATGTGTTTGTTAGCCATCTGTATGTCTTCTTTGGAGAAATGTCTATTTAGTTCTTTGGCCCATTTTTTGATTGGGTCGTTTATTTTTCTGGAGTTGAGCTGTAAGAGTTGCTTGTATATTTTTGAGATTAGTTGTTTGTCGGTTGCTTCATTTGCTATTATTTTCTCCCATTCTGAAGGCTGTCTTTTCACCTTGCTAATAGTTTCCTTTGATGTGCAGAAGCTTTTAAGGTTAATTAGGTCCCATTTGTTTATTTTTGCTTTTATTTCCAATATTCTGGGAGGTGGGTCATAGAGGATCCTGCTGTGATGTATGTCGGAGAGTGTTTTGCCTATGTTCTCCTCTAGGAGTTTTATAGTTTCTGGTCTTACGTTTAGATCTTTAATCCATTTTGAGTTTATTTTTGTGTATGGTGTTAGAAAGTGGTCCAGTTTCATTCTTTTACAAGTGGTTGACCAGTTTTCCCAGCACCACTTGTTAAAGAGATTGTCTTTAATCCATTGTATATTCTTGCCTCCTTTGTCAAAGATAAGGTGTCCATATGTGCGTGGATTTATCTCTGGGCTTTCTATTTTATTCCATTGATCAATATTTCTGTCTTTGTGCCAGTACCATACTGTCTTGATAACTGTGGCTTTGTAGTAGAGCCTGAAGTCAGGTTGGTTGATTCCTCCAGTTCCATTCTTCTTTCTCAAGATCGCTTTGGCTATTCGAGGTTTTTTGTATTTCCATACAAATTGTGAAATTATTTGTTCTAGCTCAGTGAAGAATACTGCTGGTAGCTTGATAGGGATTGTGTTGAATCTATAAATTGCTTTGGGTAGTATACTCATTTTCACTATATTGATTCTTCCAATCCATGAACATGGTATATTTCTCCATCTATTAGTGTCCTCTTTGATTTCTTTCACCAGTGTTTTATAGTTTTCTATATATAGGCGGGTGCTTTCAAATACAGGTGGAAGCTTATAACACAAAGCGAGATTCTGGATTTTGACAAGATTCCCAAGTTGACTTGAAATTCCTGTGCACATTCAATTTGGACATGCACTGGTCCAAAGAAGGCAGGGACTGAAGTGGGAGACACCCTTAATCTTGGAAACAGTCAACTTTAATTTAGACTGATAATGCTTGAGCAAAATGCCTAAAATCTCTGATTCTTCTCTCTTCTCATCTATAAATCTGTGAGAGGAAACCATTTTGAAGGTTCCCTGAAGTGTGTGTGTGTGTGTGTGTGTGTGTGATTTGTGTGTACAACAATCATGAGGGACATTTCAAATTAATTTTTACTGATAGGAATTAACTTCTTTGGCTTGATGGTGTCACCGACTTGATGGACATGAGTTTGGGTAAACTCTGGGAGTTGATGATGGACAGGGAGGCCTGGCATGCTGTGATTCATGGGATTGCAAAGAGTTGGACATGACTGAGCGACTGAATGGAACTGAACTGAATAATTCATGTGTCACTATAAACGTATTTAGAACATTTCTACAGTATTAGTCAATTCTCTTGCCATGCTTCCTCTGAAAGGAGAAGAGGTGGAAATTGCCTTTACCGACAGCTTATATATACATGTTCCATAAAATGTGAGTTGTGTGAAGTGCCATTGATCACAAGTATGATAGCAGGAAATGGAAAAAAATAAAAATGCCTGAGAGCTTTGAAGTGGGCTGTGTTTGAATTATCCTAAGCTTTGGGGGGAAAAAAAAAATCTACTGAGTAGCAGCAGAACTTACAACATTCTAGGATAACTGAACATTCTAATTTCAACTGTTTTCTTCTTGGATATCATTTTCTTAAGTTCTCATTCTTTTTCTATCCTAGGTTCCTTTAAGTTTGCAATGAATTGATGTTTTATAATTATCAACAGGGCGTCGTCCTTCACAATGAGAACTGCCAGCCATGTGTATGTAGTGGCATAAAGGAAACAAGGCATTTATCAACTAACCTCATATTTCCATTGACACACATTTCCAAACACAAACATCACAGCCAGGTGTGTGGTCTGTGTAGGCACAGAGGATGTGTTGGTGCCAGCAAAAATCTAAAACTGAGATAAGGAAATGAGACATTATGGATGGTGTTCTTATGAATCCAGTTTGGCTTAAGTGAGCTCTTAGACTATACCAGATAGGTAGATTGCATAGATGCACTATGTCTCATCAAGAAATGTTCCCTAGACCATGACACCCAGTTGATAACGGTGATAAGTTGAATTGAGCTTGCTCCTGCTTCATCCAGGGTTCATTTCTTTCCAACCCAGGCCCACTTCTAGTTTGTAATCCAGCCTCTGGTTTCTGTTAGCTGTCTAATAGGACCTAAGGGGTCTGAACACAGTCTGATTTGTATTACTAATCTTTATGTTTTCCATCTTGTTCTGGGCATCCCTAACCAAACCAAGCTAACTTTCATTCAGACTACCAACAGATTTCCAACCACTCAAAATATTGGTATTCAGACAATTCTTAGCATACTGAGGAATAACTCTCATACTATACTAAAGTTTACCTGATTACAGTGCATAATTAGGTGATAGCCCAGTATATGTACAGAGTTGTGCAATCATCATATAGTTTAGAACATTTTCATCATTTCCCCCAAGCAGCCTCATGCCTGTTAGCAGTCACCTCCCGCACCACCTTCTCACAGACCTAACGCACCTTGTGTACAGAAGGCACGCTAGATGACCACAATGTACCTGCTGTCTCTATAGATTTCCTGATAATCTTCAAATAATGATTTAACTACTCCAGAAAAAGCTTCTTTTTTCTCTGCAAATCCCTAGGCACATGATCTCTAACTTCTCCGTCTGAAGTTATTTACTTTGCACTAGGGTTTGAAATGTTAACAACTAGACATTTATTTTGCTATACATTTCTCAAAGTCCAATTAGTCATTCTCAAATTATATAGACACACTGCGTTTTGCTCTCTGATGAATTTCCTTCTATCTTTTATCAAGAAGGGGAGGGACACATTAGCAGAATCAAGAGCCCATGAAATATTGATGACTTCGCTTCCTCAAACCTCTGAAAGTATTTTTTTTTAATCTGATGCACCTCTGAGACTGAAAGGAAATGAAGAGCCAATCTTGTTCTTTTTTTTTTCCCTCTTATTTAAAAACTGTTTTATTTATTTGAAAGAATGTGTATAGGTAAAATAGCATAAAATATAAAAATAATTATAAAATGAATAGGTAGCTATGATCAACCAGAGAGCTATCATCAACTTTAAGAAAACAGCACATTACCTAAAATGTGGACATCTCCTATGTGCACATCCTGGTTCCTAAATCACCCTTTCCCTTTTATGTAAGTAAAATGTTAAGTTTTGAATGCTTTTGAGCATCATATAAATTGAATCATACTGCATATATGTACTCTTCTACAAGTTGTCTATTTTTTCTTCAACATTACACTTGACAAAGGACCTGTCAACCTTGGGTTTTAATGGGCAAGGTTCATCTTTTATATTCCATGACTAAGATTGGTCACTAAGGAGATATCCTTCTCTAGTCATACACATTTCCGACCTTGCAGACTATAATTACATATTTATCCTTTTGCTTGCCACAGGTGGGAATGGCAGTGACATAGAACTATATCAACAGTTTAAATGATCACAGCTCATGACTTGAGTACAAGAACAGTTTAGAATGATTGCATGCATGCATACTCAATCATTTCAGTCATGTCTGACTCTGAAACCCTATGGACTGTAGCCATCCAGGCTCCTCTGTCCATGGGATTCTCCAGGCAAGAATACTGGAGTGGGTTACCATGCCCTCCTCCAGGGGATCTTCCTGACCCAGGGGTCAAACTTGCCTCTTGTAAGTCTCCTGCTTCAGCAGACAGACTTTTTTTTACAACTAGCGCCATCTGGGAAGCCCTTAGAATGATTACTTTGACGCTAATAATGAATAAAATTTTATTGTGTGCCCACTATTGTATGCACAAGCACAGGTAGGGGTTATTTGATGAAAAATAATAGAAACTAATTGAAGCAAAATAGGGAATGATTTATCAAAAAGATAGAGATTGACTAGTAGAATTGATGGATAAAGTAACAAAACACCTCTTGGAGTGGGCAGACGCAAGGGCAACCTTGGATATCCTGAAGTGAGAAATTAATGCAGGGTACCTTTAGGATACAGTCATCAGGATGAATAAATTTCACAACAGTCTGTGTAGTACCTGCTAATGCATCAAATTCCAGGGATAGAGTACCTGATTAGCCTAGCTTGGGTCATTTTCCCAACTCTCAGTTAGAGCTGGGTGAAGCACTTGGATTGACTACTTCGAAGACTATATTCAAAGACAGACGATGGCATTATTGAAAGCAAAAATGAAATGCTGTAACTGGAATTAGAGGAAATGAATATCAGACAGTTAATAACCAACACACTGTTTGTTTTGTCAATTTTTAAATATTATTTACTCTGATCTGGGTACTGTTCCAATCACTTTACAAACTAATTACTCATTAAAGCCTCATAATAATCTTAAATGGAAGATACTATGATCACCAAACTATTCATGGGGTTCTCAACTTAAGAATACTATAAGTGGTTTGCCACATCTCCAGGAAATTGCATTTTATCAGAACTCTCCACCATGACATCTTGTGTCACCCTACATGGCATGGCTCATAGTTTCATTGAGTTAGACAAGGCTGTGATCCATGTGATAATTCTCCAGGCCAGAATACTGGAGTGGGTAGCCTTTCCCTTCTCCAGGGGATCTTCCCAACCCAGGGATAGAACACAGGACTCCTGCATTGCAGGCAGATTCCTTACCATCTGAGCCACAAAAGAAGCCCAAGAATACTGGAGTGGGTAGCCTAACTCTTCTCCAGTGGATCTTCCTGACAAGAAATTGAACTGGGGTCTTCTGCATTGCAGGGGGATTCTTTACCAACTGAGCTATCAGGAGAGCCTTGTGATCAGCTTTAATTCATGGCAAATTGATGGGGAAACAATGGAAACAGTGACAGATTTTATTTCCTTGAGCTCCAAAATCACTGCAGAGAGTGACTATTGTTATGAAAGTAAAGACGCTTGCTCCTTGGAAGAAAAGCTATGACAAACCTAGACAGTATGTTAAAAAGCAGAGACATTACTTTGCCTACAAAGGTTAGTATAGTCAAAGCTATGGTTTTTCCAGTAGTCATGTATGCATGTGAGAGTTGGACCATAAAGAACACTGAACACTGAAGAATTGATGCTTTTGAACTGTGGTGTTGGAGAACACTCTTGAGAGTCCCTTGGACTGCAAGGAGATCCAACCAGTCCATCCTAAAAGAAATAAGTCCTGAATATTCATTGGAAGGACTGATTCTGAAGCTGAAATTCCAATACTTTGGCCACCTGATGTGAAGAACTGACTCATTGGAAAAGACCCTGATGCTGGGAAAGATTGAAGGCAGGAGGAGAAGGGATGACAGAGGATGAGATGGTTGGATGGCATCACTGACTTGATGGACATGAGTTTGAGCAAGATCTGTGAGATGGTGAAGGACAGGGAAGCCTGGCATGCTGTAGTGCATGGGGCTGTAAAGAGTTAAACACAGCTGAGTGACCGAACAACAAGTATGATCATCAACATGATTTTGTAGGTCCAGGCTTGTGAAATAACTTCTCTCAACTTACACAGTTGATGAGAGAACAAAGTCAGATTTGAACACAGTGTGTCTCCCAGGGCCCTGCTCTTAATATAACTATGTTACCTCTTCCAAAGCATAATGATTTGTGGATATTTCATTGCTTTTCATAGAAACGCTGTAAGATGAACACCTATTTTAGAAATAAGAACATTTAGGGAACTTAGTGTTTGGCTAAGATAGCATGATTCCAACACCCACATGTTTTTCACTATACTGCCTTTTCTTGCTTTTTATATAGCAGTGGGTATTCACATTATATTAATGACTTAAAACATCTGCAAGATTACTAAAGCTGACTTCATATCTCCTTGCTGTGTTTTTCCCTAAAAAAAATTTAAAGGCTGTCTTTTCCTTTTATTAATACTACTGCATGCATTTCTTTCAATAAGAAGGCAAATATCAAATCTCTGAGGAAGACTGTGTGAAAAAGATAGACTGTTAAAGCTGAATCAAGACACCATTTGTGCCTCATGTCCCTTTTCCAGATTTTCCTGTGTTTCTAAAATGCAGCATTTCTCTTGTACTGAGCATGCTAGGGTTTCATTCCCAACCTGATTAGCCAAATCACTGGTGGGTCTAAGACCTTTTGAGCGACCAATCTGTCCAAGATCTGAGAAAGTTTCTTCTTTTCCTGTGTGAATGAAAATGTGTTGCTTTGTTCAGTCACTAAGTCATGTCCATCTCTTTGTGACCCAATGGACTGCAGCATGCCAGGCTCCTCTGTCTTCCACTATCTCCTGGAGTTTGCTCAAACTCAGGTACATTAAGCCAGAATGCAAATAGAATAGGCTAATTTTGCATTTTGTTTATATCATATACGTTTAAAGTCGCTGTGCAGACATAAGCTCTTTTCTGAATATTTTCGGCCTCCAGGCATCTTTTTTAGGACTTTATACCTCAAAACAAGTTGTATCTTAAATAACACGACAGGGCAGGATTTGGGGAGAGGATTCCATTATCTCCTTCTTTTGGTCAGATTTAATCCATGGAGCAGAAACCTAACTGATGGCCACTGTTCTCAGAGCCTTTTCCTAGCAGATGTGGTCTCCTGTCCAGCAAGAATATAAAATAGTTGCATTGGCCATTCGTTCTTCAGGGACTGAAAAACATGTGATAGGTGGAGTGACATCCCAAAGAGAGACAGGCAAGGCTGTGGATAAATCCAGGGATCCTGGTTTCATGAGTTCTCTTCTCCCTCCATCTAAGCTGATACTGCTCAGTGATTAAGTGCAGGAGCAGAGGAGAGACTGCCTGAGTCCAGATTCAGGTTCTAACACACTCCAGCTGGGTGACATGCGGCAGGTCAACTCTCTCTCTGGCTGAAGTACCCCCACAGGGTTGCTGTGAGGGTTAGATGAGACCATCCGTGCTGAAATCAGAAAGTAATTGCTATACCAGGCATCACTAGAGTCTCAGTGGGAAAGGTGAAAGAATCAGCAAGATACAGTGTACAGCAACTCTTGGAAATATGCTGTTTAATGTTCATATGCTGAACTGAGTTTCTTCACAAATAAAGCATTATTTTAAAAATTGCTGAAAAGCATCTGTAGAACAACTAATGCCATTTTTCTTGATGTCGTCAGCAGAGAACCTTTGATCTAGATGTCTGGTGAAAGCAGCAGGTAATAGGATGAAAATAAAATAATAAATAGATAGAGTGCCAGTATTAAATATATTATTAACTTTCTTTTGGGTTTCTCTGGTAGCTCAGAAGTAAAGAATCCGCCTGGAATGCAGGAGATGAAGGTTCGATCACTGGACTGGGAAGATCTTCTGGAGAAGGAAATGGCAACCCACTCCAGTATTCTTGCCTGGTAAATCCCATGGACAGAGGAGCCTGAGAGGCTACAGTCCACAGGGTCAGAAAAGAATCAGACACGACTTATCAACTAAACAACAACACCATCCTTTTAGCTGTAGCACTATCACTGCTAAATTTCTCTCAGTGGAATCGAGCTAGTGTGAAGTAGAGGGGAAGCATGATGTCTATACCAATGTGCAGTGTGTAAGTAAAGTATTACTGTTTATTTGCTTCTTCATTTCTACTGAAGCAGTTGGGTATTTTGAATGCATTTGACATTGGGGAGTGTTCACCAGTGCTGCTTTTGAGTTCTCCAGTTCTAACTCTGTTTTCTGAAAGGTAATCAGTAATGTTCCCTTGGTTTGTTGTGATTTGGGGGTTTCTAGTGAAAGACACCAACTCAGTTTATTATTCAGAGTAAGTACAAAGTTTGTTCAGGAATGAACGGAAGTGTCTTCCCACTCTTACTAGTGTGAATAATTTCCTTCTCAGTCAGTCACTTAGAGGATGTAACTAAGACCTCCATAATTCTTTGGTGATAAAGGAATGCTACCATTTTAAAATATCCCCTAAGTCATAATTTAACTGTTTGTCAATCTGGTGTCTTGCTGTGCATAGGAGTGATGCTATCTGCATAATATCCCTTCTTTCAAGTATGAAGTTCTAAGGGCCTCTTCTACAGTGTAATGAATGAAATGTTATTTTTATAGTTTCCAGCCAAGATTGAAAGCAGCAGTCTAAATGCCACAGAACATAGCTTGCAAGATTTCCAGAACAGTCTTGGCAACCAAACTGCCTGGGGAACTTGGATATGAACTTGAATACCAGCTTGACTGTGTTTCCCTTAAACAAAGGAAAACTTGGAGTTCTATCCTTCAACCACAGTGATAAATAACTCTAGAGCTTCAAATTCTGTGACATATTTAAACAGGACAAAGACAATGGCCCAACAGCCATAAGAATAATCAGATTGGTCTTTGGGCAAAGACTGATAATAAGGTAAAAATGGCTGCATCACAAAGATGCTTTCCATCTCTGCCTCTGTCCCCACCTAATTCACTGTTATACAACTTCTAGATTGATTTTCCCATACCATAGTTGCGGTCATTTCCCTCACCTCTTTAAATTGCTTCGATTGCTTCCCCATGTCTATTAAATAAAATTGGCATTCCAGACCCTTTACCCTCTGACTCCAAGTCACATTCTAACTTCTATATTTCACCAAACTCTGCTTCACACTTAAATCTTCATCAAGCCTAAGACTGCTTGTGAGTGTAAAAAATATTTCTTGTAATCATTTTGAATGATATATCTATCACTTTGCACATCAAACACAATCCCTTCTCAGACACTTAAGCCAAAGCCTCCTTCAAAATATGGGGTCCCAAATGCAAAACTCTTCAGAATCCAGGCCCAATGAGTAAAAGGAAAAGAAAAGCAGGATGGTTATCTTAGATGGGTTTCCTTGGTGGTTCAGGCAGTAAAGAATCTTCCCACAATGCAGGAGACCTGGGTTCAACCCCTGGGTCAAGAAGAACCCCTGGAGAAGGGAATGGCTACCAACTCTAGTATTCTTGACTGGAGAATTCCATGGACAGAGGAGCCTGGTGGGCTACATGCCAGAGTGTAGCAAAGAGTTGAACATGACTGAGAGATGAACAGTATCTTAGTTAGCTTGGGTTGCCATAGCAAATAAATACCATAAACTTGGTGGCTTACACAATATAAGTTTATTTCCTACAGTTCTGGAGGCTAGAAGTTCAAGATCAAGAGCCAGCATGGATGGGTTCTCGTCAGATCCTTCTACCTGGCTTGTGGATAGCCTCCTCACTGTATCTTCAAGTGACAGATAGACAGCTTTGCTCTCTTGGACATGGGTGTTAAGTCGTTTCAGTTGCGTCCAACTCTTGTGACCCTATAGACTGTAGTGTGCCAGGCTCCTCTGTCCATGGGAGTCTCCAGGCAAGAATACTGGAATGGGCTGCCATTTCCTCCTCCAGGAGATCTTCCCAACCCAGGGATCAGACCTGCATCTCCTGCATCTCCTGCATTGCAGGCAGACTCTTTACCACTGGGCCACCAGGGAAGCTCTCTGGTCTCTTAATCTTCTGTTAAAGCTATTGGTCACTTTATGGGATCTCCTAATCACCTCCCAAAGATCCTACCTTCAATTACTATTACTTTGGGGGACTGAGATAGAAACATATGGAATTCAAAGGAGCACAAGCATTCATTCAGTCTATAGTGATGGTAAATGATAACTGGTAAGGTTTTGGTGACTGAAGCTGATAGGAAATGTTGAGAATAATGGCGAATAAGAGAGTGCATGACCCATGCAATGCTTCACATTGCTTCCCATTGTCTAGCAACTGCTGTCATATATGAATGTCAGCTCAACTGATTGTTTTTTTTTTTTTTTTTTAAATTAAAACCATTCTTTTTTTTTTTTTTAATCTAGAAGCTTTACTGATACTTTGCTTTTACAGTTCACAATGCATTCCACAGACTTAGAGTTCAGTACAAATTAAACAAAAATTATATAACTCATCATTGTATAATTCCTTATGTAATGATGTTTGATATTTGCAAGCAACATTTTTGTAAGCAAGAGACTTCCCCAACAGTCCAGAAGTTAAGACTCCACACTTCCAATGCATGGGATAAAGGTTCGGTCCCTGGTTGGGAACTAAGATGCCACATGCTTTATGGCATGGGCAAAAGATCAGAAAGAAAGAAAGGAATGAAGGAACGAAGAAAGAAAGAGAAAAACAGCCCTGTTTAAATCTTTATTTTTAGAGCAGCTTTAAGTTCACAATAAAACTGAGAAACCACAGAAATTTCCCAAATACCATCTGTCCCAAAACATGAGCATCATTCTCCATTAGTAACAACCTCCACAAGACTGGTGCCTTTGTAACAAGTGATGAAATTTGTAGTCGTTCAGTTACTCAGTCATGTCTGACTCATTGTGACCCATGGACTGCAACATGTCAGGCTTCCCTGTCCCTCACTATCTCCTGGAGCTTGTTCAAACTCTTGCCCAAACTCTTGCCCATTGAGTTAGTGATGCCATCCAACCATTTTATCCTCTGTCATCCCCTTCTCCTCCGGCCTTCAGTCTTTCCCAGCATCAGGGCATTTTCCAATGAGTAAGTTCTTCTCATTAGGTGGCCTAAGTACTGGAGTTTCAGCTTCAACATCAGTCCTTCCAAAGAATACTCAGGACTGATGTCCTTTAGGATTGACTGACTGGAGCTCAGTGATGTCCAAGTGTCTCTCAAGAGTCTGCTCCAACACCACAGTTCAAAAGCATCAATTCTTTGGCCCTCAACTTTCTTTATAGTACAAATCTCACATCCATACATGACTAATGGAAAAGCAATAGCTTTGACTAGATGGACCTTTGTTGGCAAAGTAATGTCTCTGCTTTTTAATATGCTAAGTTAGTCATAATTTTTCTTCCGAGGAGCAAGTATCTTTTAATATCATGGCTGCAGTCACCATCTGCAGTGATTTTGGAGCCCCCAAAATAAAGTCTCTCACTGTTTCTGTTGTTTCCCCATCTCTTTCCCATGAAGTGATGGGACCAGATGCCATGATCTTAGTTTTCTGAATGCTGAGTTTTAAGCCAACGTTTTCACTCTCCTCTTTCACTTTCATCAAGAGGCTCTTTAGTTCTTCTCCACTTGCTGCCATAAGGGTGGTGCCATTTGCATATCTGAGGTTATTTATATTTCTCCTGGCAAACTTGATTCAAGCTTGTGTTTCATCCAACCCAGCATTTCACATGATTTACTCTACATATAAGTTAAATAAGCAGAGTGACAATATACAGCCTTGACGTACTCCTTTCCTTATTTGGAAACAGCCTGTTGTTCCATGTCCAGTTCTAACTGTTCCTTCTCGACTTACAAACCGATTTCTCGGGAGGCAGATCAGGTGGTCTGGTATTCCCATCTCTTGAAGAATTTTCTGCAGTTTGCTGTGATCCACACAGTCAAAGGCTTTAGCATAGTCAATAAAGCAGAAATAGATAGTTTTCTGAAACTCTCTTGCTTTTTTGATGATCCAGCAGATGTTGGCAATTTGATCTCTGATTCCTCTGCCTTTTCTATATCCAGCTTGAACATCTGGAAGTTCTCAGTTCACATACTGGTGAAGCCAAGCTAGGCTTGGAGAATTTTAAGCATTACTTTGCTAGCGCATGAGATGAGCACAATTGTGTGGTAGAGTGAACATTCTTTGGTATTGTCTTTCTATGGGCTTCCCTCATAGCTCAGTTGGTAAAGTATCCCCCTGCAATGCAGGAGACCCTGGTTCAATTCCTGGGTGGGGAAGATCCACTTAAGGAAGGATAGACTATCCATTCCAGTATTATTGGGCTTCCCCTGTAGCTCGGCTAGTAAAGAATCCACCTGCAATGCGGGAAACCTGGGTTCAATCTCTAGTTTGGGAAGGCCATTGTATAGTCCACAGGGCTGCAAAGAGTCAGACACGACTGAGTGACTTTCACTTTTCGCTTTCTTTGGGACAGGAGTGAAAGCAGACCTTTTCTGGTCCTGTGGTCACTGCTGTTTTCCTAATTTGCTGGCAAATTGAGTGCAGCATTTTAACAGCATCATCCTTTAGGATTTGAAGTAGCTCAGCTAGGAGCTGAGAAGTTCCTCTTCTCTGTAGAGATGCTATTCATGCCTTTCAACTGAGGATTATGAATGATCTGATCTTCATCACATGCTTAACACAGAGACTGGCACACAGCAAGTATTTAGAGACATTTAGCTTTTACTTTGCTGATTTTAATGCTTATGACAACACTGCTTTGGAAAAATTCATTTTTCTATTTCTATCTAATCACATAAATTTGTCAAGAAAAAGGGTATATAGTGTATGTGGTTTTTGTATGTATGTATTTACCAAAGGCTATATTTTCAATGATTTTTAAAATTGATTATGAGCATAGATGCGATTTTTCTGATGCTTTATTGACTATATTTCAGTAGTTGCAGATTTGAATGCTTAATTTTAGATTTTCTAACATTATTGATCTAATTGATATAATTGGTAATCTATCAAAGAGGGAACAATTTTTACCCTCTACAACAGTTTTTGTTGAGTGGGGGTGGTACTCTGGGCAGTAATTACAACCTAGAAATTTCTAACTCCAAGGCTGTTCAACCCAATGTGTTTTCCTTCCATAGAAAGGATTTGTATAACAGAATATACTCTTTTTTTTTTAATCTGTAAGCCCACTATTCTGCAAAATTTATAGCACTTTTGTGAATATTTTGCTGTTACACATGAAGAACATTTTTTGGCAGTAATTATACAATTTGCATTTTTAAAAAGTAAATTGCAATCACGAAAAATATTATCATACAAATTGCTATGTGTATAATATGGTATCTGCAGAATGTAGTGTTTACTTCTCTGGTGTGTTCACTGGATCTATCTTAGAAAAACAGTGAAGGAAGGAGAAAAAGAAATCTGTTGCCAAAGAAAGGAAACAGACATGGGCAACATCTTAGAATTTTTTTTTTTTCTCTAAAATTTGAAGAGAGAGAGTACTTTTTCACATTATTATTGGGAAACAATTTCTTGTCTGCTTTCAGTTTTATATAGCCCCTTCTCTCTTTTGTTCCCTCTGTGTTAATGTATTTGTTTAAAAGTATTGGTATTACTCACTGTTTCTGGGAAATATTAACATCATCCGTTTAATCTTGATATCTTTAAAGGCAACCGGAGGAAAAAAAAAATGATGTTAGCTTCTAGACTAAAATGTGGGTAACCAGAGAGGTTAAAATTCCCAACCAAGAGTTAAATAAAGACAAACCACCCGAACAAAAGCCAACATAAAAGAGCGACACAAAGCTCCGATCACTTTATTATTCCCTGCTTGATTTTATGTGCACATTTTGCATTGTATTCATGGAAAATCGCTGTATATTCTATTTAGTTGGTGTATACAGAGGCTGTTTATCCCCATTAGTGTATTTTGTGACTAAGTTTTGACCATCTGAAATATAATTTTTTTGCATAGCCAAATTAATTAGTCATGCACTTGGTCGTAGCTGGTTATTTAAAAGTGTTGAAAGCACCAGAGTGACTTTTTGAGCTATTGTTTTTGTTTAAAGAAATTAAGTAATTTTTATTTGGAATGGGTTTATTTTGAATTATTAGCATGCTATAATCAGTTCTATGTATAGTTTTAGACAGCATTGTTTCTTCTTGCTGAAATTCATAAAAAAACAAGATCATCATTTATTAAGTCTAATTTTGAATCCCAGGTTGACGTGAAAAGTTTTCAGCACACAGGAGAGGAGTTTTCCAAAAGCTCATTTACATTTTTTGAGAGTCACTTTAGGGAAGTACTAGATTATGAAAAAGGTTTTCCTAGAAGCATACAATATTATTTGTACTCCATGATGTAAGATAATATATTGAATACATATTTTACTTTGAAAATTTTACTCATTAAAGTGAACACTGGATATTGCTTCCTGGACTAGAAGTGGAGGAATGAGTTTACAAGGTACTGAATTTGATTAAAATCAAGTCCCATGAAGTGTAAAAACTATGATTTTTTTTATGTTTGTGGTTGAAAATATGGTCAGAATTTTTCTTCCGTTATTCTTCACATTCTCCATTCCCTATTCTCACTAGGAATTAAAAGTGAACAAGCATGAAGGAAAAGGAAGTATTGGAAAAGTTTCAGGTGGATTCTCAAATGAAGCTTGATGCATATTTAATTCTGAAAAAAGAAAACAGCCTCTCAGGGTGTAAGTGTGAAACACTCACCATTCCACAGTGGCGATGATTTTTTCGGGCATGTGTATGAGTTTCCCTGAATTGACTGGAATGCAATACCTACAAGGTTAATTAGATGTGCTGAAAATGTAAACGTTCGGCAGCCTCAGAATGCCTAGTTAATTCAGGTCTCACCCAGGCCTCTATATTATCTTTTCAGCTACATTGTTTTCCAAGGTGTGGAGTGCATTTATGAGTCCACCCTATGAACTTTTTTACTGTAATAAAAGGGTATTTGAGATGCATGGTCAGTCAACATTTAACATAAAATCTTAAACCTCTGGTTTTGAAAAGAACAATGTGGATTAGCAACAGTTGTTTTTTATAACACTAATACAATTACTTGTCCAAAGAGACAAAGAAGAGAATTACTGTTGGTATTCTGGTCAAAAGCTGTGCTGATCCATCATGAAAATTGAAACTACTTTAGAGAATGGATGGGTTTTAACTTATCTATGGACTTAGTGAGGGGAATGAAGTCACAGAGAAGATGCATGGATCATAAAGCAAAATCAATATGGATGCACAGTTAAAGAAAAGCATTTTATATTTGAGTCAGTTGAAATGGCAAAGGAACTATTGCCACAAAGAAAGATGAAGCATTACTGCTTATGAATTTTTATTTTCCTTATTCTTTAGTAATATGCTTTTAGCTTGTTCAGTTTGAGAATTACAGGATATTACAGTGCAAATATTTGTTATTTTTCATCTTACTATTTTATTAATATTTGTCTGATCTCAGAGTTCAGTATAATGTCTGCTCTAGAATTTGAAGGTAAGGATAGGGTTTCTTCTGTTTCCAGAATTTTCATACAGGAAAAAAAAAGGATATTGGAAACAGCTTTTTGTATCCTCGAATTTAAACTAGAGTGGGTACCTAATAACCATTAAATGTTTTTCTGAAGAAATATTACAATTGGTCCATGAAGTAACTCTAAAAGTGACAACTCTAGAGAGAGTCCCTCAAAGATATTAGTTGCTAGGTTGTTTTTTAAATATAACTTTCAAAACATGATAGAATAATTTATTTTTAATTAGAGAAAAATTAAAGTTTAATGGTGTCATTATGGAGGAGTGAAGTTAAAGCAACATCTTTTTTTAATGCCCAAAGTATAACCCTGCTTATTTAACTTATATGCAGAGTACATCATGAAAAACGCTGGGCTGGAGGAAGCACAAACTGGAATCAAGATTGCCAGGAGAAATATCAATAACCTCATATATGCAGATGACACCAGCCTTATGGCAGAAAGTGAAGAAGAACTAAAGAGTCTCTTGATGAAGGTGAAAGAGGAGAGTTAAAAAGTTGGCTTAAAGCTCAACATTCAGAAAACGAAGACCATGGCATCCGGTCCCATCACTTCATGGCAAATAGATAGGGAAACAGTGGCTGACTTTATTTTTCTGGGCTCCAAAATCACTGCAGATGGTGATTGGAGCCATGAAATTAAAAGATGGTTACTCCTTGGAATGAAAGTTATGATCAACCTAGACAGCATATTAAAAAGCAGAGACATTACTTTGCCAACAAAGGTCAGTCTAGTCAAGGCTATGGTTTTTCCAGTGGTCATGTATGGATGTGAGAATTGGACTGTGAAGAAAGCTGAGGGCTGAAGAATTGATGCTTTTGAACTGTGGTGTTGGAGAAGACTCTTGAGAGTCCCTTGGACTGTAAGGAGATCCAACCAGTCCATCCTAAAGGAAATCAGTCCTGGGTGTTCACTGGAAGGACTGATGATGAAGCTGAAACTCCAATACTTTGACCACCTGATGCGAAGAGATGACTCATTTGAAAAGACCCTGATGCTGGGAAAGATTGAGGGCAGGAGGAGAAGGGGATGACAGAGGAAGAGATGGTTGGATGGCATCACTGACTCAATGGATGTGGGTTTGGGTGGACTCCGGGAGTCGATGATGGACAGGGAGGCCTGGTGTGCTGCGGTTCATGGGGTCACAAAGAGTCGGACACGACTGAGCAACTGAACTGAACTGATAATCCTGCTTGGGATGGACATGTGCACACTGCTATATTTAAAATAGATAACCAACAAGGACCTTCTGTATAGCACATGGAACTTTGCTCAAGGTTGTGTGGCAGCCTGGAGGGGAGGGGAGCTTGTGGGAGAATGGATACATGTATATATACGACTGATGCCCTTTGCTGTCCACCCGAAACTATCACAACATTGTTAATCAGCGACACTACAGTATAAGACAAAAAGTTATTTTTTAAAGTATAATCTCATTACGGTTTCCTTCATCATCCAATCTAACAAGTTACCAACAGTTTTGTTTTTTCATTATTGTTCCATAAATTATGAATATCCTCATGCTTCGCTTGAAGGATACCTTTGGAAAACTTGTGAAACAAAGCTATCAGAGTTGCATGATTTTATTTATAAGGATCAATTACAATGTTTTTCAGTATGTCTATAATTCCATCAATGATACAGGCCTTGAACCACATATTCTAGTTCAAGTTTCTCTGTGTATAAACTTTGTGATCATGATTGCAATCTGTCTGATCTTCATCATCAATATTACAAATAAAATCACTTAAATGTGTGCCTACTTTTTGGGAGAACCAATAAATTAATCCATGAATCAGAACCTTGAAAGTTATTTAAGGTTTTACACATGTGAAGAATTGATGCTTTTGAACTGTGGTGTTGGAGAAGACTCTTGAGAGTCCCTTGGACTGCAAGTAGATCCAACCATTCCATTCTAAAGGAGATCAGCCCTGGATGTTCTTTGGAAGGAATGATGCTAAAGCTGAACTCCAGTCCTTTGGCCACCTCATGTGAAGAGTTGACTCATTGGAAAAGACTCTGATGCTGGGAGGGATTGGGGGCAGGAGGAGAAGGAGACAACAAAGGATGTGATGGCTGGATGGCATCACCAACTCAACGGACATGAGTTTGAGTGAACGCTGGGAGATGGTGATGGACAGGGAGGCCTGGCGTGCTGCAATTCATGGGGTTGCAAAGAGTTGGACACGACTGAGTGACTGAACTGAACTGAACTGAAGAGGCATGATGCTAAAGCTGAAACTCCGGTACTTTGGCCACTTTATTCGAAGAGTTGACTCATTGGAAAAGACTCTGATGCTGGGAGGGATTGGGGGCAGGAGGAGAAGGGGACGACAGAGGATGAGATGGCTGGATGGCATCACAGACTCAATGGACCTGAGTCTGAGTGAACTCCGGGAGTTGGTGATGGCCAGGAAGGTGTGGTGTGCTGCAGTTCATGGGGTCACAAAGAGTCGGACACAACTGAGTGACCACACTGTAAGAAGCTTCAAGGTAAGTAAGTGTTAGTTGCTCAGTTGTGCCTGACTCTTTGTGACCCCGTGGACTGTAACTCACCAAGCTCCTCTGCCCCTGGAATTCTCCAGGCAAGAATACTGGAGTGTGTTGCCATTCTCTTCTCCAGGAGATTTTCCCACCACAAGGATTGAACCTGGGTCTCCTGCATTGCAGGTGGTTTCTTTACCAACTGAGCCACCAGGGAAGCCCCTTTACTGCTATAATTATCTAAAAAAACAGTTATTCCAACTGGTTAGAGCCGAATATTCCTGAAATCAACAAATTAGGTTCCTTTTCCTAGAGAAATGGTTTGTTCATGAGCAACCTAGTAAATTTCTCTGAATTTCTGCTCAACTTCTATGTTTATGCTGTTTTCATCTGCTGGAATCAGGTAAGAAAATGCTGAACATTCAGTACAAACATTTTTACCTACTTGAAACAACTCAGGGTATATGCCCCATTGATAGCTTTTCAACAGCATCAGCTTTTCTGTAAACCTCAGCATCTTTTGGAATGCAGTGCTAAGTCCTAGCATTGGACAGAGTCTAGATTGACTAGGCTTATAGTTTACAATTGTGATTTTGATTTCAGGCAGATTTAAATCAAACCATCCAACACATACACGCACGCACACACACACACACACACACACACACACACACACTCTACTGAGGAAGATATGGGTTATATACTGCCCTCATTCCAGAGCTTTTCATAAGCCTGTATTTAGAATTTACAACTTCCTCCTCAACTAGCCAGCCTGTTTTAATTTTCATTTATTTTCAATCAGAATCTCAGCTTGTTGCTACTCTCTGTTGAGTGAGGTGATCCAAATCTTTGTTTTAGATTTCTTGTTGGCCCATCTGTGGAGAGTTGCTATAGAATTTCACTAACTTTTAGCACTGAACGAGATAGTTCTGGAACGTTATAAACCCTGGGTTGTACCTGTGTTCCTCCTGTCCCCACTAAATGGAAGCAATCCTATCTCACTCTGATGGTTGGGATCAATCATACCAGGCATCACTGTTAAACCCTTTTTGCTCAGTTCAGCTGCTGGCATGAAATCCCAAATTGCCCAGCGGTAATTTAGCTTCCAATTTTCTAGAACTAGGCACTGCTATGTCCACTGGGATGGTTTTCTCCCTGTGTAATGAAAGGTCTGAACCGAAAGTCCAGAGTCATGGGGAAAGGAAGCAGATATTTTGAGTAGATGACTTTGTAATAGGAAGAGGTTATACCCCTGCTTCTATCACTCAGCTCCTGGATTTATGAATTCTGTCTACAGGAGAAACCATACCATAAATCAGTTGTGGTTCAAAGCATATTATCTTTATCTTGAGGTGCGTATATGCTAAGTCTCTTCAGTCGTTTCTGACTGTGAGACCCCATGGACTGTAGCACACCAGGCCCCTCTCTCCATGGGGTTCTCCAGGCAAGAATACTGGAGTGGGCTGTCATGCCCTCCTCCACGGGATTTTCCCAACCCAGTGATCAAAACCTGTGTCTCTTATATCTCCTGCAATGGCACGTGGTTTATTTACCACTAGTGCCACCCAGGAAGCCATCTCGAGGTAATACCTGACAATTGTAACATAGTCAGACATCTCAAAGTAACATCTGACAATTGTCATCTGGAGGTGACATCTGACAATTGTACCATAACACAAACATTAAGCATTCTGTATGGTCAGGTGCTTCTGAGTTATTAATAAATGACCAACAAAAAAAATGTGCATGAATACATTACCTTTATTTATTCCTTCCTTTATTTATGTGTTTGCATGCTTCTTTGTTAAATGGTAAAGGGAATTCCTAGGTCAACAACAAAGTTGAGTGGTACTATAACTAAATGGTGTCCCCTCAAAATTATGCTGAGGCCTTAACCTCTGTCGTCCCCTTCTCCTCTTGCCCCCAATCCCTCCCAGCATCAGAGTCTTTTCCAATGAGTCAACTCTTCGCATGAGGTGGCCAAAGTACTGGAGTTGCAGCTTTAGCATCATTCCTTCCAAAGAAATCCCAGGGCTGATCTCCTTCAGAATGGACTCGTTGGATCTCTTTGCAGTCCAAGGGACTCTCAACAGTCTTCTCCAACACCACAGTTCAAAAGCATCAATTCTTTGGCGCTCAGCCTTCTTCACAGTCCAACTCTCACATCCATGCATGACCACAGGAAAAACCACAGCCTTGCCTAGATGGACCTTTGTTGGCAAAGTAATGTCTCTGCTTTTGAATATGCTATCTAGGTTGGTCATAACTTTCCTTCCAAGGAGTAAGCGTCTTTTAATTTCATGGCTGCAGTCACCATCTGCAGTGATTTTGGAGCCCCCCAAAATAAAGTCTGACACTGTTTTCACTGCTTCCCCATCTATTTCCCATGAAGTGATGGGACCAGATGCCATGATCTTCGTTTTCTGAATATTGAGCTTTAAGCCAACTTTTTCACTCTCCACTTTCACTTTCATCAAGAGGCTTTTGAGGTCCTCTTCACTTTCTGCCATAAGGATGGTGTCATCTGCATATCTGAGGTGATTGATATTTCTCCCGGCAATCTTGATTCCAGCTTGTGTTTCTTCCAGTCCAGTGTTTCTCATGATGTACTCTGCATATAGGTTAAATAAGCAGGGTGACAATATACAGCCTTGACGTACTCCTTTTCCTATTTGTAACCAGTCTGTTGGTCCATGTCCAGTTCTAACTGTTGCTTCCTGATCTGCATACAAATTTCTCAAGAGGCAGGTCAAGTGGTCTAGTATTCCCATCTCTTTCAGAATTTTCCACAGTTTATTGTGATCCACAAAGTCAAAGGCTTTGGCATAGTCAATAAAGCAGAAATAGATGCTTTTCTGGAACTCTCTTGCTTTTTCCATGATCCAGGGGATGTTGGCAATTTGATCTCTGGTTCCACTGTCTTTTCTGAAACGAGCTTGAACATCAGGAAGTTCATGGTTCACATATTGCTGAAGCCTGGTTTGGAGAATTTTGAGCATTACTTTACTAGTGTGTGAGATGAGTGCAATTGTGCAGTAGTTTGAGCATTCTTTGGCATTGCCTTTCTTTGGGACTGGAATGAAAACTGACCTTTTCCAGTCCTATGGCCACTGCTGAGTTTTCCAAATTTGCTGGCATATTGAGTGCAGCACTTTCACAGCATCATCTTTCAGGATTTAGAATAGCTCCACTGGAATTCCATCACCTCCACTAGCTTTGTTCATAGTGATGCTTTCTAAGGCCCACTTGGCTTCACATTCCAGGATGTCTGGCTCTAGGTCAGTGATCACACCATCGTGATTATCTGGGTTGTGAAGATCTTTTTTGTACAGTTTTTCTGTGTATTCTTGCCATCTGTTTTTAATATCTTCTGCTTCTGTTAGGTCCATACCATTTCTGTCCTTTATCGAGCCCATCTTTGCATGAAATGTTCCTTTGGTATCTCTGATTTTCTTGAAGAGATCTCTCATATTAGCAACCATCTAGTCAGGTTTCTTCTAAGCCTCTGACTACTTTATTGAAACCATGAATCAAAAATATCCATATCTCAAAACTTTTTTCTTTTTATTATTTGTCATGATTATTTTATTTTTTATTTTTTTTAATTTTTTTTCTAATTTTATTTTATTTTTAAACTTTAAATATTTTCAAGCAAGGCTGGGACTTGCTTCAGTGAACTGGCAAGAGTGTCACTGCTGCTGCCAAAGAACTCTAAGAGTGGATTGAGTTTTGGTATTCACAGTCCTCTGATTCCACATATAAGCCAATTTTATGAAGTTTATAGGTTCAGTTTTTCCATATCCCTAAATGTCCTTTGAGAGGCTGTGAATTCAATTATCATCATAATTTGGCAACCCACAGAAGTAAACTCTGTGTCTTGGATTTGGCTCTTAGTCCAGTGGCTCTAAGAGATAAGGAAATCTTTCAGAGAAAGCATAGGCAACTTCTGCTTTGCTGTTTGAATTTGAACAACCATAACAACATCAACAAGAACAACAAGGGGATTTAAACTTATCAAATTATTTTGCTAATGTTTCCAATCCCACTAGAGAAACTCACTCTACTCTGCAGTCTTGAATTTTATTTCTGATGTTTGGCTCTCTAAACATTCTTTTCACTGGGTGCTTCTTTCAAGGGAGCACTAATAATAACATAATCGATTTGTCATTCCCTATTGCACCCCACTCCAGTACTCTTGCCTGGAAAATCCCATGGATGGAGGAGCCTGGTGGGCTGCAGTCCATGGGGTCGCAAGGCATCGGACATGACTGAGCGACTTCACTTTCACTTTTCACTTTCATGCATCGGAGAAGGAAATGGCAACCCACTCCAGTGTTCTTGCCTGGAGAATCCCAGGGATGGAGGAGCCTGGTAGGCTGCCATCTATGGGGTCGCACTGAGTTGGACATGACTAACATGACTTAGCAGCAGCATTGCATATCAAGGCCTACCAGATACCCATCCATTAATGCTCAGTAGAATTTATTTTGTCATTGCCTTTAGTCTCAACTAAATATCAATAAACTCAGATATGAAGATGACATCACACTATGGCAGAAAGTGAAGAACTAAAGAGCCTTTTAATGAAAGTGAAAGAGGAGAGTGAAAAAGTTGGCTTAAAACACAACATTCAGAAAACGAAGATCATGGCATCCAGTCCCATCACTTCATGGCCAATAGACGGGGAAACAACGGAAATAGTGACAGACTTTATTTTCTTGGGCTCCAAAATCACTGCAGATGGTGATTGCAGCCATGAAATTAAAAGATGCTTGCTCCTTGGAAGAAAAGTTATGACCAACCTAGACAGCATATTAAATAGCAGAGACATTACTTTGCCAACAAAGGTCCATCTAGTCAAAGCTATGGTTTTTCCAGTAGTCATGTGTGGATGTGAGAGTTGGACTATAAAGAAAGCTGAGCACCGAAGAATTGATGGTTTTGAAATGTGGTGCTGGAGAAGATACTTGAGCATCCCCTGGACTGCAAAGAGATCCAACTAGTCCATCCTAAAGGAGATCAGTCCTGGGTGTTCACTGGAAGGACTGATGTTGAAGCTAAACTCCAGTATTTTGTCCACCTGATGGGAAGAGCTGACTCACTGGAAAAGACTCTGATGCTGGGAAAGATTGAGGGCAGGAGGAGAAGCAGACAACAGAGGATGAGATGGCTGGATGGCATCACTGAGTCAATGGACATGAGTTTGAGTAAACTCTGGGTGTTGGTGATGGACAGGGAGGCCTGGTGTGCTGCAGTCCATGGCGTGGCAAAGAGTTGGACACGACTGAATGACTGAAATGAACTGAACTTAGTCTCAACTGACTCTAAAAAACATACCCTGGATTCTCCTTATTTTTCTGAATATCTTTCACTCACAATATTTCCTGCTGCCAAGCCCTGTGGTTACCTTATTGGATGCATTAAACAGATGAAGACCTTAATTAAAGAACACAGGACATTAAAAGAACATTTAGGAAGGCTACAGAATCAGATAAGGGAAATAAGCAGGGATGGGGTGAGTTAGGTCGTAGCCAGGGTCACGGTAGAACCACGCTGCCAACTGGCCTGGTGCTGATAATGCCGACTACGAGCCACCAAATTTGCATTGCTTCCATCACCACACTGTCTCTAGAAATTTGTTCTCATTTTTGACACTCTGGTCCTAGAATGCCAATGTAACTGCTGCATCATTTCTGTTTTTAAGCAAATATCTAGTGGAAAACCTGCAAAGGGATTACCTGCTTAGCAAGAGGGACTGGGAAGACACTGTCAGCTGCAACAGGCAGTATGTGTTTCCCTATCATTAACCCATGGTTTACTTCTCACGTCACCCGTATAACTAAGTCGTGTTTGACTCTTAGCAACCCGATGAACTACAACACGCCAGGCTCCTCTGTCCTTCACCATCTCCCTGAGTTCCGTCAAACTCATGTCCATTGAGCCAGTGAGGCTCTCTAACCATCTCATCCCATCTCCTTTTACCCTCAATCTTTCCCAGCATCAGGGTCTTTTCCAATGAGTCAGTTCTTCATATCAGGTGGCCAAAGTGTTGGAGCTTCAGCTTCAACATCAGTCCCTGCAATGAATATTTAAGGTTGGTTTCCTTTAGGATTGACTGGTTTAATCTCCTTTCTGTCCAAGGGACTCTCAAGAATCTTCTCCAGCACCACAATTCAAAAACATCAATTCTTTGGTGCTCATCCTTCTTTTTGGTCCATATCTTGCATCTGTATGTGACTAATGGAAAAACCATAGCTTTGATTATGTGAACTTTTGTTGGCAAAATGATGTACCTATATATTAATATACTGTCTAGATTTGTCATAGCTTTCCTTCCAAGGAGCAAGTGTCTTTTAATTTGTAGCTGCAGTTTCTGTCCACAGTGATTTTGGAGCCCAAGAAAAGAAAATCTGTCACTGCTTCTACTTTTTTCCCTTTTATTTGCCAAGAAATTATGGGGCCAGATGCCATGATCTTAGTATTTTTAATGCTGAGTTTCAAGTCAACTTTTTCAATGCCCTCTCTCACCCTCATCAGGAGGCATTTTTTAGTCCTTCTTCACTTTCTGCATTTGTTTTATGGACATATAAAACAGATTGGCTAACAGAGCACTCATTCCTGTCTCCTTTTACTTGATCATTTCCTCTAAGTATTTTCTGTCCTGGCTTCTTTTTGAATTAGAAGTTGTCATCTGAAATCTTTTCAGCCAATGAGACATATATTGAATTATGCTGATGGATTTCTGGGGATGTTTCTGCTTTTCCTGATAATAATGATGGTTCCAAGTGAGGTCCCTGCCTTGCTTTGAATGTAGGAATAGGGCCTGCAGTTGTAGCAATCATTTTGGACTGTCACAAGAATAGAAAAATTACAAAGATGCAAACACTGATAATTTTGAACCAGTGACTCAATGCCAGGAAAAACAAAGTATAGACTTCTTGCAATGTAAGAAAAATAAACCCTATTTGCTTAGTTCTTTGAACTCAGGTTTCATATTACTCGAAGCTGAACACATTTTAACAAGTACAGTGGAGAATTCCCCAGATCCTAAACCACCAAAAATAAATAAATGTCATTTTTATTTCAAACACTGAATATCGTTAAATGGGTACTGACTTACCCAAGTTTACATCTGAAATTGTTATTAGGAATATTTACAAATTTGGGTCAATAGCATGTTAGTTGATGACAACTTTTTCCAAATACCTTTAGAAATCTAATCCATAACATACATACTTTTCCTTTTAAACTCATATAGGCTCATATGGATAATTGTGTATATTTTTTAAATTTACTTTTTATTTCATGATCAAACACAAGCAGTGCTTCATGTTTTCCCCCAGCAAGTAGATAAGATTAAATGTAACTAACAGATCTTTTAACATAAGGTAATATCTAACAGATGATCATAGCAATCTACCTCTCTGACACACAGCTAAGATAATCACAATTCAAGACTTTACGTGACAATAATAAATCTGTGTAAAAATTACAAAGTTCAAGTGCCACAAGGCAAGCTTAATATATTTACATGCTAAATTTTTGACACCATTGCCAAACCAGTTGCAGTCGAAATTACTTCTGGGAGTAGATAGGTAACAGAGATGAGGCCAGGTAAAAGGATGCGTGTGTACATTGAGACAGTGGCTGTACCTAAAGGGAATCAAAAGCAGAAACTCCACCAGAGAAGAAGTCCGTCAGCTCCAGCCCAGGAGCCCATGCACGAATGCAATGCACCAGTCGGCTCTTCCAATTGTCCACAGAAGCTGAACACTCCAGATTCCTAGGTCAGTGTTTAATGTTTTTCAATTTTATTCAATTAAACTTTACCATTTTATCAAAATCTTTATGTGATTTTGGGTCAATAACTTGTGACTTGACCTCATGGAAAGACCCTGAGTAGGGTCCTTGTCTTTTAAAGCTAGGGAAAATAGTATTTAAAACAGCATATACACACAGAGGATAATAAACGTAAGTAAATATTTTAAAATATTTAATAAAAATGTTTTGCCTTCAGGAATTTCCTGGAAGAAGTAATTACTAAGGAAAGCAGGCTAGCTTTGCTATTAGTAGTATATTAATTGGTATATTATGTATAAACAACACATTTTCAAAACAACTTTTTATTTACTTCCAACTAATAAAGTACTAATGATATTATATTTTCTCATTATTTTTATTATTAGAGTAGTGTCAGTAACAAACTCCAAGTCCTAATAACATAAATTATTTTTGTATTTCTGTTATATCTACTTGACTGAAAATCGGGGATGAGTATTTCATTTATATTTTCATCCAGGATCAAGTCTAACAAAGTCTCCACAATTTTCAACATGTGACTTACCTGGAAATTTTTATTTACTCAAAAGGAGCAATGAATGCTTTTTGGTCCAAGATTGATTGTACTCTCATTCATTCACTCTATGCTTTCTTATTTAGAATTGAATAACAATATCTCACAGGAAAACTCACAGTGGCCACAAAGGTCAGTTTTCATTCCAATCCCAAAGAAAGGCAATGCCAAAGAATGCTCAAACTGGAAAAGGTCAGTTTTCATTCCAATCCCAAAGAAAGGCAATGCCAAAGAATGCTCAAACTACCACACAATTGCACTCATCTCACACGCTAATAAAGTAATGCTCAAAATTCCCCAAGTCAGGCTTCAGCAATATGTGAACCATGAACTTCCTGATGTTCAAGCTGGTTTTAGAAAAGATAGAGGAACCAGAGATCAAATTGCCAACATCTGCTGGATCATGGAAAAAGCAAGAGAGTTCCAGAAAAGCATCTATTTCTGCTTTATTGACTATGCCAAAGCCTTTGACTGTGTGGATCACAATAAACTGTGGAAAATTCTGAAAGAGATGGGAATACCAGACCACCTGATCTGCCTCTGGAGAAATTTGTATGCAGATCAGGAAGCAAGAGTTAGAACTGGCCATGGAACAACAGACTGGTTCCAAATAGGAAAAGGAGTTCGTCAAGGCTGTATATTGTCACCCTGTTTATTTAACTTATATGCAGAGTACATCATGAGAAATGCTGGGCTGGAAGAAACACAAGCTGGAATCAAGATTGCCGGGAGAAATCTCAATAAGCTCAGATATGCAGATGCCACCACCCTTATGGCAGAAAGTGAAGAGGAACTCAAAAGCCTCTTGATGAAAGTGAAAGTGGAGAGTGAAAAAGTTGGCTTAAAGCTCAACATTCAGAAAACGAAGATCATGGCATCCAGTCCCATCATTTCATGGGAAATAGATGGGGAAACAGTGGAAACACTGTCAGACTTTATTTTTCTGGGCTCCAAAATCACTACAGATGGTGACTGCAGCCATGAAATTAAAAGATGCTTACTCCTTGAAAGGAAAGTTATGACCAACCTAGATAGCATATTCAAAAGCAGAGACATTATTTTGCCAACAAAGGTCCATCTAGTCAAGGCTATGGTTTTTCCTGTGGTCATGCATGGATGTGAGAGTTGGACTGTGAAGAAGGCTGAGCGCTGAAGAATTGACACTTTTGAACTGTGGTGTTGGAGAAGACTCTTGAGAGTCCCTTGGACTGCAAGGAGATCCAACCAGTCCATTCTGAAGGAGATCAGCCCTGGGATTTCTTTGGAAGGAATGATGCTGAAGCTGAAACTCCAGTACTTTGGCCACCTCATGCGAAGAGTTGACTCATTGGAAAAGATTCTGATGCTGGGAGGGATGGGGGCAAGAGGAGAAGGGGACGACAGAGGATAAGATGGCTGGATGGCATCACTGACTTGATGGACGTGAGTCTGAGTGAACTCCGGGAGTTGGTGATGGACAGGGAGGCCTGGCATGCTGCGATTCATGGGGTCGCAAAGAGTCAGACATGACTGAGTGACTGATGTGATCTGAACAATATCTCAACTGGAATATAAGAAGGATATTAAGATATATACAATGATTGGACTGTGGCTTTAAAGCAATAAGCTTACATAAAAGTGAGGCAATGTGAATTGTTGGTGACTATTTTGCCATCACTGACACACAGTCTTAGATTATATTGACTACATATTTTTACTTCCACTGGCATTCTTACCCTATACTTTTGACTATATTGGCAATTAATTTATATAATTCAATAAAAATGTTTTTTCACTGGTTATACTGTGGTAATTTTGCTGAATTATAATATTCATATACATTGGTTATATGTCATTTTCCCAACCATGTCCCATTCAATTCATTTGACTCAATTGGCTTTACCAATATTTTATTGATCACCTACTATGTTCCAAGTATTGTGATGGTTTCAAGAGAAGAAGAAATGTGTAAAAATACCTGGGATTTTGCAGTTGTGGTGGAATATATATGCATTGATCTCTATGATCACTTCAAATACCACTAAAATGAGAGTGATTAAGACTAAACTATATATACTAAGATATAAAGAATGGAGGGAGGTAACTGGATTCTTTTGAAAGAGTGAAAAACATGTAGAGACGTGGTAACTGACAATGCACCTCAGAAGACAAACATAAGTCACTGCGTAGAGTGGGACTCTAAGTCATACAGATTTTGAAAATGTAGAACTTGAAAGTACAATCATTTTAGAAGATGAGGAAAACGCCTCACAATAACAGCAGGGGACAATGTAAATATTTACAAGAAATATACCCTCCCAAAGGTAACCCTCATTTTGTGCCCTTTCCCCCCAGTTCAGGTATCCAGCTCTGGGAATACGTTTATACACACACACACACACACACACACACACACACACACAGAATGGAAGATCTTTCAAATTCAAGGACACAAGGAAAACAGAGGCATGAAGGAGATTTCATACAGAAAACGAGGATTCAGTGAAAACCCGCAAACCACCAATGACAACTCAGACCCTTTTATCTTAATGTGTCCTCACAATTCCTGCAGCAGGTTCACCTTTTCTTCAACAGTAGAGTAGCAGATTCATTCTTGGAGAGGCTGAAGAACCAAGGAAGAAAAATCACAGGTAATTCTGTCTTGAGTATGGGGGATTCCATATGAAAAGTAGGAAAATTCAGGATCTTCCTGCAATGAGGGCCACCAGTTAATATGCCTTAGTGAAGTCGCTCAGTCGTGTCTGACTCTTTGCGACCCCATGGACTATAGCCTGCCGGGCTCCTCCATCCATGGGATTTTTCAGGCAAGAGTACTGGAGTGGATTGCCATTTCCCCCTCCAGGGGATCTTCCCAACCCAGGAATCAAACCCAGGTCTCTCGCACTGCAGGCAAACACTTTACCGTCTGAGCCACCAGGGAAATCCAAATATGCTTTACACTCGGACAAAGAGTTCTAAAAACAGTCAAGCCTCCTAAGACATGAAAGACAAAATCCAACATTAATTGACATGATAAAGCAACCTCACAGGAAACACAAGCCAGGGAGCAGAAGAACAGTTCGATTCAACTATAAGGGGTATCCTGAGAGGTATAAGAGAATAGAGTGTTGCTTTCTTTTATTTTTATTTTTGGCCAAGCTTGTGTGCAAAGCGTGTGGGGTCTTATTTCCCCAGCCAGTGATTGAACCCACACTTCCGGCATTGGAACCGTCGAGTCTTCATCACTGGACCGTCAGGGAAGGCTCACTTAGTGTCTTTATGTCTAGCTTGTGAAATGATCTCTTAGTGCACCTATGAAGGTTACAGTAATGAGCGTGGGGCTTGCACACATGCCAAGTAGCTTCAGTCATGTCCAGCTCTTCGTGACGCTGTGGACTGTAGCCTGCCAGGCTCCTCAGTCCATGAGATTCTCCAGGCAAGAATACTGGAGTGGGTGCCGTGACCTCCTTTGGGGGATCTTCCCAACCCGAGGTTAGAACCCACATCTCCTGTGTTTCCTGCACTGGCACGCAGGTTCTTTACCACTAGCACCTCCTGATTAATGAAGCTGATTAATGAGTGTATACTAGAATAATGCCAGGCACATAAAAATGCAACATAAATGCTATCTATTATTTTGAAAGGAAAAGTGTGAACTACATGTTTACAGTTTTTAAGACTGAGGACAGTGCCCAAATTAATTTTACAATCTGAGAATGAAATCAAGAAGATAATTGTATTTATAATAGCATCAGAGTATTAAAATATTTACAAAAAATTAAACAATGGAAGCATAGAACTTGTACACCAAAAAGCAGAAAACATTGCTGAGAGAAATTAAGTAATTAAACAAATGGAAAAAATATCCATGCCCATAGATTGGAAGATACAACATGGCTGAGATGGAAAAACTTTCCAAATTGCTCAACAATACCTATCAAAATTTGTTTCTTTTTTTTTTTCATAAACTTACTAACCAGTAGTAAAATTCAAACAAATGAAAGTGGTCTAGAATTGCAAAAATAATGTTAAAAAGAAAAGAACAAAGTTGGAGGACTCAGACTTACAATTTCAAAGCTAACTGTAGATATACAGCAATCAAGAGAGTGTGATACTGGAAGAATAACAAGCTAAAAAGATAACTGAACTAGAACAGGCAACATACCTATAAATCCTATATTTAGTGTCAATTGGTTTTTGACCAGGGTGCTGAGACAATTCAATGAGGGAAAGAATAATATTTTCAACAAATGTTGCTAGGACAACTAAGACATTGACATGTGAAAGAGTGAAGTGGAGCCCTTACCTAATTTTATATATATCTCATATAAATATGAACTCAAAATAGACAGTAAATTAAGCATAAAAGGTAAACTATGAGATTCTTAGAAGCATAGGAGGAAATCTTTGTGGCATTCATTTAGGAAATATTTTTTATGACACTACAAGTGCAAACAACAACAACAACAAATGAGATAAATCAGATAAATCAGAATCCAGAAGCATTTCAAAAATTTGTGCTGCTAAAGATACCATCAAGAAAATAAAACGACAAGCCATAACAATGAAGGAAAATTTTGCATATCATATTTTATTGGAAAAATACTTCTAGAATATATAGATGACACTTACGAGTCAATGATAAGAAGACAACTTAATTTAAAGATAGACAAAGGATCTGAATAGATATTGCACCAAAAAAGATATTCAAATGGCTACAAATCACATGAAAAGGTACTCAAAGGGATTAGTCACTGCATGCTGAGTGCTCAGTCGCTTCAGTTGTGTACGACTCTTTTTGACCCCATGGACTATAGCCCACCAGAGTCCTCTGTCCATGGGATTCTCCAGGCAAGAATACTGGAGTGGGTTGCCATGCCCTTCTCCAGATAATCGTCCTGACCCAGGGAGAGAACACACAACTCTTGCATTTCCTGTATTGCAGGCAGTTTCTTTACCCACCGAGCCACCTGGGAAGCCCTAGGGAATGCGAATCAAAACCATGGTGAGATACCTTATCATAATCACATATGGTTTGATGATAACAAGTGATGTGGAGAATGGGGAGCAATTAGAACACTCATACATTATTGTGGGTGAGACTGTAAAATGTGGCAGCAACTATGGAAACCAGCTAGACAGTTCCTAAAACTGTTAAATATAGATTTACCACTTCGAGGTACACACCCAAAATAATGAAGACTTATATATTAAAAAAGTGTCTCTGTGGGAGAAGGCAGGGGGATGATTTGGGAGAATGGCATTGAAACATGTATAATATCATATAAGAAATGAATCGCCAGTCCAGGTTTGATGCAGGATACAGGATGCTCAGGGCTGGTGCACTGGGATGACCCAGAGAGATGGTATGGGGAGGGAGGTGGGAGGGGGGTTCAGGATTGGGAACACGTGTACACCCGTGGCGGATTCATGTTGCTGTATGGCAAAACCAATACAATATTGTAAAGTAATTAGCCTCCAATTAAAATAAATAAATTTAAATTAAAAAGAAAAAATGTAAGGTAATGTACATAGAAAAATTATCCTTAGTAGCAAAAGTGTGGAAACAACTCAAATGAACATCAACTTAACGAATGGGTAAATCAAATACGATATATCCATTCAATGGAATATTATTTGGCAATGAGAAGAAATAAAGGATGCATGCTACAATATGAATAAACCATGAAAACATTATTGTTGAATGAAAGGAGCTATGCAGAAAAGCTCACAATTGTGTGATTCTGTTATATAAAATATCTGTAATAGAAAATTCCTTTGAGAAAAGAGGATAGAATTGTGCTTTTCAGAAACTTGGAGCAGAGGATTATGGAGAGTGAATGCTAATGAGTGTAGTTTTCTTGTGTGGTAGTGAAGATGTTTTAAAATTAGGTAGCAATGATGGTTGCACAAATCTGTGAATATAGGAAAAAACACTGGGGTGTAGAGTGCAGGCTTTAAGGAGTGAATTTCATGGTATGTAAATTATAGCACAATAAAGTTGATGTGATAAAATAGTTTATAAATTAGATTAATCTTATTAGAATGGAAAAAAAAATCAATGCCAAGACATCATGAAACAGAAGAGACACAGAGAGAGAGGAAGAAAGGGGACAGTGAGGGATTTGAAGAAGAAAGAATCCTGAGTACAAGCAAGGAATTATGGATGATTGGTGATTTGAATTAAAGGCACAGTAATGTTCTTAGAAGACTCAGACCTTACATTATGCAAGGACATTTATCCGGTGTGTATTCACCATAGAGTATACATAAATTGATAGTGAAAGAGTGGATCTAGATGCTAGAAATTAAGAGATGGATGGAACTTTACTACATACAAAAAAGGCCTTTCATATAATCATGATGAGACATCTCTTGAGTGTATGGACAACATGAAGCCCCATGATGTATATTCTGGTTCTGCGTTAATTTGTGAATTGATGAATGTGACAATTTTCATCCACTTCTGTATTTGCTCTTTAATTCCATTTGTGTGTATATCACATAAACCAGTCAGCAATAACATAGAAATTAATCACTAGCTCCAAATAATTTGTTAAAATTAGAATACACTTGAGCAACTCAAATACCTTTTTGAAATGCAAAAATCATATTCAATATTAACACTGTTCTTTTTGTATTTATTATCTTATTAATTTTGGTAGTAGTATAATGATGGCATAAAATGATTTATGAGCTGTAGTCCCCTCTGCTTGTTTCCTTTGATTCCATTATCTTCCCTCTGAATTACAACTTTATTTGTTATTTTTCTATCATTTCAATTTAAATAATTAGATTTACTTCACTGCAAGTCTACAGGATCACTCATTGAAGTAAATTCTTCAAGAGATTATTATAGGCTCATTGTTCTACAATCACACTATTAATCTACACTTTTCCTACATAAAGCAGGTTTTAAAAAGTGTCATATGATATTTACAATATCTATTACTTATCTTCAGGTTAAATTGTGATTTGTGCTTATCTGATTACCTCTAATTCTAGCTATTTAAGTATGTTTTCTTCAGATTAATCTAGAAGACTAGACTTTAGGTAACTAACCAAGTAAATTAAGCAAAATATAGTTTTAAATTAAATAGTGTTAATATTACATATGTAACATTTCTTTTTCCTTCTCCTCTTCTTTCTCCTCTTCTCCTCACCTCCCCCCCCCACTTTTTTTTTCCTTCTTCAACTATATCTTAAAAGAGGTAAATGGGCCTCATTTCATGTGTGAAAGCACTTATAAGCATTCTCTTTATGCCATAGTCTCTTCAACTGAACTTCAGAGTTTTCCCTGAGAAAAACACTGAGATGCTTTTCATGAAACACAGTCAGTTCTACTAAGATGCTGATACTGTTGGTTTTGTTGATGGTATCTCGTATCTCTCTGGAGTATATTCCTAAACATGACACAGATTCATCAGAGATATTTTTCTGTAATAGTTCACGGCTATTTGCCCTCTGGATTCAGTAACTGATTCCATCATTAATGAATAAATACAGCCAAACAGAGAAGAATAAAATGCTCTTGAAAGACATTCAGGTGAACATTGTCTGAAGTGGTGGATGCTATTTAGCACAAATGCTTATTCAACGCTTGTCATGTGCCAGACACCATTCTAATGTTTTTATAAACCTTTACTCAGTGATTTTACAAATCCTTGATCACATAACCTTCAAAATAAATCTGCAGGATAGATATTAATATTGCCATAACAATTTGGCACATGAAGAAACTGAGGCCCGTACGAGGTGAATTAAATAGCTGTAAGTGGCAAATTCAGGATGCTCTGCTGTCTCTAAGACAGATACCCATGCGCTTCCTTTGGTGGGTGCTGGGTTGTCTCTCTAGAAGGCCTGTCCAGTTGCATATTCCTCTTATCTTGGAAATGGGTCAGTGATCAGAATAGATGGCCAAGAACTGAGGACACTTCCTGCTTTTATGCTAGGCACAAACACATCTTCCAGGAGAAGGTTTCTCAGATAAACATACCCTTCTCTCCTGCTCAGGCTAAACTAATTGAGCTTTCCCAGATCCTTCCTCAAAGTCAATGGTTATTATATTAACAAGCAGCAAAATTATAAGAAAGACTTTGCTCTTGAATAATTCAGTCATAAGTCTAAGAATGTTGGAGAACAAAATAACAGTTTTTTTCATAGTATTAAGCACAGAGACTCTGAGATCCTCAAGTGTCAGGATTATTGACTTATTAATATTTGTGTCCTATGTTAAAGATGTAATAACAAAGTGAATGATATATAAAAAAGAGGTGATAAATAGTTGATGATGGATTGCCTGATGTAAAGAAGGGAAAAAAGGAAGGAAAGGAGAAAGAAAAGAAGGAATTACCAAAATCTGTGGTTTAAAAGTTTGTTTCTTATCATATCCCAAATAAAGGGGACAGTTAATTTCCCATTTATTTTAGAATTTTTTAGTATTCCTTAGCATTTTCAAATACACACTTTGCCATATAGGTACTAACACTTCCTTATATTTCGAAATCATATTCTCGTCTAGACTCAGTACTACTAAAAGCATTTCAAATCTACTTTGTGCATTCAGTTTCACAGCATTTCCTATTTTAACATTTACTAATTTGGAATGTCTTTCACCATATGCTCAGTTGATAAAGAATCCGCCTGCAAGGCAGGAGACCTGGGTTCGATCCCTGGGTTGGGAAGATCCCCTGGAGAAGGGAAAGGCTACCCACTCCAGTATTCTGGCCTGGAGAATTCCATGGACTGTATAGTCCATGAGGTCGCAAAGAGTCAGACATGACTGAATGACTTGCACCTCACCATACTGGGAACTGCTTAATAGTAACAGAATATTAGGGCTTCGCAGGTGGCTCAGAGCTAAATAATCTGCCTGCCTGTAGAGAGATGCAGGAGATGTGGTTCGATCCCTGGGTCCAAAAGATACCCTGGAGGAGGGCATGGCAACCCACTCCAGTATTCTTGCCTGGAAAATCCAATGGACAGAGGAGCCTGGAGGGCTGCAGTCCACGGGGTCGTGAAGAGTTGAACATGACTGAGTGACTGAGCGTGCACACAGCAGAATATCGACTATCTTTACTATCTTACTCTAGGGAGAAAATAAAGGTAAGGTATTGAAACTCTATCTATATTATTTCCTGGAGAAAAATAATTAAAAGTATAAAACTCAGCAGACACCTCCTAAGAAAAACAGAAAGCAGATAAGGATTTCCACTCTTTTCATAGTCTTCACAAATGTGTATATGAGGCACTTAATTTGTGGTCTCAATATTTTGATCTAATTCCCTGTATTTGCATCTCTGGCGCCTGGAATGTCATTGCCCACTGAATAACCTCAGCAAAAGCACACGCCGCAAGCTGTCTGCAGACTCGGCAGAACGTGAAAGCCATCAGTGGGTCCTGCCTCAGACGCTGGCAGCATACGTAATGCTCTTGAGAAAGCAATTATTCCATCATTTAATTCATCATCTTCTTCCTGTTGCATAGTATCCCTCAACCTTCACAATTTAGAGTGATTCTTGTCACCTGACACTCGCCCATACAAGACCTAGTCATTTTATTTTTATTTTTATTTTATACTGGTGTAGAGTTGATTAACAATGTTGTGGTATTTTCAGGTGTCCAGCACGGTGATTCAGTTATATATATATATATATAAGAAATACATATGTCTATTGTTCAAATTCTTTCCCCATTTAGGTTATTACAGAGTATTGAGAAGAGTTCCCTGGGCTATGGAGTAAGTCCTTGTTGGTTATTTATTTATTTAAAAACTGATTTACTTTAACTGGAGGCTAATTGCTTTACCACATAGTGGTGGTTTATGCCACACACCAACATGGATCAGCCACAGGTACACATGTGTCCCCGATCCTGAATCCCCCCTCCCACCCTGCTCCCCACCCCAACCCTCTGGGTTGTCCCAGAGCACCGGCTTTGAGTGCCCTGCTTCACGCGTCGGACTTGCACTGGTCATCTGTTTTACATACAGTATAACAGTGGGATTTAGGGATTGCCAAACCCCAGGAATTTTAAAGCTTATCAGTCGGGTTGTTTAGTTTATATTGCACACCACGCAAGAGAGAGTCGCATATAGTCACACGCATGCTTCATTATCCTGTATACATGGCCAAAGGGAACATACGGAAGCCTGAGAGATAAGAATCCAGGTAGTTCTCTTATTCAATAATGAAAATGCTTATAATGCCATTTAATATCATTTACTCATAGTCTATAAAGTTCCTTACAGTTAAATTTCTTTGTTTTTATTTCTTTGTATCTTTCCTTTATGCTGTGTCCTGTTCCTCGTACCTCTCCCAACTCAGTATTTGCTGCCTAACTACCAACCCACTTGGAGAGGACGAAAACACAACAGAGCCACACTATAGTTAATTTTCATCAACAAAACGTTTCAACCTGGCATATGTTTGAAATGATACATTTTATCTGTACATATTTCTGTGTTACAATTAGTTTGTAAAAGATATCTGAAGCCACTTTTCATACAGTTTTTTTTTTCATATGCATCAACTCACATTTACTATACAAAACACAGAAATGATTCAAACATAGTCCAAAGTTTAGACAAAGTCTAACAGTTTGATGCCAGTGACAATTGAGTCTTTTTAAAGATTAGTGAAAAAAACTTTATAAGATCTCCCTCCTTCCATCTCTTCCTAAATGTTCTCTGCTGGGGACTGAGCTACTCAATGATAATATAATAATGAACTATTTGGATAGGACTTGGTTTCCATGTAGTTAACTGTTTAGTGAAAGAAGGAAATATAGAATTGCAGAGGAGTGTACTATCAAGCTAACTCTCAACAAAGTCAGAGAATAAAGAACAGGTGTGATAAGACAAGAGAGAAAGCTTAGACATACTTCATGCTGCTCTGGTGCATGAATGCTTTCACACCTGAACAGTCAGAAAATAGCTTCATAGAAATATGGACTGCAGAACTGGGAATCATAATCGAGCTTCATTATCCATCATCACAGCCCAAGTTCATCTTGCTGCTGTCATGTATGTCACTGTGGGGATAAGCGTTTTACTAAGTATGCAGCATCTGATCAGAGATGAAAGAGAATAAGTTGGAAAAATCAGTTTATCACTTATTGGTACGGTTCTTCCTTGACCCAAAGAATCCCCTGGAGTACTAGGATAATGGCTGTCTCTGAGCCTTAGGAGAAGAATTTCTTAAAGAATCTCTGGTTAAGAAATGTGGGAAGGCCAGATAATTGATCATGCAGAAACAGCTGTCTGATCACATGCCATATCATTTTCAATCCGACCTGTCACAAAGACTCTATCTTACCTGCCACTCGACTTGAACAAGACTTTTCACAGCTTTAGAACTTGACACTGAACTAGACTTCAATGGTTTCCAAGGACATTATAGCGAATTTGGTAACAGGACCTCTTTAATCAGGCCTCACCCAAGCCATTTGTCCAAGAACACAATATCTAGACTATATATTTATATATAAAGAAAAAAAGGCTTAGATAATAAAGTTAGGGGTTATGTTGTTGGTTAATTCAGATGAAGTCTATTTGCATGTAGTAATAAAGTTTTAATAAGAGAATTGTCACTTGTGAAACTTTTCCCTGATAATAGAAAGTATCTAATATGCATTATCTTACTAAATTCCTAAAACACTATTTACAATAGATATTTTATCCCTGTTTTACAGGTATGGAGACTAGAAGCTCAGAGAGATTTGCCTATGAGGAATGCAGCTGGCAGCTAATGGTCTTTAGGTGTAAATTCATACTGGTAATTACAAGGTCCATTTTCTTATTACTACACAAAGCTGCCTCCTTGAAGAGGTATTTGAGATATATATTTTTTTTTCATCAAGGAAGTTATGATCTAACAATAGAAATAGGACCTGTAAGTGAATGTAAATCAGCTTGCATTTACCGAATACCTCTGTGGATAGCATACTACGGAGTTTATAAAAATAATTACAGGACAGTCCCTGCACTTAAGGACAGCTTCTTAAACATCAAAGCCACAATGAGCTATCACCTTATCCCTGTCATTCATTTGCTAAGTCATGTTCAACTCTGCAACTCCAAGAACTGCAGCATGCCTGGCTTCCTTGTCCATCACCATATCCTGGGGTTTACTCAAACTCATATCCATTGAGTCAGTGATGCCATCCAACCATCTTATCCTCTGATACCCTCTTCTCCTCTTGCATTCAGTCTTTCCCAGGAACAGGGTTTTTTCCAATGAGTCAGCTCTTCACATCAGGTAACCAAAATATTGGAGCTTCAGCATCAGTCTTTCCAATGAATACTCAGAGTTAATTTCCTTTAGGATTACTGGTTTGATCTTCCTACCATCCAAGGGACTCTCAAGAGCCTTCTCCAAGACCACAGTTTGAAAGCATCCACTCTTTGGTGCTCAGTCTTCTTTGTGGTCCACTTTCACATCCAGACATGACTATCCATACATAGCTTTGACTAGACAGACCTTTTTTGGAAAAATAATGTCTCTGCTTTTTTTTTTTTTTTTCTGACCCTCTTTTATTTTTTTTCCTATTTTTTTTTTTTTTTTACTTTTAAACTTAATGTCTCACTTTGTCATAGATTTTCTTCCAATGACCAAGCATTTTTTAAAATTTCATGGTTGCAGTGACTGCAGTGACTTTCAAGCCCAAGAAAATAAAGTCTGCCAACTGTTTCTATTCTTTCCCCATCTATTCACCATGAAGTGATGGGACTGGATGCCATGATCTTAGTTTTTTAATATTGAGTTTAAAGCCAGCTTTTCACTCTCCTCTTTCACCCTCATCAAAGGTTCTTTATTTCCTCTGCACTTTCTGTCATTAAAGTGTTATCATCTGCATATAAGAGACTGTAGATGTTTCTCCCAGCAATCTTGATTTCAGCTTATGCTTCATCAAGTCCAACATTTCACATGATGTACTCTGTATGTAAGTTAAATAAGCAGGGTGACAATATACAGCGTTGATGTACTTCTTTTCCAATTTTGAAACACTCTGTTGTTCCATATCCATTTCTAACCATTGTTTCTTGTTCGGCATATAGGTTTCTCAGGAGACAGGTAAGGTGGTCTGGTATTCCCACCTATTTAAGAATTTTCCAGTTTGTTGTGATACATCAGCCAAAAGGATAAGTAACAATAAATGGTGAAAATGTGAAAAGAAATGGAGCCCTTTTACACTTCATGGCAAATAGATGGGGAATCAGTGGAAACAGTGACAAACTCTATTTTGGGGGGCTCCAAAATCACTGCAGATGATGACTGCAGCCATGAAATTAAAAGATGCTTGCTCCTTGAAAGAAAAGTTATGACCAACCTAGACAACATATTAAAAAGCAAAGACATTACTTTGCTGACAAAGGTCCATCTAGTCAAGGCTATGGTTTTTCCAGTAGTCATGTGTGAATGTGAGAATTGGACTATAAAGAAAGTTGAGCACTGAAGAATGGATGCTTTTGAACTGTGGTGTTGGAGAAGATTCTTGAGAGTCCCTTGGACTAAAAGGAGATCCAACCAGTCCATCCTTAAGGAAATTAGTCCTAAATATTCATTGGAAGGACAGATGCTGAAGCTGAAACTCCAATACTTTGGCCACCTGATGCGAAGAACTGACTCACTTGAAAAGACCCTGATGCTGGGAAAGATTGAAGGCAGGAGGAGAAGGGGATGACAGAGGATGAGATGGTTGAATGGCATCATCTACTCAATGGACATGAGTTTGAGTAAACTCTGGGAGTTGGTGATGGACAGGGTGGCCTGGCGTGCTGCAGTCCATGGGGTTGCAAAGAGTCAGACACGATGAGTGACTGAACTGAACTGAACTGTACTCTGTTGGTGGGAATGTAAATTGGTACAGCCACTAAAGAAAATGATTTGGAGATTCCTTAAAAATAATAAAAATAGAGCTAATGTATGATTCATCAATCCTACTTCTGGGTATGTATGTGAAGAAAACAAAATTCTTAAATTGAAACAATATCTACATCCCCCACATTTACTGTGGCACTATTCATAGAGGCCAGGATTTGGCAACATCTTATATGTTCATCAATAGACAACAAAGGGACAACAAATAGATAATGAAAGTGTGATTATATATAATCATATATATATACATATAAATATATATATTTAATATGTTGTGTGCTTGCTTAGTTGCTCAGTCTTGTCCAACTCTAAGACCCCATGGACGGGAGCCTGCCAAGGTTCTCTGTGCATGGGATTCTCCAGGCAAGAATACTGGCGTGGATAGCCATTCCCTGCTCCTAGGGATTCTTCCTGACCTAGGGATAGAACCCAGGTTTTTTGTATTGTGGATGGATTCTTCACTGTCTGAGCCACCAGGGAAACCCAGTATGTTATACAGGCATGTGCACATATAATATATATGTGTGCACATATATAATATATACCTATGTATATATGCACTGGAGAAGGAAATGGCAACCCACTCCAGTGTTCCTGCCTGGAGAATCCCAGGGATGGCAGAGCCTGGTGGGCTGCTGTCTATGTATAGGTGTGTGCAAATATAATAAAATGTATATGACTGTGTGTTTATGACTATATATATTATATATATATATATACACATATATGCTGCTAAGTTGCTTCAGTCATGTCCGACTCTGTGCGACCCCATAGACGGCAGCCCACCAGGCTCCCCCGTCCCTGGGATTCTCCAGGCAAGAACACTGGAGTGGATTGCCATTTCCTTCTCCAATGCATGAAGGTGAAAAGTGAAAGTGAAGTCACTCAGTTGTGTCTGACTCTTAGTGACCCCATGGACTACAGCCCACCAGGCCCTCCGTCCATGGGATTTTCCAGGCAAGAGTACTGGAGTGGGGTGCCATTGCCTTCTCCGATATATATACATATATATATATATATATATATATGTATAGATATATATGTAGGTCTTCCCTGGTGCCTCAGGGAAAAAATCTTGGTAAAAAATCTGTCTGCAATGCAGGAAATCCTGGTCTGATCCCTGGGTTGGGAAGATCCTATGGAGAAGAGATTGACTACCCACTCCAGTATTCTTGCTTGAAGAATACCATGGATGGAGGATCCTGGTAGACTATAGTCCACAGGGTTGCAAAGAGTAGGACACAACTGAAATGACTTACACTTTCACGTATATGCATTATTCAATCAATAATATGTATTATTTAATTATTCAATAAACAAAGAAGGCAATACTGCCATTTGTATCAGTGTGGATGAACCTTGAGTGTGTTTCGTGGAATGACAGATACAGAAAGACGAATACTCTGTGATCTCGTTTATATCTGGAATCTACAAAAGTTGAACTCAGATTGGTTGTTTTCAGGGTCTGGGTGATATGGGATGGAGAAGTGAGAAGAGGTTGGCCAAAGGGTACAAACTCTCAATTATAAATTGAACACATTCTGGGGATCTAATGTGCAGCATGTACTAAAGGATGAAGCTGTATTTGCTAAGAGACATTTCACATGCTAGTAAAGTAATGCTCAAAATTTCCCAAGCATGCTTAAACAGTACATGAACCATGAACTTCCAGATTTTCAAGCTGGATATGGAAAAGGCAATGTAACCAGAGATTAAATTGCCAACATCCGTTGGATCATAGAAAAAGCAAGAGCGTTCCAGAAAAAACATCTAATTCTGCTTCATCGACTATGCCAAATACTTTGACTGTGTGGATCACAACAAACTGTGGAAAATTCTTCAAGAGATGGGAATGCCAGACCACCTTATCTGCCTTCTGTGAAACCTGTATGCAAGTCAAGAAGCAACAGTTAGAAATGTACATGGGACAATGGACTGGTTCCAAATCAGGAAAGGAATACGTCAAGGCTGTATACTGTCACCCTGCTTATTTAACTTATATGCAGAGCACATCATGTGAAATGCTGGGCTGGATGAAGCTCAAGCTGGAATCAAGATTGCTGGGAGAAATATCAATAACCTCTGATATGCAGATGACACCGCCCTTATGGCAGAAAGTGAAGAACTAAAGAGTCTCTTGATGAAACTGAAAGAGGAGAGTGAAAAAGTTGGCTTAAAGCTCAACATTCAGAGAACTAAGATTATGGCATCTGGTCCCATCACTTCATGACAAATAGATGGGGAAACAATAAAAACAGTGACAGACTTTGTTTTCTTAGTCTCTGCAAATGGTGACTGCAGTCTTGAAATTAAAAGACTCTTGCTTCTTGGAAGGAAATCTATGACAAATCTGGACAGCATATTAAAAAGCAGAGACATTATTTTGCTGACAAAGGTCCAAATAATCAAATTATAGTTTTCCAGTGGTCATGTATACATGTGAGAGTTGGACCATAAAGAAGGCTGAGCACCGAAGCATTGATGCTTTTGAAGTGTGATGTTGGAGAAGACTCTTGAGAGTCCCTTGGACTGCAAGGAGATCCAACCAGTCCATCCTAAAGGAAATCAGCCTTGAATATTCATTGGAAGGGCTAATTCTATAGCTGAAGCTCCAGTACTTTGGCCACCTGATGTGTAGAGTCAGTTCATTAGAAAAGACCCTGAAGCTGTGAAAGATTGAAAGCAGGAGAAGAAGGGGACAACAGAGGATGAGATAGTTGGATGGCATCACCAACTCAATGGACATGAGTTTGAGCAAGCTCCGGGAGATGGTGAAGGACAGGAAAGCCAAGCGTTGCAGAGGAGGACACAATTGAGTGGCTGAACAACAACAAGAGAACATTTGCTTAAATGTTCTCACCACGTACATGAAAAGCAATAAATCTGTGAGGTGATGAACGTAACTAGCTTTATCAAGGTAATCGTTTCACAACGTGTTTATCATCATGTTGTGCATCATAATTTTACACTATATTCATTTCACATATGATATTATACACGTTTCAATGCCATTCTAAAAAAATTTTTACACAATATTATTTGTCAATTATATATTCATAAATCTGGAAATTGGGATTCCCTGGTGGCTCATAGGGTAAAGCGTCTGCCTGCAATGTGGGAGGCCCCGGGTTCGATCCCTGGGTCAGGAAGATCCCCTGGAGAAGGAAATGGCAACCCACTCCAGTATTCTTGCCTGGAGAATCCCACGGACAGAGGAGCCTGGCGGGCTATACAGTCCATGGGGTCACAAAGAGTCGGACATGACTGAGCGACTTCACTTTCACTTTTCAAATCTGGAAAAACATTTTTTTATAAGGAAAGCTTAGGAAAAATGAGAACTGAGAGACCACAGAACCCTTTATTTTTCTGATAGGTCTCCATTCACCAGTACAGGTAAATTCCTTACCGAAAGTCATCTGGTTCCTTATCAGTAAAGTCACATCAGAAGCTCGTGGTAGGAGTGATGGTCAGAGCAGTTAGACTCAGCCTCATGGATGACTGACACGTCTACAGGACCGTTTTCTCAGGACTGCACATGTGGTTTAACATTCTGTGACTGATGTCTTGAAATATTTGACAAATATTATCTTTGGATTGGTGTTTTTTAAGTGCAAACCTGGGCTTCCCCTGTGGCTTAGTGGTAAACAGCTCGCCTGCCAAAGCAGGAGATGCAGGTTCCATCCCTGGGTGGGGAAGATCTCCTGGAGAAGGAGTGGTGACCCACTCCAGTATTCTTGCTTGTGAAATCCCACGGGCAGAGGAGACTGGCAAGCTATAGTCGAGGGAGCTGCAAAAGGGTCGGACACCACTTCGCAACTAAACACCAACAACTAGATCACACCTGCCTCTCCAGCAAACCACTCTGTTCCCCCAACATGCCCAGGATGCTGGCAGACACCTGGCCTCTCATCTCTGTTATTGAGATTTCAATTGTTTGGAGAAAATGACTGCTGCATATGAGCTTTTTCTCTCTCCTCTCGCCACCAGAATGCTCATTTATGGAGGAACAGGTTTCAGTCTCTGAATGATTACTCTACACTTGGCAGGTGGGGATTGCAACGCCAGTTATGTTAATGATTTCTGAGGCGACACTGAGGCCTCTGAGGATGCTTGGCAGAGCAGCTGGCAGGAAAGTAATGAGCGTCACAGCAGGACCTGGGCCTCCGAAAGGGGGGTGTTGGGAAGAATGGAGGAGAGAAGTAAATGGGAGACCTCAGCTACTGGTAAGAATATCAGTGAGGCCCTTAATGGAGTCTAGAAAACAAAATTAATCACCCCTAATGAGTGGGGTGTGGGCAAATATTTGATTTAATTCTGCTTATAAATATTTTCTACAGAATGATGCATGGCATCACAGAGGATTGAGAAGCATGATCTGAACTGGATTTAATATTGAGAGGGGCAGAGTGCCAGAAGTCACAACAATTATAGGAATAATTGGGGAAGGCATTCTTTTTCTATTGCACTGGTGGTAATCTTGCTAAAAAAAATATAGAATTCTGCTGTGAAAAATATACCTTGGAAATCATGATCTTAAGCACTGGAGAAAAATATGTTTCAGTTCAGTTCAGTTCAGTCGCTTAGTTGTGTCCGACTCTTTGCGACCCCATGAATTGCAGCATGCCAGGCCTCCCTGTCCATCACCAACTCCCAGAGTTCACTCAGACTCACGTCCATCAAGTCAGTGATGCCATCCAGCCATCTCATCCTCTGTCGTCCCCTTCTCCTCCTGCCCCCATCCCTCCCCGTAACAGAGTCTTTTCCAATGACTCAACTCTTCACATGAGGTGGCCAAAGTACTGGAGTTTCAGCTTTAGCATCATTCCTTCCAAAGAAATCCCAAGGCTGATCTCCTTCAGTCCTGGGTGACTAGGATGGACTGGTTGGATCTCCTTGCAGTCCAAGGGACTCTCATGAGTCTTCTCCAACACCACAGTTCAAAAGCATCAATTCTTCGGTGCTCAGCTTTCTTCACAGTCCAACTTAGATCCATACATGACCACCGGAAAAACCTTAGCCTTGACTAGACGGACCTTTGTTGGCAAAGTAATGTCTCTGCTTTTCAATATGCTATCTAGGTTGGTCATAACTTTTCTTCCAAGGAATAAGCATCTTTTAATTTCATGGCTGCAATCACCATCTGCAGTGATTTTGGAGCCCCCAAAAACAAAGTCTGACACTGTTTCCGTTGTTTCCCCATCTATTTCCCATGAAATGATGGGACCAGATGCCATGATCTGTTTTCTGAATGTTGAGCTTTAAGCCAACTTTTTCACTCTCCACTTTCACTTTCACCAAGAGGCTTTTGAGTTCCTCTTCAAGGGTGGTGTCATCTGCATATCTGAGGTTATTGATATTTCTCCCAGCAATCTTGATCCCAGCTTGTGCTTCTTCCAGCCCAGCATTTCTTATGATGTACTTGCATAGAAGTTAAATAAGCAGGGTGACAATATACAGCCTTGATGTACTCCTTTTCCTATTTGGAACCAGTCTGTTGTTCCATGGCCAGTTCTAACTCTTGCTTCCTGACCTGCATATAGGTTTCTCAAGAGGCAGGTCAGGTGGTCTGGTATTCCCATCTCTTTCAGAATTTTCCACAGTTGATTGTGAATTTTCCACACAGTCAAAGGCTTTGGCATAGTCAATAAAGCAGAAATAGATGTTTTTCTGGAACTCTCTTGATTTTTCAATGATCCAATGGATCTTGGAAATTTGATCTCTGGTTCCTCTGCCTTTTCTAAAACCAGCTTGAACATCTGGAAGTTCATGGTTCACATATTGCTGAAGCCTGGCTTGGAGAATTTTGAGCATTACTTTGCTAGCATGTGAGATGAGTGCAATTGTGCGGTAGTTTGAACATTCTTTGGCATTGCCTTTCTTTGGGATTGGAATGAAAACGGACCTTTTCCAGTCCTGTGGCCACTGCTGAGTTTTCCAAATTTGCTGGCATATTGAGTGTAGCACTTTCACAGCATCATCTTTCAGGATTTGAAATAGCTCAACTGGGATTCCATCACCTCCACTAGCTCTGTTCATAGTGATGCTTTCTAAGGCCCACTTGACTTCACATTCCAGGATGTCTGGCTATAGGTGGGGGCAGCCACGATGGCACACAAGCGCTGTGGAGAGAAGCTACCCCATGTCCGAGGTGAGGGGCAGAAGCTGGGAGGACCCCATGCCCGATGGGTGGTGACCAAAAGGAGTTACCCCATGTCCGAGGTCAGGGGCAGAGGCCAAGAGTGCCAGCCTGTGACAGCTCAGAAACGGCAGAGAGGAGCTACCCCACGTCTAAGGAGCAGTGGCTGCACAGGCTCAGGAGGGCCTAGAGGAGCTATTCCATGTTCAAGGTCAGGAGGGGCGGCAGCGAGGAGATACCCCTCGTCCAAGGTAAGGAGCAGTGGCTGCGCTTTGCTGGAGCAGCCGTGAAGAGATACCCCACGTCCAAGGTAAGAGAAACCCAAGTAAGACGGTAGGTGTTGCAAGACGGCATCAGAGGGCAGACACACTGAAACCATAGTCACAGAAAACTAGTCAATCTAATCACACTAGGACCACAGCCTTGTCTAACTCAATGAAACTATGCAATGCCCTTGGGGCCACCCAAGACGGGTGAGCATGGTGGAGAGATCTGACAGAATGTGGTCCACTGGAGAAGGGAATGGCAAACCACTTCAGTATTCTTGCCTTGAGAATCCCGTGAACAGTATGAAAGGCAAAATGATAGGATACTGAAAGAGAAACTCCCCAGGTCAGTAGGTGCCCAATCAGTGGAGAAATAACTCCAGAAACAATGAAGGGATGGACCCAAAGCAAAATATGCTTACAGATGCACTAACCTAATATCAAGTTTTTAGTAAGAATGGGCAATGAAAACATAAAATTTCATAGTGACTGAGCTCTGACATGGAATGTTAATCATCCAGGCAAAATAATAAGAAAATAATAAGTTCAATGTTGACTAACTAAGCTGATAGAAAAAAAAAGGTTTTTTGGGAAAAATCATTTTTTTAATTATTTTATAAGATTTAACAGGAGAAAGAGACTTCAGAAAAAAATATATATTATACATAGAAAGTCATTCTGAAGTAGGGAGAAGCAAATAAGCAAATAAAACATGTTACTGGTTATTAGACATCATGATTTGAAGAACTAATTCTTTAGTTAAATATCTCCCTGACCTTTTATCAAATCAGTTAATTTTCTTTTCCCTCAATAGTCTCATATTTAACCTGAGTGTATTTCCCCAGTCCCTCAACTGAGAAATTAATCAAGATTAATGCTTTAAAATCTACAAGTTTAAATTTATTATAGTCTTAATACAGAATAACAGATGGGGAATTATACAGGGGAGTGACTCCCAGAATAACTCACCAAGAAAGGATTCTGGGCCTTCTCCAATCATGCAGACCATTTCAGCAAAAGCCAGAAGCTGTTCAGGGAGAGGAATAAATCTGACCCTCCATTCCATTGACACTTCATAAGCATGAGGACTAGGGAAGCCACTTAACTTCTTTCTGCTTTATTTTTATTACCTGTTTTTAAAAGGTGATAATGAGTAACATTAGTCTGAAATATTATAAAGTGTAGGAGAATTTGTAAACTAAAAAGTACTTTGGAATGGAGTTTACTTTACACTTTATTTTGGTGCCTTACTTTCACAAAAGTAAGGCATACAACATCAAGGAAATCTAATAATTTAACAACAAAAAAAAAATGAATGAGGTCAGATTGGAGTCGCTCCTTTCAAGGAGCAGTGTGGGAAATGCTTACTTCTTGGAGGAACTTAAATAATCGCACTGAGACTCAATAACACCCGCAATATCTCTTCTACATCCACTGCTGAAGTGTACCAAACTACATAAAAATGAAATGTCCATTTGTACTACTTATTTGCAAAACAAAAATATAGTCACAGATGTAGAAAACAAACTTACAGTTACCAGAGGGGAAATTAAATTTGGAGATTGGGACTGACATATACACACTTCTGTATATAAAGTGGGTAACTAATAAGAACGCTCTGTACAGCACAGGCAACTCTTCTCAATAATCTGTAATAGCGTATATGGGAAAAGGCTCTAAAAAAGAATGAACACATGTATATGTAGAATTGATTCATGGAACAAACTAGCAAAACCTTTTATTTATTTGTTAAATTTACTTATTTTAATTGGAGGTTAATTACTTTACAATATTGTATTGGTTTTGCCATACATCAAAACATGAATCTGCTCCATCCTGAGCACCCCTCCTACCTCCCTCCCCATACCATCTCTTTGGGTCATCCCAGTGTACCAGCCCCACGCATCCTGTATCATGCCTCAAACCTGGACTGATTATCCAAGTGCCTGAACCTGAGCGGCTTAGACCTGGTAGGTGCATGTAGCACAACCTTTTAAATCAATTATACTCCAATAATTGTTCTTTAAGAACAATAAGAAATAAATAAATAGACTTCATTAAAAAATGAAGTTCCTATATCAAACACTCTCCAGAAAAGTTAAGAGCCAGATGGCAGTATCATCTGTACTCATCTACTTGACAAAAATTGGTGAACAGGAGAGGAATAGAACCTAGAGATACATGCTCACCAAAAACTGCCCAAGCATCTCATCGCTCAGTCCCCGAGAGAGAGCGGACACAGAACACTACCTCAGGTAGACAGAACATCAGAGTGGTTCTCTTGCACCAAAATGACTTCTCCTGAAGTCAGGTAGGAGACATGTAATTCACCTCAAAGTTGGTCATTTAAATGTCATGTCAGCTGATGCCAAGTCATTTAAAGATCAATTCCTATAATTGACAAATTCGTCTCAAACTTATACTGTATAATATTACAATAAATGTCTGTCCCTCTGTGTTGTATATCGCTGTCATGTCTGACTCTTTGCAACCCCGGGGACTGCAGTGCATCAGGCTTCCGTGTCCACTAAGACACTGTTTTCTTAATTAATCTGAACATAACAGTTATCCAGAATGTTATTAAATATCTGTGTTTTACCTTATTAAAAATACAGATTCCTGGACCGCTTTCCAGAGATTCAGATGCTGTCAGCAACAGCTTTGGGCATGTATTTTAAGAAACAACTCAGAGGATTCCTTTGACTAGATAAATTGGAATAAACTTCTGCTAAGTATTGGACAAGGAGAAGACAATGGCACCCCACTCCAGTACTCTTGCCTGGAAAATTCCATGGATGGAGGAACCTGGTGGTTGCAGTCCATGGGGTCGCTGAGGGTCGGACACGACTGAGTGACTTCACTTTCACTTTTCACTTCATGCATTGGAGAAGGAAATGGCAACCCACTCCAGTGTTCTTGCCTGGAGAATCCCAGGGATGGCGGAGCCTGGTGGGCTACCGTCTATGGGGTCGCACAGAGTCGGACACGACTGAAGTGATTTAGCTAGCTAGCTAAGTACTGGGAAACAGAGACAAGATTTGATCTCATCCTTGGAGGACCCACTAAGTCTAGAGAGTGAGACATGCAAATATATGTTTAATAAATTACATCTGGAGGTAGTATAGCTGTTCAAGAAACAGACAACAGCAAAGGAGACACTAATTTAATCAAAGGGGACAGATGACAGTGTTTACACAGAGGAAATGACCATTTCACTTGTGATCATTGTTTTAACTTTCTCTTGGATTGGTTTTGACTTATCTTTTTAGATTCAGGATTTGATTCTTCCAACTTATGAACATTTCAAGAGCACTTCTGCTTCATTTTATATCCTTTTTATCTGATTAATTGTATCTCACTAGGAAGTCATCAATTATGTAACATTTGTATATACTGACTTTCCTGGGACCATTTCTAGGTTACATTTGCTTGTAATTTTATAAATCTGTTCTAGGAAATCAGTATGTATCCAAATCCATTAGTGTTTAGTGGAATAATACTTTGAGGATGCAAGGGAAAGAACAATACCATTTTGCTACATTCTCAACATTAAATACTTTAATCCCTTGGTTTTGACCAAAAACAAAAAAACAAAAAAACAAAAAAAAAAAAAAAAACAGAGTTTTCTTTTCTAATTTGCAGGATTTTAAGCGCTTGTGGGAATAAATTCTATTAGTTTATTTGGCCATCTGTATTCTTTATTTTATATATTTTATATTCATGGCTGTTAAAATTTTTGAAATAGGGAAACTAGCTAGAAGATTTTCTCATTTTATTTGAGGACCCATAAAATTCTGAAAAACCCTAGAGAGCTATCTTGTGCCCTCAATCGCATGGTATTTGTGGGTGCAGAAGCAGGTAATGCATTCCATTTGTAGTTTAAGAAAATAGTATAGCTGTGCTTAGTCTCTCAGTCATATCATACTCTTTGTGACCCCATGGACTGTAGCCCACCAGGCTCCTCTGTCCATGAAGATTCTCCAGGTAAGAATACTGGAGTGGGTTGCTATGCCTTCCTCCAGGGCATCTTCCCAATACAGGGATCTAATCCAGGTCTCCTGCATTGCAGGCAGATTCTTTACTGTCTGAGCCACCAGGGAAACCCAAGAATACTGGAGCGGGTAGCCTATCCCTTCTCCAGTGCATCTTCCCAACCCAGGAATCAAACAGGGGTCTCTGGCATTGCAGGTGGATTCTCTACCAGCTGAGCTACCAGGGTAGCCCATTATAGCAGCCTAATAAAGTGCAAACACTTTCCCCCATTGTTCCTTAATTATTCATATTTTCATGTCAGGAGATTTTGTAAAGTCCACAGTAATGGTGCAGTTAACTATACATTGGTCTGTGAAATCACTTTTTGATTGTTCAACCTGTCAACTTGTGCGTTGGCCGTCTATAACATGACCTTGCAGTATTTATATGGTCTTGTCATAGGTGAATGCAGACATCTATAAGGTTAGGTTCAGGAAATAGAGTCTTCAATGAGTAAAGGAGAAAAGTCTGAGAGGAGATGCAAAAAGCAAAAGCTGTTAATGCTTGGAATGTATAAAGGGAGCTTATCCCTTTCCTCTGGTTTCACCACCTCCTTCTGCAGTGATCAATTATGTGCCAGGCCAACTGCATTGGTTGCAATCCATGTAAGACAAGGAGAGCATTCAGCTCTTGAACTAGGAACGCTTTCTGATTAACCAGTCTGCAGTTTATGAAAAACAGAGTGTTCATAAAGAATCCTGAAATAAAGAACATACTGTGAAGCAGTGATGCTCAGAATTTATAATTTCCATTTTATTCCTTATGACACTTTTAGCATATCAAATCTTCTAAAGAAATTGCTATTGGCTGATGACCTTGGAGAATCATAGAATTTTAGAGAAAGAAGGAAGTCTAGAGTTATCTTGTCTAATTCTCTCACTTTGAAATATGAGGTAAACATGACTGGGATTGACATATACACACTACGACATATAAAATAGATAACTAATAAGGACCTACTGGGTAGCCTGGGGAACTCTACTCGATCAATACTCTGTAATGATATTTATGGAAAAATAATCTAAAAAAAATGTACATGTATATGTATAACTGATTCAGCCTGCTGTACCCTTGAAACGAGCACAACATTGTGAATCACCTATACCCTAATAAAAATCTTTAAATTGTGAAAGATGGGATGATAGTTCAGGGTGGCACAGCAAGGTAGATGCAGCTATTGACACAAATATTTCTGATTTCCAACACAGTGTCATTTCTACTGTACTGTATTTACTTTGGTTCTGGGGTTCATACATTAAGTTAACAACTATAGGCACTTGCCTGGTGGCCCAGTGACTAATACTTCCCCTTGCAATGCCAGGGGTGCAAGTCTGATCCTTAGTCAGGGAGCTAAGTCCCCACATGCTTGCAGCCAAAAAAAACCAAAGCATAAAACAGAAGCAATATTGAAACAAATTCAAGAAAGACTTTAAAAAATATTAAAAACAATAACTATTGCTGAGCAACTATTATGTGGTACAAAAACAAACAAAAAAAATGACTAAGGCGTTATCTTCTTTTAATCTAATTTCCTTAAAAAAAAGTGAAGTCTACAACCAGGCATTATTAAGTAGTGAAAAATATCATGCTTTTCTGATGTTTAACGAGGCTGCTAAATAATCACTGAGAAGAACAAGTTGCACTTTTTCCTGAAGTGGACTGGTGGTCCAAAATGCAGGTCCAAGCAAATGTCTGCAGATTACTTTTGCACAGAGAGCTAATGTAATACATGCTTGAAGACATTAGTTTTTAGAAATGTCAATCCATTCTCTTTCACAAAAGTTATAAGGCATCTTCCATAATCCAGACACTTCATAAGTAAGCAACTGCTTTTCCTAAAGGAAATGTACTCATTTTTCTGTTTTTCGCATCTGGATGCAACCCCAGGTAGCAGTGCCTACCAGCAAGGACCTTTTCGCACCTTCATTTCCCATTCTTGGTGTGAAAGGACCAATACTTATTTCCTTTTAACAGAAGTGACCAAAGTGAATACAGGGAGCTCCCTAAGCTCCAGGGGTCTTTACAGGAATGAGCTGCCCACTTATAACTCAGGCTGGCTTAGGAAGCTGACCTCACCTTCCATCATTACGCACTTCCAGTTTCCTATGCAATGAAGTGTGACAACAGTTTTAAGAGCATGTGAAAACATATTTTATGACGGGGTCATTAATTTGTCCTGCTGTCTCTGATGTTCTCCATATGTTACGTGTTCTTCTCTGCTAAGTTCTTTCCTGATAAGGACTTCTGCTTTTATAGGGTGGAGCTCTGATGGGCATCCTTTCGCTTGGCAGAGACTAGCATCATTCCAACATTTTATTTGTGCATGAAAGAGTGGAATGTTATGGAAGTACCTGCTGCAGTTGTGCATTTGTTCTTACTTTCCAGAGGTATCTGCCAAACCCTGGATTTTAAGACCCTAGTCAGTGAATTTTAGAGAATTACTATCAAAAATTCATTCTAGCATCTGAAAGTAGAAAGGAAAAGGCTCTGTTACTCTTACAAAAGGGTCTAAGAAAATATTCATGGACTAAAAGTCATGTGACTATACAGTTTGCCATTTATTTCCTATGTCAGACAAATAAAATTTGTACACTAATGTGGTAAACTGGAGCAAAAAATAAGTACATGAGCCTCAAATATGTTTTTAAATATATATGCCATATGTTAATATATAATGATATCTTTTTAAAGGACTTTTAATCATAGTATTTGTGATACTCTCAATTTATACCTTATTTATTCTATTGAATAGTAACAAGTAGCACATTATAGTCTAGGATTTACTCAGAGAGTGGGGTGGGTGGGAAGAAGGTGAATAACTCTTTCTACTTACAGTAGTTCCATGTCTGGCATATTGAACCTTAATAAATATATGATGAGTAAACATACATTGTAGATCAATAAAATAGATACAATGTTCTCTAATTATTTGTGTAAGCGCTATAATACAGATAAATTTTGTATTATATACAGATATTCAAAAAGGGCATGGAGTATTCAGAGGATGGAAAATGAGCCCATACACCATACCAGAAGTGAAATTTTGGCTAATACTTGAAAGAAGAGTAAGGATTTTTGAAGGAAGGGTGGTGCATGGAGTTGATAATTCCAAATATTTGTGGATCAAAGAGAGAACTCAGCTCTTTTACCAAGCTCAGTCTCCTGGTTCTGAATGTTTGCTCTAGTTACCTAAGATGGTAACATTTGAGGAGGCTGGATGAAGGACATATGGGATATGGAATTTGGGGGGACTTTTTCTATAAGTGTAATGTAGCTCTAAATATATGTTTAATAAAGGATGAAAAAAACAAGACTTTGTATTGTTAGTCGTAATAGGCAGAATCCTAAAATGGTCCCTAAGATTTCCCACACTCTCATGGAAAAGACATGTTTAATCCATGGGACTCTACATATGGTGGCTTGTTATTTGGCACAGTTGATCTTAATATCTATGTTCCAGATGTTCAAGCTGGTTTTAAAAAAGGCAGAGGAACCAGAGATCAAATTGCCAACATTCGTTGAATCATTGAAAAAACAAAAGCTCCAGAAAAACATTATTTCTGCTTTACTGACTATGTCAAAGCCTTTGTGGGGACCACAGAAACCTCTGGAAAATTCTGAAAGAGATGGGAATACCAGACCACGTGACCTGCCTCCTGAGAAATCTGTATGCAGGTCAGGAAGCAACAGTTAGAACTGGATGTGGAAAAACAGACTTGTTCCAAATAGGAAAAGGAGTACATCAAGGCTGTATATTGTCACCCTACTTATTTAATTTATATGCAGAGTACATCATGAGAAATGCTGGGCTGTATGAAGCACAAGCTGGAATCAAGATTGCCAGGAGAAATATCAATAACCTCAGATATGCAGATGATACCACCCTTATGGCAGAAAGTGAAGAACTAAAGAGCCTCTTGAAAGTGGAAGAGGAGAGTGAAAAATCAACTTAAAACTCAACATTCAGAAAACTAAGATCATGGCATCTGGTCCCATCACTTTGTGGCAAATAGATGAAGAAACAGTGGAAACAGTGGCAGACCTTATTTTTGGGGGGCTCCAAAATCACTGAAGATGGTGACTGCAGCCATGAAATTAAAAGATGTTTGCTCCTTGGAAGAAAACCTATGACCAACCTAGACAGCATATTAAAAAGCAGAGACATTACTTTGCCATCAAAGGTCTGTCTAGTCAAGGCTATGGTTTTTCCAGTGGTCATGTATGGTTGTGGGAGTTGGACGATAAAGAAAGTGAGCACTGAAGAATGGATGCTTTTGAACTGTGGTGTTGGAAAAGACTCTTGAGACTCCCTTGGGCTGCAAGGAGATCCAATCAGTCCATCCTAAAGGAAATCAGTCCTGAATATTCATTGGAAGGACTGATGATGAAGCTGAAACTGCAATACTTTGGCCACCTGATGTGAAGAACTCATTGGAAAAGACCCTGATGCTGGGAAAAATTGAAGGCAGGAGGAGAAGGGGACAACAGAGGATGAGATGGTTGGATGGCATCACCAACTCAATGCACATGAGTTTGAGTAAACTCTGGGAGTTGGTAATGAAAAGGGAGGCCTGCCTGCACTCCATGGGGTCGCAAATGGTCAGACATAACTGAGTAACTGAACTGAACTCATCTTAACGTAAAGAAATTGTCTGGGTGGACCTGGCTTAATCAGATGAGCCTATGAAAAGTAGTGAGCTTTTTCTGGCTATTTATGTGAACTGAACTGATGTGAAAAAAAGTCCAGAGATTAAAAATGTAAGAGAGGGATTTTATGTGTTTTTGCTATCTTGAAGATAGAGGGGACCACCTGTCAAGTTGGAGCTGAAAGCAATAGCCAGCAAGGGACTGAAGATCTCAGTGTTAAAACCATGAGAACTGAACTCTAGCAAAGCATGAATGAGCTTGGACATGCATTTGTGTCCAAAGACTCTAGGTAAGAATTCAGCTTGGGGAACACCTTAATTTTGCACTATGCTGGACAGAGGATGAGATGGCTGGATGGCATCACTGACTCGATGGACTTGAGTCTCAGTGAACTCCGGGAGTTGGTGATGGACAGGGAGGCCTGGTGTGCTGCAATTCATGGGGTCGCAAAGAGTCAGACATGACTGAGCAGCTGATCTGATCTGATCTGGACAGAGAATAGAGACATTCTGCACTAAACTTTTCACTTAAGTTTACAGTTGTGTGTTATACAACAAGAGAAAACCTGCTGCTGCTGCTGCTGCTGCTGCTAAGTCGCTTCAGTTGTGTCCGACTCTGTGCGACCCCATAGATGGCAGCCCACCAGGCTCCCCCGTCCCTGGGATTCTCCAGGCAAGAACACTGGAGTGGGTTGCCATTTCCTTCTCCAATGCAGGAAAGTGAAAAGTGAAAGGGAGGTCGCTCGGTCGTGTCTGACTCTTAGCGACCCCATGGACTGTAGCCTGACAGGCTCCTCCATCCATGGGATTTTCCAGGCAAGAGTACTGGAATGGGGTGCCATTGCCTTCTCTGAGAGAAAACCTAACTTCACCTAAATAGAATGCCAAGTTTTTTTCAGAGAAAACATTACTCCTCAAAGTTATTACATTTCTCTGAAACCCACAATAATGCCCCTTGATGAATACAACCAATAAGCAATGGCTTCAAACATTCAAACCAGTTACTCAGCCTGCTACAATGGCTGACAGTCTGATGTCCTGCTTCAGGAAAAGTTTGTTCAGCAACTATATCTTATTGCCCTTGGTAATGTGACAATCTCGGTTTCGAGAAAGAGGTTAAAATAAACCTTCTAAGACCTCAAAGCATTTGTGTCTTGAAAGTAATCTCCAAAACAATGAGAGTCAAGAGACAGGCACCAAAGTATTATCATTGATGAAGCTAGGAAGCGTCTAATCCCCATATCATAGCATAAGAATATGGACGTTACAGGGAGGAGTCTTGACTCCAATGGCAGAACTGTTTATAGCTAAGGTCGGTGTGCTCATAGAGAGAGGATGACGAACTTCAACTCTCAGAAATAGGAGCACCAGACACTAAGAAAGGGAGGCTGATACAGAAGACCAAAACAGGATAATAGAAAGTTGAGACAAAGATCAATCAGGCCCTTCTATCCCCAGCCCCACCCATTTAGTTAGGCAATTAGGCTCCCACTCCAGATTCATGCACTAGATCAATTCAGACTCTCTGAACTCAGAACCACCGCACATGAAGAAGTTGAGCTGCCCAACTGAGTATAGAAGTGTGTTACCCTGTGCAAGAAGGTTGTTACCCTGTGGAGAAGGAAATGGAAATGCACTCCAGTACTCTTGCCTGGAAAATTCCACGGACTGAGGGTGATAGGCTACAGTCCATGGAGTCGCAAAGAGTCGGACACAACTGGGCGACTTCACTTTCACTTTTACCCTGTGCAAGAGAGTGGAAGGTTTTTGTCCACAAAGACTGAGCAGTTCCAGACAAAGTGATAATGTTCAATTCAGTTCAGTTCAGTTGCTCAGTCACGTCTGACTCTTTGCAACCCCGTGGACTATAGCACGCCAGGCCTCCCTGTCTATTGCCAACTCCCAGAGTTTACTCAAACTCTTGTCCATTGAGTCAGTGATACCATCCAACCATCTTATCCTCTGTCGTCCCCTTCTTCTGCCTTCAATCTTTCACAGCATCAGGGTCTTTTCCATGGAGTCAGTTCTTCCCATCAGGTGGCCAAAGTATTGGAGCTTCAGCATCAGTTCTTCCAATACATATTCAGGACTGATTTCCTTTAGGACCGCCTGGTTGGATCTCCTTGCAGTCCAAGGGACTCTCAAGAGTCTTGTCCAACACCACAGTTCAAAAGCATCAATTCTTTGACGCTCAGCTTTCTTTATATATATATAAAAGTTATAATGTAGTATTTTGCATTTTCTAAAGAAAATCCAGCTAAACACCTGACTACCCCACTAGTCAAAAGTGTCAGCCCAATTAGTATTTTTGTTTTACACTCTAAAGACAAATGCACACACAAAAAATTAGCAGGGTGTTTGAAGAAAGGCTCCAGTAAGAATTCAGAGTTCAATACATAGAGACAGAGAATAGTATCTCAGAGATAATGAAGAGAACAGAAGGAAATTTTAATATACTGCCATTGATACTCTCTGAGAGATAAGAAGACATATTTCATTTACAAGAATGAGAAGCTAATAAAATTGAAAAAATAAGAAATAGTTCTTTTAAATTTAAAACATTGTGACCTTTGAAAAATAAAAATTTGGAAAATAGAAAGGCAGGCTTTCCTGAGACCAAAGACAGATAATGTAAGTAAAAAAATGATAAGATAAAATAGAGGACTGATCCAACCAATAGAGTTTCAGGAATAGAGAAGAATAGCAAGAGAGACAAGGAAATGTTATAGTATTATAGAAAAAGACATTTCCCCAAGCTCTTTGGGATCCCATGGACTGTGGCCCTCCAGGCTCTGTCCATAGAGTTCTCCAGGCAAGAATACTGGAGTGGGTTGCCATTTCTTTCTTGAGATCTTCCCAACCCAGAGTTTGAACCCGAGTCTCCTGCATTGTTGGCAGATTCTTTACCACCTGAGCCACCAGGGAAGCACAAACAGAAGGACATGTATTTCTAAATTAAAAGGATCCATCAGGTACTCATCACAAGGCACACACACACACACACACACACACACACACAATAACTATAAGGACATAGCCATGTAACTTTAAAAGACCAGGGGTAAAAATTCTAAATTATTCTGGAGTTTAGGGAAAATGCCAAATATCCTATTAGGGACTGGAATAAAAGACAGAAAATTTCTCAAATAAGACACTGAAAGAAAGAATCCAGTGGACTATGGCTTCCAAAATTATAAAGGGAAACAATATCAATCTAGAAATGTACATGCAACCAAAAAGTGGGGGTCCATCTGCTCAAAAACCAATGAAGAGGAAAGATTGGTAGAAAGGAAAGTTTGCTTTATTTTAATCACTGGCAACCCAGGGTGGGCAGGGAAGTGGGGAATTTCTGTGCAAAAGCTAAGTACCTCTCACAACCAGTGGGCAAGAACTTTCATGGTTGGAGGGAGAGAGCTACCTGCAGAAACAGCACAGTCAGCTCTGACCATCATCTTGAAACTGGTCAGGGTGATCTGATCAGTATCATCATGACTGATTTAAGTACAGTTAATCTTTAGTTCCAGGGACTGTTTGTCCCATTTCCCTGAGGTCAATCCTTGGAATTGTGGCAGCTTATGGCATGGCGACAGCCTGGCCATCATGTAGTTAACTTCTTCCACCTGGTGGGGGTTTCAGCATCTATAACACGGCTCACAGGATATGGCTCAGAGTACTGTCTCTAGCCCGTGAAGAGGAACTAAAGGTCCTTGACTATGCTAAACTTTTATTATTTGTTATCATTATTTAGTCTTCTTGGAGTGTTTTCCTTTGCTTTCACATTTTTTTGCTTCTCTGATTGAACTTATTATTTGCCCATTTCCACAGACAAAGGCAGGCAGAGGATGGGTGTGTGGGTGTGTGTGTGTGTGTGTGTGTGTGTGTGTGGAGGAGGGACTGTAGGGCCCCTGCCCATTTCATACAGACCGATAAATTACCACCGTGAGAGGCAGCAGAGGTGCTTTTCTGACTCAGTGTGTGTGTGAGTTTACTCTGTCATGTCCAGCTCGTTGGGACCTGTGGACTATAGCCCACCATGCTCCTCTGTCCATGGAATTTTCCAGGCAAGAATACTGGAGTAGGTTGCCATTTCCTCCTCCAGGGGACCTTCCCAAGCCAGGGATAGAACCTGTGACTCCTGTGTCTCCTGCATTGCAGGTAGATTCTTTACTGTTGAGCAATTTAGAAAGCCTGGTGTCAAATAATATATCTTTTGCATTCATACCCTTTCCCCCTCCCCCAAGAAGCTACTGATAGATGTGCTTCAGCAACATGAAGATCACCTGGCACCTAGGAAAGATAGCATCTGATCCAGGGAAAAGGCAGAGAAGTTCCAGCACAACATGTTAGAAATGCATAAATTTTGATTGCAGGGCTTCCTTGGTGGTTCAGATGGTTAAAAAAAAAAAAAAAATTGTCCCGCACTGTGGGAAACCCGGGTTCAATCCCAGGATTTGGAGGATCCCCTGGAGAAGAGAACGGCAGCCCACTCCAATTTTCTTTCCTGGAGAATTCCATGCACAGAGCAGCCTGGTGGGCTACAGTCCATGGGGTCTCAAAGAGTCAGACATGACTGAGAGACTAATACACACGATCTTGACTGCAGCAGGCGGGTGGAGACCCCAAGGAGATCAGTTCAGTTCAGTTCAGTCGCTCAGTCGTGTCTGACTCTTTGCAATTTCATGAATCGCAGCACGCCAGGCCTCCCTGTCCATCACCATCTCCCGGAGTTCACTCAAATTCACGTCCATCGAGTTGGTGATGCCATCCAGCCATCTCATCCTCTGTCATCCCCTTTTCCTCCCCAGCAAAATGCAGAAAAGCCAGTACCCTGCTAACTTTTACAGAGTTAAAACAATACAGAAGTTAACATGAAGGGAAACAAAACACCACCAGAACTGTACAAGAAAGAAAAATATAATTATTCCTCACTACCTGACTTAACAATGAGACATAATTACAGTCATCAGATCGAACAGAGATTTTTAATTATATGTAGAGGAAGTGGGAGTGGTGGGAGGTGTGCGGAGGGCTAACATTCTCATACAGCAGCACAGGGAGCTGATAGCTAACGTCTAAATAATTGAATCAAGAAATAGCAGCATAAACACATTATTCAGAAATGTGTTAAATAACAAAGGACAAAGATAAAATTGCATAGAACTGTTGCCTCTGGAGAGTGGGACTGTAGACTGGAGAGAAGCGAAGCAGATAATTGGTATTTTTGTTGTTGTTGTTTGTTTCTGTATAGTGAGGCTTTTTACATCTGTTTTGCTTTTTAAAATCAAGCACATGGTAGCATTTAAAAACTGTGAAAATAAACCATTAAATAAAAGACTATGCATTTCACTTTGTGAAAACTAAAGCCGAATCAATGGGTACTGAGCACAGTATCATGAGGTGCTTTGATCTGTCGCGGCTCTGCACCCCCGTCGTTAGTCACACACGTCAGCAGAAGCATGAATAGCTCATATTTGTTCCTCTCTAACGCAGTGCATGTTGAAGTGGCGAGAACAAGGTGTAAGATTCAGTTTCATGTGTTCCGGCTGAGATGCCGCTGATCTATGGCTAAGGCCCGAGAGGGAAAGTCTTGCCCAGTTTCTTCATCTACAAAGTAGAGTCAATAAAACCCACCACTTAAATTTGTAGTGAAAATCAAATTAATTTCATGTAAAAAGTGTCTAGAGAGTTACTTGGTATTTGTTAGCATTTGGCAAAACTCTCCTAGCAGCAGTTTTCACCTGCAGCCCACATGTTTTTATCACCAGCTTGACCTTGGAAGACTTGCTTTCCTCAGTGTTTGGAATTACTAAGGCTTAAATCAATCAACTGATTCAATCATTTGTCAACTCAGTCTGTTGGTAGATCAATGAATAGGTCTTTTGCTTATTTAGATTCAGTTTGTAACACGTCAAGTTTCTGTTTTGGTTGATTTTTCTGTTTTTTATTGCATTCATCGACAAGTCAGCAGGATGACTTGGTAAAGTTAGCAAACACAAGCTAGGCTCAGGCATGCTCCAATAGATTATAATTTAATCACTGTATGTCAGTATCCATAGTTCATTTTATAAATGTGATATATGTATATATACTTTTCAATGTATCTTTCCAACTAAACATTTTCCAGCAAAATGCCTTTTAGAATGGCAGAATTACTTTCACTAAGAATTATCTTCACCATGTATATTTTTGTATTAGTCATTTGCTAATGAGAAGCTGCTTCTAAGTGCATCTGTCATCAAGAATTCTATTTCATTGAATAAACAGACCCTTTTAGAAAACACAATGATTCATTATTCAACCAGGTATTTCTCCAAACTCAAATGACTTTGTTACTTACTGTTATGAACTGATTTATGGGCCCTCACCTCAAAATTTGTATGTTGAAGGCTTAATGACCAGTGTGACCAAATTTGGAGATTTGGGCCTTTGGAGAGGTAATTAGGATGAAATTAGGTCATAAAGGTGGTGTCCCAATTTGATAAGAGCAATGTCCTTATAAGAAGAGGCAGAGGTATCATTTCTGTGTGTGTGTGTCATGTGAGGACAATGAAAAGCCATCTGCAAGCCAGGAATAGGACCTTCATCAAGAACTTAATATTCAGGTATAATGCACAGCATCCTGACTACAGTTAATAATACTGAACTGTATATTTGAAAGTTGCTAAGAGTAGATTTTAGATGTTCTCATCACAAGGAAAAAAAATGTCACTGTGTTTGCCAATAGATGTTAGCTAGACTTATTGCAGTGATTTTTTTGTAATATATATTACAAAATATTATGATGATTATTTTGCACATATATTGAATCATTATGTTGTGTATGTCTGAAACTTACATAGTTTTTACTGTGTTAAGTGTTACACTTCAATTATATCTCAAAACAATGATAAAAAAGAAACGGAATTTTCTGGCACCTTGAGCTTGGATTTTCAGTTTCTAGAATGGTGAGAAGATACATTTCTCTTATTTAAGCCATTCCAGTCTGTAAGATTCTGTTATGACAGCCTGAGCTGACTAATACGCTTATCTCCCCATTGGGTAGTAACCTCCTCTAATGTGAGGAGAAATCTTTCTTTGGCATCTTAAGTGCTTACTCTCTACATGACACATAATAAGCACTTAATAAAAACTTTCTGAATGAGTTGCCCAAATATATTACAGCATGGAACTCTTCTTTAAGAGAACCTTATTTTGCTGCTCCTCTTTGGATCTTAAACAGACTGCTCGGACAAGTTTATTTCCTTCTCTTCCTGTGTTTCTCAGGACTCCTTCCCTTGCAGTGGACACAACGCTCACTGGTTTAGGTGACAGAGAAGTTGCACATTTTGTAAATCAGGTGGAGCGGGATTCAGGCGATCAAATGATGTTGACTGTGAACTCTCCTGACGATACTCAATGTTTCTGCTGGGTTTATTCTCTAATGGGTGTTTATGACAAAATGGCTGTTAACATATTTATGTCCTACCAGCCTAGCAAAATATCAGTAAAAAATGATAAAACAAACACCTATTCTAAGCACTTTGGGCGTACTAACTCATCTATGAGGTAGGCACTATTGTTATCCGCATTTTGTAGCTTGGAATCTGAACACAGAGGTTAAGAAATCTGCCCATGAGGATATAAGCTTTAGAGGTGGGCAATCTGGTTCGGAGTCTTTGCTCATAGTCACTAGTCTGTGATTCTTCTTTTTCATATTTTTATTTGTCACTTTCTCATTATTTGCAATGAAAAACCTGAAACTGATTTGTTGATTTGGGTCACAAGACTGTTGCATGGTCAGTCACTCTGGTTAGAGTAGTTAGAATGGGCAACAGTAGCTTGAGTATGCTGATTGGCCATAACTGGGCTGAGTGGCCATCCTGGGTACAAAATATTAATAATAAAGCAGGGAGATTTCCAAAAGAAAACAAGTGCTCTGTGTTTTAAATTTAAAAAAAAATGTGAAGCAGGAAAAAAACAATGACTTTCTACTGTATCTTCTCTCCTGCTCTTCCTCCTTCCTTGTAGAAGGGAAACACAATAAAAAGATGAAGATACAGGTGATTTCAGTTGTATTCTGCTTTGTGGCAGCCTTAAGTACTAGTGTAAAAAGAGAATTCTCATCAAACATGAGAAATGTACAGTTTATATTTGGAATAGAGTAGTACCTTACATACCATCGCTTATCATAATCTAGGCAGTGTACAAAAATATTTCACTTTTTCTTGCTTTTATTGGCTGACTTTTCTAGTTTTTCCCCAAACCATGAGAATATAGATTTACTTGATGCAAATATATGTCATCACAAAATAGTAACAAGCTATATCATTCTATAGAGAAAATGTGCAGTTATATATAAATATATACATAAGTAATACATGAATACTATGCTAATAAATGAGACTACTTTAGAAATATTCATTTTATCCCCATCTCATCCCAAAAGGGCTAAGTGTATACCATCTTCCATGAGAACCACTGGCCATTTTTTAGATCTGAATTCCATAAACATCATTGGGTAGTAAATTACAATATCTCCTAATGATAATAATTCCCTGTATTTCAGTAAAAATGTTTTTAACTCTTCTAAGTACATTCACTATACCTCATAAAACAACTAGTTTAAAGAAGGATTAGCAGAATATAGGGTTTCCAGAGCTGTGATTTAATAATCAAAACAAAGCCACTTCAGTGCTTGGCTGAGGGTAGATAAGTTGTGGGAAAAAGTGTTTTGGAAAGAACGTAATACAGACTAGGTTGTGCACATATCAATGTTTACTAAAAGCTGAATTAACTCAGTGAGTGACCCTGTTTGGTCAAAAGCAAGTCAAAATTTAAAGGCCCAGAAGTCAAGAAGAAAGGGCTAAGTCTCTGAGGTCAGAAAGTATAAAAATTAGTCGAGTCCCATAAATTTAGCTCAGGGTTTAATACCAGAGGATAACTTTTTTGTCTTCCTTTCTGGAAAGCTTCATCCTTTGAGATGGTGTGGATCTATGCATTTCTTAAAATCAGCAACAGTTGATTAAGGAATTGAGATTATGTCACACATAGCATTAGAGTTTTACCAGGCAAAATTTGGCTCAAATGTAGAAGCAGTGATGGAAGACAAGATGCAACAGAAAAGCATCAGACAAGTAAACAAAAGCAAGCAAACAAATACTAAATGGGAGGAATCCAGGTTAAAAAATTGGTGGTCATATTAGGCAAAATAACAGCAGGTTTTACGTATGGTTAGAACATAGTTGGGGTAGAAGATGCCAATCCTTTTTAGATGGGAGAGCAATTGAATGTATGTGAAAAATGTAAAATGGAGGTTAGAAACATAAAGAGATTTATTGGACCATGGAGTTGAAAGAAGGAATGCTAGAAAAACACATTTTATTGGGACTGTCATGACTACTTATACAAGTTTACTATATTACTTTGTTTTAAAAAGAAAGGGAAGGTTCAATCTCTGAAAAGTTGCAGTAGACATGATTTCCAATTTTTCCTGTGAAGATTACAAATAAAAACCCTGGATGTTACATGTGAAACAGACTTGTGGACACAGTGGGAGAAGTAGAAGGTGGGACAGATGTATATACTTATGGCTGATTCTTGTTGATGTATGGCAGAAACCAACACCATGCTGTAAGCAAGTATCCTCCAATTAAAAATAAATACATTAAAAAAGAAAAAGAAAAACTCTGTAAGGTGGAGACGAAAAGGCAGAAGAATATCTGAAGACTTGAGGAGCCAAGGAAGGACATGATGGGGAGTTATATTCCCCACACTCAGAACTGAAGTATCTGGCATCCTAAAATACTACTGAGTGAAGGTGAAAATGTTTCCCCAAAGCTTGCTCTCTCTAATCAAATGACCAGGGAAGAGGTAGCCTTAATAAATATCTTAGATGAAAATCATTCTGCTCTAACCAAACACCACAAAAATGTTTTTGTTTTTCCCTTCAATACCCACGTCAACAAAGACTGACCGAGAAGCCCAGATGCCCCACTAGGAAGCTGTAACATAGCCCTTCAACTTCCTCTTCTAGGTAGCATCAGAGAAGGCCAAGCAGGGAGCCACGGCTTTCTTTTCTACCAGAACGTAAGGAGCCTCTACTCCTCTGCAGTGTCAATGGAGAACGCATGGGGAGCCTGAATTTTTATGCTGATTTGTCAGTGGTGAGACTTTTCCTTATCCTCTTCATTAGGGTGGTGTCACACGAGGCTTAATGAGCAGTCAAGATTTTGACCATCAGCCAGCAGTAGTAAGCTCCCCACCCATGATGTCAGTGTAAGCTATGTGGGCAAGAATATGAAACATTTGGCCCCTCCCACCCAGAGATTTAACATGGGAGCCCTTCCTAGTGGGACTCAGAACTCCTACCCCTACTCAGCAGTCACAGTGAGAGTGGAGAAACTGGACTTCCACCCACAACTGGCAAAAATTAGCAATGACTCCCTCCCTGGGGAACACTGTCAGGGAAAGCCAGCTAAAACATAAAGTTTACATGAGATCCAGTGTCTCAAAACATAGTACAAAAGAGTCCAAATTCTGATAGAAAAAAGCTAGCTATGTGAAGAGCCTCAAACTGAATGCAACATCATAGCAAGCTCAAACTAAATGAAAAAGACAATCAAGAAATAACAAAAATATGACAGAGATGCTAGTACTACCTGAAAAAACAACAACAAAAAACTCATGATAAAAGCATTCAACAAAATTCAACATCCATTCATGATTAAAAAAAAACACAAAACAACTCTCATCAAAGAGGGAACACATCTCGACATAATAAAGGCAATTTATGACAGATCCACAGCTAACTTTATACTCTCTGTTGAAAAGCTAAAAGCTCTTCCTCTAAAATTAGGAATAAGACAAGGATGCCCACTCTTGTCACTTCTATTTAACATAGTATTGGAAGTCCTAAGCATAGCGTTCAAGAAAGAAAAAGAAATAAAAGTCATCTCTATTGGAAGGCAAAAAGTAAAACTCACTATTTCCAGAAGACATGATTCTCTATAAAGCTCTAACGTCTCCAGTAAAATACCACTAGAACTAACAACTGAATTCATTAAAGTTGCAGGACACAAGATTAATATACAGAATTCTGTTACTCTTCTACACACTAATGATACAGAATCAGAAATAAAAATTAAGGAAACAATTTCATTTACAATCACATCAAAAAAGAATAAAATGCCTAGGAACAAACTTAACCAAGGAGGTGAAATACCTATATATTGAAAACTATGAAACATTGATGAAGGAAATTTGAAAATGATACAAAGACATGGAAAGAGATCTTTTGCTCTTGAACTGGAATAATTAATATTTTTAAAATAGCCATACTACCCAAAAACAGCATGATAGAGGCACAAACACAGATACATAGATCAATTAAATAGAAAAGAGAGCCTGGAAATAAACCCACACACTTAAGGGCAATTGACCTTTGACAAAGGCGGCAAGAAGATACAATGAGAAAAGTCAGCCTCTTTAATAAGTGCTGCTGGGAAAACTGGGCCACTACGTGTAAAAGAATGAGACTAAAAGCTTTCCTCCCACCAGACACAAAAATAAACTCAAAATGGATTGAAGGCCTAAATTTAAAGCCCAAAGCCATAAAACTCCTAGAAGAGAATACAGGCACAGCAATCTGGCATAAGGGCAAAAATAAACAAACAGGACCTAATTAAATTTAAAAGATTTTGCACAGCAAAGGAAACCTTTGACAAAAAATGAAAAGACAGCCTACTGAATTCAGGAAAAGATTTGTGACTGATATGACCAATAAGAGGTTAATATCAAAAATGTTAAAACAGTGCATATGACTTAATATTAAAAAAAAAAAAAAAAATTAAAAGATTGGCAAAAGACCTGAACTGGTATTTTTCCAAGGAGACATACAGATGGCTAGCAGGCACATGAAAACATATTCAATATTGTTAATTATTTAGAGAAACGCAAATCAAAACCACAATGAGATATCACCTCACAATTGTTAGAATGGCCAGCATCCAAAAGTCTACAAGTAACAAATGTTTGAACGGATGTGGAAAAAAGGGAGCACTTGTACACTGTTGATGGGAAAGTAAATTGGTTCAGCCATATGCAAAACAATACAGAGGTTCCTCAAAAAAACAAAAATAGAACTAACCCATAATCCAGCAATTTCCTGCTGATAGATATCTGAAGAAAATGAAAACACTAATCTGAAAAGATACATACAACCCCAACGTTTATAGTAGCATTATTTACAACTAAGATATGGAAGCAACCTGCTGCTGCTGCTGCTGCTAAGTCGCGTCAGTCGTGTCCTACTCTGTGTGACCCCATAGACGGCAACAACCTAAGCATCCATTAACAGATGAACAGATAAATATGTGACATATATATTTATATGCATATGTATATATGTATACATACACACACTGAGCAACTGAACTAAACTGAACTGAACTGAATATAGCCTATCTAAGTGGTTACACACCTGTGATTTCATTTATGCAACATTTCTGAAATGACAAATTCATTTCAAAAAGTGTCAACCATTTTAATGGTTGCCAGGAGCTAAGGGAGATGGGACAAAGGTGGAAGATAAGTTGGTTAAGCTAAGAAAGGGAAACATGATTGAGTGTCATGATGGAATTATTCTATACCTTGGCTATATCAATGCTTGTATTCTGGCTTAGATATTGTATTATAGCTTTGCAATATATTACTATTGAGGAAAACTAGAACTCCATATATTATTTTTTATTACTCCATGTGAAACTACAATTTTCTCAAAGTAAAAAGTTTAACTAAAATAAGAAAGATGAAGGGGAAACTATGAAGATGTTTGTGTACTTGCAGATGTGCTTAATTTTCATGTGCATGAATAAGATACTGTAACAAGTACTTCAGCTTTGTATTTTCTGAGAATTCATGGTGTTTCTTAACCTCCATTGTTGACTTGTGTATTTTTACTGTAATGTTAGGTAAGTAGTACAAGCATAAACAAAGTGTCTCAACTGATTTACTTACAGCTTATAGGAAGCTGTAAAGTCAAAAGAATTTATAAATTAAGTGCTAACACAGCTAAACAAATAATAAAATCCAAATTAACATCATTCGTTTACGTGACAGATGATGTTCTTTTGTTGGCACTAAATCAGCGATTGCGATGTGAATGTGGCTCTGACTTCCGAAAGGGAATATATTTCACTTTATTTCAGAAAACTGTTACTTCTGCGCTCTGCGTGGTGTCTCAGGTTTTCTGCCAGTGCTCTCACTTTTAATGCAACACATAGCTTTTGTTCATGCAGTGTACTTTAGTCTTGCTTAAGCTCGTTTTGAATTTCTCATTTATATATTGTATGTGTCTCTGTTTCCTTTTTCTTAAGTCAGCATGAATGTTTGGGTAAGTCATTATTTTGTGCCAACGCTACCATACATACAAGTGTCTTGTCAGGTTCTGAAATTAGGTAGAGGCTGTGCAGATAATCTGAGATGTCATATTTGGTACTATTGATTTCTGGACCGTCTTTTTAAGAAGCATTATCTTGTGCTTCGGTGAACTCAAAAGAACCTCACCAAATGTGTGTAGCTTTTAATTAGCTTTAGATTTCTTTGTTCATCTAATCAAAGGATGATAAAATTCTACTGCTAAAGAAAAAAAGAAAATAAATACAGTGTGAGTCAGTACAAACTCACTAAACTACACATATGATCTGCCAAAATGTGTGATGAATAGAAAACTATACAAATCCCAGAAGCAGAATGAGGCATTATTTGCTTTGTTTTAAATGCTAGGTTTTCTTCCAAAATTCATCTGTGTACATCACTGTAGGCTAAACAACTACTGAGAAAAATTTTGTTTTACAATCTACATAAATACCATTCTATAGAATTTCAGAAAAGTTTCTCCTAAAATTACTATATTTTGTTGCAGAGAATTCAACTTATTATTATTATTATTATTATTATTATTATTTTTTGACATATAGAAATTTTGGAAGCAAATTCTTTAAGACAATGAAACCATTTTCTACAATAGAAATTAGGCAATATATACTGAGTTAATGGTGAGTTCTTATATATATATGTTCTCATATTTGGCAGGAATCTTCAGTCAACCTATACTACTTCATCTTGTTAAAATAGGTATAACTGGAGGCAATTGAATCATAGTTAGAAAAGTCGCTGCATTTGAGGATTTGGTCTCTGCTGATTTTTTTTTATTATTATTAGTATATAACGTTTCTATAGGAAAAGTTACTTAAATACCACTCAGAAAAGGAGAACACCTTCATATTAAGAATAAAGTTGACTTCATAATTTTCTCCTTGATATTGAGAATAAGGCATTTTATTTAATTAATGTTAATAACATTAATATAAATTAATTTGTTATACATTAACATTTAAACAGTGCAGATATTCTTCTTGGTAGTGCTGTTGTGCTCAGTCGTGGCTGATTCTTTGTGACCTTGTGGACTGTAGCCCTCCAGGTTCCCCCTCCATGGGATTCTCCAGGCAGGAATACTGGAGTGGGTTGCCCTTTCCTTCTCCAGTTCTTCGTAGAGACTTGCTTCATTCATTGTCTGTATTTTATTTCTTCTTCTCCTGATCCTTCTTTTTTATTATTATTTTTTTTTTGGAAGATTTCACAGCTACACTTGCATGGCAACATACAAAGTTTATATTTGAAAACTGACTCTATGGAAACTAAATATTAACTGTGGACACTACAGAGCAATATGAGCAATCATCATCTGCTGCCTCGGGTATGACTACACTCTCATTTTCATGGGGAATACTTAAAACTATTTAATCAAAAGACAAATATGGTAAACACAAGATAGACTGAAAAAAATACATGAGAAAATCTTGAGGCAAGAAATGGCTAGGCATGCTCAAAACAAGAGAAATGCAAATCAAAACCACTCTGAGGTACCATTTCACGCCAGTCAGAATGGCTGCAATCCAAAAGTCTACAAGCAATAAATGCTGGAGAGGGTGTGGAGAAAAGGGAACCCTCTTACAATGTTGGTGGGAATGCAAACTAGCACAGCCACTATGGAGAACAGTGTGGAGATTCCTTAAAAAACTGGAAATAGAACTGCCTTATGATCCAGCAATCCCACTGCTGGACATACACACTGAGGAAACCAGAAGGGAAAGAGACACGTGTACCCCAATGTTCATCGCAGCACTGTTTATAATAGCCAGGACATGGAAGCAACCTAGATGTCCATCAGCAGATGAATGGATAAGAAAGCTGTGGTACATATACACAATGGAGTATTGCTCAGCCATTAAAAAGAATTCATTTGAATCCATTCTAATGAGATGGATGAAAATGGAGCCTATTATACAGAGTGAAGTAAGCCAGAAAGAAAAACACCAATACAGTATACTAACACATATATATGGAATTTAGAAAGATGGTAACAATAACCCTGTATACGAGACAGCAAAAGAGACAGTGATGTATAGAACAGTCTTATGGACTCTGTGGGAGAGGGAGAGGGTGGGAAGATTTGGGAGAATGGCATTGAAACATGTATAATATAATGTATGAAACAAGTTGCCAGTCCAGGTTCGTTGCACGATACTGGATGCTTGGGGCTGGTGCACTGGGATGACCCAGAGGGATGGTATGGGGAGGGAGGAGGGAGGAAGGTTCAGGATGGGGAACACATGTATACCTGTGGCGGATTCATTTCAATATTTGGAAAAATCAATACAATATTGTAAAGTTTAAAAATAAAAAAAAAAAAAGAAACAACAACAAAAAAGGATGATTCTCCAAATGAACCAAGTAGAAAGTGGAATAACATGAAGTTGTAGAGTTGGCATATGGCCATAACATATAAGACTTTTAAGACATGGGAAGGAATTTTAATGTTACTCTAAATTGCAATAAAGTTATTGAAAGACAAACTATTGACATGTTGGAAATTTGTTTTCTTCATTGGAGACCTAGAAGACAATAAGAAAACAACAGGCAAGATCGACTAGAGGCTATAACAATAACCCAAGTTAACAGGTGATATTGGCTTGAATAGAGTGGTGGCAGGGAAAGAGAGGATGGGTGAATTTAAAATATTAAAAATATATTTGGAAATCTGGCTAAGGTCCTGTAGGTTGAATGTAGAGGGTGTTAGTTAAAAACTAAAAATGATGATGATAATGGCGACAATGGTTATGATGACGATGGTGACAATGGCTACGACGACGATGGTGACGATGGCTACGATGATGATGGTGACGATGGCTATGATGACGATGGTGACGATGGCTATGACGATGGTGACGATGGCTATGATGACGATGGTGACGATGGCTATGACAATGGTGACGATGGCTATGACGATGGTGACAATGGCTACGATGATGATGGTGACGATGGCTATGATGACGATGGTGACGATGGCTATGACGATGGTGACGATGGCTATGACGATGGTGACGATGGCTACGATGATGATGGTGACGATGGCTATGACGACGATGGTGATGATGGCTATGACGACGACGGTGATGATGGCTATGATGACAATGGCAGCAACACTGAAGGTGACATTGATGATGATGATGACAGGTAGTACTTATTTTCTCTAGGGAGAGCACTACGCACATTTTTAATAAGTTCATTTAGTCCTTATAATAAGCTCAACATAAAGGATTGCTATCACTTATTTCCATTTTGTAAGATTTTATTTCAATTTTGGAATGTTTCATAGCTTCATTTCCAGTGGAAAGAATGGAAACAGTGACAAGCTTTATTTTCTTGGGTTCCAAAATCACTGCAGATGGTGACTCTGCCATGAAATTAAAAGACACTTGCTCCTTGGAAGAAAGCCTATGACAAACCTAGACATATTAAAAAGCCTAGACATTACTTTGCTGACAAAGGTCCATCTAGTCAAAGCTATGGTTTTTCCCGTAGTCATGTATGAATGTGAGAGTTGGATTATAAAGAAAGCTGAGCACCGAAGAATTGATGCCTTTAAACTGTGGTGCTGGAGAAGACTCTTTAGAGTCCTTTAGACTGCAAGGAGATCCAACCAGTCCATCCTAAAAGAGACCAGTCCTGAGTATTTATTGGAAGGACTGATGCTGAGGCTGAAACTCCAATACTTTGGCTACCTAATGTGAAGAACTGACTCATTGGAAAAGACTCTGATTCTGGGAAAGATTGAAGGCAGGAGGAGAAGAGGACAACAGAGCAATGAGATGGTTGGATGGCATCACCGACTAATGGACATGAGTTTGAGAAACTCTACGAGTTGATGATGGACAGGGAAGCCTGATGTGCTGCAGTCTGTGGGGTCACAAACAGTCAGACATGACTGAGCGACTGAACTGAACTGAATTGATGGACTTGATGTTTCTGTATTCCCAAAATCCATATATTGAGTCTCTTATTCCCTATGTGAAAATATTTAGCAGTAGGGCCTTTGGGAGTAATTTGGTTATAAGAGTGAAGCTGTCACAAATGAGATCAGTGCTCATAAATAACAAGATTTGTGAAAGAGTTGATCTCTCTAAAGAGGTGACCTCTCTCCTTGCCTTGTGAGGACCATCATCTACACACTAGGAAGAAGGCTGACACCAGAACTTGACTGTGTTAGCACCCATATCTTGAACTTTCCAGACTCTGGAAACTGTACAAAATAAACTTTTGTTGTTTGAGCCACACCATCTATAGTATTTTGTTGTGCTCAGTTGCTAAGCTGTGTCCAACTCTTCATGACCCCACAGATTGAAGTCCATAAGGCTTCTTTGTCCATAGGGTTTCCCATCAAGAATACTGGAGCAGGTTGCCATTTCCTTCTCCAGGGAATCTTCCTGACCCAGGGATTGAACCCGTGTCTCCTATGACTGGTTCACTGGCAGGTGGATTCTTTACCACTCTGCCACCAAGGAAGCCCCTATGGTATTTTGTTAAAGCAGCCCAAACTGACTGACGCAAAAGAGGAAGCTGTGACGGACAGCAGTACAGAGTTACTATTCTGTACTGACTATTTGTGTCCCCCTCATATCCACACACTGAAACTGAACCCTCGATGTGATGGTGTTTAGGACTTCGGCCTTAGAAAGGTGATTGGATCATAACAGTGGAGCCCACATGCATGATTTTAGGGACTGTAAAAAAGAGGATCCAGAGAGCTCCATCATCCCTTCTGTTGTGTGAGGATACCTCAAAAAGATGACAGTCTATTAAGGATGAAATGGGCCTCATGTGAGTGCTCAGCCGCTGAGTCATGTCCGACTCTGCCACGCCACGGGCTGTAGACCACCAGACTCCTCTATCCATAGGGTTTCCCAGGCAAGACTATTGGAGTGTGTTGCCATTTCCTTCTCTAGAGTATCTTCCTCCTGACCCAGGGATGGGAACCTGCGTCTCCTGAGTCTCCTGCATTGGCAAGTGAATTCTGTACATCAGGTATCAAATCTGCTGGCACCTAGATCTTGGACTACTCAAACTCCAAACTTTGAAAAATAAAGTTCTGTTGATTACACCTCCCCCTACAGTGTATTGTATTTTGCTACAGCAGCCCAAGTGGGCTTAGGCACTCACCTATCAAACTATGACAGAGCCAAGATTTAAACCACAAATACCATGGTCTTGGTCATTGAATCTTATGGAGGTCTAAGTTTCATAGCTTGAGCAACCAAGCAGTGGTAAAGCCATCTAGAATGGTAGAGAAATCAAGGAATTAAAATGGAGGTGAAACGTTGAATCACAGGTGGTATTCTAGCTGAGAAAAGTCTGAAATTTCAACTTGATGGTTTGGCATGCAGAAGAGAGTTCTGATCAGCTGATTGCATATGATTCCTAAATTTATGTCTGAATGTATATGTGCTATTTAAAGTCATAGAAACGGGTGACACTACATGGTAGATATACAGCACAGGAATAAAAATTGTGTGTGTGTGTGTGTGTGTGTGTTAGTCATTCAGTCATGTCTGACTCTTTGCAACCCCATGAACTATGCCCCGCCAGACTTCTCTGTCCATGGAATTCTCCAGGCAAGAATACTGGAGTGGATTGCAATTCCCTTCTCCAGGGGATCTTCCCAACCCAGGGATCGAATTCTGGTCTCCTGCATTGCAGGCAGGTTCTTTACTGTATGAATGAATAAAAAATATGTGTGACTAAAATTGAGAAATATGCTTATTTAGAGGTAAAAATCTTCTGAAAAAAAGAAAAAAGGCTGAGCAAGAATGGCCAGTTTAGCAGACAGAAAACTGGAAAGTGAGTGTGTCAGAGGCCAAGATAAGAATGTTTTGAGAAATGGGAATTATGTTGAATGCTGACAAATAATTTTAGTAGACGGAAATACCTGAAGGATTTGGCAGCATGAAAGAAAGACGGAGGCAGCACCTTGATTGGAGTACGACTGAAGAGAGAATAATAGGTGAACATATGGAGACTGCCATATTTCCTTCAAGTTTAATTATTTCGTAGTAACAGAAAGTGGCTGGTAGGTGACCTGGGGAAGGAGTAGAGCCAGAGGATGTTGTAGTTTTACTTTTCTCTGTGGGAGACATTAGAGCACATTTTGTCTATGCACGCGATAAAAAGAAAACAAAGCAATAGCCACACAATCAGTTATTTATTCAGCCTCAACTCTGTGTCTTGCAGGATAGTAAGTGACTCAGAAAACGTGCCAGCTTCAAGCCCCACATCACTGTGGTGAGGCAAGCACATAACTCTTTTTCACAGACAAGATCCTAGAGAGAGCTGGGACCATTCACAGGTCGATGGTCACCCAGCAAATGAGAAATGGATGCGTATTGGTGATGTATGTGAATCCAGGACCTGTTTCCAGCAATGACAGACTTTTCACCATTCCTTTCAGACTCTCCTTAGCATTCTACAATCCAACTGATTTGCAGAGATTTGGTAGAACACCATGAATATCTGTTAACTCCAAACACTCTGCCAAGTTAAAATTCCATTTGCTGTCAAACAAAAAGTCAAGCCCAAGGATAATAAAGATGAAAATATACTAAAGACGACAGATGTTTATTGACTGCTTTATAAATGGGTTATGTCAATATATAATTTAGAGATATGTTCTCAATGGTATAATACAGAAAACGTCTTTAATGTCCAGTCTATTGAGTTCTGTGTTGTGATGAAATCTTTATTTTTATTTTCTTCCCATCCCCTCCATCCAGAGTTTCAGGATAAAGAGCTTCCTAAGAACAGGAAATGACACATCCCTTTAGGTGCCTCTGCACACTACAAAAAAATCTAAGATCATTTCCATTCTTAGCTGTTACTGCAGAGCTATTTTTAAAGGTTATTTCATGGAGCTGGCAAAGGAGGAATGATGATACAAAACAAATACAGCTAATTTCATAATTTTCACCACCAAAATAGCTTTTAAGAAAATTCCATTTTACTGTCTTTCAAAATTTATTAATTTTTTAAAATTTTATTTTATTTTTAAACTTTACAAAATTGTATTAGTTTCCTCATCTTTATTTTTTTTTGTCTTTCAAAATTTAAAAGTCGTCTTCCTCTTAATCTTAGAACTAGGCAATGGCACCCCACTCCAGTACTCTTGCCTGGAAAATCCCATGGATGGAGGAGCCTGGTAGGCTGCAGTCCATGGGGTCGCTAAGAGTCGGACAAGACTCAGTGACTTCACTTTCACTTTTCCTTTTCATGCATTGGAGAAGGCAATGGCAACCCACTCCAGTGTTCTTGCCTGGAGAATCCCAGGGACGGGGGAGCCTGGTGGGCTGCCATCTATGGGGTCACACAGAGTTGGACACGACTGAAGTGACTTAGCGGTAGCAGCAGGGTCCTTTTAATGCAATCACTCCTTATGACAAAAAAGTGTGCTTGTATGATTTTAAAAATGATATAATTCCTCTAACTCTGGTTGCTTTTAATAAGGCATTTTTGCTTTGTGTAATGTAGATTCTTTTTGTGGTCCTATAAATAACTGAAGGGGAAGGAGGTAGAGGATTCTTCTCAGTTCCTGTATTACATGAATCATCAGCAAGAAGTGTCGTCTTCCTTCGCGTCAGTGGATTGCACATATACAGTTCTGCCTCTGTAGGCAGTTTTCATAAGGTTCTCGTTGAAGATGTAAGAACTCTAGTGATGAAGGTATCCTTCAGATGATGCTGATTTGATGGAAGTCAAAAGCACCATCTATACTGGAAGAAAAGCAAATTTCTCACGGCTAAGATTTCAAGCTCACTTTCCACAGTTCGAAGCATAGTTAACTCTTAAGGACGCTGTTGTAGAGGTTCAGATCTTTGAACACACACTTACTGTTAACTCCAACTCTCTTTAGAGAAAGTAGGGTTCTCACATGTTTTAAACTAGAAGCCCAAACCAGCTCAAAGTGTCCCCATTGAATCAATAGGAAATCAAACATTTTCAAGGTCTTATGAGCCTGAAGGGGAACTTATACTTTGAATGTGGGATTTCCTTTTCTTAAGGAAGGATTTGAGTTTAGATTTTCAGGAGATCCATGGAGAAATCATATTGGTGGTTTAACTTAACAGAAGGGTGTACTTCAACTCTGTAACTGTATACCATCCTTAACTAACTTATTCACATTTCTGCTTTGGCCAAACTTTGAGAACCACGCTAAATCACAGAACCTAGAAGTCATGGTTTTATTCATAGTATATCCAAATTTGACTATAAACTACATAAAAGAAAAAAAATATAGTACAGTCATGAAGTCATCTCTATTATAAATGACTTGAGAAGTAGTTCAAAATACAAATTAATTTTACAAATATCAACTTTTAAAACATGTCTATAAAAGATAATCTTTGTGTATAGTTAACACTTTAGTTTTCTACATAAAATGCTATTTATTATGAATATTTCCTTTTCCATAAAAAGTGTTTTTCACAAATTTATTCTGAAAATATTAAGAAGCCTGTGCTAATTAACTCATTTATTTACTTCCTTCCATCTAAAATAGTTGGTTTCAACAGGATGTTAAAAAATGCATAGCAAAATTGTGTTCCCAGTGGATACTCAGTACTATAATTCACTAACTCACACTTTGATGGAATCTATAAGTGACTTGTTAGGACGAGAACTGGTGAATTTAGCTTGGAAAAAGAAATGACTCATTCCTTGCCTTTTCTTATATCTGCTCATACAAGTTTTATGGCAAAGTAAAAGCCTGGTATCTTTAATGTGCTCACGAAGAAATACACTTTGTCCTTTCCTAGGCTTTTTCAAGATTTAATATTCCCTTTGTGTAGAAATTAAAGCTGGTTGAGATGAAGTAGAACCAGAGCTATATCTCCACAATTTTATATCCTACATAGAGTTCTAAAGGTATATTTAATCGCTTTTCTTGTTCAAACCATACCATGCTTTTAGCTCACAAATGCATTTCTACCAGCTGTTGGAGAGAGAGGAATGTTTGATGGGTTGGTTACCTCTCTTTTCATTTTTATTCCTGTTAAGTATGCAAAACCCCTGAGGGTTAAAAATACCTAAGGCATTTACATGTGCTTGATCATGAAATAAAAAGTGATGGAACAGAGAAAAAGATTTTATTTCCTGGAAAAGTAAATGATTCAGTGCTAATACAGTTAGAAATGGTACATAACTTATTACAGATGTTTAAAATGCAAGCAATTCAAGGGGACATCTCTAGAAAAGAATCCGCTGACAGGGTTGATCAGAAAAAATGGTCTTTGTACCATTTGACTGCTGATATTTTACTGTAAGATAAAATATTCTTCGGAGAAAAACACACAGGTGCACAGGTGCAGACACACACACACACACCAAACAACCTACTTTCATGTGAAAGATATTATTTGAAACCCAGTTCTTTAAATAAATCTGGCTTGTTCCGAGCCCAGTGTAGGGAAAGTTGTTAAGGGAAAATGATTCTGGCAGGAAAGTAACATGCACTTCGGTTTTAGACGCATTAGCACATTCACACCACCAGAAACGTGTCAGGAAATTTCCTCCTCACAGACAATAGGTTTTTCTGCAGTCGGGATTTAATGCTAGTCCCAGAATCATCAGTGAATCTACTCTATTTAATATGCACATCAATAATGGAATATCTTGACAATTACTCGAATTATAACTTAAATCTGCCTATGGAACAATTTCCCAATGACTTCAGGATACAAATACGGTGTGCTGCTCTCGGAGGAATTTCTGACTCCAGCTCATCTCCTGAAGCATGACAATCAATACTCATCTTCTCTTCTGCAGACTTCACGCTGCTGTTCAATGGGCAGTTAACCTTGTAGCTCTGATGGCTTGTCTCAAATGAATATGAATATAAAAATGACAGACTGTAATCTGCATTTCGTATGAGAATCTAATATATTACGAGGGCAGGCGCGTGACCTCTGGTGCTCAGCCTCCATCCCCAGCCACTGCAAGTGAGTGAGTGACATCCATGGGGCAGTATTCAACTCATCCATCTCTGTTACACTTTCACTGGGCTGCATGGGTAGCTATTGATGTCTTGGTTTGAATTTTAGTGGATAAAATTTGTTTTGTAGATATTCTTATGAGCAACTTGGAAAACCCTGCTGCCACGGTGGAGTCTATTTTCCAAAAGTCGTGTGTTATATGGACCTTTGCTTATTTGCACAACCCTGCTTCATGCACACAGCTTCCTTTCTGGCAGGAATATCTCCCTGCTCTTCCTCTCCTCCTGTCAAATTCTTCCTCAAATTTCCAAACCCAGGGAAATAGTCACTTCCGAGAAACTTCTCTGACTCTCTCGAGTTGAATCAGTCCCTCCTTATTCTCTGATTTCTTTTCATCATCACACTTTTATTTTCTCCCTCACCATATTTTCTGAAATACAGGAGCAAATGCTCTGGAGTAGGAGGAAGTTTGAATTTTATTCTCCCTCATCCATCTTCTACCTGGCTGGCTGGGCTTCTGACCCAAGTTTTTAATGTCTCAGCCTCATCTTACACTGGCAAAAAATGAGATTTATCTGTATAGAATCACATAGGTATGATTTTGGTATAGGCATGTTGTTTTTTTAATTGCCTTTGGGTCCAACACATAGGAGGCACTCGACAAATATTCACTGAAAGAGTAAATACATCCTTCTTTTATCTTTTCCAATCTTTTTCAGTTATGCTAGAAACCAAGCATTATTCTAGTTGCTGGGGATGCACAGTGACCATGCTGGCCAGAACTCTTAACCTTATAGAGCTTTCATTCCAGTGGCGAATATGAAAATATTTATTAAGCAAATAAATATACACTAATGGTCAGTTTCCTTCCTACGCATTTAAGGACATTATTTAGGCTAATAAGATGGAGAAAACTTTGAGTTGTGGGTGTGGAGAGCAGGAGGGTTCTAAAGCAGCCAATGGCTACCTATGTTTGATCTGAGACAATAAGGAACTGAAAGGCTACGGGGAAAAGATGGAATGAAGTTTTAAGAAGAGGAGAGAGCAAGTACAAAGACCTAGCATGGAGAGCTTGAGCAACAGAGAAAAGTCCAGTGGGGTGCACTCCAGTGAGCTAGTGGGAGTGCGTGTTGAGGTGAGAAGCTCAAAGGCAATGTGGTCAGAGCCTAGAAAGAATCCAGGCGACACCAGAAACATGTTTTGCTGACTTGGGAAATGTACCATGTTATCAGGATTTGTCTTGTGAACTGAAAGCTTTCCCTTGAAATTTTAGAAATTAGCTAGTGTTTTCTAAAAGAGAAAAAGTTGGCAAAGAAGAATCGCCATCCATAAACAGCCTATGCTCTGAAGTTCATTCTCCCAGCACTACTTTGGAGAGATGCTATTCAAAGATTAAGATTTGAGCTTTTACTCAGCCACTTGCTCGTTGAGTGACTTTGGGTGAACAACCCGATGTCTCCAAACTTCAGTCCTCTCATCCTTAGAAGCTAAATAATGATTGTACCTCTCGTAGTGCATCCATAGTATTGGTAGCATGGTGCAGGAAAAGTACATGACTAAGTAGCTGCTGCATGGTAGCCACCCGGTAAAACTTAACTGATAAGACTAATTATTGGGTGGTCACCTGAAAAGACTTATTATCAACTTGTGAACTTGCTATAAATGTGAGTGTTATTTGTTTCCTGGAAAAATGTAGCACGTCATACCTAAGTTCTTCACTTTAATGTGTGTGTGCTCAGTCATGTCCAGCTCTCTGTAACCCCATGCACTGTAGCCAGCCAGCCTCTTTTGTCCATGGGATTTTCCAGGCAAGAATACTGGAGTGGGTTGAAATTTCCAGGGGGTCTTCCCAACCCAGGGAGCAAACCCACATCTCCTGTGTCTCCTGCAATGGCAGGTGGATTCTTTACCACTGCACCACCTGGGAATCCCATCCTCTGTCATCCAACTACCTGCGGGATATTCCATTATATTCTAGGTAAATATCTATCCTAGGGCATATTACATTGCTGTACTTCCTTATCTATGTGCCTGCTCCATAGCCATCCCACAGCAGGACAATTAACACCACGTGATTGGGACCTTCTTTTATATATTATTTTATTTCCTGTATCCAAAATAATGCCTGGCTTATCTAGCAGGCACTCCTTCTTCTATGCTAATTTACTACTGATTGTGAAGAAAAAATCGTTAAGCTGGCTTATTAAGTAACTAAATGTTAGTCACTCAGCCGTGCCCGAGTCTTTGCGTCCCCATGAACTGCAGCTCACCAGGTTCCTCTGTCCATGAGATTTTTCAGGCAAGGATACTGGAGTGGGTTGCCATTTCCTTCTCCAGGGGATCTTCCCAAGCCAGGGATCCAACCCAGGGTTCTCCTGCACTGCAGGCAGATTCTTTACCTACTGCGCTGCAAGGGAAGCTGGCTTATTATTCCCTCACAAAGCGCAGTTACAGTAGATAGTAGCAAAACTGGGCATTAGTACAAGGAAATGAAGTCCTTCTGTTCAAGTTGTTCTCAGATAAATCAGTGGCCTCCAAAGGAGTGAATCTTCAAACTTGCATCGGATCGCCATTTGCTCATGAGACTCTAGAGGTGATGTGAGTGTCACATAGATAATAGGATAAGTTTTCTTAAAGGTTATTTCTAACCTTGTTTCACTCGGATGTTTCTCATGGCAGCACACACTAAGTAAAGGGCTGGATTTAGAATAAAGGAATAATATGATTTCTGGGAATAGTATGGGCTTCCCCCACTGGTTCAGTGGTAAAGTACCCGCCTGCAATACAGGAGACAGAGGAGACACAGGTTTGATCCCTGCGTCTGGAAATATCCCTTGGAGCAGGGCATGGCAACCCACTCTAGAATTCTTGCAGGGTATATCCCATGAACAGAGGAGCCTGGCGGGCTACAGTTCATGGGGTCGCAAAGAGTCATGCAAGACTGAAGCGACCGAGCACATATTGGGAAGAGTGGATGAATGCTATTCATGATGTACAAAGAAAAAATATCCCCTGTAATTGTCTGACATGTGATGGTTTCTAGAGTAGGAGACCCCTGTTCAACTCCTGGGACGGGAAGATCCACTGGAGAAAGGATAGGCTATCACTCCAGTATCCTTGAGATTCCCTGGTGGCTTAGCTGGTAAAGAATCTTCCTATAATGCAGGAGATGTGGGTTCAATCCCTGGGTTGGGAAGATCCCCTGGAGAAGGGAAAGGCAGCCCACTCCAGTATTCTGGTCAGGAGAATCCCATGGACTGCAGTGCATGGGGTCACAAAGAGTTGGACACAACTGAGCCACTTTGACAACTGTTTTGGTCAGCAATTCAAGCCTTCTCTTGTTTAGCTTTTGATAGTGCTGTGAGTGTACTGTTTGGCAAAACTTGTTTAGTAAATGCTATTTTCTAATTCACCTGGTAATGAGTCGAAGAAGACTTCAAGATAACCGCGTTACCATTGACCAGTTCGGCACGGAAAACAACAAAAGCCTGTTGACTGACAGTTTTGATGCAAGTCAATGATAAAAGGATTGAAACATCTGTCTTTATCCTTCCAGCTCCTTGTTCTATCAAATAAATGAAGCTACACTTTATTGATGCCATGTTTATATTTGGGAGAGCATGCGGATGACATTGCCTGATGTTAGCTTCTACAAATATTATTAGAAAATATCCAGCTGTGTTTGGAATCTGATGAAGCTATTTATTATTTTAAATTCCTGGAAGGAAAGCGAGATGCCTGCGTGTTTTGTCTGTGTGGTACGACCTCACCAAAACACACGATGTGTATATGTCAAAACTCAGTGAGGGAGGGAAATTCCTCACAACTTCAAATGTTCAGGAGGCCTTTTGCTTATTTCCAATACTATCCCATTCAGTTAACACAGCCTAAATTATTTCTAAAGCATTAACTCAGCAGTTTGTGGTCACATTCTTTTATGTCTGCCCACCTTTTAAACACTTAGTTTACACTGACTTTCTCCTGGTTAACTTCATCTGGCAGATGGCAGAACTTTGTCCCCCAAAACAGTGAAATGAACGTCACCGTTTCAGCAATTAACTGATATATATACAGTATATTTAAGACCGTGTTTAAGGCACTCTGCCTAAGGTATTACAGGTATAATTTTCTTATAATTAAAATGTCTTTCTTTCATTAGCTCACTCAGCTAGCACTGCATAGTAAACATTATTTACAGAGAGGCACCTAATTACATTCATCCATTCTCATTTCTTTACTGCCGTTAATGCATTATACAAGGTCCAGCATACTGTTCTAGTCCGGCTTTCTGTCCATGTTCTTAAATTTTTCTTATCTCTTACCATGGTTTATTGGTGAGCAAGTACACAAATGTGGAATCCACATTTTAGTGCACTCAGGCATTCTCAAAACTTGTCTGGTTACACTTTCTCTTCATAAAGTAAATAATTTTTTATTGTTGAAAATGCTCACTTTATTTAGACAATAGAATTTTTTTTTTGTAAAACCTGGGCATAATAACTAATGAAGATCTGGATAGGAAATCATAAGAATTAATCTTTCTTCTGTAGTATTTGTTTGCACCAGGGTCTTAATAGGTTATTTTAATTATTCTTCAAAACAGTTTCAGGAAGAAGGTATCAGTAATTTAATGCATGAAGAAGACAGTTAAAGAGGTAAACTAACTTGTCCAATCTTACATCTAGTAAGTTTCAGAGGGGAGCTTTCGGTCCAGCTTGGTCTGCCTTAAAGGGTGTGCCCTTCACAGCTCTCTGTGTCTACTGCCCTTGTTCTCCAGGAATCACCATTTTGGACAGGCAGTTTGAGTTACATATAATCTGGAGAAATTTCCTCTACAGTTATACATAGCAAGAAAGAATGCCATTTAGGTAAATCTCTGTGGGGAAAAAAAAATTAGAAGTGAAGTGTTACTTTTGAAAAAGCTTTAACAAATCAATTAAAATGAAAACTGAAGCAATTAATTTCCTTCCAGACTAAAAAAATCAATCCTAGAGTTTGAAACAAATAAATTGGTTTAAAATTGTTGGAAAATAGTGATTGATTCTAATTATTATCTATATTATATCTTAATTGTTGGGATGAATGGAAGTATACCACTGATTATTACTAAAATAAGAGCTGAGATTGAATACACTACCAGTGTTCTCACCACTGGATTGAAAAGATCTTCTAATGGCTCTGCCTTTTTGAATAACAGCAATTACATCTTAAATATTTTTCTTCATTTGTAAAGTTAGCATATGCTTCAAGAATGTTTTGCTTGCCAAGTCACTTCCGTCATGTCCGACTCTCTGTGACCCTGTTGACTGTACCTTGCCAGGCTCCTCTGCCCATGGGGATTCTCCAGGCAAGAATGCTGGAGTGGATTGCTTTGCCCTCCTCCAGGGCATCTTCCCAACCCAGGATTGAACCTGGGTCTCCTGTGTTGCAGGCAGATTCTTTACCACTTGTGCCACAGCCCCAAGAATGTTTCAAATTGGCATAAATATAGGATTTCAATGGACTGTAAGATTCACGAAGAATCTTATTGGAAAAGGTGATGCTGAGTTCCTAGCCCGTTAATGTACTTTCGGGGAAACCATAAAGGCTTTGAGTGAAAGAGCCCAGAGGGATATCCATACAGTGTAGCGATTATGACCAGCCTAAACTACACACTCATTAAGGGATATCAACTGATGCTTATGTCTTATAATTGAGGGGCATTATTTCCCAAAACCCCATTTCCAAATGTGCTCGCTATCATGTCTAAAATACTTCATTATCATAATATGAGTGTATGTGAAACATCACTCTCTTTTTAAAAAAATCTTCTCTAACAATGCTTATACTCCAGCAATGGTGATTGTACATTAGATAACCTTCTGGACAGGTAAAGTGGTGTGCTTGCTCAGTGCTGACATTTTTCTACCCTGGACTGTACCCCACCACTTTCTTCTATCCATAGAACTTTCCAGGCAAGAATACTGAAGTGAGTTGTCATACCCTTCTCCAGGGGATCTTCCCAAGCCAGGGACCAAACCCATGTCTCTTGCTTCTCCTGTGTTGACAGGTGGGTTCTTTACCACTGGCGCAACCTGGGAAGCCTCTTGGCAGGATACCCTGACCAATATAGGAAGGAAATAAAGCATTTTGTGATGAGAGATACACAATACCAATAACAAACTTCGTCTTTTTACCCCCTTGTATCTAAACAGAGTCTCAAATTTAGCTGGAAACCACATCCATGAGCCCAGGTTCACAGCTTATTCAGTATTTTGAAATAGAAAATACACATTGAAAGACTTATCACGAAGAGGCCATGAGTTTTTAATTCAAAGTGTAATTAAGGAATTTTAATTCCTCGTCAATCAGTATTAAATGACTTCATAGGTTTCTCCTAATGCCATCTTGTCTCTCAATGAACACTGCTTTATCACTTGCTAACAATGTCACCTATATCCCTCTCTCTGGGCTTCTTACAACAGACTTTCACTGATCATCTATTATAAGCCAGACTATTTCTAGACAACTGGATCACCAAGATGGATTTGTCATCTCTTCTGCCTTTAAGCTCTTCAAATGACCAAGAGGATGGCAGACATGGGCCATGGACTCATGTCTACTTCCTAAATAACTGTATCTTAAAAGCGAGAACCAGTCAAAGCTTTTTTTTTGTTTCTTTGTTTCCCTTTTCACTGTTTTTAATTTTTCAAGAGTATGGAATCTGGGGAAGGGGGACGATTACACGAAAATCTAATAATTTAAATCACAAATATTGTTTAAACTGTCTTAAAATAGTTCCTTTTTCATTGAATGTAAATTTACCTGGAGGAAAGCCCCAGGTATCTTTGTTTTGCAAAAGACACAAAAAGAAATTTTCTTATTCTGTGAGTGCAAAACAGTTAGTCACCATCTTACTCCTGGAATAGATGTCATATACCATATGCGGATATCTTAGGTTTACAAATGAATTGTACTGTTTGGTAAATTAAATTGGATGTATCTTCCAGAAGAAAATGAGTGCGATTTTTTTCCCCCATGCTTCTTTGGGAAGAAATATTACTTTCTTGTGCTTGATTTAGAACAAAATTCTTATCTTTGTAAACTGTGGATTTTTCTTATGAATTTGTATGTAGCTTGTTTTGAGCAGTTGTTTGTGAATGAGAAGCTGCGTTAGAAGGATCTTAAGAAAATGATGAAGGTCATTCTCTATTTCAACCATGAAGAGACTATGAAGAGGAACAAGAGTGGGTGGACTCTTGAAGTTAATCCATTGTAACCTGATGCAGTGATGTCCTTTAGGCCGGAAGGTGATATCCCAACCCTACGAGTGGGAGGAAATAGCATTTCTTGTGGTCAATAAACATGGGGCAGGGAATAAAGACATAAAAATCAAGGAGCAGAATCCTAAACTACAAGGCCAGGGGAACACACTCTTATGCTATCATGCCTGTTCAAGGTTCAGTAAGCCCAGCTGGCCACGTGATGATGATGGTGGATAAAGCAAAGACTCAGAACTTCAGCAAGTAAGATGAATAAAGTGCTAGGCCCATCAGGAAAGGATGGACTTCCTTTCTTTCAATTGGAGGGTACTTGGTTTGTGATGTTGTGCTGGTTTCTGCTGTACTACAGTGTGAATCGCCTATACGTATACATATGTCCCCTCTCCTTTGAGCCTCCTTGCCACGCCCCCATCCCAGCCCTCTAGGTCATCACCAGGCTGAGCTCCCTGTGCATACAGCAGGTCCCCACGAGCTACCCATTTCACCCCTGGTAATGTATATATGTCACAGCTACCCTTCCAGTTTGTTCCCTGACCTTCTTCGCACTCTGTGTTCACAAGTTCACTCTCTTCCTCTGCAGAAGGACGGACTTCCGACTGACAGATGACATGGTCCTGGCATCACTGAATGATCCTAGGAATTAAGAGCTCCATTGAGTGCAATCACAACAGAAAAATCAATACTTTATGCAATCATGGATGCACAGTCAGGGTTTTGATGTCTATAAAATCCCTTTGCTTCTGGAGTTCCCACGTGCGTACCAGGTTGGTGTCCCCAGCGCACACTCCTGCCACACAACAAACAGGAGACGCCGAGTTTGTTCCCCGAGAACCTGCCACAAGGGGGCAGCAGGCATTTGCCTAACTTATTTATTTAGCTTAGAACCAAAGCGTTCTCTAAGGTTCCAAAACTCATACCAAAAGTAACACAATAGAGGTGTAGTAATTTTCCCATGGATGCCATTCTGAATTTGTCTTTTAGGAAACTATAAGCAATCCAAACAGGACTTACTGAAAGAATACATGATATTTGAGGAAATGATGACTTTTACAAAAGGAAGAAACAGTGATATGAGATACCTGGATATTGTCCAGTGCTTTAAGACTCCACAAACTGTGATGAAGAAACTGGATTATAATGGATTATAAGGGTCTTGTCTTGTCACCGGTTATGGAAGCAGCCATCTCTCTGTTTATTCAATAGTTCTTTACAAACCATGTTTATAATTTTGCAAATGATTCAGTCTATATAGGAGAGAGCTATTTGAACTCAAGGCCTTAAATTCCCAATCTATGAAGAAGAAAAAATAATATAGTCATTGACAGCTTCTCTGTATCCTGCCCTGGTGGCTCAGTGGTAAAGAACATACCTGGCAATACAGGAGACACAGGTTTGGTCCCTGCTCAGAAAGATCCCCTAGGGCTTCTCCCATAGCTCAGTTGGTAAAGAATCCACCTTCAATGCAGGAGAACCCGGTTAGATTCCTGGGTCGGGAAGATCCAATATTCTTGGGCTTCCCTTGTGGCTCAGCTGGTAAAGAATCCTCCTGCAATGTGGGAGACCTGGATTCAATCCCTGGGGTGGGAAGACCCCCTGGAGAAGGGCAAGGCTACACACTCCAGTATCCTGGCTTGGAGAATTCCACGGACTACATAGTCCATGGGGTCGCAAAGAGTCGGACATGACTTTCACTTTCAGAAAGATCCCCTGGAGAAGGAAATGGCAACCTGCTCCAGTATTCTTGCCTGGAAAATTATATGGACAGAGGATCTTGGCATGCTATGGTCCATGGAGTCACAAAAGTAGGACATGACTTAGAGACTAAACCACCAGCACCACCGTATCCTGCAGACCCCCGAATCCTATTATTTCTCTCCATAAGTGAACCTAAACTTCACTCTCCCCATCTAGTTGCTACTCTGTAAATTTAAGACAGTCATCTCTCCCTGTGTTGCTGCAATAGCCTCCCAATATCCCCCGTGCTCCTGGGTCTATACTCAAGCTCTTTCTTCTGCTAGAGTTGTTCTTCCTGGCCTCAAAATCTCAGTTTTCAGCTCCTGTCTTACCTTTTATGTACTCATCTCCTAAGTGATATCATGCTGTCCAATGGCTTTAGAGATATACATGGGTCTCTACTGTCCCTGAGTTATAATATCTATTTAGTCTTCAGATTCATTTGAATGCTGAGGAAGCATCTTCAGTCTAAAAGGTTCAAAAGAGATCTCTTGATTTCTAAAGTTCCCATCAGCCTCTCCAGTCTTCTCCACATCTGTAAATGGCATCATCCCAACTCTGCTTTTCATGCTAAAATCATGCCTCAGTTTGCCCAATTCATATCCCATCCATTACCAAGTCCTGTCAGTCTGTCTTCAAAATATTTTCTGAACCTATCAACTTCTTAACCCTCCACCACCACCATGACCAATTCTTGTAAGAGTCTCACATTCAAGGCTACAATTACTTCCTTTTCTCTTGTTTGCCTCCACTGTGGCACAAAGAAGTCAATTCACACAGAAGGCAAGTGATTTTTTTTATTTTTAAGTCAAACTCTGTCACTTCTCTGCCTGACACTCTCCAATAATTTTCTCCTGTAAAAATAACACAATGCAAGCCCCTGGCCATGATCTTCCAGGTTCTGTGTGAGATGAACCCTGTCTTTCTGACTGTCTCTTGCTATTCTCCCACTTAGTCTTTCCCCTCTGCTTCTGCTTGCTTTCCATCCAGTCCTCATACAACTGAGCTTTCCCACCTTGGGGCCATTTGCTTGATCTTCTGTCCACTTGAAAGCTTTCCCCCAGGTTTTTGCTTGACTCACTTTCCTCATTCATTCTCACTTCAGGTTTCTGCTCAGGGAGGCCTCTGCTACTCAAAACTTTATGCAGTAGAACCTCCTGGGAGAGTTTTGTTATAAGGGTGGCTCCTAATAATACATGATCCCTGGTACTCACACAGTTTTGTAGCCACCTCTGCTGGAGCTGGGCTATCTCTGGGGCTCAATTTAATCCATAGAACAAATAGAAATGTCACTTCAAGGTTTCTGGGCCTAAGCCTTACGTAATCCCAAGAGCTTCCACTTTCGTGTTCATTCAAGCCATGCCAGAAATCTGACTGCACTGCAGAGCAAAACATGCAGAGTAGGCCCACGAAGTCAGCTGCACAGACACTGCGCTGTTGCTCAGTGGCTCAGCTGTGTCCGAGTCTTTGTGATCTTATACACTGCAGCACTCCAGGCTTTCTTGTCTTTCACCAACTCCTGGAGTTGACTCAAACTCATGTCCATTAAGTCAGTGATGCCATACAACCATCTCATACTCTGGCATCCCCTTCTCCTCCTGCCTTCAACTTTCCCAGCATCAGGGGTTTTCCAGTGGGTTGGCTTTTCTCATCAGGTGACCAAAGCATTGGAGCTTCAGCTTCAGAATCAGTCCTCCCAATAAATATTCAAGATTGATTTCCTTTAGGATTGACTAGTTTGATCTTCTTGCTGTCAAAGGAACTCTTCTAGAGTCTTCTTCAGCACCACAGTTCAAAAGCCTCCCAAACAGAAAGGGAGAAGGACCCAGTTATCCAGCTGAACCCAGCTCTCAGCCAACCAGCCTGCTGAATACAGTGTGACATCTCCTGCAGGGCTAGCAGAACCGCACAGCTGCGCCCAATTCAAATCACTGGATTATGAGGGATTAAAACATGATTTTGTTTTCGGCCCCTAAATTTTAGGAATATTTGTTCACAGCAATAGACGTGATGAAGTTGATAACTCCCATCATTCACTATGCCTGTTCCCTGATTGTTTTTTTTTTTCATGCTTTGTATCAGTATTTAACATGGTGTGTGTGTGTGTGTGTGTGTGTGTGTGTGTGTGTGTGTGTGTGTGTGTATTATTTGGGCTTCCCAGGTGGCTCACTGGTAAAGAATTCACCTGCCAAGCAGGAGACCTGGGTTTGCTCCCTGGGTCAAGAAGATCTCCTGGAGAAGGAAATGGAAACCCACTCCAGTATTCTCACTTGGGAATTCTTACAGACAGAGGGGCCTGTTGGGCTACAGTCCTTGAGGTTGCCAACAGTTGGACGTGACCTAGCAACTAAACAGTACAGTGATATTCTTATTTATATCCTCCAATATACCATAAACTCTAAAACAGCAGATTGTGTTTTGTTCACCACTGTATCCCCAGCATGCTATCAAATGAATTACTTAGTCAATCAGTTCCTCCCATGAAGTTGAATTGCCTTTAGGAAATGTTTTAGGAAATGTTTCTGTCTTCCTTTATACAATTCAATGCTCTATTAGAGACAGGTATTCACCAAGGTTGTAGAGATACTCTGTTCCTTCTTAGAAACAAATTAATGCATTCGTTATAGAATTTAAAGACCCACAGAAAGTTAGAAATGGGAGGAATATCAGAAAAAAAAATCCAGTTCAGGATGTGTTTTGTTTGTGTGGCCATAGAACTCTTTATTACACGAAATCTCCCATGTAGTACCAGAAGATAAGTCAGTGAAAGTATATCTGCGATGTAAGCAGAATATTTTCTTTATCCTTTCACAGGCCTTTTCAGAAGCGCTTCTTTAAAACAGAAGGCAACAAGAAACGCAGCAGGATAAGCACTATCTCTTTTCAAACCCTGCTTTGATAAACGAGAAACAAGGAGGAGGAGGAGCTGAAACCAAGGAGTCAGAGGCACTAGAATCGGCTCTTCCGAATTCAATTCACTTTGGGTGTCCTAATTCTCAAGAGCAGTCTTTCAGTCAGGATTTGGTTTAGGAGTAGAAGACAGGTATATTTCAACCGTCAACTTAAAAAGAGCTAATTAAACTAATGGGAGAGCACCTAACTGACATTACTATTACAATTTAAGCCATGGTTGTGCAAACTAGCTTAACACTCAGGTAACATGTGATCTGGGCTACCCTGGTGGCTCAACCGGTAAAGAATCCACCTGCACTGCAAGAGACCCTGGTTCCATCCCTGGGTTGGGAAGATCTCCTGGAGAAGGGAACGCGACCCATTCCAGTATCCTTGGGCTTCTCCGGTAGCTCAGACAGTAAAGAATCCTCGTGCAGTGCAGGAGACTTGGGTTCAATCCCTGAGTTGGGAAGATCCCTAGAGAAGGGCATTGGAAACCACTCCAGTGCTTTTGGCTGGAGAATCACCACGGTCAGAGGAGACGCAGGGGGCAGTCCATGGGGTTGCAGAGTCGGACACGACTGAGCAACTAAGTAAGCATGCACCACACGTGATCAGTCCAACAATCAGTTCTTGTTCCCTCACTCCGATATGTCCAAGTCTTTGTGACCCCATGGACTACAGCATGCCAGGCTTCCTTGTCCTTCATGATCCCCCAGACTTTGCTCAAACCCACGTCTGTTGAGTCAGTGATGCGAGCAATTAGACTGATGGCCAAATCTGCACCTGTCAGTCCCCGTAACAGACAGACATGGGAGTCATTTGTTCGCCCAGGAATGTAAAAAAAAAAAAAACAACAAAATAGTAGTAGTAATATTGAATTAACATATCCAGAAATAGCCTAGATATTATCAAAAAATACGTTTGGCCAATTATAGGCTAGAAAAAATTGTTTAAGAGAAGAAATACTCAGCATAAGGTAGTTTCATTAACATTTACATTTTACTATGGTTTAATTGCTTTTTAGTTTCTAAAAATCCAAAGGCTCATTGAAAGATCGTCTTAACATAATAACTTTTATCTTTGTAAATTAAAATGTAAAATGTCTTTACAAACTTTTCTGAAACTATGTACATATAAAATTTCTTTCTCCTGAATTTCCAAATGCTGATATTCTGAAGAGCAGTGATAATTCCTTTTTCTTGCCTATTTTCACTAAACAAATCTGTAGGCCTGAACTTGAAGGGCCATTAAAATATGTCATTTCATTGTTCCACTTTCCATATGAGAAAAGCGAGGTCTAAAGAGGCTGAATGACTTGCCTAATATAAACAAGAACACTTAGGCCAGATGTATGGGGGAGAGTTCAGGGAATTTCCTTCGAATGCTGAAAGGTCTTATCCCATTCACATATGTATACATGCAAGAATGGCTTTTAAAATGTGTAAATCTTGACATGGGAGGCCTTTGCCCATGCTAGTCTTCTAGTTGGAGTGTTCGCCCTCCTCAACTTCATTTAGTCTATCAGCTTTTCTTCTTTACACTATAAAATTTAGACCTGATCTCGAGTGACAGTTTCTCTGGATAATTGCCACAGCGCTCTCTGGCAAGGATGGTTTTCCCAAATATCCTTGCAGAGGGCTCTCTTTCTTTTGCACTTAACTGTTATAATTTTCATTAATTTATGTCATTATTTGATTCATGTGTCTTGATGATACCATGCAAAAACTTTTGAGGGAAGAGACCATATTTAAGCCTGGATCTATATTTCTAAGGGCACGTCAAATGCCTGCACTTAGTAGTAGCTCTATTAATCATGAACGGTGAGAGTGATTTAATGAAAAACCAGACGTAGTTTTCATATGGAGCCATCCTGAGAATCTTCTTATATTATATTGTTAATTATTTAATAAAATCTTGGTAATGAGCACCCATATACCTCAAATATTCTACCAAGGAAATTACCGAGCACGGTGAACACATAATAAGTGAGACGGGACTCTGAAGGACTAGATTCATGGAGGCACAGTCTGCCTATGAAGAGAAGACCAGGTGAGTTAGGCAGTGTCTATACAGAGGCCTCCTGGGTGGCGTTAGTGATAAAAAAAACCCAGTGCCAGTGCTGGAGAAATAAGAGATGCAAATTCAGCCCCTGAGTCAGCAAGATCCCCTGGAGAAGGACATGGCCACCTGCTCCCATAGTCTTGCCTGAGAATCCCATGAGAGAGGAGCCTGATGGACTATGACACATAGGGCCACAAAGAGCTGGACACAAATGAAGTGACTTAGCACAGCACACATGTAGCTAGAACTGGTGTTCAGACCCCTGACACGTCACGGACTGGAATCCCACAGGGACCAGGAGCTTAATTGGGCAAAAGGTTTGTGAACCAAAAGATCAAAGTAAAGAACCTAGTCTATGAACCTGTATTCAGAAGTATGCTATAAATCTGGTAACCAGGCATCAAAACAGACATTAAGTAGCCCACCAAAAGCTCAAATCAGGCCAGTATTATTTACCCAATGTTGTTTTACAAATACAAGGAGGTCTTTCCAGCTGCCACAGTAGCACTGGGGCCAACAGAGGAGCATTACTGACAATATATTTGAACGAAGGATGCTAAACGGCCAGCAAAAGCACAGGGCAGTTTTTTACAACAAAAGATTTCCTTGTACTAAATGCCAAGAGCACTCTGTTGGAGAAATGCTATGCATCAAGGAGTTCCTCGACTACCAGTCTTCTCTCTTGCTCCTCTGTGTTTTCCAGCAGCAAGATCATTGCTTGACCTGCAGTGAATGCATGGGCTTCCTTGGTGGCTCAGATGGTAAAGAATCCACCTGCAATATGGGAGACCTGGGTTCAATCCCTGGGTTGGGAAGATCCCCTGGAGGAGGACATGGCAACCCACTCCAGTATTCTTGCCTGGAGAATCCCCCTGGACAGAGGAGCCTGGTGAGATACAACCCATGGAGTTGCAAAGAGTTGGACATAACTGAGACATTAAGCACAGTGAAAGCATACTGGACAAGGACTTCAGTTACTTGCCAATGAGCTAGATAGGAATATAGGAATGCAAAATGTATGACTTTATATTGATTCAATGAGTGAGAGAAGAGACAGTTTTGCATCCAGGCAGTTATGGGAAAGGGCAGTCCATGCTCAGTTATTTAAAAAAAAAAAAAAGTGATCAGAATTGATAAGTGACAGAGAGCTGAGTGGTAACCTCAGTGGGAAAGTGACAATAAAACTTAATACCAATGTCTTATAAACTACCCAGAATGCAAATGGATTTAATGGGTAATTCCCATTTTCCATGTGACTGCTCTAGAAGTGGGCAAAACTGCAGATGGATCCTGAGAAAACGGAAGGTGTTTTTTCATTCATGCATTTGTGGAAGGGAGTCAGGATTTGAAATCAAAGGAGGAAAGGAGAGATTCATTCATTGGGGAAAATCACCTGCCCTTGGTTTTCAAAAGACCCAGTAAAGTAACCATCGTCCTCTGTGATGATGAAGACATTCTTTGTGTCAGACTCAGTGTAACAGTTGTGAAGCAGCAAGGGTAATCGTATTGATTCTGAGGGAATGTCTGGTTAATTTTTCACAAGGCGTGGATCCCTCAAAAATCAATAACTTTCTGCTGTATCTTTATTCCTCTGAATAAACTGTGTCTGTCGGAGAAACTTGATTCTTAAGCTCAATTGGATTCATAAAACATTCACAGACTCATTGCACAAAAGAAATGTAACCTTTCTCTAGGAGTGGTAAGTGTTTAACCTCCAAGTAGGACGAAGACTCCTTCCTTTCTGAGGTATTTATGTCCTTGGACAGGCATTGCTGCTAAGCTGCTAAGTCACTTCAGTCGTGTCCGACTCTGTACGACCCCATAGACGGCAGCCCACCAGGCTCCCTTGTCCCTGGGATTCTCCAGGCAAGAACACTGGAGTGGGTTGCCATTTCCTTCTCCAATTGGACAGGCATCAGTAGGGACCAAAATGTCTGGGATGCAAATGCTTCCTTTAAGCATTGGTTCCCTTCCCACAGAAAAGAAGCTTCAGTAGAAGATATGAAGTACGTGCTTAGAAAGCAGAGTCTAAGAAAATATCTTTTAGAAAAATCTAGGATCATGAGTGGCTGTTAGAAATGTATCCATTTCACTATTCGTTTATTCACCAGGATGACTGTGCAGTAATAAATTTTTTGGAAGAAATAAAATTGTGTTTTGAGAATAGTATTAAAACATTGTCCAGTAACAGAACTTAAAGAACTCACTGAGTGATCCCAACTCTTTCATTTACATTTACATAGGAAGAAGGAAATGCCCAGAGAGGTTAAGTGTTCTTCCTAAGGTCACACTGTAAGTGTTTCATTCATTAAATTGGAGATGCTTCTGAAAAGAAATCAATGAACTCCTATTTATCAAGGTCAAGGAATGTGCAAGGTTGAAAATTGTGATAATGTCTGATTGGAACAAACACATAATGCGAGAATTCCGATAACAGAAACAAGAAAGAGAATATAAAAGTGAACGTTCAGAAGATGGATTTGCCACACCAGAAAAGCTTCCCACATTTGGCTTAATATCACTGATGAATCATTTACTGATAAATCAGTTATAATATTGGAGATGTAGGATTGGTCATTGCTACTCAGGTTATTTATGCCATGGTTTTTAAATTCTTTGATATACAAAAACCCAACACAGATGTAAACAGTACGGTAAAACACGCATACCCTACTTACTCCCTTCCCTCCCGTCTTACGCTCTTGTTGTGAGCCCCATCTGGGCCCACGATGCTACCTCTACAATCCTCTAGCGGGACAACTGGAGAATAGCCCTTTGGAGGGAAACACTGTATAATATCCAATCCCTCTAGAGATCCAGGCCTGCGTCTTCCATGTTTCCTATAACATGTGTGATAATAGCACCTTTCAGTGGCTCCGCTAGGGTGGGTGACAGCACACAATGCCTGCTACAAGTCTGTCTGTGGAGACACCCCTTCAAGGGCAAGTGGGCTTCCAGGGACAAGTTTACCACTTTGAGAGTTAGCCCTGCAGGCCATTCGGGCCCCAGCCCTTACCACCCTTCTCCTAAAGCTGGGAATATACCTCCAGATCAAATCTCCACTTCAATTTATCAAACATCTGGTCTGTTGCTTCTTGTCATTTTGTCCTTAAGCCACTTTGCCTCAACTCCTACAACCAAGACTCTGCCCCCTCTGTAGGCAATATCGCTCCACCAGCCCATCATAGATAACCCACTCCTTTATCATCACTTTTGTTATTACCTAGAGTATGGTCTGTTACCTAGGTCTATGACAATGAAATGTTTACATCTGTAAAGAAATAAACCTGTACTGCAGGAGAACCCAGTTTGATTCCTGGGTCAGGAAGATCCACTGGAGAAGGGAGAGGCTATGCACTCCAATATTCTTGGTCTTCCCTTGTGGCTCAGACAGTAAAGAATCCACCTGTGATGTGGGAGACTTGGGTTCAATCCCTGGGTTGGGAAGATCCTCTGGAGAAAGGAAGGGCTACCGACTCCTGTACTCTGGCCTGGGTTGCAAAGATTCAGACAGGACTGACCAAATTTCCTGCACTCACTCACAGCCTATTTATTGACAAGGAAGATAAACATCATTCCAGAGAGATAAAGAGATCCCAAAGCCCTCAAACCAATCCAGTGATTAACTAAGCACTTTTTCTGGGAACATGAACACAGAAGCTCCTGTAGGCCCTCCTAAGCCTTTCCTTCTTTTCTCAGCCCTGTGGCTGTGGGTGTGCATGCTTGTAACTCAGAACATGTGAGTGTGTGCACACATCCGCTTGTATATGTGTAGAAACATCTCAAAGTAGAACAGAAATACTTCAGGCCACATCAAATGATGCTTACAAAAAGGTAAATTTGATTTGGGTACCCTTAGCTTCCTTTGCTTTGTGGATAACTTGAGGATTAAAAATGTTGAAGGTTACTGAAATCAATTAGGTTTTATTCTGGCTTCCAACTGAAACTCTGCCTCATTAAACAGGTGGCTTTCGCTTTATAGTCTGATACGTGACCAAGAACAGACTCTATGGATTGGTCCTTCCTGGTGACGCTATTCAGCTTCCTTCACCCTGGCTTTTAGGGGTATTTTGGTAATGGGGCAAACTCTGGGAGATGGTGAGGGACAGGGAGGCCTGGCGTGCTGCAGTCCACAGGGTCATGAAGAGTCAGACACTACTGAGCGACTGAACGACGACAACAGTAATGGGAAAGAGCCTCACAGTTTCCATCCCAGTTATCCCAGCAGCTACAAAGAAAACCTGAAAGCAAGACCCACTTAGCTTCTGCAGTTTACCAGAGCTAGTTATAAGAAAGACCTTCTCTAAGTCTAACAGGAGGCGGCTTTTAATCAAGAAGTGGGCTCGGATTTTATTCTTTGTCCAATCCAATTTTTTTTTATTTTATTTTTAAACTTTACAATATTGTATTGGTTCTGCCAAATATTGAAATGAATCCACCACAGGTATACCTGTGTTCCCCATCCTGAACCCTCCTCCCTCCTCCCTCCCCATACCCTCCCTCTGGGTCGTCCCAGTGCACCAGCCCCAAGCATCCAGTGTCGTGCATCGAACCTGGACTGGCAACTCGTTTCATACATGATATTATACATGTTTCAATGCCAATTTTTAAAAAGAGGTTCCTGTAGGGATATTTGAACACATATTTAAGACCTAAACCACACAGAGTTCTAACTTATTTAAAACAGATTACATGCTTTATACACATGTTGGCACCAAAAGGGACTATCCCGAGTGTATTTGGGTACTAACTTCTATTTCTTGTTTTCAGAACCTGGCAAAATTATTATCCAGGTATCCTTAAAGGATAAAGAAAAACATCCCATTTAACTTTGGGGGCTTCTTTGGGGGCTCCTTTTACATACCCCATGTTGTCAGTACCCCAAGTGAGTATGCAGTGGGAAGAATGGTAACTTTTCTTGTGTTAGTGTTTAGAATTGTGGAGACTGAAGCCCTCTCCATCTTCCAGTCTTTAAATGATCAAAGTGCAAACTGTCATTTCAGAGACTTCTCTAATATTGTGCTTAATTATCTAATTATTTGTATCATTAGTGACATATATTTAACATTTCAGTGACTGATCATTTCTCTGTCCTTTCGTGTCTTCTTTAGCACTGACACATTCATTTGTGGTTCTCAGTTTCTCTGTGATCTAAACATTTCATGATGTGTTATAGGTTGTGCAGTAGAGAGGTGCTATTTTATGCTCTAGATGTTGGTGAGAATTAGGGGCTTCCAGGTTGAGTCTAAGTGTTTTCCCGGTGGCTCAGATGGTATGGAATCTGCCTGCAATGCCGGAGACCCGGGTTCAATCCCTGGGTTGGGAAGATCCCCTGGAAAAGGGAATGACAACCTACTCCAATATCCTTGCCTAGAAAATTCCATGGACAGAGTGGCTTGGTGGGCTACAGTCCGTGGAGTCGCAAAGAGTCAGACACAAATGAATACCTAACATATACACACGTATGCACACAGGTTGGGTCTAAGTTCTAAATGCCCCATCAGTGCAAAGGTTCAGGGACTCTTAAACATGTTCTGTAGTTGAAATGTTACTCTTCAATCAATTGATGGTAAACATCATGTGGACTGTACCAAATCCAGAAACTGTTTTCTGTTTCTTGTTATTCACAGATTTATTAGACTATTTGAGGCTAGATGCTGCAGCAAGCAAACTCTTGAAACTGAAGTGGTTTAGCATCATGTTGGTTTATTCTTGCTCATGTCTCAGTCTGATGCAAGTCAGGCCATCCTCTTCCCTCTTCAAACTCTACAGTTTGGAACACGCATTTGCATAATGGAAGTGGCATGCTCATCCCCTCCTTAACTGCATCGATCCAGGAGTAACACATGTCTGTGTGACTCCTATTTCAACTGGCCGTCAATAATCATATGACTGTTACATTACTTCAGAGGAGTTTGCAAAAGATAGAGAAGAATCCTTGGGCATTTGATGAATATTAAATATCTCTGTCAGGTATCTAGATTTTGGCTTTGTTGTTCACATGCCAAGTCATGTCTGACTCTGTGACCCCATGGACTGCAGCATGCCAGGCTTCCTTGTCTATCGCTATCTCCAAACTCACGTCCACTGAGTCAGTGATGCTATCCAACCGTCCCATCCTTTGTTGCGCCCTTCTTGTCCTGCCCTCAATCTTTCTCAGCATCAGGGTCTTCCCTGGTGGCTCAGGGAATCTGCCTGCATTACAGGAGACCCAGGTTGGATCCTTGGGTCAGGAAGATCCCCTGGAGAAGACAGTGGCTACCTACTCCAGTATTCTTGCCTGTAAAATTCCATGCGCAGATTTTGGCTAGAATATAAATAAAAGGTGTAGTGGTTTTTGTTCTTGATTGGAGGATTCTCCCAATCTCAGCCATATTTGAACTGTAACAAACTCTAGTTGAGTATAATACATTACAAATTTAGCCTGAATTTAAACTTATTCTTAATCTCTGACACTGAAATATAGAACAGCCAGTTAGCAAGTTGTGTAGCATCCAATTGACTCAAAAGCATGAGGGATTAAATGTTACATTGGTTTACTCAAGTAAGTTACTTGGTTTACTTGGTAGCAGAGGTGGAACTTAGTTCACATTTAACTTTGGAGATTTGACTGTGTCATTGGGTTTTAGTATATTCATCTGAAAAAAAGCAACTCACATCAAAGTACTTATTGTAACTTGTTTCACAGAAGTTTGTGAGGAGCAAATGAGTCGAAGTGTTGACAAAAGCTTTGGAAAAAGTAAACTGCTAGGTAAATAGAAAGTACTATATTTTGATACCACCATGAGCATTCTCTAAATTTACCTTTCACTATTGTATATAATCTCTTGACCAAATTAAAAGGAATGCTATCTGTTAGAATTGTAGTTTAGATCTCAAATACCTTTAAGTTCAAATTCAATATATTTTTATGAAGAGGAGGCAATTCTCAGTTTCTAATTCATATTTTATTATAAAAATGCCAAAAGAAGTATAATAATTCATAATCAAACTTTTAATTTATAAAACAAGCTAGGTAAAATTTATTTTTCCACTGCTACAAACATATATTTTCTGTACATAATCATGTTGGTGGGAAAGTGCATCATTTTTAAAGACTATTCATGTTGAGGAAATAAATCCTTAAAAATGCATAACTCACTAAAATAATTTATTTTATTAGAAAAAAATTTATATAGCTATCTCCTTTTAATGTATTATTTCCCACTGGTATATCTCTTTTTTTTTTTCTTTCTTTCTTTTTTTTAAATAGCATACTCAGGAAAAGTAAGGCTGTTGTTGTAACTATCTGACTACCTCAACAACAACAACAATGAAAATTATTCCATTTAGGATTCCTGAATTGTTGCTGCAGTTTTGTTTTTTTTTTTCTTTTGTTGGTCACTTCTGAAAACTCAAGATGCCTAAAAGTCAATCTTATTTTACTATACATCTAATTTTTCATGAAAATACAAAATCTTTAGTCAGTATTTAAAAGATGATATGGGCAGTGAAGTCTCAGACAGAAAATAAACTTACTCTGGTGATTTTTAGTATAAACAACTAAATTTTTTGCATTCTAAATGTAGTGAGTCATATGTTCTTAAGATAAAAAGCTACTTTGAGTCTGTTCTCTGCTAATGTCGGTAGCTTCACATACAGCTACATATTGGATATGCAACAGTTTTTCTAGCAATTCTTTTAAACATTTAAATGGTTTTTAAATACTTCACTTATTGTTGTTCAGTCTCTCAGTCATGTCTGACTCTTTGCAACACCATGGACTGTAGCATACCAGGCTTCCCTGTCCTTCACTATCTCCCAGTGTTTGCTCAAACTCATGTCCATTGAGTCAATGATGCCATCCAACCATCTCAGCCTCTGCCACCCTCTTCTCTTTCACCTTCAATTTTCCCAGCATGGGGTCTTTTTTAATGAGTTGGCTTTTGTATCAGGTGACCATAGCATTTGAGCTTCAACATCAGTCCTTCCAATAATAATCAGGGTTGATTTCCTGTAGGATTACTGGTTTAACCTTGCTGTCCAAGAGACTTTCAAGAGTCTCCTTAGGCACCACAATTCAAAAGCATTAATTCTTCAGCACTCAGTCTTCTTTATGGTTCAAATCTCACATCCACACATGAGAAACTGGAAAAAACATAGTTTAACTATATGGACCTTCATCATCAAAGTGATGAGTCTGTTTTTTAATACACTGACTAGGTTTGTTATAGCTTTTCTTCCAAGGAGCAAGTCTCTTTTAATTTCATGGCTGCAGTCACCATCTGCAGTGATTTTGGAACCCAAGGAAACAAAATCTGTCATTGTTTCCACCTTTGTCCCATCTATTTGCCATGAGGTGATGAGATTAGATGCCATGAACTTAGTTTTTTGAATGTTGAAGTTTAAGCCAGCTTTTTCACTCTTCTCTTTTACCCTCATCAATAGACTTGTTAGTTCTTCTTCACTTTCTGCCATTAGAGTGGTGTCATCTGCATATCTGAAGTTGTTGATATTTCTCCTAGCACTCTTGGGCTGGATGAAGCACAAGCTGGAATCAAGATTGCTGCAAGAAATATCAATAACCTCAGATATGCAGATGACACCACCCTTATGGCAGAATATGAAGGAAAACTAAAGAGCCTCTTGATGAAAGTGAAAGAGAGTGAAAAAGTTGACTTAAAGCTCAACATTCAGAAAACTAATATCATGGCATCTGGTCCTATCATTTCATGCATGGCAAATAGATGGGGAAACAGTGGAAACAGCGAGAGACTATTTTTTGGGGCTCCAAAATCACTACAGATGGTGATTGCAGCCATGAAATTAAAAGACACTTACTCCTTGGTAGGAAAGTTATGACCAACTTAGACAACATATTTGAAAGCAGAGACATTACTTTGCCAACAAATGTCCATCTAGTCAAGGCTATGGTTTTTCCAGTAGTCATGGATAGATGTGAGAGTTGGACTATAAAGAAAGCTGAGTGCTGAAGAATTGATGCTTTTGAACTGTGGTGTTGGAGAAGACTCTTGAGAGTCCCTTGGACTGCAAGGAGATCCAACCAGTCCATTCTGAAGGAGATCAGCCCTGGGTGTTCATTGGAAGGACTGATGTTGAGGCTGAAACTCCAGTATTTGGCAACCTCATGCGAAGAGCTGACTCATTTGAAAAGACCCTGATGCTGGGAAAGATTGGGGGCAGGAGGAGAAGGGGACGACAGAGGATGAGATGGCTGGATGGCATCACTGACTTGATGGACATGAGTTTGGGTAGGGTACGGGAGTTGGTGATGGACAGGGAGGCCTGGCATGCTGCAGCTCATGAGTTCACAAAGAGTGGGACACGACTGAACGACTGAACAGAACTGAACTGAATCTTGATTCCAGCTTGTGCTTCATCCAGCCCAGTGTTTTGCATGATATAGTCTGCATGCAAGTTAAGTAAACAGAGTGCCAACATTCAGCTTTGACATACTCCTTTCTCGAGTTTGAATCAGTACGTTGTCCCATGTCTGGTTGTAGGTGTTGCATCTTGACCTATATACAAGTTTCCCAGGAGACAGTTAAGGTGGTCTGGTATTCTCATCTCTTTAAGAATTTTCTGTGAATCACCAGAATAATTGAGTCATCAGAATGAATCACAGTGAATCAGCAACCATTTGTATAGACTGCTATTAATCTTTGACATTTATGTCCAACTAATCTTTCTTCTACACATGACTTTGGGTCATTAAGGAGTGTAAAACAATGGGAGTCTAATATAATATTGCAATTATCTTGTTTTCAGTAGCCACATACTGACTTCTTTTTTTCATGAGGAACCAAGAGAGTAATAGATTTATGTCTCGATCTCACACACACTCCAGGCAGGGTCATTGTGCACAGGGCATATTTTTTGCTTGCCTGTTTCAGGTGGTTATCTTGCTTCTCCATCACTGTATGGTCCCAGCTTTAAGGGACTATAAGATGAGCTAAGTCACTTGGAACTGGAGGAGATCTGAAAATGAAGTGTCGCATTTTTTGTTGATTATGGTGGTGGTCTTTGTCTTCTCAGAAACACTTCCTTTAATGAGCAGAGCATTAAGTGGGAAAAAAATTCAAGTCTCCGGTTTCCTAAGTATTCGTCCATATTTGGATTGGCAAAGCAAATATTTTGTCACTTAAGCTCTAACATAGGCTTTCCAGACACACTTGGCAGAAGAAAATGATCTTATCAACCACTCCCTAGACTGCTAGTAATTCTTTTCTTTGTAATGCACTTGTGTTAATAAATATACCTTCTCCATGAAAAGATTAGCAGATTTCTCACATTAAAAGCAGCCACAAAGCTTTCACTGCACAACCCATCTGAGAGTTGTGGTCTATGAACCATTCACTAAAATCTAGGAAGGGTATGTAATTCTTTTCACCATAAGAACACATCAGAAGGGATGAGCTAGTTTCTTAGCCTGGCGTTGAGACTTCTCTTCTTTCTCTTGAACCATTCACCATTGGACTCCTGAATTATGAGGCAAGTAGTTCTCCTGCCTTCCGGAGACAGCATGTCAAAAGGCCTGAGATTATATGGACAGAGAGTAAAACCCAGTTAAGCCCAGTCTTCCAGCCATTCCTCCAAGCCAGATGCATTAAGAACGCGAGTAAAGCTGTGGTAAAACCCTCTAGACTAACAGAGGCCCCATTTGAATATTACCAGTGATCAGTCTCTGATACATGCAATAAATGAATTTCTCAGCTGATCACTTTCCTTATCCATTAAATCATAAGACATAGTAAAAATAGTTTCTCTTTAAACATTTGGGGAGAATTTACTGCAAAACAGGATATAACCTAACAATAAGAACAGTGAATAGCATGTCTTTATTTTCTTTGAGCTTCTAATGTTTAGAGTCTGGCATACGTTGGGGTTTAAGAGTTATTTACTGTGTGGATATATCGGGGATAAATACATAGGTTCTTGAAGGATGGAAAGATGCATTTAAGCATGACACATTTGTTGAATGCCTGGATGGAAACTATCTCAGTCCTAGAGTTTGACCAGTGAGGACGTAGGTGATACTGAGACGTTCATCTTGTAAGGGGTTAAGTTCTAAGGCTGACACATAAGGCATCTCCTCAAACTTATTCTTCACATAGTTTGAGATGCTTGTGATAAAACAGACTGCGTGGTTTTGTGCATTCCAAAAGAAGTTGGGTTAAATTTACATGCTATTTGAAAAATGCATTTGTTTAAACTGGTGAATCCTAGTTTGTGCTGAGAAATGTTCAAACGTGAGAAACATAGAAACTGAGACTAAAACAACAGTAGATGATGTCTCCCATCTCATACTGGTCTCAAACAGAGCCATCATGTGCATCACTCCAGATCTAACCGGCACAACCCCGGCTGCTGCCATTCATGCTCACCATGCTGTGACTAGCTGTTTGAGGACTGACGCATTGCACGGCCTATACAACTGGACATTGTCTTCTTTCTCTAGACAACAGTCTCCCTAGGCGCGATGCAAGTAACTCTTCAGATGTTTATATTTGTCTCTTTTCATGCAGCCATGTTCCCCTTTTGTCTTATTGTTTATATTATTTTTTATCAAAGAGAATTTAGCTAATTATGTTACCTCTCTGAACTACAGAGCACTTTAGGGGAGCACCACCAAAGGTGTGGGAAAACCCTGATAAGAGTCAACTCTTCCTACAGTACTAACGAAAGAATGGCAGGAAGAAGCTACACTCAGGCTTTGCCTCTATCCTTTCATTAAGCAGTTTGCCCAGGTCACCAGCAATCTGCTCACTGTCAGTTGCAATGGTTACATTCCGGTCCTCATCTCATTGAGCGCTCACTGGGACACAGCTTCCCACTCCTTTTTATTTGTAAACCACACACTCTTGGCTTTCTTCCTTCATGGCTGCTCTTTCATGGTCTCCTATGATGGTTCAACTGACCCTAGGCTTCAAATAAGACAGAAATCAATCCTCAGATCTCTCATTTTAATCTCAGAGCTTTAAATTCTGTGCAGCTTAAATTTACCTCCATTTTGTATCTTTTCTCTGAACTTTAGACTCATAGAAAACGGTCTTGCTTGACACTTCCACTTATATGTCTAATGAGCATCTCAACCTCGCCATATTGAAAATCCAATTCATGATAGTCCTTTCTTCCCAAAACAGCTTTTCCTGCATTTAATAGCAATTTTATTTCTGAATTGTTCAGGATAGCCTGACTTGCAGCCACTCTCTTTTTTTTATCATTTAAATTTATTTTTTATTGAAGTGTTACTGAATTACAATGTTGTGTTAATTACTGCTGTACAGCAAAGTGACTCAGCTATATATATATATATATATATATATATATATATACACACACACACATTCTTTTTCACATTGTTCTCCATTATGGTTTATCACAGGAATATAGTTCCCTATACTGAATACAGTTCCCCGTGCTGTACATAGGACCTTGCTGTTTATCCAGTCTGTATATACCAGTTTGCACCTGCTAATCCCAACTCACAATCCGACCCTCTCCCACCACCTCCCTCTTCCTTGGCAACAACCAATCTATTCTTTATGTCCCTGGTTCTATTTCTTTTTCTTTTTTTTACTTTACAATATTGTATTGGTTTTGCCATACATCATATGTGAAATGAATCACCAGTCCAAGTTCGATGCATGATACTGGTTGCTTGGGGCTGGTGCACTGGGATGACCCAGAGGGATGGTACAGGGAGGGAGGAGGGAGGGGGGTTCAGGATGGGGAGCACGTGTATACTTGTAGCCACTCTTGACTCCTGTTTGGCATATTCACATTCAATTCATAACAAATTCTGTTCTATTTTCAAGACACACTCAAATGTTTACTACTTCTCATCACTTCCGTCACAAGGATCACGGTTCCAGCAGCCATCATCTCTGCTCTGGATGTATTGCTTCCAGCCCCTGACTGGTCCCCTGCCTTCCACCCTAGCGTCTACTGTCAGCACAGTAGCCCAGACAGCTCTGCTAAATCCTTCTGTTCAAAACCTTTGATGGCTTCTTGTTTACTTGCCTCCCTTCTGTCCCTACTCCTAGTAATTCTCCCGTGGCCCCCTTGCTTTTCCTAGAATAGCCCAAGTGTGTTGCTGCTTGAGTGCATTTGCAGGAATTATTCTCTACTTTGTAATTTTCAAAGAATGTGCAGGGCTCTCACCTCCCTCCTTTTAAGTCACTGCTCAAAATGATCTTCTGCAAGACCCTCACTTGCCATTCTAGTTCAAATTCAACCATCCCAGCATCTCTGCTTTACTGACACTCCTCCCTCAATTTAATTTATTCAGTAACATGTATCACCTTCTAAAGAAGCAATGTAATGCTCTTCTTTGTTTTGCTTATAGTTTATTTCCTCTGCATAGAATGTAAGCTGCATAAAAGTGGATGTTTTATCTATTTACATTTGCTAATGTGTCTCTAACTTAGAATAGAACTTGGCACACAGTAGGTTTTCTGCATATAATTATTGAATTAGTTAATGGTTAAGGTAGGGTGATACTGTTCTAGGGTGTCAAAATAATTAAATAAAATGAGAGTTTAAGTGGTCCAGGATTCTAAGAAAATCATCAGGAATTAAAGATAGATATTGAATCAAATTGTATAGGAACATAAGCACATATCTATAAAATTGATGCACAAAAATATTTGAGTTTTGTTTTTGGTTCTTTTTTCAGGGATTCTTTATTCTTATAAAAATGTAGTTTCTTTAGAATTGAAGCAATGTTTATAGATGAGAACACATGATTTCAAATACCTAAGTTGAGGTGTTTCTTACTGAGGAATCAACAGTATCTCCTGTATTGTATGAGAATAGTTGCAAATACAGACAGAATCTTACATAGCTAGTATAGTTAATTTTTTTAAATTTTATTTTTTAAATTGGAATTTAGTTGCTTTACAATGTTGTGTTAGTTTCTGCTGCACAACATAGTGAGTCAGCTATCTGTGTACATATATCCCCTCTCTCAGACCACCCCCTACATCCCATCCCTCTAGGTCATCAGAGCACAGAGCTTCCTGTGCTCTATAGCAGCCTCCCACTAGCCATCTACTGTCTATTATATACATTGTACAGTTCAGTTGCTCAGTCATGTCCAACTCTTTGCGACCCCATGAATCACAGCATGCCAAGACTCCCTGTCCATCACCAACTCCCGGAGTTTACTCAAACTCACGTCCATCGAGTCAGTGATGCCATCCAGCCATCTCATCCTCTGTCGTCCCCTTCTCCTCCTGCCCACAATCCCTCCCAGCATCAGAGTCTTTTCCAATGAGTCAACTCTTTGCATGAGGTGGCCAAAATATTGGAGTTTCAGCTTTAGTATCATTCCTTCCAAAGAACACCCAGGGCTGATCTCCTTCAGAATGGACTGGTTGGATCTCCTTGCAGTCCAAGGGACTCTCAAGAGTCTTCTCTAACACCACAGTTCAAAAGCATCAATTCTTCGGCACTCGGCTTTCTTCACAGTCCAACTCTCACATCCATACATGACCACAGGAAAAACCATAGCCTTGACTAGACAGACCTTTGTGGGCAAAGTAATCTCTCTGCTTTTCAATATGCTATCTAGGTTGGTCATCACTTTTCTTCCAAGGAGTAAGCGTCTTTTAATTTCATGGCTGCAGTCACCATCTGCAGTGATTTTGGAGCCCAAAATAATAAAGTCTGACACTATTTCCACTGTTTCCCCATCTATTTCCATTGAAGTGATGGGACCAGATGCCATGATCTTTGTTTTCTGAATGTTGAGCTTTAAGCCAACTTTTTCACTTTCCACTTTCACTTTTATCAAGAGGCTTTTTAGTTCCTCTTCACTTTCTGCCATAAGGGTGGTGTCATCTGCATATCTGAGATTATTGATATTTCTCCCAGCAATCTTGATTCAAGCTTGTGCTTCTTCCAGCCCAGCTTTTCCCATGATGTAGTATATGTCAATTCTAATCTTCCAAATTATCCCATCCTCCCCTACTGCCTTGATCTTAAATCAGAAATTATTTAAGATTTGCTCAAATCTATTAATCGATTACTTATTAAACACTTATTATGTGTCCAGTACAGTGTTAGAAATTGAATATTCTTTGGTGAACACATCATTCTTTAAAGCTGAACAAAGAAGGGAGACACATATGTAAATCTGTACAATAAAACACAAACTCCATAAGACATGCAAAATATTATGGGAGCACAAAAGAGGGAGCTGCTATAGTTTTCATGGTGGAGATGATGTTCATGCTGAGGCTTAAAGGATGAGCAGGAGTTCTCCTTTTGGAGGCAAGTCTAGGGAATGCATGCATAGAAACACAGAAAATGTGCAGTGTGTTTGGGGATAGTGAGAGAGTCATTTCCTAGGCAGGTTGATAGGGAGTCTAGGAGTCCCCAAGGAGAGAGGGGTCTGGAATTCTCAAGGAGGAAGAAAGGACAAACTTTTTTTCCTTCTCTACATTTCTTAGGATTATATAACAATAATGTATCCTGCCTGAGGACAGTGTCTGGATTAAACCTTCTGGCTAATTCTGTTATCTTAAAATATAAATTATGGGAGTAGACCTGGTCTTTACAGGGATGTATCCTGCCTGAGGACAGTCTTTGGATTAAACCTTCTGGCTAATTCTGTTATCTTAAAATGTAAATTATGGGAGTAGGTCTGGTGAGGGTTTTACAACCTCCAGACATTCTTTGGATTATATAACTTCATTGTTAACACTAGCAAGCGGGTACTCTTTCTGCCCCCTTCTGATGCCTATGTCAGAAGCTTTCTCTATCTCCTTTATACTTTAATAAAACTTAATTACACAAAAGCTCTGAGCGATCAAGCCTTGTCTCTGGCCCCAGACTGAATTCTTCTCCTCCAGGGGCCAAGAATCCCGGTGTCTTCACATGATTCAACAACAACCTTTCAGCAGGAAACACATTTATTTCCAGAGTCTGGCAGGTAAGATTTTAGGGGGAAAGAACAAACTGACAGATGTAAAATTAGAGCAGATGGAATTGCTCCTTCTTTTAAAGACATTGCTTCATTTTTACCTCACGTCTCTAATGTTTACTGGGAACTGGTGCGATCCTAGACGTCACTGGAGACACTGGGTAAATAATGAGAAAAACTCAGTGTAGCACTGCCCTAACGCAGCTTATGTTCTAATGAAGAAACAAGTATAGATAGTTATAATCCAGTGTGATGACTGCTGGAAGCACACACACACACACACACCCCTGAAGACATTTTGTGTTGTGTCAGTCACTCAGTTGTGTCCGACTCTTTGCGATCCCATGGACTGTAGCCTGCCATGAAATTCTGTCCATGAAATTCCTCTGTCCATGAAATTCTCCAGGCGAGAATACTTCTAGGAACTGCAATAACAGCCACGCTTACTGGAGTGTACCATGCCTGAGCTGAATGGATGTCTTCTAGGTAAGAGTGGTGTGTGTGTGTGTGTGCGAGAAAGTGGACATAGCATATGTCCTGACACCACAGACCCCAAGCTGAGAGAAAGTGAGTTTGAGGGACTTCACTGGGTTCGGCTTGGATCAGTGGGAGGCAGTGAGTGAGACTGGGGTGAGGAGTAAGGCTGGACTGTGAAATCCCCGCAGCACCATCCTGAATGCCTAGAGGAGTGCTCTTCTGTCTATGGGGCTCACGGGGCTTTTTAGGTAAGAGATTGTCAGAGCCAGATATGCTTGGTGGAGAGTCTCTGTTTGTAGAAGAGAAACTGACTTGGAAAGAGCAGTTAACTGGGTTTCAGGGGACAGGACAGTAGTAAGACAAGGACTGAATGTTTTACTAGCTCTATCAGGAAAACATTTGCAGCCAACTAGTGAAGCGATGTAACCTGTGTCTAGAGAGTGTGAAAAACATTAGATCTTATACAGGGGCCAGAGTCATAAAATGATCAGTTATTTTAGAAAGATAAATCCAGGAGGATGAATCAGTGTGGTGTGGATATAAGACAGGCTGGGACCTGGGACCCTTTGCTGAAGCGCTTGCTACCGGACAAATGCTTCCTCATTTCAAATATCTCAACAAAATATAAAGAAACAAAGGATAAAAAAATAGCTGTGCATATGCACAAGATACAAAAAGACCAAAAAACCCCCAAAACAAAAAAAAAACTCAACTGCCACTTTCAAAGAGCCAGGAGCAAAAACATGGTGTTGAGGGCAAAACCAGGGGATTGAGTATCCACCCTGCACTCAATACCAGCAAAGGGTGGGCAAAACACCAAAGATACGCCTCTGACCCAAACTCTGGACCTACCCTCACTCTCACCACAAATAAAGAGCCAGCCGACCCATCTCCCTCAGGGAGCTGCAAGGGAACCTGTTCCTTGTTTTCTGTCCCTGCTGTGTCGCAGAGGCCTCAACAAAGCCTTGTCTCAGTTTCTTAGTTTCTTTTTCACTGTCCTTTTTCACTTTCATTAAAAGGCTGTTTAGTTCTTCTTCCCTTTCTGCCATAGGGATGGTGTCATCTGAGGTTATTGATATTTCTCCTGGCAATCTTGATTTCATCTTGTGCTTTATCCAGCCCAGCATTTTGCATGATGTACTCTGCATATGAGTTAAATAAGCAGGGTATTAATATACAGGCTTGATGTACTCCTTTCCTAGTTTGGAATCAGTCTGTTGTCCCATGTCCAGTTCTAACTGTTGCTTCTTGACCTGCATACAGGTTTCTCAGGAGGCAGGTAAGGTGTTCTGGTACTCCCATCTCTTGAAGAATTTTCCACAGTTTGTTGTGGTCAGGGGCCTGACAAGTGCCGAATGGCATTTCCGTGAAGGTGTCAGCAGTGGGATAAACAGACAATATAAAGAGTCAGTGTTCCATTTCTACATGGAAAATAAGACAAGTTTGTGGCTTTGGGGCTAAAAGGGAATATGTCCCAACACAATCATTCAGATTTCTGATAACATTAAAAATAACTCCAAACCTATCCAGGCTCCTGGGATCACATCATTTGTTTGTGGAATAGCTTCTTTTTTAAAGTAGAAATGATAGAAGAAAATTTGAAAGTATTTAATAGAAGAAACTTATGATGCAGGGAAGAAAAAGAAATACAATGGGAAGGCTATATTGAAATCTCAACCTTAAGACTGAAAGAAATGGAAATCATTTTTAGACTGATGTGGTTCTGACATGGGAGCGGTGGGGGAGAAAAAAAGAAGCCAAAAAACAAAAGATGTTTCCAAGATAAATTTTATAAAGTTTCATCAAAACAAAATTGAGAAGGAAATCTAGTTCCACAGTTGTCTTTCTGGCACCTTTTAGTGCCATTCAGTAGATACATCACAATGCAGGGCTTTTAGTGCCATTCAGTAGGTACATCACAATGCAGGGTCTGTAACTCTGAGGGAACTACACGGGGAAGAATTTGCAGTCTTGTCCATCAAGAAGCTGACAGTTGGAGTAGCCGTGGGCGTGGGCTGGTGGTGACACAGGTAACACCTTTGCAAGTGCTTGGTGCAAGATGAGAAGAGAACCAAGTTGTTTAGTGACACTCTGCCAGCTCAGGGATCAATCTCAGCCACGAGGAATACTGTGCCTGACAGCTGTGCTCTGGGGATAAGCCAGTGCTAGAAAGTCAGAGAGCTCCCAAGAAAGCAGCCTGAAAGCTGGGTGAATGGGTCAGGAAGATGGTTACTAAAGCATGGAAATAAATAACCCCAGAGTTATTCACCAGGAAACACAGCATAAACAATTCCATTTGTAGTCTTTTTATGGAAGAAATCATCAGCCATTAACCCATTAGTTCTCCTTTGAATGGTTATGACATGGAAAGAGCTGGGAAAGGAAGGAAATCATATTTTTAATAGTAAATATCCAGACTGGATCTGTGAGCATAGGCATTCAAAAAAACTGTTTTTGATTCAAAGTCTCTGATATTTAGTACTGTGCCACCTTGGACAGGTCAGTAACTTCATTGTCTCAATTCTCTTAACTTTGAAATGGGGGGAAATGTGCCTAACTCCGGAGAAGGCAATGGCACCCCACTCCAGTACTCTTGCCTGGAAAATCCCATGGATGGAGGAGCCTGGGGTCTCGAAGAGTTGGACACGACTGAGCGACTTCACTTTCACTTTTCACTTTCATGCATTGGAGAAGAAAATGGCAACCCACTCCAGTGTTCTTGCCTGGAGAATCCCAGGGACAGGGGAGCCTGATGGGCTGCTGTCTATGGGTCGCATAGAGTCAGACACGACTGAAGCAACTTAGCAGCAGCAGCAGTGCGTAACTCATGAGTCAGTTATGAAAACTCTACAAATGCCTGAGAGTACGTGGAATAGTTAAGTAATGGGAATATTCATATGGTAATATTAAAGTAATATTAAGGGAAGAGAAAAATGTTGGTTGTCCTCAAGGCAGAAAATAAAAGAGAATGGTGATACCAAGAAAAAGAAGGAGCTTGATGACGATGAAATCGAAGACTTGATTTATGTTTAATGATAACCTATCTTCCTAAGTTGGAGAAGGCAATGGCACCCCACTCCAGTACTCTTGCCTGGAAAATCCCATGGACAGAGGAGCCTGGTAGGCTGCAGTCCACAGGGTCGCTAAGAGTCGGACACGACTGAGCGACTTCACTTTCACTTTCATGCATTGTAGAAGGAAATGGCAACCCACTCCAGTGTTCTTGCCTGGAGAATCCCAGGGACTGCAGAGCCTGGTGGGCTGCTGTCTACAGGGTCACACAGAGTCGGACACGACCGAAGTGACTTAGCAGCATCTTCCTAAGTTATCTTCTTATTTGGGCTTTCCTGAGAACTCAGTTGGCAAATAATCTGCCTGCAGTGCAGGAGAACCTGGTTTGATTCCTGGGTTGGGAAGATAAGCTGGAGAAGGGACAGGCTGCCCACACTTTCACTTTCTTTATCTTCTGGTTAACACTGCAGCATAACAGACACTTCTGGTCTAATCCTTCGGTGGCACTAACTAATTTGTTAAAGTGGGTCATCTCCTCCAATGATAAGTAAAGGATAAACATAAAAAATCAGTACCTTGTAGAACTGATACACGGGCCTAACTATGAGCAAAAACAAATCAAAATTTTATTATTGCATGTGTAGTGGTGACTTATTCAGTCACATGGAATGGTTTTAAAGCATTCATGATTAGGGGCTTCCTTGGTGGTCTAGTGACTAAGACTCCTTGGTCATAATGCAGGGGGCCGGGCTTGATCCCCTGTCTGGGAACTAGACCCCACATACCCTGATGAATATTGAAGTTCCTGCTTACTGCAGCTAAGGCACGGTGCAGCCAAATAAACACACACATACTAAAAAAATAAAACATTCATGATTCAGATTAGATCAGATAAGATCAGTCACTCAGTCGTGTCTGACTCTTTGCAACCCCATGAATCGCAGCACACCAGGTCTCCCTATCCATCACCAACTCCCAGAGTTCACTGAGACTCACGTCCATCGAGTCAGTGATGCCATCCAGTCATCTCATCCTCTGTCGTCCCCTTCTCCTCCTGCCCCCAATCCCTCCCCTCATCAGAGTCTTTTCCAATGAGTCAACTCTTCGCATGAAGTGGCCAAAGTACTGGAGTTTCAGCTTTAGCATCATTCCTTCCAAAGAAATCCCAGGGCTGATATCCTTCAGAATGGACTGGTTGGATCTCATTATTCAAAAGTAATGGGATATATTCCTGATCCTTCAAATCACTGTAATTGAAACTTTCCAGTTCTCTAAATCTCTTGTGTTTTATTTGTGGTGTATCTTTAAAGCTTATTTAAAATATTTTCAATTGGTTATAATTATGCATGTGAAAAATATAGGTAATTTTTGAAATGTCTTGGACATATTTAGATGATCATTATGTATTTGGATTTGTAAATGGTCAGATTTATGCTCAAATTAGTGATTTACTTGGAAAACATCAGGAAATATGAGATGAAAATAGACACATATAAATTTGGACTCTGAAACAAGTACTGCTATAGCACTCTCTCTCTCATTGTATGTATATACATACATAATATAAAATGTATATCTAGCTTTATATATCTATATGCACATGTATATATACTTAGGTGTTTTATATTTATTTCCATTACACCCCTACATGTTTTTTTCAGCCTTTGGAATCATAGAGACCATTGCTGCTTGAAGATTTCTGGGCAGGAAATGTACCTAGTTATGCATTAACTAGTATTTTCCATGATTTGGGTAAATAATCTAGATTTTGATGAAGAATGCTCCAAGGGTTGAGAAATACCAGGAAGGATTTTAGCACAAGTTTGCACAGGTGAAGGAGTGAGTGATAATATCACTAAACAACTCAAATCTCTATTTTTATCTATTTTTAACGTCTGCTTTCTTTTCTCTTTTAACACAGACTTCTTGGTCACATATTTCTCTTTTGAGGAACATGGATTATCTCAGAATTCTTTTGTACACAGTTTGCCCTTAGTTCAGATGAAATTAAATTATCCTTTAGAAAATTTGAATGGTATTAAACAACCTGTGCATGCATTGTGAATTCCAAAGCTATCTAGAACTTGGGGTAAGAAAAAGTATTTACAAGTTTCCTATTGATTTTTCAAGTTGGAATTCATTTTAAGCACTAATATAAAACCCAGTTCAATTTCAGTAGGATGAATAAAGTTAGATTAGTTCTGATATCATGTAGCAAATGCAGAAAATTTAAAAGACTTCAATTTTCTATGCCTTATTTCAAAATGCACTTCTACAAATAATAGCCAGATGAATTATATTTAAGAGACAAAGAAAAGTACAGACACCAGTTAGTGTTTGGCAGCAAACTTGATTCATTTCATGTTGTTGAAGATAGTTAATGACACTGAAAGACTTATTTCAACTTCAAGATTTTTGTTTCTCATTCTGAATTCATATTCAGTACTCTGAGAAATATTTTACTAAATGAGGATTGTTGTCAAATTTAAGTATGGAAAGAATTAAGAAGGAAATAATTTGAAGCAGATCAATTGAGAAAAATCATTTGCATAAAACTCTTAAAGGGGCCATATCTCGAGCACATCAATTTTTCCAAGTTTTAGTTAGCTAACCTGGGACAACATTGTGAAGGCCAACCTTCAATCTTTGAACAAAGGTCAGATTTTTACTGAATATCTGACTAATTTGAAGCTATTCAGTTCAGTTCAGTTGCTCAGTCATGTTCGACTCTTTGCAACCCCATGAATTGCAGCACACTAGGCCTCCCTGTCCATCACCAACTCCCGGAGTTCACTCAAACTCATCATGTCCATAGAGTCAGTGATGCCATCCAACCATCTCATCCTCTGTCGTCCCCTTCTCCTCCTGCCCCCAATCCCTCCCAGCATCAGAGTCTTTTCCAATGAGCCAACTCTTCGCATGAGGTGGCCAAAGTATGGAGTTTCAGCTTTAGCATCATTCCTTCCAAAGAAATCCCAGGGCTCATCTCCTTCAGAATGGACTGGTTGGATCTCCTTGCAGTCCAAGGGACTCTCAAGAGTCTTCTCCAACACCACAGTTCAAAAGCATCAATTCTTCAGCACTCAGCCTTCTTCACAGTCCAACTCTCACATCCATACATGACCACTGGAAAAACCATAGCCTTGACTAGATGGACCTTAGTTGGCAAAGTAATGTCTCTGCTTTTGAATATGCTATCTAGGTTGGTCATAACTTTTCTCCCAAGGAGTAAGTGTCTTTTAATTTCATGGCTGCATTCACCATCTGCAGTGATTTTGGAGCCCCCCCAAAATAAAGTCTGACACTGTTGAAGCTATTAATGCTCAGCTAAGTTATATTTTTTCTTGAATGGTTTAGAGGAGGGTTGAAAATTGGATTACTAACCGGGGAAAATATAAATAGAAAAATGTGGCACAAAATTTGTCCTTCTTAATATGGATTTATGAGAGTTACCACATTATTACATGTGACTTGCAAATATTTCTTGAAGACTGGTGCATCCAAGCTGTATAGTCACAAAAGAAATCCATGACAGGAAGTACAGCATTCAGTGAATGATACACTCTATAATGATAAAGTCTTGTAGATCACAGAAAAGCATGCTTAGAGGAGAAAGCAAAGATGCACAATCATGAACCTTTGCTGTAATTAAATCCCTGATGGCACATTTTAGCTGCATTTATCATGTAAAATATTTCTATGATTCATTGCAAATTGTCTGTGATTTATAGATAGGTTCTTTCTTCTGGTACTGTTCATTGACTTTGCACTTAACAGAATCATAAAATCTTCACCAAGAGATGCTAATCTCCCATCTACAATGCCCTAGTTGATTTCACAAGCCTTTATAAGACCTGTATAAAATTCATCTCAGTGAGTCAATTCCCAGGGAATACGCACCGGGTTAGATCCTCGGATAAATGCATCAATAGTCATTATTCAGTTCTATTATTTTCTTAACTTCCAGAATAAAATAACAGTGCGTTTGACAATCAAATTCCTGACTTCTATTTATGCAAATATTTTCATTTCAAGTCATGAGATGCCATTTTACACTCTACACAGAGTAGTAGTCAGTTGACTGTATTCTGTGAGGTGAAAAATAAATACCACCTTTTCAGAATACGAGATCATGATCATGGAGGGTAAATATAGTGTATTGTTCTCTGCTATAATAAACCCTGAAATATTTCCTTGACCCTTTACATTTCTGCTTGGATATTTATATACACTTCGTGTAAATGTATGAAAATTTATTAAGTAGGAAATAAAATATTTGCCACAGGTTGTGAACAAGTATACTTCAAGTGATATATAACGTTAAGAATCACAAGTCAGATGAAAAAGGCTTAGGATCACAACATTCACACTTTTAATAAAATGGCAATACAATTGCGATTTTAAACTATAGACAGGTTGGGGAAATGATCCTGGAAATTGTTATTACTTTGCTTATGTAAAATAAAATCTAAACCTGTATGGTGAAACGTTTTCACAGCATACTTTTACAGGAATAAATTTAACACTCATTTTTGGTATTTGCTTAATATAATTGTGTTTCAATGGGCCTTTTATTTGCACTGTTATGTCCTAAATCCATGCAGTCACTAAACATGTTATCAAGCAATTCTAGCATACAGAAGAACTATTTAGGAAAGTTGTGTGTGTGTGTGTGTGTGTGTGTGTGTGTTTGGTCATGTAGAGAAAAAAGGAAGAGTATATCCAATAACATAATCAATATTCAGTTTATTGATGTCCAATTTTAATAGACATTGTCATTATCAGCAAGAGAACATCATTTATTCTCCCCACGGGCTTGGAATCTTTTACCTCAATATCTAAAGCTGTCTGTCAGTGAAATAGCTGCACTGCTTTTATTAACTACAGAGCCACCAGGCTGGCATTTTCAAATTGAATCCATGGGAAATAATTACATCTTAACATTCCTGGTGTATTGTGTCGGGTTTATCATCTTAGCATTGTAAAATTTACAAGGCAAGAAAAAAAACAACAACTGTCCTCAAGTACTCTATTCTACAATACTGAAGAAGTATTTTTACACTATGTCATCCAACGTTCCAGTTATTTTCTTGTGGAAACCTCCTTAATACCTCCTTCACATTGGCGTGCCACAGAATACGGGCTTCACCATTTGGTGGTGGTGTGGTTTCTTTATTTAATTTTTTTATTTGCATTAGGCATGCCTTTGTCTCAATATGTTTCTAGATAGGAGCATTCTGGAGCCAGATCAACAAGTGATGTCTGTTCCCAAGATCTCTGTCCTTGGTTTCTGGCCTAACAGACATTACTGCTCTCTATTTGGATGTCACAACTCTTACATTCCATGTTGTATATGACAGAAATGATTTCTTTTCCACTCAACACCGACCCTACTCCAGCTCTTATGTGTTCTAAGCACCTATCACCTTCCCAGTGGCAAGCCATCCTTGACCTGCATTTATCACTTCATTACACATCCTTCACATCACTGACTGCTACATCTTTAAATTTCTAGGGTTTCCTGTATTCACTTTCCTCTAATTCCTCCATGTACTGCTATTCTCTTAATTATGACTCTTTTACTGGCAGTTTTGCAATAATATCCTATATTTTTTCTGCTTCCATCCTTGTTGCTCTTAAATTCATTTTTAATTCTTCAGCCATTGTGGACTTCAAAATGGGTGGTTGGTGAGCATCAGCCAATGGGCCAAATCCATCCAGTTACTTGTTTTGGTAAGTAAGATTTTATGGCAACACAGCTATGATCTTTTGTGTTGACCTCTTATCTATGTAGCCTTTATGCTACATAGTCAAGCAAATGGTCCAAGGAAGCTAAAGTATTTACTGTCTGCCTTTGATAGAACTCCTGCACTAACTCGTTTAGTTCTCCAGTTTAAAAGATCTCAAAGGTCTTCCAATTTCCTGAGGACAGAAATACCACATCAACCTTCAGGCTTATCTCTCAACACTGCCTTATTCAAACCCTACATCCCAACCACACCACATCCAATAATCCTTGATTTATAAACTCTAGTCACTCTGGTAAACTACTTCTCATCTTAAACAGCTTGATAATCAGAACTTCCATTTATGAACAATTTTGCTTCACCTTGGAAATCTGAGGTCTGCACCCCTCATACATATGCTCGGAGTTTTCTACTCTTGCCACCATCAGAGCATACATTCATTGCAATATATAGATATATTACTTTGTCTCCCCACTAAATCACCTCTCAAAATATTAATATAGCTTGGTCCATAGCAAGAACTCACCATTGTTTACTAGCTAAATGACTAAGTACCATATGTGAAAAGCCAAAGGAAAAAGAGAAAGGGAAAGATATACCCAAATGAATTCAAAGTTCCAAAGACTAGCAAGGAGAAATAAGAAGGCTTTCTTAAACGAACAATTTTTAAAAAAAGCAAAAATAGAGGAAAACAATAGAATGGGAAAGACTAGATATCTCTTCAAGAAAAGTAAAGATATCAAGGAAGCATATCATGCAAGAATGGACACAATAAAGGACAGAAATGCCATGGACCTAACAGAAGCAGAATAGATAAAGAGATTGCAAGAAGACACAAAAGAACTATTCAGTAAAGGTTTTAATGATGTAGATAACCACGATGGTGTGGTTACCCATCTAGAGCCAGACATCCTGGATGTGAAGTCAAGTGGGCCTTAGGAAGCATTACTAGGAACAAAACTAGTGGAGGTGATGGAATTCCAGTTGAGCTATTTCAAATCCTAAAAGATGATGCTGTTCAAGTGTTTCACTCAATACGTCAGCAAATTTGAAAAACTCAGCAGTGGCCAGAGGACTGGAAAAGATCAGTTTTCATTCCAATCTTAAAGAAGGGCAATGCCAAAGAATGTTTAGTATGGTTGTTGACTAAAAAAGGGGTACAAGTTGAGTGTTGCAAGTTAAGTTTTATTGGGGTCAAAATGAGGACTGCAGCCCGAGGGGCAGCATCTCACATAGCTCTGAGAGACTGCTCCAAAGTGGCAGGGGGGGAGGTCAATATATAAGGTTCTGGTGAGGGGGGAGTCCAATACCATGAAGCACTCATTTTATGAAAAGGTTTTTTGATAGTCATGAGGGCCTGATGTCACCATGAAGACACTTAGTGCTTCTTTAGATATGAGGAGATGCAAGAATTGAGATAATAAAATCTGTTCCTAAAAATACCCAACTCTCTAAAGACCTGTTTTTATTGACTATGCCAAAGCCTTTGACTGTGTGGATCACAATAAACTGTGGAAAATTCTGGAAGAGATGGGAATACCAGACCACCTGACCTGCCTCTTGAGAAATCTGTATGCAGGTCAAGAAGCAACAGTTAGAACTGGACATGGAACAACAGACTGGTTCCAAATTGGGAAAGGAGTATATCAAGGCTGTATATAGTTACCATGCTTATTTAACTTATATGCAGAGTACATCATGAGAAACGCTGGACTGGAAGAATCACAAGCTGGAATCAAGATTGCTGGGAGAAATATCAATAACCTCAAATATGCAGATGACACCACCCTTATGGCAGAAAGTGAAGAGGAACTAAAGAGCCTCTTGATGAAGGTGAAAGAAGAGAGTGAAAAAGTTGGCTTAAAGCTCAACATTCAGAAAACTAAGATCATGGCATCTGGTCCCATCACTTCATGGTAAATAGATGGGGAAACAGTGGAAGAGTGGCAGACTTTATTTTGGGCTCCAAAATCACTGCAGATGGTGACTGCAGCCATGAAATTAAAAGATGCTTGCTCCTTGGAAAAAAAGTTATGGTCAACATAGACAGCTTATTAAAAAGCAGAGATATTACTTTGCCAACAAAGATTCATCTAGTCAAAGCAATAGGTTTTCCAGTAGTCATGTATGGATGTGAGATTTGGACTATAAAGAAAGCTGAGTGCCAAAGAATTCTCAGTGTTGGAGAAGACTCTTGCAAGTCCCTTGGACTGTAAGGACATCCAACCAGTCCATCCTAAAAGAAATTAGTCCTGAATATTCATTGGAAGGACTGACATTGAAGCTAAAACTCCAATAATTTGGCCACCTGATGTGAAGAGCTGACTTATTTAAAAAGACCCTAATGCTGGGAATGATTGAAGATGGGAGGAGAAGGAGATGACAGAGGATGAGATGGTTGGATGGCATGACTGACTCAATGGAAATGATTTTGAGTAAACTCCAGGAGTTGTGATGGACAGGGAGGCCTGGTGTGCTGCAGTCCATGGGGTTGCAAAGAGTCGGACATGAATGAGTGACTGAACTGGACTGAAAGAACTGTCCCACCAGATTCCCTGGAGCACAGAGTGCCTCACTCCACCCTGAACTCCCTGAGGCATTGTTGAACATCAACAGCTATGGCAGCATGGGGTCCAATTTCCATAGAGGCAGATGGCAAATGCCTTTGTTGTTCAGTCATTGGCAAAGCTCTTGGTAAGTTCCAATTTGCAGTTGACAGGTAGCACAAATTTCACATGCTAGCAAGGTCATGTTGCAAATCCTTTAAGCTGGGCTTCAGCAATATGTGAACTGAGAACTCTCAGATGTTCAAGTGGGCTTTGAAGAGGTAGAGGAAGCAGCTCTCCACCATGACCCATCTGTTTTGGGTGGCCCTACATGCATGGCTTAGTTTCATTGAGTTAGAGAAGGCTGTGGTCCATCTCATCAGATTGGCTAGTTTTCTGTGATTGTGGTTTTAGTCTTTCTGCCCTCTGATGCCCTCTCTCAGTGCCTACTGTCTTACTGGGGTTTCTCTTACCTTGGACGAGGGGTATCTCTTCACTTTGCTCCAGCAAAACACATCCGCTGCTCCTGACCTTGGACATGGGGTATCTCCTCTCGGCCGCTCGCCACTCCAGCACTGCACACCCACCTAAGACAGATGGGTCATGGTGGAAGGTTCTGACAAAATGTGGTCCACTGGAGAAGGGAATGGCAAACCACTTCAGTATTCTTGTCTTGAGAATCCCATGAACAGTATGAAAAGGCAAAAAGATAGGACACTGAAAGATGAGCTCCCAAGGTCGGTAGGTGCCCAATATGATACTGGAGATCAGTAGAGAAGTAACTCCAGAAAGAATGAAGGGATGGAGTCAAAGCAAAAACAATACCCAGTTGTGTATATGACTGGTGATAGAAGCAAAGTCCAATGCTGTAAAGAGCAATATTGCATAGGAACCTGGAATGTCAGGTCCATGAATCAAGGCAAATTGGAAGCGATCAAACAGGAGATGGCAAGAGTGAACACCGACATTCTAGGAATCAGTGAACTAAGATGGACTGGAATGGGTGAATTTAACTCAGATGACCATTATATCTACTACTGAGTTCAAGAATCCCTTAGAAGAAATGGAGTGGCCATCATAGTCAACAGTAGAGTCCAAAATGCAGTACTTGGATGCAATCTTAAAAATGACAAAATGATCTCTGTTCGTATCCAAGGCAAACCATTCAATATCACTGTAATCCAAGTCTATGCTCTGACCAGTAATGCTGAGGAAGCTGAAGTTGAATGGTTCTATGAAGACTCACAAGACCTTTTAGGACTAACACCCAAAAAAAGATGTCCTTTTCATTATAGGGGACTGGAATGCAAAAGTAGTAAGTCAAGAAACACCTGGAGTAACAGGCAAATTTGGCCTTGGAGTATAGAATGAAGCAGGGCAAGGCTAATAGAGTCTTGCCAAAAGAATGCACTGGTCATAGCAAACACCCTTTTCCAACAACACAAGAGAAGACTCTACACATGGACCTCAACAGATGGTCAACACCAAAATCAGATTGATTATATTCTTTGCAGCCAAAGATGAAGAATCTCTATACAGCCAACAAAAATAAGACTGGGAGCTGACTGTGGCTCAGATCATGAACTCCTTATTGCCAAATTCAGACTTAAATTGAAGAAAGTAGGGAAAACAACTAGACCATTCAAGTATGACCTAAATCAAATCCCTTATGATTATACAGTGGAAGTGAGAAGTAGATTTAAGGGACTAGCTCTGATAGACGGAGTGACTGATGAAGTATGGAAGGAGGTCCATGACATTGTACAGGAGACAGGAATCAAGACCATCTCCAAGAAAAAAGAAACACAAAAAAGCAAAATGACTCTCTGAGGAGGCCTTACAAATAGCTGTGAATAGAAGAGAAGTGAAAAGCAAAGGAGAAAGGGAAGGATACAAGCATCTGAATGCAGAGTTCCAAAGAATAGCAAGGAGAGATAAGAAAGCCTTCCTCAGTGATCAGTGCAAAGAAATAGAGGAAAACAATAGAATGGGAAAGACTAAGATCTCTTCAAGAAAATTAGAGATACCAAGAGAACATTTCATGCAAAGATGTGTTCATTAAAGGACAGAAATGGTATGGAGAAGCAGAAGATATTAAGAATAGGTGGCAAGAACAAACAGAACTGTACAAAAAAGATCTTCATGACCCAGATAATCACGATGGTGTGATCATTCACCTAGAGCCAGACATCCTGGAATGTGAAGTCAAGTGGGCCTTAGTAAGCATTATTACAAACAAAGGTAGTGGAGGTGATGAAATTCCAGTTGAGCTATTTCAAAACCTAAAAGATGATGCTGTGAAAGTGCTGCACTCAATATGCCAGCAACTTTGGAATACTCAACAGTGGCCACGGGACTGGAAAGGTCAGTTTTCATTCCAATCCCAAAAAAGGCAATGCCAAAGAATGTTCAAACTACAGCACAATTGCACTCATTTCACACACTAACAAAGTAATGCTCAAAATTCTCCAAGCTAGGCTTCAACAATATGTGAAATGTGAAATTCCAGATGTTCAAGCTGGTTTTTGAAAAGGCAGAAGAACCAGAGATCAAATTGCCAACATCTGCTGGATCATCAAAAAAGCAAGAGAGTTTCAGAAAAACATCTATTTCTGCTTTATTGACTATGCCAAATCCTTTGACTGTGTGGATCACAAAAAACTATGGAAAATTCTGAAAGAGATGGGAATACCAGACCACCTGACCTGCCTCTTATGAAATTTGTATGCAGGTCAGGAAGCCACAGTTGAAACTGGATAGGGAACAACAGACTGGTTCCAAATAGGAAAATTAGTACATCAAGTCTGTATATTGTGACCCTGCTTATTTAACTCATATGCAGAGTACATCATAAGAAACACTGAGCTGAATGAAGCACAAGCTGGAATCAAGATTTCTGGGAGAAATATCAATAACCTCAGATATGCAGATGACACCACCCTTATGGCAGAAAGTGAAGAAGAACTAAAGAACCTCTTGATGAAAGTGAAAGAGGAGAGTGAAAAAGTCAGCTTAAATCTCAACATTCAGAAAACTAAGATCATGGTATCTGGTTCCATCACTTCATGTAACAAAGATGGGGAAACAATGGAAACAGTGGCAGACTTTACTTTCCTGGGTTCCATAATCACTGCAGAAGGTGACTGCAGCCATGAAATTTAAAAAAAAATGCTTGCTCCTTAGAAGAAAAGTTATGACCAATCTAGACAGAATATTAAAAAGCAGAGATATTAATTTGCCATCAAAGGTCCATTTAGTCAAAGCTATGGTTTTTCCAGTAGTCATGTATGGATGACTGTTAGATGGTGTTAGAGAAGAGTCTTGAGAGTTCTTTGGACTGCAAGAAGATCCAACCAGTGCATCCTAAAGAAATCTGTCTTGAATATTCATTGGAAGGACTGATGTTTATGCTGAAACTCCAATACTTTGGACACCTGATGTGAAGAACTGCCTCACTGGAAAAGACCCTGATGCTGGGAAAGATTGAAGTCAGGAGGAGAAGGGGATGACAGACGATGAGATGGTTGGATGGCATCTCTGACTCAATGGATCTGAGTTTTAGCAAGCTCTGGTATTTGGTGATGGATAGGGAGGCCTGGCATACTGCAGTCCACTAGGTTGCAAAGAGTTGGATATGACTGAATGACTGAATCTTGGTGGGGCTTCCCTGGTGGCTCAGATGGCAAGGTATCTGCCTTCAATGCAGAACACCTGGGTTTGTTCCCTGGGTTAGGAAGATTCCCTGGTGGAAGGCATGACAACCCACTCTACTATTCTTGCCTGGAGCCTGGTCAGCTATAGTCTGTGAAGTTGCAAAGAGTAGACTGAGCAACTAAACACAGCACAATCTTGGTGAACTTCTCTGATCCCTTTAATCTTGCCTCTGGTGATATCTTGGCTGCTTCTCTCTTGATTAGCAACTCTGGAAATCACCCTTTGGAACTCAAGGAGGGTCATAATGGCTGGAGTCTTGCCAGGGAGAAATGGGAGACAGAAAGGCATTTGTGCCTAGGAGCCCTGCAGGGCCTCAGTCACTTTCAAACTTTTCCTATAGTAAATCTTAATGATACATATTTTATAAGTTCTTAGTTGGACTTCCCTGACTGCCCAGTGGGTTGCCACCTTGCTCAGCGGTAAAGAATCTGTTTGTAATGCAGATGTAGGGCTCATGGGTTTGACCCCTGGGTCTGAAAGATGGCCTGGAGAATCCTATGGACTGAGGAGCCTAGTGGGTAGAGTCCATGGGGTCGTGCAGAGTTGGACATGCGTGATGCAAGCTGAGCATGAATGCATGGTGGTCCGGTGGTTAAGACTCCACACTTCCACTGCAGGGGCACAGATTTGATCCCTGGTCAGGGAACTAATATCCTACATAGTGCAGACAAGAAACAAGCAAAATAAAATATGTTCGTTTCAGTGTTTCATAAGGTGCAGATCTGCTTTAGGCCTATTAAGAAAATGCAATAACAAATAATATTGTATAATATTTGAAAAATACCTTATACTGTATAAATTGTTTTCCAATATGGTTTATCATTGAATCCATTCTTGGACACAGCTGTGTTGCCAATCCTCTCTGTGCATTTGGACACAGCCTGCAGTTTTGGGGAATGACATAAAAATGACTCAGAAAATTGATACCATGGATCTTGTAACACATGAACTAAGGGCATGGATTATAATCACCATATATTGTAATGAAAGTTAGTTTTCAAATTCAGTAGCATTACATTCACTTATTTGCTAGAATTTTATCCCAGGGCCCATTTTCTTTTAGTTCTACCTGTAATTCAATCTCCTGCTGTTTTTAGATATGTTTCATTCTTCTACTTGAAGGCAGAAAAATCACTGTTTTACTCTATTACTTTCCTTGACTACTAAAACCTATCAGTATATTTTTCTATAAGATGTAACTCTTTGAAAATAAAAATGGTTGTTCTCCCTTTATGGACATACATTTTCATTTTTAATTTTTTCTGTCAGTCTGGACATGAAATGATATTTGATTTCAGTTGAGAAACACCAGTAGCACATGAATATGAATATATTTGCTTTTAATGATTAATAATGTTTACTCTTGAGCATTAATTTAAATAAACTTTAGTTCAGGGTATATCCTTATGAAGAAAGTAAGTTTTTGTTACACTAGACCTTTGGTTTATAAAATGTGGAAGATGTAATGATTATTTTATTTCTAAGCTACCTAGAAATAATCATCCCAGTACCCCAACAATAAACATTCTGATTCACCAATGTCTAATGTTGGATCTAGTAACCTATTTTTAACAAATACTGCGGTAATTGTGATACAGGTGGTCCAAGGCCACTCTTTGAGAAAACTGATTAAAAATAAAGTTTTTCAGAAAACAAATATGTTTGCATAGAGGTAGGTTTAGAGTATATATATGTGGCACCCCACTCCAGTACTCTTGCCTGGAAAATCCCATGGATGGATGAGCCTGGTAGGCTCTAGTCCATAGGGTCGCTAAGAGTCGGAGACGACTGAGCGACTTCACTTTCACTTTTCACTTTCATGCATTGGAGAAGGAAATGGCAACCCACTCCAGTGTTCTTGCCTGGAGAATCCCAGGGACGGGGGAGCCGGGTGGGCTGCCATCTCTGGGGTTGCACAGAGTCGGACACGACTGAAGTGACTTAGCATAGCATGACATTATTTGAATTTCTAACTTCAGAAAATCAGCACAGCTGGTCTCTAGCAATGAGAAAGAGAGTTACCAGGCACAGGGGCCAGCTAGACTTACCAAAAAGATGGTTAATTAGTTCACTAGAGGCTGATTCTTCACCCAACATGTCTCACAAGATACAAAACTCATGATAAGAATACAGAATATGTCAGCTCAGTTCTTACTTCTCTCATGCTAAATAAATATTATATTTCAGTGATGATGTGTTTCCAGTATACAAATACTCTATGTTTATATAGGCCAAAAGGAAAGGAAAGAAAATTCAAATAAACAAGCAAACAAAATGACAACTCACTTCAAATGCCTCCACCTAAAGTAAACAACACAAATTTTTTATGTTTTCTGATGTACAAATATTCACTGAAATTATTTGTAAAGATAGGTTAACAGTGGGGCCTGGTCCCTGAAGAGTGTCTATTTTCGCAATTTTGACTTGTGGTGTTAGTAAAGAACTGTTTTGGTGGCAGTGACAACATGTCCTTTTAAACAAGTTTAAGCTAAAGGAAAGTCGTTGGGTCACAAAATAGGGAAAATAGGCTTGCTTCGAGAACAGTGGATTCAAGGCTTCCAGAGTACTCATAGCTTGCCCTTTCTCCATCACACTCTGTTGGTAGAAAGGGGATTTTTCTTTTCATTGGCTTGAATCCCAGGCAAGGCCTTTCATTGCAATTTTGACTCTACTTTCTAGTTCCAGAGAGAGGCATGTGTTGGAGCAGACTCTCATGATCATGGCCTGAGATTGTTCTTGAAGATACTGGCTACTATCAGCAATTACATGCCAATAAAATGGAAAACATGGAAGAAATGGACAAATTCTTAGAAAAGTACAACTTTCCAAAACTGGACCAGGAAGAAATAGAAAATCTTAACAGACCCATCACAAGCACGGAAATTGAAACTGTAATCAGAAATCTTCCAGCAAACAAAAGCCCAGGTCCAGATGGCTTCACAGGTGAATTCTACCAAAAATTTAGAGAAGAGCTAACACCTATCCTACTCAAACTCTTCCAGAAAATTGCAGAGGAAGGTAAACTTTCAAACTCATTCTATGAGGCCACCATCACCCTAATACCAAAACCTGACAACGATGCCACAAAAAAAGAAAACTACAGGCCAATATCACTGATGAACAATGATGAAAAAATCCTTAACAAAATTCAAGCAATCAGAATCCAACAACACATTAAAAAGATCATACACCATGACCAAGTGGGCTTTATCCCAGGTATGCAAGGATTCTTCAATATCTGCAAATCAATCAATGTAATACACCACATTCACAAATTGAAAAATAAAAACCATATGATTATCTCAATAGATGCAGAGAAAGCCTTTGACAAAATTCAACATCCATTTATGATAAAAACTCTCCAGAAAGCAGGGATAGAAGGAACATACCTCAACATAATAAAAGCTATATATGACAAACTCACAGCAAACATTATCCTCAATGATGAAAAATTGAAAGCATTTCCCCTAAAGTCAGGAACAAGACAAGGGTGCCCACTCTCACCACTACTATTCAACATAGTTTTGGAGTTTGGACCACAGCAATCAGAGCAGAAAAAGAAATAAAAGGAATCTAAACTGGAAAAGAAGAAGTAAAACTCTCACTGTTTGCAGATGACATGATCCTCTACCTAAAGACTCCACCAGAAAATTACTAGAATTAATCAATGAATATAGTAAAGTTGCAGGATATAAAATCAACACACAGAAATCCCTTGCATTCCTATACACTAATAATGAGAAAATACAGAAATTAAGGAAATAATTCCATTCACCATTGCAATGAAAAGAATAAAATACTTAGGAATATATCTACCTAAAGAAACTAAAGACCTATGTATATAAAACTATAAAACACTGGTGAAAGAAATCAAAGAGGACACTAATAGATGGAGAAATATACCATGTTCATGGATTGGAAGAATCAATATAGTGAAAATGAGTATACTACCCAAAGCAATTTATAGATTCAATGCAATCCCTATCAAGCTACCAATGGTATTCTTCACAGAGCTAGAACAAATAATTTCACAATTTGTATGGAAATACAAAAAACCTCGAATAGCCAAAGCAATCTTGAGAAAGAAAAATGGAACTGGAGGAATCAGCCTGCCTGACTTCAGGCTCTACTACAAAGTCACAGTCATCAAGACAGTATGGTACTGGCACAAAGACAGAAATATAGATCAATGGAACAAAATAGAAAGCCCAGAGATAAATCCACACACATATGGACACCTTATCTTTGACAAAAGAGGCAAGAATATACAATGGATTAAAGACAATCTCTTTAACAAGTGGTGCTGGGAAAACTGGTCAACCACTTGTAAAAGAATGAAACTAGAACACTTTCTAACACCATACACAAAAATAAACTCAAAATGGATTAAAGATCTAAACGTAAGACCAGAAACTATAAAACTCCTAGAGGAGAACATAGGTAAAACACTCTCCAACATACATCACAGCAGGATCCTCTATGACCCACCTCCCAGAATATTGGAAATAAAAGTAAAAATAAACAAATGGGACCTAATTAAACTTAAAAGCTTCTGCACAACAAAGGAAACTATAAGCAAGGTGAAAAGACAGCCTTCAGAATGGGAGAAAATAATAGCAAATGAAGCAACTGACAAACAACTAATCTCAAAAATATACAAGCAACTCCTACAGCTCAATTCCAGAAAAATAAATGGGCCAAAGAACTAAATAGACATTTCTCCACAGAAGACATACAGATGGCTAACAAACACATGAAAAGATGCTCAACATCACTCATTATCAGAGAAATGCAAATCAAAACCACTATGAGGTACCATTTCACGCCAGTCAGAATGGCTGCGATCAAAAAGTCTACAAATAATAAATGCTGGAGAGGGTGTGGAGAAAAGGGAACCCTCTTACACTGTTGATGGGAATGCAAACTAGTACAGCCACTATGGAGAACAATGTGGAGAAATCTTAAAAAACTGGAAATAGAACTGTCTTATGATCCAGTAATCCCACTGCTGGGCATACACACTGAGGAAACCAGAAGGGAAAGAGACACGTGTACCCCAATGTTCATCACAGCACTGTTTATAATAGCCAGGACATGGAAGCAACCTAGATGTCCATCAGCAGATGAATGGATAAGAAAGCTGTGGTACATATACACAATGGAGTATTGCTCAGCCATTAAAAAGAATACATTTGAATCAGTTCAAATGAGGTGGATGAAACTGGAGCTGATTATACAGAGTGAAGTAAGCCAGAAAGAAAAACACCAATACAGTATACTAACGCATATATATGGAATTTAGAAAGATGATAACGATAACCCTGTTTACGAGACAACAAAAGAGACATCGATGTATAGAACAGTCTTTTGGACTCTGTGGGAGTGGGAGAGGGTGGGATGATTTGGGAGAATGGCATGGAAGCATGTGAAATATCATGTGTGAAATGGGTCACCAGTCCAGGTTCCAGGCACGATGCTGGATGCTTGGGGCTGGTGCACTGGGACGACCTGGGGGGATGGTGTGGGGAGGCGGGGGAAGAGGGCTCGGGATGGGGAGCACGTGTGTGCCTGTGGTGGATTCATTTTGATGTGTGGCAGAACGAATACAATATTGTAAAGTTTAAAAATAAATAAATAAAATCAAACTCATAAAAAAAATTTAGTTTGAACATTTACTCATAATCATGTTCTTAAAGTTATATCTAAATCTGTACATTGTGGTCAATGCAGTTTGACATAATGACCTCTTGTTTGGTACATAGCAGGTGCCAGAGTTTCTAAGCACTTAATATTAATTGACTTAATTCTCACTATGAACTTATGAAATAATTTATCTCAGTATTCCCATTTTGCAGATGAAAACAACTGAGGCACAGAGAAATTAAGTAACTTGCTTAAACTCACACAGCTAGAAAGTGAAAGAGCCAGGAATGAAAATGAGTTTTGACCCAAGAATGCTTAAGCATGCTACAGTATGCTAAAAGGAAAATTATTGTAAAGAAATAAATGTTTAATAATTATCTTTAACATAATTATTTTAAAGAAATAAAAAAGAATTTAAAGAAAGAATGCAATAAAAGTCATATACACATGTGTATATATATGTATGCATATATGTATATATATGTATATGTAATGTGTATATATATGTATATGCATATATATACATATATAGAAACAGAAAGGAGAGAGACACACACACACTTCAATGGATTTTTTTTTCCTTAAACTCTTCCCAGAAATAGTTTTGTTTACCTAAACTTTTGAGGACAGCCTCTGCTTCTTCAAACAGTCCTTATCTTTTCCCAAGTGATGGTAATCCCACAATAACAACAACAAGAAATTAAAATAAAAGAAGAGGAAGAAAAGAATGAAACGGAGAATCTGCTTCACTTAAACAAAGAAAGGTGCTTTTACTGTAAGCACCCTAGGCGGCAGCAGTTAGGAGCTCAGTGACCTTAAGTGCCACAGAGCCGTTAAAAGTAATGAGGTGTGAGCCCGAGCCGATGACGGATGAAAAGGCAGTGTCTTCTCAGGGCTTGTGCTGGAACATCCAACATTAATGCACTCGTGGCAGTAGATGGAACATGACGAATACTAAACCTTATTTGCATAATGGATGAAGCTCGGGAGGCAGTTCCAGATGGCTGATGAACACCTTGAGTCAAAGGAGAATTCTTTTTTGAAAGCCTCTGTATACATAGGTCTAGCATATTAAGATACAGGTAATTAAAATATTAGAGCAAGTGTAGGAGACTGTGGACTGCTAGATGATGTACTTCTCTTAAGTCTGAAATACAATTGTGATAATTCCCTACAGAATCCAAGTATGCCATGCAAGGATCTCGTCTGGACTGGTGAGCTCCATCTCTTAAATAACCCTCATCTCCTAAGAAAACGGATAATAAATGGCTTGTGTAAACCTTGAGTAAACTGATTCAAATCTCAAAACAGATGTGCAAATGGCTTATTTGACCGTGTTTTGTGCAATTTGTGAATTGTGCCAGTATTTGAATAAAAATCATATAGTGCATTCGACTTACTATGCACAGTCTGGCTTATTGGGGGGAAGCCCTTTCTTGGAAGAAAATGTGGGCTTGATTTAATTCTTATATGTTAAAAAAAATTCTTATATGTTTATGTTTCAGTTTCTCTCTAAAATCATCAAACATGTGTGTGTGTGTGTGTGTGTGTGTGTGTGTGTGTGTGTGTGTATGAGCGAGAGACATGTTAGTTCTTTAGGTCTTTTTATAATAGTTGTGATTAATTTCCTTATTTAAATACAAAAAGTATATACATTTCAGTGTAATATATTCTAATACAAAGCGTTATGCAAATTCTGAGGTTACCACTGATCAGGGACACCTGTGGACAAAACCACAACGTGTGTAGTTCTGTACTTTCCCCAGTCGCCTCCGGGCTGGATCTTGTCCACCATGGCAGCCTGCCCAAACCCACCGTCAACACCCATTCACCCTGTGCCTCCTCCTACCCTTAAACAACTTAATGTCACATTAAATAGCATCCACTTCACCTTCAAAAGTTTACCTTGCCCAGGCTGTCTTAGTTAATTTATGACACTGCTATCAAGATTGTTAACTAAATTCAGCTTGAATCCTTATGCATTTCCTGCTTTGGCACGCTTTAAAGGTAATAATATTATTTTCAGTTTGTCACTAGTGATGTGAAGTACAGCCTTCTTTCAGAATTCAAATCATCTTGATGTTTTCAAACCTACAAGGATTCTGTCCCCTTCATCTCACAAGTAAAGAAATTAAGAATGCTATGATTTTTAACTATTTCAGCTTTTAAATGACCTCATTTCCCTCACCCTCATGGGTGGAGGATTATTTCATAATTGGATCACCTTTTTGCCTATGATGTGACTGTACTGATTTGATCATGATTCTTTGCAGCCTTCAGCTGGCTTGCCCTTAGTGGTAGCTATCCTGGCTTTGCTGGAGCCCTGCTGAGTGCCTGACTGATGTGGTTAAATTGTTTCAAATGAGGAATAAGGCAAGTAACATAATTTAAGTTACATATCTCAGCTTGAGAAATGAAACACAATAAAACAATTATAAGAAACTTTAGACACATAGTCATTCCATGTGGCAAACCAGGTCTGGAGTAGGATATTCCAGGTTCTAGTATGTATGCGACTGTAAGGAGATGAAACCAGTCAATGCTAAAGGAAATCAACCCTGAATATTCAGTGCAAGGGCTGATGCTGAAGCTCCAAAACTTTGGCCACCTGATATGCAGAACCAATTCATTGGAAAATCTTACCCTGATGCTGGGACTGACTCAATGGACATGAACTTGAGCAAACTCTGGGAGATAGTTAAGGACAGGGAAACCTGGGGGGACTGCAATCCACGGGGTCGCCAAGAGCTGGACACGACTTAGCAATGGAACAACAACAACAGATGCAAGATACTATAAAGACCATCGTCTTCTGAGAACAAGAGCTCCGTTCCTTTCCAGGTAATTTCAACATTGAGGAAGTACTCTAATCAAACACATATCTGAATGCTCACCTAAGCAGATTAGGGATGGAAATTTATGTTACAAAACACCTATAACTCATTCCTTAACTGATATAATAATACTTGGCACCCACATCACATATTATTGAAGCCTCTGTCCTCTGGCTTTGGTATACCTGACTGTGAATGCTACCAGATCGTAAAATGTCCTCTGCAAGGCACATGGCTTTTATCATTTTAAACTACCATAATGTAGCACCTGGAGACTAAATGATTTGACCAGACCATATTGCTCTTGTGCTATAGACCCAGGAACAGAACTCAGATCTTCTCACTCCAAGTCCAGTTATTGACTTTTCCACACTCAATTTATGAAATTTGGAAGAGATTCAACTCCTATGACATAGTACCACATTGTGGGAAATGAATGTGTACCCTGAGCTACATTCCTTGTGGAAATTTTCAGACAATGGATATACAAACAGGGTTAATACATATAATGTGGGTTTTTCTTATGCTATATTAAGAGAATATATCAATACTAGATTAGTGTGGCCCCGTGGACTGTAGCCTCCCAGGCTAGTCTGCCCATGGAATTTTATAAGCAAGGTTACTGGAGTGGGTTGCCATTTCCTTCTCCAAGGGATCTTCCCAACCCAGGTATCGAACCCACATCTCTTGCACTTCCTGTATTGGCAGGCAGATTCTTTACCACTAGTGCCTCGAGGAAGCCCAAAATATGCAGTTAGCTAGAACCATTTTAAAACAGTTTATAATCATGTTCATCAATGACTGTCCAAGAAAAAAAATACTCTTGTTTGTCTCCTGTACTCTTAGACCATATTTCACGACTTATTCCAAATGTGTTGGTTTTTCCATATATAAGGCAATTCTGTGACTCCAGCTCAGTGTCCTACAATTTAACTCAATTCTGACACTATCTACCTGGAATTAGACTCAGATCCCATGGGTCAAGTGTCAGTTCCACAAGACTGCCTCCACTACGGAGGCCAGTAGCAAGTCCAGATTATTTCTTCTTACCCACTGGCTGTAAATTGGAGGTTCCCATTACCACCTGATTTTTTGTATTGTTTTGTTTTGGTTTTGTTTTGTTTCTAAGAATGTCACAGTCACAGTGCAAAGATGGCAGGAATTTATGGCCATTGAGAATTATACCAAACTAAGAATGCATTGAATCGGTAAATGTTTAATTTTTATGCAGGATATGGACATGGCTGTAGCCCCTGATCTCCGTTCTTGACTCTGGCTACTCCATGGCAGTGTGTTACTGATGGAAGCTAATATCAGATTCCTAATGCAAGATTTCCTAAAAGACTGTTTATTCTGTGGTCAGCCCACTTTACTAATCCTTGTAAGAAATGGGAACTTGAATAGCTTATTGCTGTTCTTGTTCTCCATGTATTTTTCTAGGCTGATATGTAGGAAGAGATCTGATTTTGAAATTTGGCTTTATCATTTATTCATGGAGAAGGTGACGGCAGCCCACTCCAGTACTCTTGCCTGGAAAATCCCATGGACAGAGAAGCCTGGTGGGCTGCAGTCCATGAGGTTGCTAAGAGTTGGACACGACTCAGCGACTTCACTTCCACTTTTTATTCATTATATGACTTTGAGCAGGTTATTTAAATTGTTTAAAACACCTGTTTTGTCAGATTTGTAGGATTACTTGTGGTATAATGCATTAAAGTTCCCGGCACGTAGTAGTGAGTTGATAAATGTCAGTTTCCCTTCTTCTATGTCTCTAGAGAGCAAAGGACATCTACTACAAGATAAGGACTATAGATTTATAAGCAATGGTCAACCATTGATAGTCTGTAAACTAGGAAGCTACAAAATAAAAAAGGGATCAGAGAATTAAATCCTCTGCTGTGTGACTCCTTCATTCTAGTATATTCTTCTATATTACTCTGCATTATTTATCTGTATATATACGCACACATATACAATACATATGGGTTTCCCTGGTGGCTCAAATGGTGAAGAATAAGATTTGATTCTGTATAAAGGTAAGAGGTCCTGCATTTTAACTTGAATTCAAGTGTATTATTAGGATATGAGTGAATGGAATTATGAAAGGTCATTTTGTGGGATCTCTATTTTAGGAATTATATTTGTAGAAACAGAATATACCTAAATTTACTTAAGGAAAATGAGAGTATTTATTTGCATTTAACATAATAGCCAGATGAAATGCCTAACATAGCCTTACATCCAACACTAGGCACACAATAGATGGATTGAATTTTATAGAATAGTTCTTTAAGCAGATCGACATCTGATTTTATGTGATTAGCAATCAGTATTAAAAATGTTCACTAAGAAATATATATGTTTAAAAAACATTATTTAAAACATTGATGCTTTAAGGTTGTTTAAAAGGAAATAATTCCCCTCAAAATATCATTAAATAGTAACATATTCAGGAATATATTTAATAGAAGAATTGCAAGACTTGTACACTAAAAATCACAAAACATTACTGAGGGAAATGGTCCCCTCTGACAAAAACTATTCAGCTTGAAATGTCAATGGTTGAGAAACACAGCTCCAGGTGGCGGTTTTTGAGCTAAGACCTGAATAATAAGGAGCCAGTCATGCAAATATCTAAGAGAAGAGTAATTCAGGTAAAGGGAATAAAAATTACAGAAGTTCTGAGATGGAAGGGGAGCTCAGGACCAATAAGAGACAGAAAGATGGCTAGTCTGGCTGGAATGCAATGAGCGCCGAGACTGAAGGATCAGATAATGTCAAGGAAGAAGGCAGAGCCAGAGTCACAATATCTTCACATATCAGAGAGAGTCATGGATGGAATTTTAATGTGGCTGAGTGGATATTCAAAGGGTTGGATGAATTCAGATCCACAGAGCATCCGCAACTTGGAGGCTTGCCAGCATGACTCTTGCCTTGGCTTGGTCCCCTTAGCAAGTTTATCATTGAATTGGATGAGGACAAAGAAGGCCTGTTATCAAGTCTGGGGCTGACAACAAGCTCAGAGAGATAACTAATACACGGGATGACAGAATCAGGATTCAAAAGCATCTTGACAAGCTGAAGCAGTGGATGGAGTCTAGGAAGATGACATTTAATAAATATAAATGCGATATTCTGTGCTTGGGTCAGAAAGCAGATGGTTCAAAAGAGTAAGGGAGACACAAGCCTGAACAGCAGCATGGGTTAAAGCGTGAGAGGCATTTTCACCAGCTCTAAGACTAATGTGAGTCAGCACGGTGGTGGAGTCACCACGGAAGTCGATGTGAACCTCGGATGCATTCATCAAAACATCTTATCCACAACCGAGAAGACATCACTCCATATCTGGAGCCCAGCTGACAGATCATGCTTCCAGAAGGAGGTTGACAAACGGAGGTATGGTAAAAGGTCAGAAATTAAAGACGAAGAAGGCTCTTGGAATTATTCAATAGTTCACTTGTAAAAGGGTTACTTAAGATTCATATACTGGAAGATTCTTTATGAGGAATTAGGTTTATATGTGTCAACTTAAAAAAATACTCATGACGTAAAAGTCAAGAGTTATGTTGTATTAGGTGGGAATTTTCAGGACTTAGAGCTCAGGAGGCAACACCTCAAGTACTTCTGAGAGAACTGCTCTGGGAAGTCAAGGAAGGAATCCAGGTTATATAGGAGTCTTTTCAAAAAGGGAAGGTAGTCTGAACACCAAAATATTGTTGTTAATTAAAGGAAAACCTGATGTCAAAAGTTAATGATTTAGCACTTTTCTATGGATGGGAAGATGCTCGAGTCTGGGCTCACTGAAATCATTTCCTTGACATGCACCTCAGCTATCAGAGCCGGTTCCCTCTGTCTTCACATCCTCAGTTTCCTGAGGGCTCACCACAGGCTTCCCTGGCAGCTCAGAGGATAAAGCATCTGCTGGCAATGCGGGAGAGCTGGGCTCGATCCCTGGGTCAGGAAGATCCCCTTGAGAAGGAAATGGCAACCCACTCTGGAACTCTTGCCTGGAAAATCCCATGGGCAGAGAAGCCTGTTAGGCTACAGTCCATGGGGTCCCAAAGAGTCGGACACAACTGAGCGAGTTCACTCACTTTTACCACAGGGAGTGGCTGTTGCCCACGGCTGTCAGATGGTAGGTATTCTTTCCTTCCTGAATCCCCTCTGTGTCACCAGCTCACTTTGGAAGGCTGCAATCAATGATGTCTGCGACAGCCTTATTTACTGATATGGTAGGAAATATTCTATTTCTCATACAAATGCAAACAGTTTGAAATTAAATATGTAGAAGGAAGATATAAGTGGACACTTTGAGTGACTCAATGGACATGAGTTCGAGTAAACTCAGGGAGTTGGTGGTGGACAGGGAGGCCTGGTGTGCTGCAGTCTGTGGGGTCGCAAAGAGTCGGGCAAGATTAAACAGCAGAACTGAACCAAACTGATTGGAAAAAAATTAACTGCAGTAATGGTTGCTCCGAAGTTCAATGGGCTACTTTTCAAAATGGTGAGTTTTCAAGGAGTTCTAGCAAATCCATGCACAAGCACTCAAAGATTTGTGAGGCTCCTTTAAATTTCCAAGATTTCATTATTCAGCAATTTAGTTACAAAGGTTGAACTGCCTTTTTTACTATTTATAGCTTAGTCTTTTTTACCCATACCTGGGGAAATGCATTTTGTACAAAACAACAACAACAAAACGGTTAAATGCAAGCAGATAGATGCAGCAAATTGATTCCTAATTGTTTTATTTCAACCACACTGTGCTTTGTTATATTGTTTGCTGTCGATGTCAAGTCTATTGTGGTTTGGACAAAAGTGTCTATTTTCTGAGAGATCTCTTTTAAGTGGGGCTAAGGCCTCTCATTCACCTTCTGGTTCTATTTTAAATGCTAGGTGTTTAAAGAAGTTGACTTGAAATTAGTGTTGTATATCACAGGATCCAACATCTGATCTGGAAAGAATGAGTTTGCTTCTTTCTCTAGTAGAAAAGACCTTCATAGGTCACTTGCAAGAGAATCACTTGGGAGCCACAATTCTTTCTAACTTACAGGGAAATGCTAGGGCCATGGGTGTGAATTAAACATCCTGTCCAGGTTCAATGCATGATACAGAATGCTTGGGGCTGGTGCACTGGGACGACGCAGAGGGATGGTACAGGGAGGGAGGAGGGAGGGGGGGTTCAGGATGGGGAACACGTGTACACCCATGGCGGATTCATGTTGATGTATGGCAAAACCAATACCATATTGTAAAGTAATTAACCTCCAATTAAAATAAATAAATTTATATTAAAAAAATAAAAATAACCATCCTAGCTTGTTTGATCATCTATTAGCAGCTGCAGTCACCAGTGTGTATCTGTAGAAGGTTAAAAAAAACCTATAGAGCTGAAATTAGCTTCAAGAGAGTTTGGTCTTCTTTCATACTATTTTTTTTTTTTTTTTCATTATTGTGCCCATCAAGACTTTTAGCTTAAGAAAACAAAAAGCAAAAGTGACTTCAATAGCTACAAAAAGACTGATTATAATAATATTCTTCTCATTTAAAGGACAGGAAAGTAAGACAGGCTAATGGCAATCTGCAGCTACTTTAAATCTAGTTTTGGCTGTTTTTACTTTATACTGAATTTACTTAACATTTGTGCTGCCACAGAGTTTTGGTTTTGGCATTGATCTTCTAGAACTTTTCCATTCTGATGCATTAGCATATTTCTAATATATTTCTGCTGGTTTTTTTTTTTTTTTAATTTCATGACTAAAATGTTCATGTAAGTTTTGTTTCTTGAGTGGATCTTAGGAACATGCTATTCATTTTTAAGTCAATAAAAACTCTATTATAATAAATTCCTTGGGTGCAATTAGGTATTTTCCTCACACTGCTGCTGCTGCTGCTAAGTCGCTTCAGTTGTATCTGACTCTGTGCAACCCCATAGACAGCAGCCCACCAGGCTCCCCCATCCCTGGGATTCTCCAGGCAAGAACACTGGAGTGGGTTGCCATTTCCTCCTCCAACGTATGAAAGTGAAAAGTGAAAGTGAAGTCCCTCAGGTGTGTCCAATTCTTTGGGACCCCATGGACTGCAGCCCACCAGGCTCCTTCATCCATGGGATTTTCCAGGCAAGAGTACTGGACTGGGGTGCCATTGTCTTTTCCTTCCTCACACTAACTACCAATAATTATGTTGGCTATATTTTCGCAAAAGTGGCATGAAGCCTGATGTATCTTATCACACAATTTTCAACAATAATATGATGGCCCTAATTAATCAATTTTTACTTAATCAATTATGTGTCTCTTCCAATTTCTCTTTCAGAAATGAAAAATAAGAGGTGATCCTAAAATTAAATGAGTATAATCAGGATTGATCACATAATTGAATTTATAGTTTCAACAGTTACACCTTTTGGAAAAGCCTTGTATGAATGCTTCTTGAACTTTCCAACTTTTTCACTGTAATAAAGTCTTCTTCCTCTATGTATGTTGATGGCACAAAGGCGATGAAGAAAATATCATCTAGGCCTCATTCTCAATGGTAATTAACATGCATCAGAACAGTTACATAAAGTAGAATCACCATTGTACGTAAGAATAATTGGAAGTGAAAATCTTTAAAATAAATCCATGGAAAATTACTAATACATGTTTCCAGGTTTATAATGACACTGCTTTATATTTCAAAACTCTTTAAAGGTCTTGCTAATTATGGATCTATTATCTAAGTTGTTGTTGGTGATTTAGTCACCAAGTCATGTCAGATTCTTGCGACCCCATGGACTATAACCTGCCAGGCTCCTCTGTCCATGGGATTTTCCAGGCAAGAATACTGGAGTGGGTTGTAATTTCCTTCTCCAGATCTTCCTGACCCAGGGATAGAACCTAGGTCTCCTGCATTGGCAGGCAGTTTCTTTACTGGTGAGCCACCAGGGAAGCCCAATTATCTAAGAGGAGATGTTACTAAAGTTTTACTAAAAATCAAGGTATTAGGAGGGCTATAATACTCCCTCCAAGGGCAGTGAGGAAGGATCTCTCCCAGGCCTCCTGGATATCATTAGTGCTCTGATTTACAACAACATCTCTCAATTTTCACATTTTTGTTTGCTTGTTTGTTTGGTTTTGTTTTCTAGTAAGGATAGCAGATATATTGTGGTAAGAGCCCAACTTGTCTGCATGTGACTCTTCTTAACTTACTAATTATATCTGTAACTCTGCTATTTTCAAATAAAATCACATTCTGAGAGTTAGGACTCCACATATGAATCTTTCAGGAAACATGATTCGATCTATAGCACCAAATTTCCACTCCGGGTAAGAATAGACACTTGCATCCTCAGTCTTCTTGAGTCTGGCATGGGAAAGCAGGCAGTGGGCTATGGGAGAGAAAGGAAATACATATTCTTGGTATAAAGCAGCATCATAGGGGAAATGTCAGTCTTTCTTCCTTCTTTTGATCTTTGCAGGTATGATGCTTGAATTTACCGGAGTTGCCTTATAACCATGAAGATGAGTATCACTCCAAAAGGCTAGGCAAAATATGGAAAGTTTGGCCACTAAGCCAAAGTTGGGATGTCTGACTTTTAGACTTTTGTTGTGTAAGAAAAACATACAAACCATTTTAGCTCCTTGTACTTGTGTGTTGATATAAGTCTTTCTGTCCCCTCTTCCCGAGACCATCAGCCTCCCTGCTCTTTTACCTAGAACCTTAGCTCCCTTTGGATGTATCTGTTGTGCCTCCCAGTATGTACCCAGTGTATACTCCACAGATAAGCTGTTATTAAAGTGCTAGTCCCTTTTGCTGCTTTGCCTCTGTCTCAGTCTTAACTTAGCATCATTAGTTATACTCCATTTCTTATCTTTGAATTGTAGAGCATCCTATAATTGAATCCTTACAATATGGTGGTGTGCAGTCAGCAAGCTGTGTCCAACTCTTTGAAACCCCATGGACTGCACCACGCCAGGCTTCCCTTCTCTCACAATACATTCCTTAAAGTCCAATGTGTGGAATAGAAGTGTCTCTGAGTATTTTGAGCAGAAACTGACTTAATATAGGGATTTGGTTTGTCCATCTGAGCAGTCAGACAGACACCACTGAAATCACATGAAGGACACAGCACTATAGTTACATGGTCAGATTCTGGAGGTCAGGAAGCTTGTCCTGACCCATAATCACAGAGCCAGTGTCTAGACATTGGAATGCCTATCCAAACACTGAAATTGTTTTCAACATCACATTTCTCCTTATCAGACAAAAAAGTAACAGGAAGACAACCTGAACTCCACTGACACCTCCCAACTCTCTCCTTCTACCAGGCACAAATCTGGCTCATGTGCGGAACCAGCTAGAGGGTGTCTGGGAAGGGATCCTTTCAGTTTTCCTGAACTCTTAGCACAAGAAGCATTTTAGAAGAGGATGCTCATTGACTGAAGCCATCACAGTGACAGCACATGGAGGATATAGGTGTTCTGACAGTCCTGAGGGGAATTAAAAAAAATAGTAATATGGATACTCAAGAAGCTGGAGTTCTAGTAGGGATAAGATGTATGGCAAAACCAATACAATATTGTAAAGTAATTAACCTCCAATTAAAATAAATAAATTTATATTAAAAAAAAGATGCCAGGACATAATTTAAAACAAACAAAACCTCACAGTGGTGACCTTAAGAGTAGTAGAATGAGGGTTGAGAATGTACTCCCAAGTGTGAAAAAGGTTCTTGGGAGAGCAAAAAGAGGAATGGAAAAGAAAGAGAAGATTCAAATCATAGATCATCTGAAAAAAGAAAAGCTCAAAACTTTGAATTTCATTCAGTAGGTTATAGACTTCCCTAGTACTCATTATTTATGCTTTCCTTGAACCACGACATTTCCTGTTGGTCTCCTCCAACTCCTGCTTCGGACACACTTTAAAATATGCAGTTCCTTTGGGACTAGTCCTATGCCCTCTGCTCTCTGTGTGTATTATTTCTTTTCTTAAAATTAATTAATGTATTTTAATTGGAGGCTAATTGCTTTACGATATTATAGTGGCTTTTGCCATACAATGACATGAATCTGCCATGGATGTATATGTGTCCCCCATCCTGAACCCCCGCATCATTTCTTAACTGAGCTCATCCATTCCATGGCTTAAATCCTGCCTCTATACTTCTAACCCTCAAGCTTATATTTTTAGCTGTGATGGTTAATTTTATGTGTCAGTGTTATTGGGCCACTGATTGCCCAATCATTTGATCAAATATAGCTCTAGCTGTGTCTATCGGGGCATTTCTGGATGAGTCTTCCAATTATTGGAATTGGTAGAATAAACAAAACAGATTGCTCTCTCCAGTGTGTCTCATCTTATCTGTTGAAGGTCTCTATGGATCAAAAGGCAGAGTGGAAAACAGTTCCTTCTGCCTGAATACCTTTGAGTTGGGATATCACCTATTTCCTGCCTTCAGTGTCAAAGTGAAGCATCAGTTCTTCTTGGGTTCTGAGCCTGCTGGCTTTCGGTTTGAAATACGCCCCTGACTCTTGTGGTTCTCAGGCTTTTAAATTGGGACTGAAACCAAACACCAGTCTCCCAGTTCTACAATCTGTGGACTGCAGGCCTTAAGACTGGTCAGCCTCCATAACCACAGGAGCCAATTTCCTATACTGAATACCTCTCTCCCTCATCCATCTTTTTCTCTCTCCTTTTAGTTCTTTATCTCTGGAGAACTCTGACTAATATACTAACATTGATCCCTAGAAAAAAGCTCTAGAACCTATGTTAACCTACTTGACATATTTAAATTGATCAACCAAGTTGCTCAAGTCAGAAGCCTGGGAAATGTCCTAAATTGCTCTAAACCCATATCCAGTCCTGCAGGAAATCCAATATAGTTTGACTGTAAATATTTGTCAGGCCTTTCCGTGTCTCTTTCATGCTGCAGCTCCACGACCATCACCGTCCTTTGCTGCACTGCTGCAAGCGTCTTGCTGATGCCTCCTCTTCCAATTTTGTCTAGGTCTAATCCATTCAGTCCCTATAAATTATAAATCAAGCACTTCACATACTCAAAACCCTAAAGACATATTATTGCTCAGAATCAAGCGCAAGCATAGGATCTGACACATACCTTCAGCACCTTGTCTTTCCACTCTGCTCTTGTTTTAACTCAGCTCCATTAGCACATCATGGACTAGTAACATACTTAATTTTCTTTATATTTCAAGACTTCCACTCACACCATTCCCTTTCACTCTTCGCTACACTGTTGGAATGCTTGGATCCTTCTCATCCTTCAACTTCACTATGAAAGCCATTCTATTATTTTTGAAGGATTTTTTAGTATCATCTGTATCTGTATCACCTCATTCATTTTCTTTAGATCACATCACACATTGGGATTGATACTGGTTTTTTGTTTTCTTATTTTTGGTCTGTCTCTGTCCAACTTGACTGCAAATACCACCAAGCTAGGGACTTTTCATGTCTCTTTCACTCTATACTCTTAATACCCAGAACTTTGCACTTCACACGTGTGTGTGTGTGTGTGTGTGTGTGTGTGTGTGCATGCTCTCAGTTGCTCAGTCATATCTGACTTTTTGTGATTCCATGGACTGTAGCCCACCAGGCTCTTCTGTCCATGGAATTTTGGGCACAAGAATACTGGAGCGGGTTGTCATTTCCTCCTACAGGGGATTCTTCCTGACCGGAAAGATTGAACCTGTGTCTCTTGCATCATCAGGCAGATTCTTTACCCCTGAGCCACCTGGGAAGCCCACTTCATACATAGAGGGTTCTTAATAAATATTTTGGGAGTAAGTAAATAGTTGTTCTTGGTTATTCTCTCTTAACCTTTTCTTCTTTCTATTTTCTCATGCTGTTGCCTTATCACTTGTGCTCTCAGCTCCCCTTTGCTTCCCTCCTCCCATCCCACAGTACTAAATTGAAGATTATTAGTCACATAAAAACCAGACACGGGATTTTAAGCTTCTGACTTTGTGGCACTGAATAGGCTATGCTCAGCTGCATGGCGCCAGGAACAATCTACAGTAGCCTTTGGAGGAGACCCTCTTCTAATCACCCCGGATTATAAACATCATTGGCTACATTGCCTCCCAAAGTTATGGCAAAACATAATCTCATTTCTGTTAATAGTCAGTGCCCCCTCATTCTCATAATTAGTCACTGTGGAGTTTTAGAAAGGTCATTTGGTTGAAATATGAAGCTGCAATTTGTTTAAAGGGGAAAATTGGCAGAGGAAATTACCTTTCCACAATTCATTAGCCCAGGTCACAATTACCCTAGGCGTTCTGAGTGTGTGTTGTAGACAGCTTAGCACGGCCATAACCACAATGTATGCTTGGCCCTGGGAAGTCCACTCGCTAACTTGCTGCTAATGGGAACCACATAGAGGTTGTATCTCTCCAATACCAAAACATTTATTAAAAAGGTAAAAATTCCTTCGCTTACAAATGTGGCCCATGTGAAGTCAAACACATCATATTTGCAAACAACTGAATTATTAGTAAACCAGCCTGCAATGTCTGTGAAACTGATAGAATACAGGCAAGATCTGTAATCTCACTTTTGTTTTATTCTTAATGGTCATTCAAATCAAAGAAGTCTGTGTATTTCTTTCAATCCTATCTAGGGAACTTTTGCAACAAGGCTGCCTTTGCAATACCTTTGTTTTGCCAAACAACAAAGACGACAGCCAGGTTGCCAGATTTCAAGACTCAAAGAGGAAACCGTTTTACTTCACTACACTTTGTGCAGTGGCATAATTCTATTCTCATGCGTCTTTGGTAAGAAGCTTCTAAATTTGTATACCATTCATGACTATTTTGATGCTAAAAAGATAATATTTCAGTTCTAAACCAATTGATTTCTACTGGAACTTAACAACAGTCATCTAAGAAGTTGAGAGGCACAATGTTATCACCATCTGGTTTAACACCATTTCACTCCTGAATATAAGAAAAGAAATAGATTTTTAAAGTCTATGCATATTTACTGTTTTGTTTTTATTTTCCAAGCTGCTGAACTGCCAAACTGTTATCACATTGCTTATTTAAAAATTGTTAGTCTGCATGCATCACTAACACAGCAAGGTTACATTCCTCTGACATATTTACCTTCAATATGCATGGTGTAATGCATATTTGAATTTTAGAGAATTAAAAAATGAACTTAACAAATAAATCAGAAGAGAGTTAATGAATAAATAAGGTTGGCTGCACTTTGGAGAAGAAGAACCTTTGCTTGAATTATGATCCCTAAATGCCATAAATAGGCACTGACAGTTATTGCAATGATAAAGGAGGAATAAATACTAAATACCCAAATTTTAAAGAGGAAGATAATTGAGGAAAAGGTTAATGCACAGTTTAGTAACAAAACTGTTCGTATTTCTATTTTCCCATATGGTTGCTTTATCACACATGCTCTCTGAGCATCTTTGCTTGACAAGAAATGATTATTAAAAAAATGTACAAAATCAAGAGTAATAGATGATAAATCAAGCCAGCATCTTGGTTTTTCATATTTATCTTCCTTCGTTAAGGAATATGACTTTGTCTGCATCTTCCTTTAAAATGAAATACTAGAAAAAAGATTTTTCTCTGGTAGCAATCCTCAGTCACTACTCACTTTTATAACTTTAAGATATAGGCTTAAGATATGTCTAGACTTATGCAACTTGTGTTGATAGGAAATGGATGCAAAGCAGAATAGGCAGGAGGCTGATCAGAGAAACCTGGGCTGAAGGTGGCCAATGTTCAAGTGTGTTTGCTGGAAACTTAAGTGAAGCATCGTTGAACATGTAATCTTCATGTAACATTACATCTTCATGTAACTTTCCAGTGTCTTAGAGGAATAGTATAGGGAGGATTGAAGGTCAAAAACACATGCAATATGAGTGAATTAGGAAAAGAGACCACGGCTGCATCTGTCCTATGGCAATTCTATCTAGCAGAACTTCCTAGGATGATTGGACTCTTCTAATATTCACATTGCCCACCATTATAGCTACTAGACTACATGTAGCCATTGAACACTTAAATTTTTATTTCATTTAAATTCATTTCCTTTGAGACTTAATAGCCATGTGTGACCAGTGATATCATGTTGGATAGAACAGTTATAGGGCATGATAACAATGTCAGTAAAGGGTACAACAACATTTTCAATGAGAGAGAAAATAAAACTCAATGAAAGTCATATATGATAGATCCTGATGAGACCTACCACAGCCCATCTACTAATTGAACAGTTATTTAGTGAGCTGCAAGATGTGCCGAGCTCCACACTACCATCTCTATGCTCATTTTACCTCTGGCTCGAGTCCTAAAAATTCATGTTTATCCAGGATTTAAGGAAGCCAAGAAAAATAAACAAATAAAGCAGCACTATATCTGGAAGTAATAATTCAGTTAATTCATTTTAAACACAATCTTCTCTACTTCATCTTTTCCAGGGACTAGTCTTGACTGTGTTAAGGACTCAAGCGGAGCATGGTTACGTTCCTGCAGCCTCAAAACTAGGAGATGTGGGTGCCATTCTCTGCCACATCTTATATTCCTTCAAAACTCAGAGTTGCTACAGAGCCAGCCTCATTGCTTATTGTCCTTCTATGGGCTCTACATCTTGCTGATTTAGACAAATACTTGGTGACCCCATCAAACTCTCCCCGACCTTCCCTCTTGGCCTCCTCAATGACAATTTTCTCACATCTATTTTATTTTAGGAACTGTTCTCTTAGCCATATTGCATTTTTTTTTTCTCATTCAGAATTAGTCCACCTATCAGACCTTCTGTAACCTTCTATTTTCTGAGCATAAACATGAGCTGGTAACAAGTATTCCTTGAATCACTCCAAGGGGCCTGGTACCATGCTAGGAATAAGGATATGGTGACGTATGAGACCAGATACACACTTTCATATCACCTGACTTTTAGTGAGTGAGACAAGTGATAAACCTTAGGGTATTGAGAGATTAGTGCAATAGAAGTTACTCCTTACTTATATGTGTGCATGTAGAGACTCACATCCCTGCTAAGATTCACAGAGGCAGTCTTCATGAGCAGGTGATATTTGAGCTGAAGTTTGAATAATAAGAAAGAATCAGCAAGAAAAACTCTTGGGAAAGACTGTTCCGGGCAGAGGAGATAATTGGAACAAGACCTAAGATAGGGAATGTACTTGGTGCTTTCAGGGGACAGACAGAAATCCAGTGTGACCTGAGTCCAGTAATATTGGTATAGGTGAGTGTTTCTGATTAATTTCCCTCACCTTTAGGTTCTTTCCTACTTTATCCAGACACAAAACAGACTACTCTTTCCTGTAGGATTGACTGGTTTGATCTCCCTGAAGTCCAAGGGACTCTCAAGAGTCTTCTCCAATACTCAAAAGCATGAATTTTTCAACGCTACCAACTACAGCTTGGTTTCCATCATTTTATTGAAACTGAAGAAATCAACAGAACTAATAGTCTTTAAGTTACTAACAGCTTCTCTGGGTCAGGAAACACTGCTGCCCACTTCCTCCTTCTTCCATTTCTTTCCTTCTTTGTCACTCTTTTCAGCTTTTCTTCCCTTTTATCAACTTTTTTTTTTTTTCATTCTCTGTGTTTACCTTTGTCTGCTCTTATATTTCTGATGTTCTCCAGGCCATATTCCCTTGCTTTCTTTTGCATTGTGGGTGCCTGGGTGCTAAGTCGCTTCAGTCATGTCTGACTCTTTGCCACCTCATGGACTGTAGCCCACCAGGCTCCTCTGTCCATGGGATTCTCCAGGCAAGAATATTTGAGTGGGTTGTCATGCCCTCCTCTGGGGGATCTTTCTGATCCAGGGATTGAACCCACATCGATTTTGGATCCTGCACTGCAGGTGGATTCTTTACTGCTGAGCCATTGGGGAAGCCCCCAGCAGACATAGGTACAAGGAGAAAAATAATTAGGGTCATCGATGCAATCAATCTGCAACAACCCTCCCTCTTTGCCCACCACATGCACAATATATTCACTAACTTCGAAGACACCTAAGAGTCTCATCTATTCACAGCATCAGTGGCAAAGTTCAGGTCAACACAAAGCTCCTCAAATATGGCTCCTTTTGGTATATGAACTAACTCTATGTAATACAGTATGAACCAAGTTATGCTTTCCCTACCCATCTATAATGGTGAGACAGAGGCAAGACATCCGTAAGAGTCACTACCATGGACAGAAACAGAGTAACAAACATGAAGCAGTCACTTGTCCGTAGCTAACTGGAGACAGTGAAGCTCAAGTTGCCAAGTCCATCAATTCCAAGGACAGACCCATTCCTTCACTGGCTGAGGTCTGCCATCTTAGCCTGAACTTCTGTGAACTACTTAAGAAAGAATTCGGAGAAGGCAATGGCACCCCACTCCAGAACTCTTGCCTGGAAGATCCCATGGACAGAGGAGCCTGGTGGGCTGCAGTCCATGGGGTCGCTAGGAGTCAGACATGACTAAGCAACTTCACTTTCACTTTTCACTTTCATGCATTGGAGAAGGAAATGGCAACCCGTTCCAGTGTTCTTGCCTGGAGAATCCCAGGGATGGGGGAGACTGATGGGCTGCCGTCTATGGGGTCGCACAGAGTTGGACACAACTGAGGTGACTTAGCAGCAGTAGCATCAGGAAAGAATTGGAAACTGTGCCTTCTGAGAAATTTTCTTAGCCCATTTCCTGCCTTTATAAAGTTGTGTTCCCAGAGGCCTTAATTAAAATACATAAATTTAAATTTAAAAAAATACAAAAAAAAAAAAAAGAGAAAAAAATTATCTGTCTGTTCCTCTGAGTTTAATTTAGGCTCTTTACTCTAGACAGATCCATTATAAAATGTTGTGGGCTTTCTATCAATCTGATTTAAGTGACTGTATTGGGATAAAGATGAACATGCAGTAGTTTTGAGACTGGCATGCTTTTTATAAATCTCTACTTCCACCAAATTTCCTAATATCTCATTAGCCTTAAAAAGTCATTTGCTGATATCAGAGCCAGAGTGGAAAAGAATTACAAAGTTAAAGGGCAATGGACATGGAAATCGAGTGACTATGTTAATTATGGTTATGAACACAACAAAAATATCATATCTTCTTCCTTCCTGGTGGTGTTGGTGGTCGTGTCCTAAGCCGCTAAGTCATGCCCGACTCTTGCGATCCCATGGACTGGGAACCTACCAGGCTCCTCTGTCCATGGGATTCTCCAGGCAGGAATACTGGAGTGGGTTGCAATTTTCTTCTCCATTCTTCCTTCCTACCTTTCATTAACTCTTGCTATTGAACTCCTATCAATATCTCAATAACAAATTCAAATATGTTTCTCCAATAAATGTTCTTTTATCCTCTGGTGGGAATTACATACTTCGCTTCCCCAGTCTCCCGGTTCTCTTGATGCTGTACTACTCGTGGCATTATCATTCTGTAATTACCTAACATCTACATGTCCCACTAACCTGAAAAGCATGCAAATGGAAAAAGTCTGTTTTATTCATCTTCGTGTTCCCCAAAGTACCTACTGTATATATAATTCTGTCCATGCTCTAGTTGTGTCCAACTCTTTGCGACCCCCATGGACTGTAACCTGCCAGGTTCCTCTGTCCATGGGATTTCCCAGACTAGGAAAACTGGAGTGTGTTGCCATTTTCTTCTCCAGGGGAATCTTCCTGACCCAGGGATCAAGCCTGTGTCTCTTGAGTCTCCTGCATTGCAAGCGGATTCTTTACCACTTGGCCACCTGGGAAACCCACCTACTGAATATGTAGATCGTAATGAAGTATTTAATGCATGTCTCTAACTCAATGGACATGAGTTTGAGTAAACTTCAGGAGTTGGTGATGGATAACGAGGCCCGGCATGCTGCAGTCCATGGGGGTCACAAAGAGTTGGATATGACTAAATGACTGAACTGAACTGAATTTGTGTCTCCAATGAATTAAATAACCATAATACCTTATCAAAACTCCTCACAGTTTCAACTAAAGCTTTCCAAAGTATTCCATACTACTCAAATCCCTGTTTCTTTGCAGCTCATTTATTTGCATCACATAATTTAGAGTTTCATTCAACTTAATATTGAGTTTTTTTTTTTTTTTTTAACTAATTGTATGTATACTACATATAATTGGGTTCTATTCCTGGATTGGGAAGATGCTCTGGATTGGGAAGAGCAACAGACTCCAGTATTCTTGCCTGGATAACACCATAGAAAAAGGAGCCTGGTGAGCCATAGTCCACGGGGTTGCAAAGAGTTGGACACATCTGAGTGACTAACACACAGACATACATATAATTGCGTAGGAATCCCACCAGTTAGACAACCATTTTCTTGATTTGGGGCATTATGTCTTATATTTTTCATCCATGATTTCCAACATAGTGTGGGATAGACTTAAAAGATAACAGTTATATGGGAAATTTAAAAATTATTATTACAAGGTATTGTTCCCGCATATCTTTTTTTTTTGAGCTTAGAGAAATTTGCTTAAAACAAATAGTGTCAAAATAATTGAAATCCAAAGACCAGAAAAGGAGCTGTTGCTGCCCTTCTCCTAAGTATAGACATTTTGGATTGTCTTTTAAGATTCCACACTGAACATAAAGTGAGCTTCTTCTATTTCATTACTATGGTAACAGTGACATTGCTTAAATAATAATTATTTTCTCATGGTCTTAAAGCATACAGTTGATCCAGTTCATCAAAATCTAGGAATTTGATTGCTAAATATAAATATTCCACATATATGCATTAATATACAATATTTGTTTTACTCATTCAGACTTATTTCACTCTATATGTGAAATTAAAAAAAAATGGTACAGATTAACCTATTCTCAGGGCAGGGATAAGCGATGCAAAGGTGGAGAAGTAACACATGGACACAGCAGGAGAAGGGGAGGTGGGACGAACTAGGAGATTAGGATTGACGTATATGCACAACCATGGGTAAAATAGAAAGCTAGTGGGAAGCTACTTTACAGCTCAGGGGGCTCAGCTGGGTGCTCTGTGATGACCTAGAGGAGTAAGACCGGGGTGGAAGGGAGACTCCAGAAGGAGGGACTTCAGGTATATATGTGTGTATATATATAAAATATGATTCTACACACATATATATATAATCATTTTGTTGTACAACAGAAGCTAATGAAACATTGCAAAGCAATTGTATTCCAATTTAAATATATATATATATAGATAGATATAGATATTTCAACCCAATGACTGATCCAATTGAAAGGAACTTATTACTCGTATTTATGCTCAGGAAGAAACAGATTGTTTTGGTATTTCTGGACTTTTGCAAGCAAATAGGGTTATTTTTAAACACTTTATCCTGAGGTAAACTAGGAGCCCAGTGGATTAAGGACTGTATTACATTAAGAAAAAGCCAAAACGAATTTTTACTTAAACAGGCAGTCCAGGTGATGCCAGTGGTAACGAATCTGCCTGCCAATGCAGAAGACATAAGAAATGTGGGTTCAATGCTGGATTAAGAAGACCCCCTCAGAGGAGGGCATGGCAATCCCTTCCAGTAATCTTGCTTGGAGAATTGCATGGACAGAGCAGCCTGGTGGGCTACAGTCCACACGATTGCAAAAAAAAAAACAAAAAAACTTAGCACATGTACAGACAATTGGAAAACACAGGTCAGTAAAATAATTTCAGGAATAGTAAGTGAAAGTGATGTCACTCAGTCGTGTCTGACTCTTAGTGACCCCATGGACTGCAGCCTGCCAGGCTCCTCTGTCCATGGGATTTTCCAGGCAAGAGTACTGGAGTGGGGTGCCATTGCCTTCTCCACTTTGACACTAAATAAGGGCAAAAAAAGAGAAAAAAACAAAAACACCTTTTTTTGTTAATTTATCTTAGCCCTCATTTTGTTCTCTAGCCTAATACCTTTGTCAAATATCTGAAGAAAACAACCATGCCTCTATTCCCTAAACCACCTTTTCTTCAAATGTCCAACTGGAATGAGGATGGATTATGACAGTCCCTACCTCAGGTCGATAGGTGTTATTACTATGGGATTTTCCCAATGGATATATAGGCCAGAAAGTGATAGGTCCACTGAGACAAGGCAGTGTTATTTTCCTTCCTCACCCCTGGTTCCAAGAACACCTGGAACACCAAGTCTTTCCTTTCCTCCAGGAAGGACAATGTTAACAGTGAGTCTCAAAAACTTAAGTCAGTCCTTAACAATCCCTTCCTAACAAAGGGCACTTTAACTCAGGAATAGGATAATATAAAAATTAAGCTATCAATACGTTCTTTCACAATAGGGAAAGAAGAAAAAGAGTTTAACAAGAACACATAATAAGGATGGGTTTTTTAATATGTTTATTTTAAGTGGAAAAAATAGTATTATAAGTTCAGGGGGAAAAAAAATTAAAGAAAATAACAGTGTATAAGATTACTTCCCCCTCATCACCTCCCACATACCCATTCTGCCAAGAAGTCACTGTTAAAATTAAAAGTGTATCTTTTCACATGTATTCTATTGAAAGATGTTGAGATAAATGTATGTACATCAAGATATCATCAATGCATGTGTCACGTGTGAAGAGTTTGTGTGTGTGTTTGTGCATGTGTGCATATATATGAATAAGAGAAAGGGATACCAAGAAATTTGAAGAGAGAAAGAAACAGAACCAGAACCGATTTGTTTAGAATAGAATACAAACTAATGTTTTGCAACAAAATTTCATAAATTCATATTTGTAGAATATATTTCTGAGGTAGATAGCCCTCATTTGAGGAAATGCTCAGTGAGCCTTGATGGGACATTTTGGTTGAGAGAATTCTGTAGCCACAGTCTGTAAATAACAATAGAAGTAGTGAACTAGATTGTCCTGCATAAAAGTGCCAATGAATACTCAGGATTCTTCTCCCAATTTTACATAGCCCTGCTGGGTGCAGCAAGTACGGATACAACAGGAATATCCAACCATGAGTGGATAAGGAAATACATACATACATAGAGACAGAATATAATACAATACAACAGAATATTATTCAACCTTTAAAAATAAGAAAATCCTGCCAGGCACAACAACACTGATGAGACCGGGCGCGTCATTATTCTAAAAACAGCTAGCTACATGAGGACAAATACTGCAAGATCCCACTTATATAAGGTCTCGAAATAGTCAAACTCATGAAACAGAGAGTAGAATGATTGTAGAATCTTAGCCCACATCCAGGAGCTAAGATGTGAAGGAAATGGGGAATTCCTGTTCAACAGGTACAACATTTCCAATTACAAAAGATGAAGAAGTTCAAGAGATCTGCTAGGCAAATTTTTTCTTATAATTATTGAAACTGTATTGCACACAAAATTTTGTTAGGGTAAATCTCATATTAAGTGTTCTTACCACAATAATGATAATAATAAACTAGTCGAATGTCACTGGAAGTTTAGGCTTGAAAACTGGGAGGCAGGGGTGGGTGCGGAAGAGTGTTGAGGATGAAAAGAAGGGGACAAAATTGATGACAGACTTGTGCTTATGCCCGAGAAAGCTTGCCTGTGTGGGAGGGTTTTGATTCAGCATAGAACCTCCATCAAGTTTAGTTGTATTTTTCCTCTATAATCTCAAATTGTTGGTAAGGAAAATGAGAAATAAGGCAGTGTCCACTGTGTGGTCAAGAGGTGCACATATACGAGCCAGTGGAGATGATAAATACAGTTTGATTTAAGCAGGACACCAGAGGACAATCATTCGCATTGCTCTCCTTCATTTCTTCCTCCTTGACTTTGGATTTAGCCAAAGTGAAAATAAAAGTTGTTCAGTCACATCACACTCTTTGCAACTCCATGGACTATACAGTCCATGGAACTCTACAGGCCAGAATACTGGAGTGGGTAGCTGTTCCCTTCTCCAGGGTATCTTCCCAAACTAGAGATTAAACCCAGGTCTCCTGCATTGCATGCAGATTCTTTACCAGCTGAGCCAGCAGGGAAGCCCAAGAATACTGGAGTGGGTAACCTATCCCTTCTCCAGCAGATCTTCCCAACCCAGGAAACGAACTGGGGTCTCCTGCATTGCAGGTGATTCTTTACCAGCTGAGCTATGAGGGAAGCCCCTCAGAGCTGAGTTTAGCCAAAGAGCATGTATTTCTGAAACAGAAAAGATAACTGTGAAGGCCCAGATTATCAGAGCCAAAGTTAATAGAACTCTGACCCTACTGCTGATCAAGGAATAAGAGAGAAGGTACAAATGACAAATATTAGGAAAGAAAAAGGGGTACTCACAAGAGTTACGTTAAGAAGATAATAAGAGGATGCTAAGAAATATGATACAAAAATAATCTTGACAATTTGGATGAAAAAAACTTCTTGCAAAACATAGTTTGCCAAACCTAACACATAAGAAAGAACATCTGAATAAATTTATGTGTATTAAAAGAAATTGACTTCCACTTATAGCCAGGGAGTAGCAAGAACTAAAATACTTTCCCACCATAAAACAACTAGAAAATTGAACAAAATCATTTTAAATGACTCATTTTCAGATCTTAGCAAACAACCAAAATCTTCACTCTGTCTTCACTAAGTTTGCTGTAGGATGCTGAGAGAAGAAACCCAAAGAAGGTGAGCATAGCAAAAATCCTGGATTTCTGTATGAAGGTATAATCAGAGCTCAGGTACAGACTGAGGCACCACCTGCCCCGCTAGAGATCCCCCGAAGGAAGACTGAGATTTAGTGATGTCTTCTAACCCTCAGAGCAGAAGTCCCCAAACTTTTTGGCACCAGTGACCAGTTTCACGCAAGACTATTTTTCCACGAATCAGGGTGAGGGAATAGTTTGTGGATGATTCAAGGACATTGCATTTATCGTGGACTTTATTCCTATCATTATTGCATCAGCTCCTCCTCAGATCATCGGGCATTAGATCCTGGATGTTAGGGACCCCTGCTCTAGAGGGCATCTTCAGACTAGTTGTTATAAGAAGTAAGTCTGCTTCTCTCTTCCATGGGTGCTAATTGCTAAGATTACCAAGGAAAATCTAAAAGCATAAAAGTCTCCTGAATTGTTCATCACAACTTGACTCTCAAACCCCAGATAAAAGTCAGTTACTCAAATTCATATTTCATCCACAAGAACCTTTTACCACTCACCTTCAAGTGATCTTAGAGCTCAGAGAAATTACAAGCAAATATTCCTTATGCTTTCCGGCCTGCCACAAGCTCTCCAGTTACTCTAGACAGTTATATATATATAAAGAAACCCATTCAGTTTTCTTTTTCATATTAAACATTTCATTTATTTTTATTATTTTAATGAAAGTCATATACTCACATACCTTGCAGGATGAATGAAGATGAAGTAAGTAGCATATGGTGATGAGCAGAAATTAAACAGCACATTGCGAAGTGCTCTGAGCTATTAGTTTTGAGCTATAAGTGCAAATTATTATTATTGCTGGACCATATTCTGCCAAATGTTTTTGCTGTAATGTGCGTATTAATGGAAGGATACAATGCATTTCCACTAAGGGCAAAGCAGCTAACTATATGCTTTGGGATATTCATTATAAAAACCAAAGCTGTTATAACTCTGTCACTGAACTTGGTTTTGAAAATGCATATTCTGGGGCTTCTCTGGAGGCTCAGTGGTAAAGAATCAGCCTGCCAAAGAAGGAGACACCAGTTTGACCACGATCCAGGAACATCCCACATGCCACGGAGTAACTAAGCCCATGGACCACAGCTGTTGTGCCTGCACTGTAGAATCTGGGAACTTTAACTATTGAAGCCCACACGCCCTAGAGCCAGCGCTCTGCAACAAGAGTTGCTGCTGCAGTGAGATACCCGAGCACCGCAAGGAAGAGTAGCCCTGCTCGCTGCAACTGGAGAACTCAAGCAGCAGCGAAGACCCAGCACAGGCCTAACTAAATAAACAGATAAAACTGTTAAACACACACACACACGTGCACACACACACACATGCACACTGAGTTTAAAAAAAAAAAAAAAAACACATTCTAAAAATGTTTCTCCTGATTTACAACCTCCTGATTTAAAAACCCATGATTGTTTTTTTTTTTAATTTAAATTTATTTATTTTATTGGAAGCTAATTACTTTACAATATTGTATCGGTTTTGCCACACATCAACATGAATCTGCCAAGGGCGTACATGTGTTCCCCATCCTGAACCCCCCTCCCATCTCCCTCCCCGTACCATCCCTCTGGGTCATCCCAGTGCACCAGCCCCAAGCATCCTGTATCGAACCTGCACTGGCGGTTCGTTTCTTATATGATATTATACATGTTTCCATGACATACCCCCAAATCATCCCACCCTCTCCCTCTCCCACAGAGTCCAAAAGACTGTTCTATACATCTGTGTCTCTTTTGCTGTCTTGTATACAGGGTTATCATTATCATCTTTCTAAATTCCATATATATGTGTTAGTATACTGTATTGGTGTTTTTCTTTCTGGCTTACTTCACTCTGTATAATAGGGTTTTATTTTAAATGTATTGCAAACAAAAGTTGCAGACATTTTTCTCAAGATTCTAAATAGTTTCTTTTCCAATTGCATTAACTTTCTGCCACTCTGTGTGCACGTGTGGGCATGTGTGTGTGTGTGTGTGTGGTGTGTAATAGATGACTATGGCTGCATACCTAAGGACTTAATGTAGTTCTTGGGTGATAGAAATTTTGTAAAGAGAGTATTAAGGGGAGAGTGTCAGGGAAAAACCAGGCACTGCATGAAATACAGGCAATCAAAGCAGAAGACAAACTTGTTAGCTCCTGGGAGATTTCACAGCACGGTGGGGTCAGGAATCAGTAGGCTAATGACCACAGTCAACTGAAAAACATTGGATAATATAGGCATGGGCTACAGAAATACAGAAAAGCTAATAACCATTTATGAAAGGCTTGACCCAGAGGGTGGTGTGGAGCTAGACCTTGAAGGAAATAAGAAGAGGAGAGCCAGAAACAAAAGAGAATGTATGAACATTTTCTGTTAGGCTCAGGAAAACACGGGGATTTTTAGACAATAGAAGAAAATGATATTTTCATGAAACTAGAAATTAGAGAGCCTTGAATGTCCAGTTCATGTTCTCTGACCTTTATGTTGGGGAGTTGCTACAGAGATTTCAAATAAGGACCAACATACCCCAGCCTAATTTAACAGGAAAAAAAAGGGGGGTGGAAATAGAGGTGGAAGGAAATAGTTAATTTCTAGCCTTCCAAGGAGACTTTTCTTAATGAAGAGTGGCCTAGGAGAATTCACTGAGAGCAGAGCTGATCAATCGAGCAAAAGAAGTCAGTGACGGTAAACGCACAAAGACCAATTTCATAAACTCAACAAGCAACAGATCTCATACGAACTGGGTGATCTGTATGGGCAACTATTCTTCTGGAGCAGAATGAGCCTGCAATGTGGGTGAGCAAGACTGTGGCTTTCCTGCTAGTCAGTTCTGTGAACAGATCACTTCACTTCCTTTCAATTGCCGAGACTGATCATTCCCCTTCCACTTCAGCATTTCCGTAATATGTTCTAGCCATCAACCATGAATTTAGGGAACACTTTTCTTTTGATGTTTATGTGTGTTGTTCTCCAAGTGTAGAAACACAGAGCTCAAATGACTGTACTATTACACTGACTGCGTGTTATAAATCGCACGAACGGGTCACTGGGAACAGTCACAAAGCCAGTTCAGTGATTTCATCTTAACTTGGATCACTCGTCTTCAAAGACGTTAAAATTTTAAATATGCTGCAATGTGAAGCTTTCTCCAACATTATGAAGGGTTAGACTAATACGTTGTTAGAAAGAAAAATAATGGTGTATGATAGAGCACCTATCACGGATGGGTAAGACTGAAGTCAGGAGATGGACTAGACAACAAAGGAAGGGAACTGGCACTGTGACCACATTTCTTAATTCGGCTTATGTAGTGATTGATACCTGTCAAAAGAGAACTATCACAGGTGTTCTTGAGTTATACTTACTCTTCTTTTGACATACTTTATTGGATGCTAGTTTTAACAAAATATTTTGCCGAAGTTATCAGGTATTTCTATATCTGTTTGGACCATAGATTTATATCATGTTCTGACACCAGGAGCCAGAATTAGGGTATTATTCAATGTGACAGAAATGCATGCCTATTAACATATCATGAATATGTGATTTTTAAATATAAAATGCCTACACAGGTAAGGTTTTGTTTTCAAATGGCAGCTTTAAAATGCAATAGCTGAGTTTAGGAATTACTGGGGTGGGATTTGAAGCAACTCAGGGCATAAAAGTCTTGCAAGTTATGGTGGAGAAATAGTAATGAACATTCAGCTGGAAATATAAACATTAGTTTGCTTTGTGAATACAAGGAGGAGTATGAAATTGCCCCCTCTCATCATGGTTTTCAAAGACGTTTAAAGGAAACTTTTGTCGGAGAGGAGCGGCGGCCGCCCCAGATTCTGCCACGAGGACTTGAGGACATAAAAAGGTAGGCTAGTGGGAGGATAGTGACATAATCTATGATATCTGGAAACTATGTCTTTTATGCTGAAGTCTGAACTTCAAACGAGTGGCTGCTGCTGCTGCTAAGTTGCTTCAGTTGTGTCCGACTCTGTGTGACCCCAGAGACGGTAGCCCACCAGGCTCCTCTGTCCCTGGGATTCTTCAGGCAAGAACACTGGAGTGGGTTGCCATTCACACAAGTGAAGGCCAGTGTAATTAGCCTTTTAGCTCTGATAACCGGAAATGACGACTAGGACACAGCATGAAATTGAAGCATGCGGGTGGAGAGCAAGTCCAGTGAAAGAAGAAAATCTTGGCCTGAAACACCATAGCCTAACCTAGAATTCCCAACATACCCTTGACTAAGGATTTTTCAACATTTTAATGAAGAAGAACTTCCAATCAATATTATACTATAGAATAGTTATAGAATGATATGCTCATAATTATTTATACCAGGTTTAGCCATTGTAAATTTGTTGTTTTCTTATCTATATCATGCTATTGCTTATTTGTTGATGTTATATTTTTCCCAGCTAGTATATATAAGCCCCGTGAGGACTATGTCAGTTTACCATCTCCAAATCCCTAAAACCTAAAAGAGTATCTAGCAATAACCAGCCTTGATGAATATTTACGAATGACTAAATCAGTATATGTTTTAAATTTGGGATAAAATACAAATTTGTCATTCTATTTTCACTTTGATCAACAAATACTAGGTTTTTTTCCACTGGTTAAGCAATATAATAAGTACTTTTAAAGTGTCATATAAATCCTTATAACTGCCCATTTTAGTGATAAATAAATAGAGATTGAGAGGTTAAGTGGCCTGCCCAGAAACTAGAAATTCATTATATAGATTGGTTGAAGGTCAAATCTGTGTGCACATTATGTGCATTTAATTCTCTTTTAAGAAAAATAAATGAATTTTTGTACTAAGCACACCATTTCTTATTTGGTGAAATAGAGTTTCTTGACCTGGAATTAACTAATCAAATGGATAGTCTTTTAAATCTTTGCATCTTAGTTTGATATACTAAGTAAAGAAGTCTCTTATGAAATGCTGCCTGGTTAGGAGAAGTCCTTATATGCCCAATCACATGGACATTGATCGGCTTAGAACTGTCACATAACTATATTCACCGGTAGCCAATACTCTAATTTTCGCTGAGACTCTGAAATGGGGGCTTAAAATCTGTCTATAATCCTAAAAGAATTAACAATTCCAGCCTCAGATTTGGCTACAGTCTACCCTCTAGCAGCTTGTTTATTATTTGAGGTTATTTTTGTGCATTTTAAGCAGTGGCTGCATGGGCGCAGGAGGGCCGAAAGGAGCTACTCCATGTTCAAGGTCAAGAGGGGTGGCTGTGGAGAGATACCCCTCGTCCAAGGTAAGGAGCAGTGGCTGCACTTTGCTGGAGCAGCATGAAAAGATACCCCACATCCAAGGTAAGAGAAACCCAAGTAAGACGGTAGGCGTTGTGGGAGGCATCAGAGGGCAGACACACAAACCATAATCACAGAAAACTAGTCAATCTAATCACACGGACCACAGCCTTGTCTAACTCAATGAAACTAAGCCATGCCATGTGGGGCCACCCAAGATGGGCAGGTCATGGTGGAGAGGTCTGACAGAATGTGGTCCAGTGGAGAAGGGAATGGCAAACCACTTCAGTATTCTTGCCTTGAGAACCCCATGAACACTAAGAAAAGGCAAAATGATAGGACACTGAAAGAGAAACTCCCCAGGTCAGTAGGTGCCCAATATGGTACTGGAGATCAGCGGAGAAATAACTCCAGAAAGAATGAAGGGATGGAGTCAAAGCAAAACAATACACAGCTGTGGATGTGATTGGTGATAGAAGCAAAGTCCAATGCTGTAAAGTGCAATATTGCATAGGAACCTGGAATGTCAGGTCCATGAATCAAGGCAAATTGGAAGTGGTCAAACAGGAGATGGCAAGAGTGAATGTCGACATTCTAGGAATCAGTGAACTAAAATGGACTGGAATGGGTGAATTTAACTCAGATGACCATTATATCTACTACTGTGGGCAGGAATCTCTTAGAAGAAATGGGGTAGCCATCATGGTCAACAAAAGAGTCCGAAATGCAGTATTTGGATGCAATCTCAAAAATGACACAATGATCTCTGTTCGTTTCCAAGGCAAACCATTCAATATCACTGTTATCCAAGTCTATGCCCTGACAAGTAATGCTGAAGAAGCTGAAGTTGAACAGTTCTATGATGACCTGAAAGACCTTTTAGAACTAACACCCCAAAAAAGATGTCCTTTTCATTATAGGGGACTGGAATGCAAAAGTAGCAAGTCAAGAAACACTTGGGGTAACAGGCAAATTTGGCCTTGGAATATGGAATGAAGCAGGGCAAAGACTAATAGAGTTTTGCCAAGAGAACACACTGGTCACAGCAAACACGCTCTTCCAACAACACAAGAGAAGACTCTACACATGGACATCACCAGGTGGGCAACACCAAAATCAGGTTGATTATATTCTTTGCAGCCAAAGATGGAGATACAGTCAGCAAAAACAAGACCGGGAGCTGACTGTGGCTCAGACCATGAACTCCTTATTGCCAAATTCAGACTCAAATTGAAGAAAGTAGGGAAAACCACTAGACCATTCAGCTATGACCTAAATCAAATCCCTTATGATTATACAGTGGAAGTGAGAAATAGATTTAAGGGACTAGATCTGATAGATAGAGTGCCTGATAAACTATGGAATGAGGTTCATGGCATTGTACAGGAGACAGGGATCAAGACCATCCCTATGGAAAAGAAATGCAAAAAAGCAAAATGGCTGTATGGGGAGGCCTTACAAATAGTTGTGAAAAGAAGAGAAGCAAGAAGCAAAAGAGAACAGGAAAGATAAAAGCATCTGAATGCAGAGTTCCAAAGAATAGCTAGAAGAGATAAGAAAGCCTTCCTCAGCGATCAATGCAAAGAAATAGAGGAAAACAACAGAATGGGAAAGACTAGAGATCTCTTCAAGAAAATTAGAGATACCAAGGAAACATTTCATGCAAAGATGGGCTCAATAAATGACAGGAATGGTATGGACCTAACAGAAGCAGAAGATATTAAGAAGAGGTGGCAAGAATACAAAGAAGAACCGTACAAAAAAGATTTTCACGACCCAGATAATCACGACGGTGTGATCACTGACCTAGAGCCAGACATTCTGGAATGTGAAGTCAAGTGCGCCTTAGAAAATATCACTATGAACGAAGCTAGTGGAGGTGATGAAATCCAGTGGAGCTATTTCAAATCCTGAAAGCTAATGCTGTGAAAGTGCTGCACTCAATATGCCAGCAAATTTGGAAAACTCAGCAGTGGCCACAGGACTGGAAAAGGTCAGTTTTCACTCCAATCCCAAAGAAAGGCAATGCCAAAGAATGCTCAAACTACTGCACAATGTCACTCATCTCACATGCTAGTAACATAATGCTCAAAATTCTCCAAGCCAGGCTTCAACAATACATGAACTGTGAACTTCCAGATGTTCAAGCTGGTTTTAGAAAAAGCAGAGGAACCAGAAATCAAATTGCCAACATCTGCTGGATCATAAAAAAAATCAAGAGAGTTCCAGAAATGCATCTATTTCTGCTTTATTGACTATGCCAAAGCCTTTGACTTTGTGGATCACAATAAACTGTGGAAAAATCTGAAAAAGATGGGACTACCAGACCACCTGACCTGCCTCTTGAGAAACCTATATGCAGGTCAGGAAGCAATAGTTAGAACTGGACATGGAACAACAGACTGGTTCCATATAGGAAAAGGAGTACGTAAAGGTTGTATATTGTCACCCTGCTTATTTAACTTAAATGCAGAGTACATCATGAGAAACGCTGGGCTGGAAGATGCACAAGCTGGAATCAAGATTGCTGGGAGAAATATCAATAACCTCAGATATGCAGATGACACCACCCTTATGGCAGAAAGTGAAGAGGTACTAAAAAGCCTCTTGATGAAAGTGAAAGAGGAGAGTGAAAAAGTTGGTTTAAAACTCATCATTCAGAAAACTAAGATCATGGCATCTGGTCCCATCTGCCACTTCATGGCAAATAGATGGGGAAACAGTGGAAACAGTGTCAGACTTTGTTTTTTGGGGCTTCAAAATCACTGTAGATGGTGATTGCAGCCATGAAATTAAGAGACACTTACTCCTTGGAAGGAAAGTTATGACCAACCTAGATAGCATATGGAAAAGCAGAAACTACTTTGCCAACAAAGGTCTGGCTAGTCAAGGCTATGGTTTTTCCAGTAGTCATGTATGGATGTGAAAGTTGGACTGTGAAGAAAGCTGAGCACCGAAGAATTGATGATTTTGAACTGAGGTGCTGGAGAAGACTCTTGAGAGTCCCTTGGACTGCAAGGAGATCCAACCAGTCCATTCTAAAGGAGATCAGTCCTGGGTGTTCATTGGAAGGACTGATGCTAAAGCTGAAACTCCAAAACTTTGGCCACCTTATGCAAAGAGTTGGCTCATTGGAAAAGACTCTGATGCTGCAAAGGATTGGGGGCAGGAGGAGAAGGGGACAACAGAGGATGAGATGTCTGGATGGCATCACCGACTTGATGGACATTTGCTTGAGTGAACTCCGGGAGTTGGTGATGGATAGGGAGGCCTGGTGTGCTGCAATTCATGGGGTCACAAAGAGTCGGACACGACTGAGCAACTAAACTGAACTGAACTGAACTTGTGCATCTCTGTATCCCCTCAATAAATGGTATATATATTATCTTAATACCGGGAATACATTGTCTATCATCCCTCTATCACTACCTCCCTAACACAGGACACCATAGTTTGAATAAATGATCCTTTGTAAAGAACCTTTTTTTTTTTTCTAATTTTTTTCTTATTTTATTTTTTTGACTGCATTGTGCAGTATGTAGGATCTTGGTTCCCTGACCGGGAATTGAACCCATGTCCCCTGCCCTGGGAGTGCAGAGTCTTACTCACTAGACCACTTGGGAAGTCCCCAAGGACTCTCACTTTTAGAGTGATGTCTTATGGAACCTCTCCCCTTTCCTTGCCTTGAAGCTGATCCACCATCAGTTCATCTATAACTGTTGGTAGGAACCATATTGACTCATACTGGAATATATCAGTGAGTCCTAAGCACTGCCAGAGGTTGCAGGGTAAATAATTACAGGATTTAACTTCAAGCATCGCTGCCTAACATTACTTCTCTGTTTAGCCTTCTCAGCTGTTACTTTCCTTCATGTAGTTATCAGAGTTTTAGTGAGTTGACAGAAATTATCCTGTGCCAAGAGAAGATGAAGTCACAATAATTAGACCATATTTATTTGACCATAAATACATATAATGATATCACTATAATCATGGAGTTATCCAATATTATGCCCTTATTTTAAACCATTTGTATTTTTATTTTTAATCTGTTCTGAATTAACATGTTTAGTGACACTGCTATTTAATCTTTTCTAGTATAAAAGGCCCCAGAAGTTATAGATTAGCAAAGTTGAATATTTTTCTTTGCAGGAATATTTTTCTCAAGCTAAACCAACATTCTCAAAAATAGTGACCATTAAAAGATTTTTACATGGGCATCTGCCCAAGATAAAATTATATACATTTAAAGATAGGCTGTTCTTTAAATAAATACCAATGCTATTTTTTCAGGGCATCAAAATCACAGTGATTCATCCATGGCTGGAAATTCAGTCCCTGTGAACTTAAAGAGACCATAGAATGAACCTTCAGAAATAGGTCTGTAGAAACTCCTTGCCTTGCATGGCCCCAGATTCTTTCAGGAAAGAGCCTTCCTTTTAGAGAATTCTGGTGTTAAGTTAGGGTGTAACCAAGTATCGTACCACAGTTGTCTCTAATGTGCATACCAAGTTGACCTGAATAAGAGATAGAGTACTGAGTCTAAGGAGCATTTATTTTCCTTTTTTCAAGTAATGCATTTAATAGGAAGCTAAAATGGATTCTTTGTTTCTTTGGCTGAGGCCCCAAAGGACAAAAGTAAAACATTTGTGCTAAATACCTTACCTCCCTAGGTGAGACATCAGCTTACTTGAGGAGGGTTTACCAAGATGATGAGCAAAATCTGGTTCTTTGAACTTTGTGTAGCCAATAGTAAAGAAAATAAACCCTGAATAGTCATTGGAAGGACTGATGCTGAGCCTAAGTTCCAATACTTTGGCCACCTCATGCGAAGGTCATTTGGAAAGACCTTGATGCTGGGAAAGATTGAGGGTGGGAGGAGAAGGGGACGACAGAAGATGAGATGGTTGGATGGCATCACCGACTGATGGACATGAGTTTGGGTAAACTCCAGGAGTTGGTGATGGACAGGGAGGCCTAGTGTGCTGCAGTCCATGGGGTCTCAAAGAGTCAGACACGACTGAGTGACTGGACTGAACTGAACTGAACAATTCAGGAGACCTGGGTTCCATCCCTGGGTTGGGAAGATCCCTGGAGAAGGAAATGGCAACCCACTTCAGTATTCTTGCCTGGAAAATCCCATGGACGGAGGAACCTGGTAGGCTATAGTCCATGGGGTCGAAAAGAGTCAGACATGACTGAGCGACTTCACTTTCACTTTCTAGCAGCTGAACAACAGCAGCACTCTAGAGAATGTTAGAGGACTGAGGATGAGAAATCAAGGGAAACACGCTTTGCAGTCCATTGTAGGAGTGTGGACCCTTTCCTCATTCTTGAGCAAAAGAGAGTTCATCCTTGTTTAACTGCTTATGAGTGGGGCTTCAAGGACCACATGGAGAACTTGATATGAGTCACCCAAAGTTTGTTACACATGGCAGACTACCCGGCTCTGCCTCTAGCCTGAGAATCATAAAGGCAGAAGACTGTGGGCATGGGCCTTGTATTAATCGAGCACCAAGACTCCTGCACTGGGCCAACTTTAAACAGCAACCAAGATCATGGCAAGGATGAGTGTGTCCTGAGCACCAGGGCCTATGTTAAAGACAGCAGACTTGGCACCGTCTTCATATATCCTTGGCTTAAGAGAGTGGAGCCTAACAGAGAGTCTGCATGGATGTACTGCCAGGTACCTAGACACTGAGCATTGCAGCTTTAAGTAGTCAGCTGGTGATAGTGATAGTGAAGTCGCTCAGTCATGTCTGACTCTTTGTGACCCCATGGACAGTAGCCAACCAATCTCCGTCCACGGGATTTTCCAGGCAAGCATACTGGAGTGGGTTGCCATTTCCTTCTCCAGGGAAACTTCCCAACCCAGGGATCGAACCCAGGTCTCCCGCATTGTAGGCAGACGCTTTACCGTCTGAGCCACCAGGGAAGGCTAGTCAGCTGGTAGTGTCATGGAAATTGAAACTAGGAATTTCTAGCAAGATAATCTACTTGCACCCATTGGAAGAAGTGAAGTGAAAGTTGCTCTGTCGTATCCAACTCTTTGTGACCCCATGGACTATACAGTGGGTAGCCTTTCCCTCCTCCAGGGGATCTTCCCAACTCAGGGAGTCTTATTCAATGAGTCAATAAGACCCATTGGAGTCTTATTCAACCGATAAAAAGGATGTGGTGGATAGAAACCTACCTGTATATTGTCGACTCACTTGTGTTTGTGCTTCTTTCTTGTGAGGAGGAAGGAGTAGATGTACCTACAACCTGAAACCTTTCTTATCTTTACTGCAATCATTAGCAAGTGTTCTAACATTTGTGAAGATAACAAATTATTTTGGTCTTCTGAACAACCAAATGTTTAAGGAAAGCAGTAGCCAAGTATAAATTATTCAAGACTGTTTTTAGGGGAAAAAAAGCAGAGCGAATATTTAAGAGGTGAAAGTTCTCTGCCTTGCTGCTCTGAATGAGAGATTTCTGGAAATTCCTAAAGATTTGTTATTTTTGATTATCATGCAACTCTGAAACTGCAACATCAACAAGGAAAGTTCTAATTACAAATGTTATTCTTTCTTTGATATCCACTGAATCCTCTGCAGGCTTCCTCCTTGAAGTAGTTCTAGGAGACTCATCCTATTAGAAGTAAACCTCCCTGAATTTTTCTTTTTTTTCAAATTCAGTTCAGTTGCTCAGTCATGTACAACTCTTTGCGACCCCATGAACTGCAGCACGCCAGGCCTCCCTGTCCATCACCAACTCTCAGAGTCCACCCAGATCCATGTCCATTGTGTCGGTGATGCTATCCAATCATCTCATCCTCTGTCATCCCCTTCTCCTCCTGCCCTCAATCTTTCCCAGCTTCAGGGTCTTTTCAAATGAGTCAGCTCTTCACATCAGGTGGCCAAAGTATTGGCGTTTCAGCTTCAACATCAGTCCTACCAATGAACACCCAGGATTGATCTTTAGGATGGACTGCTTGGATCTCCTTGCAGTCCAAGGGATTCTCCAAACTCTTCTCAAATTCAGGTTTACTCTATTTGTTGCTGATAATAAAAAGAATATATGGTCCTCAAAGGTCTTTTATCAAATATAGGAAAGTATCAATATAAGATGCAGATGACACCACCCTTATGGCAGAAAGTGAAGAGGAACTAAAAAGCCTCTTGATGAAAGTGAAAGTGAGAGTGAAAAAGTTGGCTTAAAGCTCAACATTCAGAAAACGAAGATCATGGCATCTGGTCTCATCACTTCATGGCAAATAGATGGGGAAACAGTGGAGACAGTGTCAGACTTTATTTTTGGGGGCTCCAAAATCACTGCAGATGATGACTGCAGCCATGAAATTAAAAGACGCTTACTCCTTGGAAGGAAAGTTATGACCAACCTAGATAGCATATTCAAAAGCAGAGACATTACTTTGCCAACAAAGGTCTGTCTAGTCAAGGCTATGGTTTTTCCAGTGGTCATGTATGGATGTAAGAGTTGTACTGTGAAGAAAGCTGAGCGCCGAAGAATTGATGCTTTTGAACTGTGGTGTTGGAGAAGACTCTTGAGAGTCTCTTGGACTGCAAGGAGATCCAATCAGTCCATTCTAAAGGAGATCAGTCCTGGGTGTTCTTTGGAAGGAATGATGCTAAAGCTGAAACTCCAGTACTTTGGCCACCTCATGCGAAGAGTTGACTCATTGGAAAAGACTCTGATGCTGGGAGGGATTGGGGGCATGAGGAAAAGGGGATGATAGAGGATGAGATGGCTGGATGGCATCACCGACTCGATGGACATGAGTTTGAGTGAACTCCGGGAATTGGTGATGGACAGGGACGACTGGTGTGCTGCAGTTCATGAGATCACAAAGAGTCAGACAGGAATGAGTGACTGAACTGAACTGAACTGAAGAATAAATTAAAACATAACTCCACTACCTAGGAATAGCCCATACAAAATTCTCTATGTTTGATTGTTTTCATCTGCAAAGCAGCCCTCTCACAGTGTTTAATTCAACTTTCATGAACACACATTTTTACGATTGGATTAATATGCCATAGACATTATGTGTATTGTAATAATCTATAGTAAGCAGCATTATACTTTACATATTATTCATAGATACTAAGATGTTGACTTAATTGACATTATGGTTTTTTGATGTTAGGCTTCCCCTCTGGCTCAGTGGTAAAGAATTTACCTGCCAATGAAGGAGATGTAAGTTTGATATCTAGATTGGGAAGACCCCCTGGAGAAGGAAATAGCAACTCACTCCAGTATTCTTGCCTGGGGAATTCTGTGGACAGATGAGCCTTGTTGGCTACAGTCTTTGGAGTTGCAAAGAGTCAAACACAATTGAGTGCACACACACACACACATACATGTTTAAAGTTGCTTAGATATCTGCATATACATGTCTCTGTAGGATTTATATTTAATAATATGTTTAATTAAACTACAATGTATATTATAGAATTATGAAGTGCTAGAGTTGGAAGGGCGGAGAAGGCAATGGCACCCCACTCCAGTACTCTTGCCTGGAAAATCCCATGGACCGGGGGAGCCTGGTAGGCTGCAGTCCATGAGGTTGCTGGGAGTCGGACACGACTGAGCAACTTCCCTTTCACTTTTCACTTTCATGCATTGGAGAAGGAAATGGCAACCCACTCCAGTGTTCTTGCCTGGAGAATCCCAGGGACGGGGGAGCCTGGTGGGCTGCCATCTATGGGGTCGCACAGAGTAGGACACGACTAAAGCGACTTAGCAGCAGCAGCAGAGTTAGAAGGGAGCTTAGAGGTTTAAATAAATTTTTCAAATTATTTGTCATCATTTTATGTTTCTTTTTTAAAATGTATTTAAGTCCACAAATATTTAAGAGTTATGATATTTGGCATTCTGTGCTTAACAAAAGTCTTATTTCATCTAAAACATTAGACTTGGTGTTTTTAAATCCTACCATTGCAACAGCACAAACCCCAATATTCTTGGTATTTGTAATTTTCAGCTGACAAAATAAACAAGAAGTTGAGGGATTTTGGTCCAAAGGTCTCATTTCCATTTCAGTTTTGTGCACTTAAGATATTTTTTCTTCAAACTACATATATACAGTTGCAGACATAAATGGCTTCAAAATAAATGACAATCGATAGAGTTTCATCTGTTGCAATATCAAATGAGAGTTCTGTTGAATTTATTATGCATTCTCACGGGTACTTAGGAAGGATGCCAAAAATCTATTATATTATAGTAGCTTTACTACTAAATTCTATATATTTGAGCTGGTATCTTAATCTCTTTGGCACCTATTCTAAGGACACCAGCAAATTTGCACTGGAATGATTTCCAAAGATAATTTTGGCTCAACAAATAATTGGAACTTTGACTTACATATGGATATATGAGCTTATATGGATACTGTACAGTCCGTCCATACCTTGAGGGTGTTTTGTAAGAATTGAGATGATGTGGGTACAGTGTTTAGGATAATGTCTCATTTTATGAGGACTACAAGGATGGATGATTTTATTCTAATTCTACATAACATATTTTTCAGGAAAATCTCTAAATCTAACTTAAAGTAGCTGGCAAATAAAACAAGAAGCTAAATATTTATGGAAAAAATCACATTCCATTGCTTAAAGAAGTTTGGTGGCTTCGTTTTACTTCTCTCAACTCCTATTCAACAAACACTTCGCTCATCATTATCCAACAGTAGCCTATATTCCTCTTTGTGTTACTATTGAGCACTGTCATGATACTTCCAACAGTTTGGACGTTAAAGAGAATTGTTTATGAAGTGCTGATGACCATAGTAAGCTATCATCAGAGACTGGCTACAGTATATACAAAAGAATGGATTATTTGTAAAAAGAAGGTAAAAGAAAAACTAAAAAGATTTTGGATGGACAAGAGTATAGAAATAATATCCAAATAGTAGGCAAGTTTTGACATGCTTCTGATCCATTTCAATTCCTTCCTGCATATCAGAAGCCCTACTAAATGGAAGGACTTGAATTTTAAAGCAATATTCTAGGTTGAGGCTTCTAAATATTTAAAAAAGATCAACTCCCTGGGACTCTTGAACTCTTAAAAAACATACTAAACACAGACATGGAACAACGGACTGGTTTCAAATTGGGAAAGGAGTACATCAAGACTGTATAGTGTCACTCTGCTTATTTAACTTATATGCAATGTGAAATTCCAGGCTGGATGAAGCACAAACTGGAATCAAGGTTGCCGGGAGAAATATCAATAACTTCAGATATGCAGATGATACTGCCCCTATGGCAGAAAGCAAAGAACTGAAAAGCCTCTTGATGAAAGTGAAAGAGGAGAGTGAAAAAGTTGGCTTAAAACTCAACATTCAAAATACTAACATCATGGCATCCGGTCCCATCACTTCATGGCAAACAGATGGGGAAACAGTGGAAACAGTGAGAGACTTTATTTTCTTGGGTTTCAAAACACTGTAGATGGTGACTGCAGCCATGAAATTAAAAGATGCTTGCTCCTTGGAAGAAAAGCTATCACCAACCTAGACAGCATATTAAAAAGCAGAGAGATTACTTTGCCAACAAAGGTCCATCTAGTTAGAGCTGTGGTTTTTCCAATAGTCATGTATGGATGTGAAAGTTGGACTATAAAAAAGCTGATATTTGACAAAACCAATACAATAGTGTAAAGTTTAAAAAAAAAAAAAAAGCTGAGGGCAGAAGAACTGATGCTTTTCAACTGTGGTGTTGGAAAAGACTCCTGAGAGTCCCTTGGACTGCAAGAAGATCCAACTAGTCTGTTCTAAAGGAAATCAGTCCTGAATATTCATTGGAAAGACTGATGCTGAATCTGAAACTCCAATACTCTGGCCACCTGATGTGAAGAACTGACTCATTGGAAAAGACCCTGATGCTGGGAAAGATTGAAGGCAGGAGAAGAAGGGGATAGTAGAGGATGAGATGGTTGCATAGCATCACCGACTCGAAGGACATGAGTGAGTAAATTCCGGGATTTGATGATGGACAGGGAGGCCTGGAGTGCTGCAGTCCATGGGGTCGCAAAGAGTCGGACACGACTGAGCACTGAACTGAACTGAAAGCTACAGTGAGCAAGCAGACCATTCTTAGCAAATTCTATATTACAGCTCAAATTTCCAAATTCCTACCTGAACTATTTCCAGTTCAAATCACCCATTTTTCAGTTCTCAGTTGATAATTCTAGAATCCTGGGAAGGAAAATCCACCTCCTCAGTTTGAGGTTGTTTTTTTTTTTTTTTTGAAATTCATTGGAAAATCATACATTCTTTTTTATATTTGACTTTGATATCTCTAGCTCTGGGAAATTAAGCATTAAGAAAAAAATCTGTTCTCTTCTGAACCATACATTTTTGTTTTATTTATATGCTCTTACAAAGATGCTGTATTCTGAATAAAATAGTGGCTCTTACTTTTTTTTTTCTTTCTTTAAAATGGTTTAGCAACTCCTGTAGTTTGTGGAATTTAAAAGCAATGGTTCTTGTTCAAAGCGCAGCATCTCTATTAGACACTTAACTGCTTGTAACAATTCAACTGCAGAAACGATCTCATCCCTAATGACTTTAACATGAAAACAGCTTGTCTTCGCCAATACAGGACACAGGCGTTAATTGTGATGACTGGGTACACCTCACTATATTGACAGTCTTCTTAGTGTGATTTATTGGGCTCTAATTGCACATTTGTGGTTTGCTAATTTCTATTTGGAATGCTGCTCTATTATAGTTCAATATCATGATTATAATCTCATTTATTCTGCGGTAGTAACTGTATTCCTCCTTCAAAACTCTTCAGCCGGTCCAGTGTCTTCTCTTACTGGTCTCTGGATCCTTACAAAAGGCAACAGCAGAGTATCTTGGAAAAACCGAATGAAGCCGGCATTTGGAGTGAGTCTGGTTGATTGATAGTAATGATTGAAAATTACTTAGATAAAATTTAAAAATTAAATTCAATTTTCAGTGTTCTCAGGTCAAACTTAATACTGACTGTCACTTCACAGCGGACAAATGATGTGACATTTGACTGCTTCACTTCTCTCCTGGATGCTTTCACAGAGAAAACAATCTTGATGGGAAAGTGTTTATAAAATGTTAAATGGAATCTGTTGTGTAACATTGCTTGGGGCTTCAATGTGAATGACTGGAAGCCAAAAGACAGGAAGAGGGAAAGTGAAACAGAGTAGAGGAGATTAGATAGAAGGAAATTCCTGCTACAGGGCAGAAGACAGCCTGGTAAGGCTTAGAACTAGAACCAAGTCCCTGGTCTTAATGTAGTTCTTTATGTGTGCTGCTATCAAGGCCAATTAATCCCTCCCCAAGGGTGAGTAAAAATCAGAAAAAAACAGATTTAGCAACTAGACACAACTACATCAGCTGATGCCAAATCACTCTGTTTCCTAAAAGCATTCTTGACCTCAACTCACACAAAAGGAACAGAGTTTAAACTTGACAGTTTAGAATAGAGAGAGAGGATTTCTTAAGCAGGGGAAAATAAACTTTATGGAGCATATTTGAGTTTATAATGTAGAAGAGTTTATAATGTGACAAGAGAAAGATCTAAAACAATATATGTGGTGATTGGCCTTTGGAGGAAAGATAAGAAACAGGAAAGAAATCAAAATAGAGGAACATGTTGCTATGAACTCAGATTCTTTTTTTTTTTTTTTTTTCATTAATTTTTATAGTTGTTTTACAATGCTGTGTTAGTATGTACTGTGCAGTGAAATAAATCAAGCATGCATATACATATATCCTCTCCTGCTGGACTTCCTTCCCAGTCAGGTTACCACAGCACATTAAGTAGAGTTCTCAGTTAGGTTCTCATTAGTTATCTGTTATCTATTTAAGGTCTTCCCTGGTGGCTTATCTGGTAAAGAGTCCTCCTGCCAATGCAGGAGATGCAAGAGACACAGGTTCGATCCCTGGGTCAGAAAGATCCTATGGAGAAGGAAATGGCAACTCGCTCCAGTATTCTTGCCTGGGAAATTCCACGGACAGAGGAGTCTGGCGGGCTGCAGTCCATGGAGTCACAAAGAGCTGGGCATGACTGAGCACACAAGCATCTATTTTATACATGGTATCAACGCACACACTAGTGAATATGGATTCTTTATTTTTTTTTGACTCTCTAAAACCTTCTTTCCTTAGTTTGAATTTTGTGCAACCAACACACTATCATGGCTTATGCCCTAGAGTTAAAGGATTAGGATGGTGAATTCTTTCCCTGATCCAGATTCCTAAGATACAATCACTTAAGACCCAACCCAATTTCATGTTACTAAGCTTTTCCCCCAGTGGATTACCCAACTCTTCAAGTCGTTTGTTCATATGTAAGAACATTTCATCTATCTTCAGTTACATTGGTTTGCTGGCTTCATTTCTGCTCCAGGCTCTAAAATGTCAGAAGTTCAGGATCCCATATAGTTTCTCACAAAATTACTTAGTGCGATGCCAGACACAAGGGCCCATTTCTAGCATCAGTCCAACGCTGCAGCCATTTCTTTAGAAAGCCAACAGAATCTTCACATGAGGCAAGATGCACGTCCTCAAGGGAGAGTGAGCTTACCGCTTTTACAATGTGTTAGAGCTGGTAAGGCTCAGAGCAGAAGCCTGCGTATAAGCTGAAACCGCGCCTTGTTCCCTGGCTGCTAAGGGGATGCCAGATATGAAGACTGAGTCCGGGGGCTTTCTGTTTGTGATGGACAAGTTGGAGCGATTTTTTTGCCTTTACCTAACACTTCCTCTTCTAAAATGTTTTCACAACCATCCTTGTCTCGTCATTCATCAGACCTGAGAAAGACACTCATACAGAAGAGATGAGTTCTTAGAAGTGTCCCTATTTTGTCTTGCTAAGTCAGCTACTCCTAATAGTTAATACTTATTAAGGGCCTACTAGATTCCAGGCGGGCTTCCCTTGTGGTTCAGTGATAAAACAATCTGCTTGCAATGCTGGAGACCCGGGTTGGGTCTCTGGGCTGAGAAGGTCCCCTGGAGAAGGACATGGCAACCCACCCCAGTATTCTTGCCTGGGAAAGATCCCATGGGCAGAGGAGCCTGGAGGGCTACAGTCCATGAAGTTGCAAGAGTCAAATATGATGTAGCAGCTAAAATACCCCCACTAGATTCCAAGAATTGTGTTAAGACACCCCAAGAATTTTCTCATTAATTTCTATGTTAATCCCAGGAGACCAAATAATAGTCCTTCCTCTAATTGAAGAGCCTAACACAGTGTTTAAAAGACATAATGAGGACTCAATCAATATTTCAAAGCATGGATAAACACGTTCCATCATTACCTTTACTTTAATTTGATTTATAAATAAAATTTGAGGCTTAGACAGGTTAAATGATTTATCCAAATCTACTCAACTATTAAGCAGGCTATCCTGAAATTGAAATGAACATGATTCCACTGGACTCCAGGAATACTTTTCTTAGCCATAAAGATTTGACCTAAAGATTATGAAATTTGGTGACAAAGGTTAGGCTAGCACCCACGCACATTGACACTCACCTTCTGTTTCTCTCTGTATCTTGCCACAAATGAGCAAGTTACTTACCAAAGCAATACCAGAAACCCTGTCTTGTAGCTCTCAGAACAAAGGTTTTTCCTTTTTCTTTCCTTTTCAGGTAATAACAAATTTTCAAACCTGGAGAGTAGAAGAATGGTGGTGTAGAAGTGGACATTTTGAATTAAATTCAAAGAGCTTTGAATGGATAAAAAGAAAGTCGTTTTATTTCTTCAGCACGGGAAATAACGCTAAGTGCTTCCTGATGAAGCCTTTCTTTCCTGGCTCATATATGAGGATTATTATTATATTTTTATAAATATTTGGGATTCAGAGACAGATTAAGGGCAAGTGGCTGGATAATCCACCGATACTAATCTGTACGGACCTCCAAAATATCATCGATGTAAATCGGAAACATGATCCAGTTAATTTAGATTTCCAACTGCAATCCCTTCTGATTGATAAAACATCGGTCCTGCTTCAACTCATTAGATACAATCCTTTAATAAAAATAATGTTAAAACTTCAAATCCAACTAATTTGTGTTGAGAAGATTTTTTTCTGTGGTTCTACATGAGTTGCATGGTACAGACCTATAACCTCCACTTTGGTATAGTTAGCTAACTGCTTCCTGAATTTGGTAGTCAGAGTGGCTGAAATTCTAAAATCAAGTAAGACGCATCACAGAACTGACTACTGAGAACAAGTGGCACATTTCCTTACTTAGATTTTAGAGTCTTAAATGGAAATAAGATCTTTATTTCAAAATATTACATAAAACCATTCAACAAATTGATATTCCTGGTGTGCTACATGTCTGGTATCACATGCTAGACATTTGGGAGACTTTGGTGAAAAAATACTCATATATTTTATCTGAGGATCCATTTCACTGGCTGAATGTGAGTTGAAACAACATATGAGAGTCATTTAGACAAAAGGTGGTTAAGTCATTTATCTTTCCAGCCCAACTGTATTTTTTAATTTAGTCCTGTTTCACTTATAAATGATATTTTTAAGCATTCAGAACATGTTGAATTCTTAAGCAAAACTCTCCTTTACTTAAGCAGGGGGGGCTAAAGTGATATATTTCAGAACCTGTAATACAATCTGGGCAAGACTGGGGACAACCAGAGACTAGAGGATTCACTCATGCAAGAAGGACTGTATAGGAGGAACTGAGACTTACTAACTAGAAGATATTTCAGAAGAGTCTGTGGAGAAAAAGTGTATTAGTTTCCTATCACTGCTGTAACAAATTATCACAAACTTAGTGGCTTGAGAGAGCACAGATTTATTATGTTGTAGTTCTAGGGGTCAGAAGTCCAAAAGCAGTCTCACAGGGCTAACATCACGGTGTCAGTAGGTCTGGCTCCTTTTAGAGGCTCTAAGGGGAGAAGTGCATTTCCTTCTATTTCCAGGTGCTAGAAGCTGCCTGAATTTCTTGGCTTGTGGCTCCTTCTTCTCATCACTCCAACATCTTACTTCTGGTATCATACATCCTACTTCTGATTCTGATGCTCCTGCCTCCAACCAGGACCCTTGTGTATACATCACCCCCTTCTGGATAATCCATATTAATATCCCCTTCTCAAGATCCTTGGTCACATTTGCAAAATCCCTTTCCCCAGAGAAGATTGCATATACCCCATTTCCAAGGATCAGGATGTGGACATCTTTGAGGACCATAATTCAGTCTACCATCAGTGTATTTGTGGTAGGGCTGCCGGTAACAAGAGATAAAGCAGAAGGAAGAGACTATGGAAAGGAGAATGCACTCCTTAAATATATCAGAAAAGGGAAGAAGGAATGGAGTTATTAAAGTAATAACCTTAGTAATGGAGGGGCTTCCCTAGTAGCTCAGCTGGTAAAAACCCACCTGCAATGCACAAGACCCTGATTAGATTCCTGGGTTGGGAAGATCCCCTGGAGACAGGATAGGGTACTCACTCCAGTATTCTGGCCTGGAGAATTCCATGGACTGTGTAGTCCATGGAATCCCAAAGAGTTGAACACAACTGAGAGCCTTTCACTTTCACATAGTGATGGAAAGACGGGTGTGCTCAAGTGACAGTCCAAAACCTATTGCATAATGTGGGCAAGGCTGGGGACAACCAGGAGCTGGAGGATTCAATTCTCCAAGAAGCACTGTGCAGGAAGGACAGAGGCACAGGCCAACTGCAAATGAGCAAATGTGATTGCAATTGTACTCATAGAGAGAATGGGAATTATTTATGCTGTGAACTGTAGCATACCCAAGGCTGCAGGGCATGGACTTAGTAAAAGGGCATTCCTACTAGCAGTTTAATAATCGGAGAAAATGTTATCACCATTGTTGCCCTGCTTGGGTCCTGGGAGAGTTGCATGATGCTGTTGGATATCTCTGTATACTTAACCTCAGTGGTCGCCTTGTGAACATCAAATGAGATAATACATGTGACATTATGGCCTCGTGCTTGACGTATGGCTAGTGTCCTTTATGGAATAAATGTCTGTGTCACCCCCTCAACTCATGTATTGGAGTCCTAACCCCAATGTCATGGCATCTGGGGATGGGGACTTCGAGACGTAGTTAGGTTCAGATGGATGTGGGCCTTTCATAACAGGAGGGTGTCATCTGCGTATCTGTGGTTATTGATATTCTCCTGGCAATCTTGATTCCAGCTTATGCTTCCTCCAGCCCAGCATTTCGCATAATGTACTCTGCATATAAGTTAAATAAGCAGGGTGAAAATATACAGCCTTGACGTATTCCTTTTCTGATTTGGAACCAGTCTGTGTTCTATGTCCAGAGGGTAAAACTAATGCAAGCAGACACTTGAGTGATTTTAGAGAGATGAATGAATAGTGACTTCCAGATTCACGGTTTGGGTAGTTCTGTAGGTTCTTGGTCATATTGACTGATACAGGAAGCACAGCAAGAGTAGGAGCAGGAAAAAAGAGAAACGGAATGGCTAAAGTTTTGAGCATGTGGATTTTGAGATGTCTGCATGATATCCACGCAGACAAGTTTATCTAAAAGGAGAACAATGCACGGGTCTCATTATTTACGGAGAAAGTCAATCTCAATAGCACCAAAGGTGACTTGGGCTCCAAGATACGATGGGAACAGACATCTAGCTCCCAGCAGACACTCCAGTCAGCCCTTCATGTCTGAAGAAACAGAAAAAAAAGCCATGTAAGCCAAAACAATTTCTTAGACTTATCCTTTAAGAAAAAGAAAATGGGTGTACTGACCTAAGAATAAGGGCTTCCCGGGTGTCAGTTCATTTCAGTCACTCAGTGATGTCTGACTCTTTGTGATCTCTGGCAGCATGCCTTGCAGCATGCCAGGCTTCCCTGTCCATCACCAGCTTCCAGAGTTTACTCAAACTCATGTCCATTGAGTTGGTGATGCCATCCAACCACCTCATCCTCTGATGTCCCCTTCTCCTCCTGCCTTCAATCTTTCAAAGCAACAGGGTCTTTTCCAATGAGTCATTTCTTCACATCAGGTGGCCAAAGTATTGGAGTTTCAGCTTCAGCATCAGTCCTCCCAATGAATATTCAGGACTGATTTCCTTCAGGATGGACTGGATGGATCTCCTTGTAGTCCAAGAGACTCTCAAGAGTCTTCTCCAACACCACAGTTCAAAGGCATCAATTCTTCGGCACTCAGCCTTCTTCACAGTCCAACTCTCACATCTATATATGACTACTGGAAAAACCATAGCTTTGACTATATGGACCTTTGTCAGCAAAGTAATGTCTCTGCTTTTTAATATGCTGTCTATGTTGGTCATAGGTTTTCTTCCAAGAGACAAACATCTTTAATTTCATGGCTGCAATCCCTATCTGCAGTGATTTTGGAGCCCAAGAAAATAAATTCTGTCATGGTTTCCATAGTTTCCCCATCTATTTTCCACAAAGTGATGGGACTGGATGCCATGATGTTAGTTTTCTGAATGTTGAGGTTTAAGCCAGAATTTTCACTCTCCTCTTTTACTTTCATCAAGAGGCTCTTCAGTTCCTCTTCACTTTTTGCCTTAAGGGTGGTGTCATCTGCGTATCTGTGGTTATTGATATTCTCCTGGCAATCTTGATTCCAGCTTATGCTTCCTCCAGCCCAGCATTTCGCATAATGTACTCTGCATATAAGTTAAATAAGCAGGGTGAAAATATACAGCCTTGACGTATTCCTTTTCTGATTTGGAACCAGTCTGTGTTCTATGTCCAGTTCTAACTGTTGCTTCCCGACCTGCATACAGTTTTCTTGGGAGTCAGGTCAGGTGGTCTGGTATTCCCATCTCTTTCAGAATTTTCCAATTTGTGGTGACCCCCGCAGTCCAACACTTTGGCATAGTCAATAAAGCAAAAGTAGGTGTTTTTCTGGAACTCTTTTGCTTTTTCCATGATCCAACAGATGTTGGTGGTTTGATCTCTGGTTCCTCTGCCTTTTCTAAAACCAGCTTGAACATCAGGAAGTTCACAATTCACTTACTGTTGCAGTGTCACTTGGAAACTTTGAGCTTTACTTTGCTAGCATGTGGGATGAGTGCAATTGTGCGGTAGTTTGAGCATTCTTTGGCATTGCCTTTCTTTGGGATTGGAATGAAAACTGACCTTTTCCAGTCCTGTGGCCACTGCTGAGTTTTCCAAATTTGCTGGCACATTGAATGCAGCACTTTCACAGCATCATCTTCCAGGATTTGAAATAGCTCAACTGGAATTCCATTACCTCCACTAGCTTTGTTCGTAGTGATACTTTCTAAGGCCCACTTGACTTCACATTCCAGGATGTCTGGCTCTAAGCGAGTGATCACACCATTGTGATTATCTGGGTCATGAGGATATTTTTGTATAGTTCTTCTGTGTATTCCTGCCACCTCTTCTTAATGTCTTCTGCTTCCATTAGGTCCATATTATTTCTGTCCTTTATTGTGCCCAGGTGGTTCAGTAGAAACATATTTTCCTGCCAGTGCAAGAGAGACGCAGAAGATGCCAGGTCCATCCCTGGATCAGTCTCTGGATCCCTGGATCCTTGGAGGAGAAAATGGCAACACTTTATTGGCAACAATATTCTTGCCTGGAAAATTCCACGGACAGAGGAGCGTGGTGGGCTACAACTGATAATGTCTCAAAGAATCGGACACAAATGAGGGATTGAGCATGTACGCGTGATGACCTAAGCTAATACTATTAGTCCTTTGACATAGAATATGATGAAATGGAACTTATATACTTTTAAGCTTGGTGGATTCTGACATTGCCAAATAGAATTGGGCAGTGAATGAAGGTGACATCTAAAAACACAGCTACCTACTATTATATCTCACAATTTTAATGGGTAGCCTTGCACAGCTTAACAACAACCCTCCAAAAATTGACATGCCTCACCAATTAAGGTTTTTTTTTTTTTTTTTTTTTTAATTTCTTACAAATCTCAGAAGCTTTGCATGCATGTAAATATTCCTCTTTAGGTCCTGATATTGTTCTCATCCGAGGCTACCAACCTCCACTGCTGACCAATGTTGCTCTCTTTTAAGACATCATGGATCCTGCTCATTCACTGGAGTTTTTTTTTTTTTGTTTGTTTGTTTGTTTAAATATAAATTTATTTATTTTAATTGTAGGTTAATTACTTTACAATATTGTATCGGTCAGGACTCTCTTCTACTTGCAAGTTAAAAAGTTTCCACCAACTAATTCTTCCCCAACTGCATTCTACGACTATAAAGTTCAATAATCTGGTTTCCCTAAGCCATTGGGAGAAAAATGCATTTCACTTTTCAAATGGGGATTTCTTTGTTACCATTTTCTGCTCTGAAATGTTAAAACAAATCTATAGTTGTTTTCTTTTTTCCTTCTCTTACTCATATTCCCTTTTCATAGAGTGAGGCATATAGAAAAATGAATAATACTGTAATGCCTTCTGGAACCAGAAGAGAAACATGGTTTCTATTAGAGTTTATTGCATTTTTATTCCTTTCTTCAAAAAATAAAAGTTAAACAAAGTAACCCCTGGAGGCTCCAGTCTCTCTATATATAATTGTAGGCAACCTGAGTTGGAGAAGCAGCCTTCCCTAACATCATGCTTCTTTTTGATTCGGCCTTTGTTTCCCTTCTCTGAGAAAATGGGCATAATGGCTGCTTTAGTGTTGGGAACTGTTCCCTCTGTGTGAGAGTATGGGCGTCTGTTTTGGCCCCTACAGAGATCTCTAAACAGTCAGAGTGTCTGTTTTAAAGTCTGAATACTTTTACTTTGTGGAATAGCTATTGTGTCGGACCTTTGAGGGAGGAGCCTTAGTTTTAAGGTCTTATAATTTCACATAGTATTAATCAAAGTGAGTAAGCCTTTTTCTCATAAATACACACCAGCTTATTAATAGACTCATCCATTTATTGAACTGTCTTTTTATTTTGTATTTCTCTGTTCACATATTTATTTTCAAATGTGTGTCCGGGATTAGTAACTAGTCTGTGTGTGGTAAGTCGCCTGAGTCGTGTCTAACTCTGTGATCCCATGGACTGTAGCCCACCAGGCTCCTCCGTCCATGGGATTCTTCAGGCAAGAACACTGGAGTGGGTTGCCTTGCCCTCCTCCAGGGGATCCCCCCGATCCAGGGATCAAACCCTTTGCATGTCTCCTGTGTTGGCAGGTGGGTTCTTTACCGCTAGCTCCACCTGGAAAGCCCACTAACTAGTCCAAGCACGCGTAATTCTTAGAGTTCTCCTGATAGTGGAACTCAACCGTGAAGCAATCTGAAGAATACAAGGGGTCGGACGGTGGAGCTTTTTACCTTTGTATCTATGATAGCCCAGGTGGGGTATTAGGAAATATAAAAGTATTCATTTATTCTCAGAATAACACAGAAAGTAGGGGCTGCATTTCTCATGTTTCTGGTCACAAAGTGAGGCTAAGACAACTTAAATGACGACTCCTTTTAGTGTTTTAGCTATTAAAGAGAGATTCACAATTCAGACCTCAGTCTGTCTAAATCCAGAGCTCAGACTCCTCCACTCCACCACACACAATGCTGGCAGGAAAGCTGCTGTGGTTTTAAAACTGCTGTGCCATTTAACCTCTGCAGCCCTTCCCTGGTTTTGTTACCAGGTCTGGAGGCGGTGACATCGCTGGTGGATCAGTTGAATCGCAGAGTAGTATTCTTCTTTGGAGTGATCTAATTTCTCTGTGCTTTGGGAACATGCAGAGACCGCACATCTTTATGCTATGTTTGAGGTTAGGCCAGAAGCATAGATGGTGCCTAGGAATGCCCTCTCTTTCACATGGAGCAAAAAGGCACTGAAGATTACCTGCTCAGTTACATAGATCTGCTAAACCCATCCTGCGATACGTGAGGCTGAACTGTCCCTTGCTCTCTCTTGCCTTCACTAGTCTACAGGCAGAGGAAAGGCAGAGATTATGTTAATTGAGGTCCCCATTGAATTCCCAAAGCCTAGAGCCATAGCTGGAGTGATGTTTGTCATTGACTAAATGGAATAAATATCCATCTTTTCAGTAACTGTGTCCTTTTCTCCCTCCTTCCCAGTAACTTGGTTCTCATGGGACAAATACCACACTGAAGACCCACAACTGCTTTTGTTTACAATCTCTCTATCTCTCTCTCTTTCTCTCTCTCTATATATTTTTTCTCATTAGGCTCTAAATGATCTAAGAAGAGAAATGGTGTTTAATTCATGCTTTTATCTGAAGTATCCCATAGTGCCTGTAATAAATATTTATTTTCAATAAATAGTTCTAGAGTTAATTTTGAAATGAAATTATTTCAGTGCAGCAAAGAATTTTAAGCACTTTAAATTTTCCACTCATTTTGATAGGCACCAGAGAAGGCCTGAGCTTTCAAGGAGTTTGTAATTGAGTTTGTTATCTAATATACCATCATATACTGGTTATTAAGGTATTAGTTCTGAACTCTACACTCTTCTATTGCTACTTTGTGATGCTGGGAGTAGGACTTTACAAAATAAATTTCGTTTTTGTCAGCTGGCTTCCTGGTTTGCTCTTCCCCAAGAAGTTATTAGAGGGAGTAGAAGGCAGGTAGAATGGGGGGGGGTGGTGGGTAGAAAGCTTTACTTTTCTAGCTGGCTTGCTGTTCTTGGCCGTTCTGTTCCAGCAGAGCACACACAGCAACCCCAGGGGCAGCCCCGCCTCCCATTTGTTACAGCACACAGAGCAGGTAGCGACTCAGAGTGTCCCATCAGAGACGAGGGATGCAAAACTGGCTCTGTTCATCAGAAGCCTCTTCTGGGCTTTGTGGGGCTCCCCCGCTGGCTCTGAGATCCTGACCATCCCAATTCCTATCCAGTTGGTAGCATTTTATATGCTTATTGAAAGTAGATAGAATCATGGCTGGTTTCAGGAAGGGAGAGAGAAACAGAGGGCTTCATTCGTTTATGTTTTATTTAGGAAGGCTTTATTTGATCTTCATTCCATATGCCAAGGACCAGGAATATAAAAAAGGACTAGACTGGTAAGAACCTTCAAGAAACACTCTCACTGATAAAAGATTCAGACATGAAGAGAATAAATGAGAAGATATTGCACTCTATACCGGCGACAGTCACAGATTAAGAAGACAGCTGATTTTATTAGGACAATCCATACAATAGCTCCAAATTTATTTCCTAGTGCTCCTAATGCAACTTGAGAACAACAAAGTTACTGTTGTTCCCGTTTCTAGTGTCTCCCCAGTTAAAGATTAGAAGTCCCTTCTGAGTATTTTGTCCCAGTTTAAAACTTCGTGATTCAACATGCAATATTTCTGGAGACAACTTTATAGACAGGATGAAAGTTCATAACTATAAACACTTTTGTTACTGTATTTTAGTCTGCCCCCTATTTTTCCCATGAAATTCAAAAACAACTAGAAATATATCTAACTCTGTCGCTTTCTGACACTAGGGAGACTCTTTCCCACTGCTTTGGTAAAGACTTTTGTTCTCTCCTGTGACCTTAATGTCGAGAGGCGTAATTTCTCATTTCACAGCACACCCCGGGGACCTGACCAAACCCAGAGTCCTTTGGAGGTCGATGAGATCTCCATGCTCAATTGAGCAGTGCCTGCCCGGGCTGGAGAAGGATAACGAATGGGTACAAAATATGCAACCATTATTAACATTCTAATTTATTAGACAGGTTATTAGCAAAGAAAATAATCTAGCAGGAACTGATATTACCAGATCCTGATGACTGTATACGTTTGGCCACATTTTGATAAGTTGTGTGGGGCACAAATTCCTCTAATGAACTTTGCATATTTTATTTTAAGCAGTAACTTCCCTATATAAATTTGACATCTGAGATTTTAAGTTTTGTCAGTTTTAAGACTAATTTCCAGAACTTTCCTGCCAGAGTTCTGTGACCGTATTTAGTATTACTTTATAAATACATTTAATTTGAATTAATGTGGTATAGATAAAAACTGTGACAGTCATTTATCTGAAAAGCATTTAACAATTGTAAAATATCATTATTCTGGGGTTTCTAGTCATGGTGCAACCTCTCTTAAAGGTGGGGTTTTCTAAGGTAGATGGAGATCAGCAGAGGGACATATTTAGAGCATTTACCCTAGAGTCAAACATCTGACATCTGTGAAACAGTATGTTTTAAAAATTGCAAACACACTGAGAAAGTGATAGTCACTCAGTGGCATCCAACTGTTGGCAACCCATGGATCGAAGCCTACCAGGATCCTCTGTCCAGGGAATTCTTCAGGCAAGAACACTGGAGTGGGTAGCTGTTCCTTTCTCCAGGAATCTTCATGACCCAGGGAATGAACCCAGGTCTCTTGTATTGCAGGTAGACTCTTTACCATCTGAGCCACTAAGACACTAGGGGCAGTCAAAGTTATAAAGCCATATGAAAACTTAGACTCCAAGAACCCATTCAGCTATATAAAAAATGAATTTGATGTGGTTCAGTTCAGTTCAGTCACTCAGTCTTGTCTGACTCTTTGCGACCCCTTGAATCGCAGCACGCCAGGCCTCCCTGTCCATCACCAACTCCCAGAGTTCACTCAGACTCACGTCCGTTGGGTCAGTGATGCCATCCAGCCATCTCATCCTCTGTTGTCCCCTTCTCTTCCTGTCCCCAATCCCTCCCAGCATCAGGGTCTTTTCCAATAAGTCAACTCTTCACATGAGGTGGCCAAAGTACTGGAGTTTCAGCTTTAGCATCATTCCTTCCAAAGAAATCCCAGGGCTGATCTCCTTCAGAATGGACTGGTTGGATCTCCTTGCAGTCCAAGGGACTCTCAAGAGTCTTCTCCAACACCACAGTTCAAAAGCATCAATTCTTTGGTGCTCAGCTTTCTTCACAGTCCAACTCTCATATCCATACATGACTACAGGAAAAACCATAGCCTTGACTAGATGGACCTTTGTTGGCAAACTAATGTCTCTGCTTTTCAATATGTTGTCTAGGTTGGTCATAACTTTTCTTCCAAGGAGTAAGCGTCTTTTAATTTCATGGCTGCAGTCACCATCTGCAGTGATTTTGGAGCCCCCAAAAATCAAGTCTGCCACTGTTCCCACTGTTTCCCCATCTATTTCCCATGAAGCGATGGGACCAGATGCCATAATCTTTGTTTTCTGAATGTTGAGCTTTAAGCCAACTTTTCCACTCTCCTCTTTCACTTTCATCAAGAGGCTTTTCAGTTCCTCTTCACTTTCTGCCATAAGGGTGGTGGCATCTGCATATCTGATGTGGTTAAACACTAATTTCCCTGAGCTATTCCCAAAAGTTTGTTGTTCTAGATCACTTGAAGGTGCTACAAGGCAAATGTCACAGGGGTGCCCAATGGAGAGTCTGGTTTTAGCAAAGACCCCAAGCAAGGCAGCGATTCTTTCTGCTTTGAAAAGATTAAAATGCATTACTTAGTATACCACTGTGCTAACAGTCATCATGATAGGCAGAAGCAACTGAGAAAGTAACAAATACCCAGGAGTTCTGTTAAGGAGAAAGGGAAGTCATAGACCTCTAAAGGCAAGTCTTGCAGAGCTTGAGAGCAGCAAATGATTCCTTAGGAAGCAGTTAACGAAAAAAAAAAAAAAAAAAGAAAGCAGTTAACGAGAGGCTTGTGAAGTAAAACAATGAGAAGAGCAAGTGTCGTCAAAATTAAGACTTTGAAAATCAGTGTGAGCACTGAAGCAAGAACCCTACTGTATGTACAAGATGTCATGGGAATTACAGAAGATGAAGTGAAGGGCCTGCAAAACGAAGAGTCCAGTATGAAGATAGTTCAAAATATTTGCCTAAGTTCTTGCTGCTAAGTCATTTCAGTCGTGTCCGACTCTGTGCAACCGCAGAGACAGCAGCCCACCAGGCTCCCCCGTCCCTGGGATTCTCCAGGCAGGAACACTGGAGTGGGTTGCCATTTCCTTCTCCAATGCATGAAAGTGAAAAGTGAAAGTGAAGTCGCTCAGTCGTCTCCGACTCTTAGCGACCCCATGGACTGCAGCCCACCAGGCTCCTCCATCCATGGGATTTTCCAGGCAAGAGTACTGGAGTGGGGTGCCATTGCCTTCTCCAGCCTAAGTTCTTAGGAGCCAGCAAAAGTTAATATCTAAATCCATTTGCATAGAACACAGCTGTGCTTTATGTTAAAGAATAGAATATAGACCATGTCCTTATTTTGTAATGGGAGTTCATTCTTTCTCAGTCTGTACTCACACGTATTAACATTAGTCAAACCCCACCCAGGAATCACCCTGATGTGGAGATGTGTTTACTCACATCTTTCCCTCTCCTTGCTGTCCCCAGTGTTTTGATCCTCAAAATAGGAAACTGAGCATCCTTAATCAAAGGCCAAGTTATTCATATTGAATGTTTCTTTTTAATTATAATTCATATAAAAGGCAGAATTAAAAAGCACATATAATAAAGTTAATATTATTTGTAATTTCCTTATTCACATTTATCTACATACTACATATTAATATGTATTTTTTGGGAAAGCACCAGACCTCCTGAGAAATCTGTTTGCAGGTCAAGAAACAACAGTTAGAACTGGACATGGACCAGTGGACTGGTTCCAAACTGGGAAACACATACATCAAGGCTGTATACTGTCAACCTGCTTATTTAACTTTGTGCAGAGTATATCACGAGAAATGCTGGGCTGGATGAAGCACAAGCTGGAATAAAGAATTCTGGGAGAAATATCAATAACCTCAGAAATGCAGATGACACCACCCTTATGGTAGAAAGCAAAGAGGAACTGAAGAGCCTCTTGATGAAAGTCAAAAAGGAAAGTGAAAAAACTGGCTTAATACTCAGCATTTAAAAACTAAGATCATGGCATCTGGTCCCACCACTTCATGGCAAATAAATGGGGGAACAATGGAAACTGAGAGACTTTATTTTCCTGGGCTCCAAAATCACTGCAGATGGTGACTACAGCCACAAAATTAAAAGATGCTTGCTCCTTGGAAGAAAAGCTGTGACCAACCTAGACAGCACATTAAAAAAATAAAGACATTACTTTGCTGACAAAGGTCCATCTAGTCAAAGCTCTGGTTTTTCCAGTAGTCGTGTATGGTAAAAGTTGGACTATAAAGAAAGCTGAGCGCTGAAGATTCTATGCTTTTGAACTGTGGTGTTGGAGAAAACTCTTGAGAGTCCCTTGGACTGCAAGGGCCTTTCAATCAGTCAATCCTAAAGGAAATCAGCTCTGAACATTCATTGGAAGGGCTGATTCTGAAGCTGAAACTCCAATACTTTGGCCACCCGATGGCAAGAATTGACTCATTGGAAATGACCCTGATGCTGGAAAGATTAGAGGCAGGAAGAGAAGGGGATGGCAGAGGATGAGATGGTTGGATGGCATCACTGACTCAATGGACCTGAGTTTGAGTAAGCTCCAGGATTTGGGATGGACAGGAAAGCCTGGTGTGCTGCAGTCCATGGGGTTGCAAAGAGTCAGACATGGCTGAGTGACTGAACTGAACAAACTCTAGTTCGAGAGAAGTGCAGCAGTACTCAGTATAGACTCTGCAGCAAACTACTTAATTGTAATAAGTAATTACTGAAGAGAAGAACAGCAATTAAAAATGTGCAACTCAAGACAACAGTTTTATTTCTGGAAAACCCTCTGTGTTCAAGCCTGGGGAGAGAACTCACAGAACTTTGCATCTTTGTGTGACACAGACTTTTTAGCAAAATATTTATTGTCCTCAATGAGCTCTGAACTCATGAATTCCAAATTTTAATAATGTGTAATAGTTTACTTAATTGGTTATCAAGAAGTAGTTCCTATTTATTTGTAAAAACACAAAGTCCGTGGAATTGTCACAAACCGGTAAGAACAGCATGAAGGACTGATATTTTTTATTTAGTTTCACAGTCTATTGGAAGGATTTTCCTAATCTAACAATAGGTTAAAGAGAGTACATTGAAAAATCATAACTCTATCTTAACTTATAACTGGCAAACATCTCTCCATTTTTCATCCTATGAATTTCTTTGGTGGAAAATATATTTCATATTCATTATATGCCATATACATATGGCTGGACTTCCCAGGTGCCTCGGTGGTGAAGAATCTGCCTGCCAATGCAAGAGATATGGGTTCAGTCTCTTGGTCAAGAACTCCCCTGGGGTCAGAAATGGTAACTCATTCCAGTATTCTTGCCAGGATAGCCCCATGGACAAAGGAGCCTGGCGGGCTACGGTCCATGGCATCACAAAGAGTGGTAAAAAACAACTAAGTGACTGAGCTATAACCGTGTTCTCAGATGAACATGATGGTATAAACAGCACTTTTAGTAGAATAGAAGAACATCACCTTTTTATTGGCTCAGCATAGCTTTTGGGGTACACAATATGAAGGCATGGTTTATTAATTCCCCAAAGTTAGTACACGTTAGTCCCAGATGATATCCTCAATTCTTTTGGTATCTTTAACAACAAAGTTTTAAACTATCTCTATTGGAAATAAAATAATTGCTATGTAATAAATAAAAAATAAATAAAAAATAAAATAATTCCTTGTGGTGCATTCCGATGTTTACAGAAACACTTTTCAATCGAAATGCCAAATCTAATTTAACTACTTGTATATCAGCCTACTGGGAAGATTGAGACGTTTTCCTCGGAATCGATTAGTTCAGTCAGATATTAACACCTTGTAACATTTCAGTTAAGGTGGATTAGTCTGGATTGTTGGAGGAGACTACCTTTGCATTTCTAGTCAGTCAGTTGACCTTTTCTCCACAGAGAATGGCAATATTGGACACATGACCTGAGCCCCACAGGTGAAAATCTTACTCCATTTTAAATTCATATCTGATGCTGTTTGGCTTTCATATGCATATGCAGACATATGTGGATATGTATATATATGTGTATATATATATGTGTGTGTATATATATATACATATACTTTTATAATTGAAGATGGTGCAATGACTGAAGCCCGTGTTAAGAACAATGAGCCAACACATCAATGGAATTTATATTTTCCTTTCTTCAAGCAAGCCTTGGATTAGTTTAAGAAAGATTTTTTGCCTTTTTTGTGATTGTACTTATAAAGCTCTTGACTGAATGTGAGACTCCTTTTAGTGAAGTGAGGTTAATAATTATTGTGTTATGAAGCATTTCTATTTAATCATGTGCATTAATGAAGGCAGAATGTCTTACATAAACAAATAATTAATTTTAACAATTGGAGTGCAAGCATATTCTTCACTGATGCAGACAGCTGGAGTTTGGTATGTAACTATGGAACATGCATGTTTTCTTTGACATATATTTTGTATTGCAGAAATATGTGTTGCTATGAATTTATTACATAAACATTGTTCTTATTATACTGTTATAGGATGGGGTAATACTAATTGTTATGTGTGTGTGATAAGTCCCTTCAGTCGTGTCCAACTCTTTGTGACCCTATGGACTATAGCCTGCCAGTCTCCTCTGTCCATGGGATTTTCCGAGCAAGAATACTGGAGTGGGTTGCCATTTCCTTTTCCAGAGGATGTTCCATACTCAGGGATGAAACCTGATTCGCTTATGTCTCCTGCTCTGGAAGGTGGGTTCTTTACCACTAGCGCCACCTGGGAAGCTACATGAATTGTTATAGGAAGGCTGAATGAGACACATACAGAATCATGACACAGGAGAGTTTACCTTGAAGGTTTCTGACAGCTATCATTTCAGAGGTATGAGCACAAGAACATGACATTTACAATATCTTAACATATATAATAAATACAATACAAAATAATATGTATCATGAAACTCTGGAGGCATAAAAACTTGGGGTTGAATTTTAGGTCAGCCTCTGAAAATGTGACACTGAGAAAGCTATTTAACTTCTCCAGCTTAATTTTATGTTATGACATGAGAAAGTCTTCTACATTTTAAAGGATTTTGTAAGGATGAAACCAAGTAACATTTCTCAACAAACTTAACATTGTCACTGGCTTATAATAGTTGCTCTATAAATGTTATTTTCACTACACAACATTACCTCTGCTTCCAGACAAATGATGCATAAATCATCTGTTACCAGTAGCTAATATGTTTTAATGTGATGAATAAAAGCTATAATGTGTGGTTATTTAGCAAATATATGCATATGAAAAAAAGAAAGTGAAAGCGTTAGTCACTCAGTCATGTCCGATTCTCTGCGACCTCATGGACTGTAGCCCACCAGGCTCCTCTGTCTGTGGAATTCTCCAGGAAAGAATACTGAAGTGCCTTGTCATTCCCTTCTCCAGGGGATCTTCCCAAACCAGGGGCTTCCCTAGTGGCTCAAACTGTAAAGAAAGTGCCTGCAACACAGGAGGACCATAGCTATTCATCATATATATATATGTATGTCTTTTATATTTATATCTTGCTACTTTACACGATGCAGTAGGAAAGCATTAAACTAGGGATTAAAATGATCAATTCAGGGTTTATTAGCTTTTAAAAAATAAATACTTTGATTAAGTTATAATTAATATAACTAAATATTTAAAATTTACACATAACTTTTTTTTCTGGTACACTTTATTTATTTATTTTTTACTTTACAATATTGTATTGGTTTTGCCATACCTTTTGATAACTTTTGACAGAAGTATATGCTGCTCACACCATCACTATTATCAAGATAATAAACTTATCCACCACTTTAAAAGTCTCCCACTGCCGCTTTGTAATCTTTCCTATGCCCATCCCTTCTTCCTTTTCCTTATCCTCGTTTCCAGTTCTTGGGTGACCACTGATGCTTTCTCTACAACAATAGATTAAGTTGTGTTTTTTAGAGTTTTATATAAATAGGACCACGCAGTGTGCACTATTTTTAGCGATTTTATTTGTTTACATTCGTGGCTGCTCCGGGTCTCCGTTCTGTACCTGGGCTTTCTTTAGTTGCCGTGAGCGGGGACTGCTCTCTGCCGCAGTGCTCAGGCTTGTCACTGCAGTGGCTTCTCTCATTGCAGAGTGTCAGCTCTGATGTAAGGGCTTCAGACTTGCTGCATGATGCTCAGTAGTTTCAGCTCCCCGAATCTTGAGTGCAGACTCGATAGTTGTGGCTCAAGGACTTAGTTTCTCTGCAGCATGTGGGATCTTCCTGGACCAGGGATCAAACCCATGTCTCCTTCACTGTCAGGCCGATTTGCCTCTGCGCCACCTGGGTTGCCCTGTTCTCTCTTTTTTTAATCTGACTTATTTTCTCTCTGCATTATTACTATGAGTTTCATTAATGCTATACTGTGTATCAGTACTTCATTCATTTTTATTACTAAATGATATTCCATTTGGGGATATTCCAGTTTGTTTATTCATCTGTTGATGGACTTTTAGATTATTTCTACTTGGGGGTTAATACAAATAAAACCATTCATGTGCAAGTCCTTGGTATTACATATGTTTTCTTTGCATTTGGAAAAATACATCGGAGTGGAAAACCTGGATCGTATGATGGGTATATGCTTAACTTTCAGAAATGTTAAACTATTTTCCAACTTGTACTGTTTTACATTCCCACTACTAGTGTCCGAGGATTCCCATCTCTCCATAGTTTTAGCCCTCCTAAGAGGAATGCTTTAATATTTATTGTGGATCTATTTCCATTTCCCTAATGACTAACACAGGAACCTGGAATGTCAGGTCCATGAACCAAGGCAAACTGGAAGTGGTCAAACAGGAGCTGGCAAGAGTGAATGTCAACATTCTAGGAATCAGCGAACTGAAATGGACTGGAATGGGTGAATTTAACTCAGATGACCATTATATCTACTACTGCGGGCAGGAATCCATCAGAAGAAATGGAGTGGCCATCATGGTCAACAAAAGAGTCTGAAATGCAGTACTTGGATACAATCTCAAAAACGACAGAATGATCTCTGTTTGTTTCCAAGGCAAACCATTCAATATCACAGTAATCCAAGTCTATGCCCCAACCAGTAATGCTGAAGAAGCTGAAGTTGAATGGTTCTATGAAGACCTAAAAGACCTTTCAGAAGTGACACCCAAAAAAGATGTCCTTTTCATTATAGGGGACTGGAATGCAAAAGTAGGAAGTCAAAAAACACCTGAAGTAACAGGCAAATTTGGCCTTGGAATACGGAATGAAGCAGGGCAAAGACTGATAGAGTTTTGCAAAGAAAATGCACTGGTCATAACAAAAACCCTCGTCCAACAACACTAGAAAAGACTCTATACATGGACATCACCAGATGGTCAACACTGAAATCAGATTGATTATATTCTTTGCAGCCAAAGATGGAGAAGCTCTATACAGTCAGCAAAAACAAGACCAGGAGCTGACTGTGGCTCAGATCATGAACTCCTTATTGCCAAATTCAGATTTAAATTGAAGAAAGTAGGGAAAACCACTTGACCATTCAGGTATGACCTAAATCAAATCCCTTATGATTATACAGTGGAGGTGAGAAATAGATTTAAGGGCCTAGATCTGATAGATAGAGTGCCTGATGAACTATGGAATGAGATTCATGACATTGTACAGGAGACAGGGATCAAGACCATTCCCATAGAAAAGAAATGCAAAAAAGCAAAATGGCTGTCTGGGGAGGCCTTACAAATAGCTGTGAAAATAAGAGAAGTGAAAAGCAAAGGAGAAAAGGAAAGATATAAACATCTGAATGCAGAGTTCCAAAGAATAGCAAGAAGAGATAAGAAAGCCTTCTTCAGCAATCGATGCAAAGAAATAGAGGAAAACAACAGAATGGGAAAGACTAAGGATCTCTTCAAGAAAATCAGAGATACCAAAGGAACATTTCATACAAAGATGAGCTCGATAAAGGACAGAAATGGTATGGACCTAACAGAAGCAGAAGATATTAAGAAGAGATGGCAAGAATACACAAAAGAACTGTACAAAAAAGATCTTCACGACCCAGATAATCACGATGGTGTGATCACTCACCTAGAGCCCAGACATCCTGGAATGTGAAGCCAAGTGGGCCTTAGAAAGCATCACTATGAACAAAGCTAGTGGAGGTGATGGAATTCCAGTTGAGCTATTCCAAATCCTGAAAGATGATGCTGTGAAAGTGTTGCACTCAATATGCCAGCAAATTTGGGAAACTCAGCAGTGGCCACAGGACTGGAAAAGGTCAGTTTTCATTACAATCCCAAAGAAAGGCAATGCCAAAGAATGCTCAAACTACCACACAATTGCACTCATCTCACACGCTAGTAAAGTAATGCTCAAAATTCTCCGAGCCAGGCTTCAGCAATATGTGAACCGTGAACTTCCTGATGTTCAAGCTGGTTTTAGAAAAGGCAGAGGAACCAGAGATCAAATTGCCAACATCTGCTGGATCATGGAAAAATCAAGAGAGTTCCAGAAAAACATCTATTTCTGTTTATTGACTATGCCAAAGCCTTTGACTGTGTGGCTCACAATAAACTGTGGAAAATTCTGAAAGAGATGGGAATACCAGACCACCTGATCTGCCTCTTGAGAAATTTGTATGCAGGTCAGGAAGCAACAGTTAGAACTGGACATGGAACAACAGACTGGTTCCAAATAGGAAAAGGAATTCGTCAAGGCTGTATATTGTCACCCTGCTTATTTAACTTATATGCAGAGTACATCATGAGAAATGCTGGACTGGAAGAAACAAGGTGGAATCAAGATTGCCGGGAGAAATCTCAATAACCTCAGATATGCAGATGACACCACCCTTATGGCAGAAAGTGAAGAAGAACTAAAAAGCCTCTTGATGAAGGTGAAAGTGGAGAGTGAAAAAGTTGGCTTAAAGCTCAACATTCAGAAAACGAAGATCATGGCATCCGGTCCCACCACTTCATGGCAAATAGATGGGGAAACTGTGGAAACAGTGTCAGACTTTCCTTTTCTGGGCTCCAAAATCACCGCAGATGATGACTGCAGCCATGAAATTAAAAGACGCTTACTCCTTGGAAGGAAAGTTATGACCAAGCTAGATAGCATATTCAAAAGCAGAGACATTACTTTGGCAACAAAGTTTCGTCTAGTTAAGGCTATGGTTTTTCCTGTGGTCATGTATGGATGTGAGAGTTGGACTGTGAAGAAGGCTGAGCACTGAAGAATTGATGCTTTTTTAACTGTGGTGTTGGAGAAGACTCTTGAGAGTCCCTTGAACTACAATGAGATCCAACCAGTCCATTCTGAAGGAGATCAGCCCTGGGATTCCTTTGGAAGGAATGATGCTAAAGCTGAAACTCCAGTACTTTGGGCACCTCATGCGAAGAGTTGACTCATTGGGAAAGACCCTGATGCTGGGAGGGATTGGGGGCAGGAGGAGAAGGGGATGACAGAGGATGAGATGGTTGGATGGCATCACTGACTCAATGGACGTGAGTCTGAGTGAACTCCGGGAGTTGGTGATGGACAGGGAGGCCTGGCGTCCTGCGATTCATGGGGTCACAAAGAGTCAGACAGGACTGAGCGACTGATCTGATCTGAATGACTAACAGTGTTGACAATGTTTACATATGCTTATTTGCTATCCATGTATCTTTTTTGTCCATATATCTGCTCAAATAATTTGGTCATTTTAATGGCTTTTTATTTACTGTTGAGTTTTGAGTTCTTAATTTTCAGTAAGCCAGATACAAATCGTTTATCAGACATTGTCAATCATGCTTGGTAGCTGTGTTCTATAAAGTCATCACAAATACTGAATTAGTGAGTGGGTCCTAAGTGGCTCAGTGGTAAAAAATCTGCCTGCCAAACAGCTATGAGTTCAATCCCTGGATCCGGAAGATCCCCTAGAGGAGGAAATTGCAACCCACTTCAGTGTTCTTGCTCAGATAATTCCGTGGACAGAGGAGGCTGGTGGGCTACAGTCCACAGGTTCACAAAAGTGTCAGACATAACTTAGGAAATGAGCACACACACACGCACAATTACTCTAGGGGGAAAAAAAAAAGGTTTGATTACTACAAGCATGTAGTTACATTTTAATCAACCAATCAGTACATAACTTTGTTTTTTGTGTATTTCTGATGAAAGGCATGTTATTGGAAATACATTGTTGATTCATTCACATTGAACTCATGGCCAATAGCACAATAACTCATATCATAGTGAAGCTTCTCTCAGACGTGTACTTTCTCCCCCAGGGGACGTCACAGCTTTCTTGAGCTTAGTGACACTACACTAAAACTCATCACTATTACCGAGAGCCATTTTAAACAGCCAAGTCTCCATCAACACACACACACCCCAGGTGAAAAATGTGGCCCTAAATATACCATGAAAAAGAGAGTAGTTTATAATATTAGAACTGAAACAAAAAGACAAAGGATCACCTTGTTCCAGTTCAGCTGCACCTCGGAGCAACTCAAACGTGGAAGATGAAACAGGATGTGTTTACTTGCTTGTGACTTCCTGGGCATAACAAAAGTAAGGGAAACTGAACCTCTGACAGCTAACTATCCTAACTATCCTAGCAGGAGTTAAAACTTGGCCAAGTATCCTGCTGGAATAGACTTATTGTGCCTCAAACTATTTCTTCACACCATGCCACCTTATTAAACTCGATTATTAGTTCTATTAGTTCTCGCTTTTTTGTGCATTCCATCAGATTACCTAATAGATAATCACATTATCTGAGATAAATGGTTTTAATCTCTTCCTTTCAAATCTGGATATTTTTATGTCTATATTTTGCCTGATTTCACTGTCAAGAAGTTACAGTACAATGTTGAATAGAAGTAGTGAGTGGACATACTTTTTTTGTTTCTGATAATAGTGGAAAAATATTCAGTCTTTCACCAGCAAGTATCATACTTGCTGCAGATTTTAGTAAATTCTTTCTGTCAGATTGAAGATTTCTTCTGTTTCTCTTTACTGACAGATTTTTTGATGAATAAATTTTGACTTTTGTCAAATGCGTTTATTGTGTCTATTGAAGTTATGATTTTTTTTCTTTTTTAGTTGTTAATATGGTGAGTTATATTAATTGATTCCATAAAAGTAAATCAAATCTTGCATTTCTTGGATAAGCTCCACTTAGTCATGTTTGAATTTTATATCCAAATATTTTTTAATCTGTATTCATGAATGTTGCTGGTAATAATAGTATTATAGAATAAACTCAGAAATATTTCTCCCTCTTCATTTTTTGGGGAACAAATTTACACAGAATTTGTGTTATTTATCAACTACATGTTTGATAGAATTCACAGTGAAACTATCTGCACCTAGAATTTTCTTTGTGGGAAAGTTTTAGACTACAAATATCATTTCATATATAGCGGATTTAAGTTATCTAGTTCTTGGAGTAAGCTTTAGTAATTTCTGTGTTAAGAGGAATTTTCCCATTTAATCTAACTTGTAAAATATATTGATGTAATGTTGTTTGTAAGAATTACACACTATTCTTTTATTATCTGTAGAGTCTGTAGTGATGTCTTCTCTTTATGTCTTCTCTCCTGTTTTTCTGATGATTTTGACTAGAAGCTTATCAGTTCTAGTGATCTCCTCAAGGATTCAGTTTTTGTTACATTTATTCTTATTTATTGTATCCCATTTCATTGATTTCTGCTTTATCTTTATTATTTCTTTTTCCTTAAACATGCTGTGTATTTCACTTGCTTTGTTTTTCCAGTTTTCTTATTTGGTTGAAATTGACATCACTGAGTTGAAACTTTTCCTCTTATCTAATATTGTCAGAAAACATTGCTTTTCTTGTCTTACTTCTAAAATTTTAGCACTGCAATTTCTTTTAAATCACCTAACTTCTATGAGTTTCATTTCCCTTATCTGTCAAATAGGAATAACAGTTCTTGTCTGATCATGCTCAACAAATTTTCCTGGAAAAGTTCTCAAGAATCAAATCATGGTAATATGTAGCAAATTGTTCACTACTGTAAAGGGTTGAACAGGCATATGGTATTATTATATGTGATCGTTTTTCAGAGCTTTAAACTGTCTAAATAATATTTTTTTTTAACTTTTATAAATTAAATTAAAGACAATATTTTCTACTTTGTCTATCATGTATGAAACTTGCTAGAAAACCTCTAGACAAAATGTCGTGAGTTTTATCAGTCAAGATACTTAGGGGGAAATATTGTCATGTCTCTTTTTATCAATTTTTATATATATATACATATATATATATTTACCTTTTCATAAATCAGCTTTATGTTGTGTGAAAAAAGTACTTCCCTCCTCCTTTCCTTTTGAAGTGCTTTTAGGAGCAGGTGGCATAGCTTCTGTGGGCTCTCTCTCCCTTGAGGCAGGTCTGGTATTGATCAGCACTGAAATGAATGTCTTGCTCTCAACAATCCCTCATATTGATCATCTGCCCACTTCACCAACTAAAGCAGGCAGAGAGTTATATGTTTTACTTTAGGGTTCAGTTTTGGAACAGGCGTTTTTAGTTTTTTGTTTTTTTTTTTTTTTTAAATTTGCCTTTGATCTAGAATCCAGGTCCTCTGAGGGCTTTGCCTTCATTTCTTCTGAATGCATGGAGTTTTCATTACAGAAGATTTTCAGATAACTTTTTTGACTGGCAAATAAGGAGAATGAGTTAAAGAAAAAAGACAAAACAGAAGTCTATGGGCAGATCTAGCTAAATAAATTATGAAAGAAAGTTTGAAAACTTGAGAAAAGTTAAAAATAAATAAAAACATCTCACATTTAGCAACCACAAGTTAAAGGAAAAAGTCACTTTAATTCTTTTTAACAACTGTCTATAAAGTGACAGCTATATTCTAGCCAGGCACTGCTCATACCACACGGGATACACTGTTGGTCAAGACAAGTATGGTCCTTGGCGGAACTTAAATCCTCATTCTTCCAAATGTCCACATGCTAGTTACTCTGTTACCTTGAGTGTTTTGCTCTTGTCCATAATTCAGCTGAGACGGACTCATACATTTGTATAATTTCTTCTTTTTTCCTTCAGAAAGGTTTAGTTGTTCGTTTACTCTACTTAGTATGGGGGGACACAAAAATAAAATAATTCTTTCCTTTAGGATTTTGTAATCTTTTGACATAAATTCTCCACACTTAGTAGTTCACAAATCTGGACCAACTTGACACAAATATATAAAGATTTACAGAGGCCTTTTGATCCTATGGCCATTCTGGATCATCTTTGGTGGTAATAAGACAAGGGTGCCTGCAAGGTCTTGAATCCTAGGCAGTGAGACTTCCTTGCTAAATTGTTAGGTCGATAAAACTCTCCTTCAGTTGCTGTGCTAGAGTTGGGCTTTCTCTCCAGCTTGACTTCTGGGCCTTTTTGTAGGGTTGCCTAGGTTTATCCTTCCCTGTGCCTCCCTCAGGCATGAGGCTGAGCAGTACAGTTTCAGGATGAATTCTGTACTTTTTCTTGACATCCATCCTAGCAAACCTTTTCCCCTACTCTCTTTCCATATAGAAAATCTGGAGCTTCTAAATTGCCTCCACTGCCTCCTTCAAGTTCCCTTTCGTTCTCCCTCTTTTATGACACAGTAAGGCATGTCGAGTCTTGAAAAAGGTTATCTTTTTGAGCCTGTGCAATACACAGGTTTGCCTTTTCACTCCTTCTCAGTAAAAATCTCCTCCTCTCCTTACTATGAGATAAATACTGACGAGTTCTTTCTATTTCCAAATGCAGGCTAGGGGGACATAAATTGAGTTTCCTGGAGATAATCCTAGAACAAGTATTTGAGGGATGCCCAGACTCTGCTGTGATGATTTAATTTTTGTCCAATAAAGTACACTGGGAGTTTATGGACTTAATTATTGATCAGAGAGCCAGAACAGATTATAACTGAAGCTTGAGGAGGATATAAGAGGTAATGGGTTGAAACAAATCTATTGAAGTGGGGAAATTAAAAAATTGTTCCTACTCTCCAGTACAGTGGATTAGCGTTTTCCTAAAGATGGCGTAAGAGGTAGATCAATGCATCTACTCCTCAAGTGATCATTTTAAAAGATAGAAGTAAGGAACAGGACACATTGCTCACGGTCCTTTGTAAGAGTAGGGGAAAAAAACAAAAACAAAAACACCTTCTCAGAAGGTGCTGTGACTGAATTGCACTCCATGCAAATTCATATGTTGTAGCCATAATCTCCAATGTGACTCCCTCTGAAGACAGAATCTTTAGGAATGAATTATGGTTAATAAGTTTGGAGCCCTAATCTGATAGTATTTGTAAGATGAAGAAGAAAAAGAGACTCCTTCTCTCTCTAACTCCCTCATTATTCAGTCTGCATCATCTGCAGACACATGTGAATGTAGCTATATGAGAGTCAGGGACAGTTCTCACCAGGAACCAAATGGATTAAAAAAAAAAAATTCTATTCTTTAAGCCACCCAGACTATGGTAAATTTTAGGACAGCCTGAGCAAACTAAGATGAAAAGAAGTCCCTCAGAAAACTTGTTCTTATTGGCTAGAACAGTATCACATGCCTACTTCTATGCCAAGTAGATTCACTTCCAAGAGCAATCCATAGCTTAAACCAGTGGCTTTCACCCAATTGAGAGGGACTTTATTTTCCAGGGGACATTTTGCAATGGCTGGAGAAGTTATTTATTTATTTTTTTTAAGGTGCTTTGGTTATTTTTATTATAAATTGTTTGTGAAATACATACTGAACACAGTTTTAGCAATTCTGAGTTAACTGTTGCATTGGGCAAAATTCTTAACTTTCTCTCTAACTACTTGTACTCCACGTTCATCAGATGCATTTAACTCAAGAACTCTTAATCGAAAAAGTTCAGGCCCGAAGAGTTCCCTAGCTGCTGCCAAAATAGTTGATGTTTTTCCAGTTCCAGGTGGCCCATTGGAGAAGTTATTTTTGATTGTCACAACCTACACTTCAGAAGAAGGGGAGAAGTACTGCTGTAATCTATCAGTAAAGTTCAAAGATATTTTGAAATATCTTAACAGTGAATGAAAGGACAAAGAATTATCCTGATCAAAGTTGAAGTAATTTGGAGGCTGAGAAACCATAGGTGAATCATCAACATTGTCACAAATCTTTTGAGTTTTGTGTTAAAATATATACTGAATATTAAAATGATATACTGACATATAAAGATGAATGCCATTCCTATATTCCTTGAGAAGTTCGACAAAGAGCCCAGAGAAAGCTAGTAGCCTGAAAGAGCCCTATAAACCTCAACAAGGAAGATACAAGATGCCCCGTGTGAATTATTATTTTTTTATTGAAGGATCATTGCTTTACAGAATTTTGTTGTTTTCTGTCAAACCTCAACATGAATCAACAATGGATACACATATACACCCTCCCTTTTGAACCTCCCTCCCATCTTCCACCCCATCCCACCCCTCTCAGTTCAGTTCAGTTCAGTTCAGCCGCTCAATTGTGTCCGACTCTGCAACCCCATGAATCTCAGCACGCCAGGCCTCCCTGTCCATCATCAGCTCCCGGAGTTCACTCAAACTCACATCCATTGATTTGGTGATGCCATCCAGCCATCTCATCCTCTGTCATCCCCTTTTCCTCCTGCCCCCAATCCCTCCCAGCATCAGAGTCTTTTCCAATGAGTCAACTCTTCACATGAGGCGGCCAAAGTATTGGAGTTTCAGCTTTAGCATCATTCCTTCCAAAGAACACCCAGGGCTGATCTCCTTCAGAATGGACTGGCTGGATCTCCTTGCAGTCCAAGGGACTCTCAAGAGTCTTCTCCTCTAGATTGATACAAAGCCCATGTTTGAGTTTCCTGAGCCACAGAGCAAATTCCATATGTAATTCCCATTACATATGGTAATGTAAGTTTCCATGTTACCATTTCCATACATCTCACCTTCTTTTCCCCTCTCCCCATGTCCGTAAGTCTAGTCTCTATGTCCATTTCTCCATTGTTGCCCTGTAAGTAAACTCTTCAGTACCATTTCTTTAGCTTCTGTATATATGCATTAGAATGCCATATTTGTCTTTCTGACTCATTTCACTCTGTATAATAGGTTCTAGGTTCATCCACCTCATCGGAACTGACTCAACTGTATTCCTTTTATGGCTGAGTAATATTCCATTGTGTATATATACCACAACTCCTTTATCCATTCATCTGTTGATAGGCATCTAGGTTGCTTCCATGTTCTAGCTATTGTAAATAGCGCGGCAGTGAACAATGGGATACACGTGTCTCTTTCAGTTTTGGTTTCCTCAGGGTATATGCCTGGGAGTGGGATTGCTGGGTCATATGGTGGTTTTATTCCTAGATTTTAAAGAAATCTCAATACAGTCTTCCATAGTGACTGCATCAATTTATATTCCCACCAACAGTGCAAGAGAATTCCCTTTTCTCCACACCCTTTCCAGCATTTATTGTTTGCAGACTTTTTGATGATGACCTTTCTGACCAGTGTGAGGTGATATCTCATTGTGGTTTTGATTTGCATTTCTCTAATAATGAGTGATGTTGAGCATCTTTTCATGTGTTTGTTAGCCATCTGTATGTCATTTTTGGGGGAATGTCTGTTCAGTGTGAATTATTGACATGAGAGCAGATTCCTAGCTAGTGTTTGCTAGGAAATTGCATGCTCCTATACACCTCTTTGGAGTGATAATGCTACTGACTTTATGTCTGGTCTTTCTCATCAGACACACTGTCTCTTGTCCATTCATTCTGATGATGAGCCCTGCAGGGATTGGAGGTTGGTGAGAGGAACAAAGAGATCAAATTGCCAACATCTGCTGGATCATCAAGAGAGTTCCAGAAAAACATTTATTTCTGCTTTATTGACTGTGCCAAAGCCTTTGCCTGTGTGGATCACAATAAACTGTGGAAAATTCTTGAAGAGATGGGAATACCAGACCACCTGACCTGCCTCTTGAAAAACCTATATTCAGGTCAGGAAGCAACAGTTAGAACTGGCCATGGAACAACAGACTGGTTCCAAATAGGAAAAGGAGTATGTCAAGGCTGTATATTGTCACCCTGCTTATTTAACTTATATGCAGAGTACATCATGAGAAATGCTGGGCTGGAAGAAGCACAAGCTGGAGTCAAGATTGCCGGGAGAAATATCAATAACCTCAGATATGCAGATGACACCACCCTTATGGCAGAAAGTGAAGAGGAACTGAAAAGCCTCTTGATGAAAGTGAAAGTGGAGAGTGAAAAAGTTGGTTTAAACCTCAACATTCAGAAAACTAAGATCATGGCATCTGGTCCCATCACTTCATGGGAAATAGATGGGGAAACAGTGGAAACAGTGCCAGACTTTATTTTGGGGGGCTCCAAATACACTGCAGATGGTGACTGAAGCCATGGAATTAAAAGACACTTACTCCTTGGAAGAAAAGTGATGACCAACCTAGATAGCATATTGAAAAGCAGAGACATTGCCTTGCCAACAAAGGTCTGTCTAGTCAAGGCTATGGTTTTTCCATTGGTCATGTATGGATGTGAGAGTTAGACTGTGAAGAAGGCTGAGCGCTAAAGAATTGATGCTTTTGAACTGTGGTGTTGGAGAAGACTCTTGAGAGTCCCTTGGACTGCGAGGAGATCCACCTAGTCAATTCTGAAGGAGATCAGCCCTGGGTATTCTTTGGAAGGAATGATGCTAAAGCCGAAACTCTAGTACTTTGGCCACCTCATGTGAAGAGTTGACTCACTGGAAAAGACTCTGATGCTGGGAGGGATTGGGGGCAGGAGGAGAAAGGGACAACAGAGGATGAGATGGCTGGATGGCATCACTGACTCGATGGACGTGAGTCTGAGTGAACTCCGGGAGTTGGTGATGGACAGGGAGGCCTGGCGTGCTGCGATTCATGGGGTCACAAAGAGTCGGACACGACTGAGTGACTGAACTGAGCTGAGTGGAAAGGGAAGAGCGGAAGCGAGAGAGTAAATGGTAACCTGTTATTCTCCCGGACCACACTCAGCAATGATCCACCTCTCTCCCACACAGATCATCATAACATCTCTCTCCTATCCTGCCCAGATTTCAAATGTGAACTCCAATCTAATGGCTCCTGAGGTTGTGTGTGAGATCAAGGTGAGAGGTGCCTTTGCAAAGCCCACCCAGTCTTTCATTCTTTTGCATGTATCTCTGACTCTATATCTCAATCCCAGCCCGTGAGATATTTTTCTCATGTGGTATAATGTTTAACTGTACTGTGGGGAAGCGCTTAAGTTAGGAAAATCCCTCCATCATTCCCTCTTGCAGAATAAAGCGTAATAGCAAAGGGCCACTATGTTCTCTCTCATGTGTGTGTGTGTGTATGTTTGCTCTTTCATATCCCAGTCTTTGCAACCCCCGAACTGTAGCCCCCACCCCCATCCCCCAGTCTCTTCTGTCCATGGACTTTTCTAGGCAGGAATACTGGAGTGGTTTGCTATTTCCTACTCTAGGGCATCATCCCAACCCAGGGACTGAGCCTGTATCTTTCACGTCACCTGTTTGGGAGGTGTATTCTTTACCACTACATCTAGGGAGCCCATATTCTCTCATTTCCCAGGAGAAATCACCTCTAGCTTTCCCCATGACTCCCTTATTTACCTGCCTTTAAAAAACTCCAAGCTTTCTTTTTAAAAGGAATTTTTTAGGCAGGAATACTGGAATGGGTTGCTATTTCCTACTCCATGGGAATCTTCCCAACCCAGGGATCAAACCCGAGTCTCCCACATTGTAGGCAGATACTTTACCTCCTGAGCCACAAGGGAAGCCTACTTTTTAAGGATACTCCTCATGTATAAGATTCCCTATTGCAATGGCCTGAATAAGATCATCTCATTAATGTGTGGTAGACTTCATCTCTCTCTCTGAGCATGTAGGAAGACTGGCTGTTACTCATTAGGCATTCTTTGATGTCTATTATTTATGGCATAAATTTTATGCCTTCAGTCATTTTAGTCTCTGGATTTTGATTTTAAGGAGAAAGAAACATTTCTCTAAAGATCCTTTCATTGATGCAAAATCTGTATCAAGAATTTAAGTGTCTGAAACACAATGATAAAGCATTACATTTTCTGTCTTGCATGTCTGTTGCTACTTTTCTACCCAGAAGAAGGAAAGTATGGGTTGCCCTCGCAATTACATAACTGAATAAGTAATGGGTAAAAAGAAGCAGAGGTTAATATTTTTAAAATATTTCTTGTTGAATGAAGATTTAATAAGACAATGTATATGAAACACTTAGAGAAGTTTCTGGTATATAAGAAGTGTCTAATAAATTTAACTTTTATTATTATCATGACCATTTATCATTATCTTTGTGAAATCTTTCTGTCATTGGTGAATTTTAGGTAATTTTGCTGCAGTCACGGTCTCTTTTAATCCTTATTATTTTCATTATCTTAAAACTTACTTATAGTAGGATCTTTGATCAGAAACTAGTGTAATCACCTAAAAGGTTTTGGCACCTCCTGAAGTAAAGGAGAGACATTTTTAAAGTCTAAATGTAATCTTTCCAGTGCTTTTGGTTTATCCTCAAGAAGAAAACATAATGTAAGAAGGTAAAAGGAGGGTTACTGTGTGGGAAGATATAATACCAACCTTGGGAAGGAATTTTTAAAACTGAAATTTGCAAGAACCAGAAGCTTTGAAAAAAATCTTAAGTAAAGTTTTTGTGTGGTCTCTGGCTTAGAACACAAAATCTGGAGGAAATTACCATTGAAATAAACAGTAGGATCTGAGCCTTGTCTGACACAGTCTGAGACGTTAGAAATTAATGTCGGCTATAGATGAAACTGTCAGGCCAAAGAATAATTGGGAACATTTAGAAGGGAAATATGATGGAGCCTAATGCAGAACTTTAGGATTGCTTAAGAAACTTCATAAAAAACAGCTTTCGTTGTAAATACTTTTGAAGTTTAATTCACTAATATTTTTCCTTGTTTTAAAATCATTGTTTATATAATGGAAAGTATAGGTAAGCATTGACAGTCATACTAGTACAAACGTATATATATATATTCTAATAATATTTTCATATTCAATGCATTTTTTTCTGAGAAAACACTTCCTGAAGAAATGAATAGCAATCTACTTTTGATGTACTGCAACATAATTTGCCAAATAAAAAGAAATCACATCCCTTGATAGTGATATTTTTTAAATACCACAAGATTGCATAATCTATTACATAAAAGTCAAATCTTGAAGTGGCATTTTACGGATTTTAAAGTCATTCTACTGGACAAGATTGCATGGAATTAAAAGGGAAAGTTAGATGAAAACACGCAGTAGATTGGAATAGACTTAATTTTTATTCTCTCTGAAACACTGCCTTTTTATCTAAAAGGTTTAGACCGTAATTGGAGTGGACTATTATAACTGCAAGGGAATATGTATTTCAAGGGACATCAGTGTATTGTCTGGAGTAAACGCTTAAGGGTAGTTGGACTAGATTTTGGGAGCTATTTTACATCTCTGAAAGTTGTGGCTGACAGAGAGCAAAGCAATGCAATCCTTGACTATAGACTTGCAAATGTTTTCTGTCCAGTGGAAGCTGGTTGCCTTTCCTTCCTCTTCTCCCTGGGAAAAGTCAGTGTTCATCTATTTTTACATTAATTTCAACAGTCTTTTCTCCATACAAATGTATACATACATACATACATACATATATATAGACTTCTTCTTTGAAACAGTTATGACATCTACTTTGTTCTCTAATTAATTAAAACATCAAACTTTTTTTAATATCTGTGGTAAAGTGATGTTCTTATTTGTTTTTTAAAAATCAAATTTAGTATTAATATAACTTATGCAGACATGCAGTGAATAATACAGCTTTACTCAGCTATCAATCTGGGGAAGAGTCTTTCAATTCCACTTCAATTTGTTGCATATCCAATCTGTGTGCAGAAGCAAACTCCCTGTTAGGGCTTCCCTGATAGCTCAGTTGGTAAAGACTCTGCTTGCCCTGCAGGAGACCTGGATTGTATCCATGGGTTGGGAAAATCCCCTGAGAAGGGTAAGGCTACCCACTTCAGTATTTTGGCCTGGAGAATAAGCAGGGCAAAGGCTAATAGAGTTTTGCCAAGAGAACGCACTGGTCATAGCAAACACCCTCTTCCAACAACACAAGGAAAGACTCTACACATGGACATCACCAGATGGTCAACACTGAAATCAGATTGATTATATTCTTTGCAGCCAAAGATGAAGAAGCTCTATACAGTCCACAAAAACAAGACCAGGAGCTGACTGTGGCTCAGATCATGAACTCCTTATTGCCAAATTCAGACTCAAATTGAAGAAAGTAGAGAAAACCACCAGACCATTCAGGTATGACCTAAATCAAATCCCTTATGATTATACAGTGGAAGTCAGAAATGGATTTAAAAGACTAGATCTGATAGAGTGCTTGATGAACTATGGACGGAGGTTCATGACATTGTACAGGAGACAGGGATCAAGACCATCCCCATGGAAAAGAAATGTAAAAAAGCAAAATGGCTGTCTGGGGAGGCCTTACAAATAACTGTGAAAATAAGAGAAGTGAAAAGCAAAGGAGAAAAGGACAGAGATAAGCATCTGAATGCAGAGTTCCAAAGAATAGCAAGGAGAGATAAGAAAGCCTTCCTCAGTGATCAATGCAAAGAAATAGAGGAAAACAACAGAATGGGAAAGACTAAAGATCTCTTCAAGAAAATTAGAGATACCCAGGGAACATTTCATGCAAAGATGGGCTCAATAAAGGACAGAAATGATATGGACCTAACAGAAGCAGAAGATATTAAGAAGAGGTGGCAAGAATACACAGAAGAACTGTACAAAAAAGATCTTCATGACCCAGATAATCACGATGGTGTGATCACTCACCTAGAGCCCAGACATCCTGGAATGTGAAGCCAAGTGGGCCTTATAAAGCATCACTACGAACAAAGCTAGTGGAGGTGATGAATTCCAGTTGAGCTATTTCAAATCCTGGAAGATGATGCTGTGAAAGTGCTGCACTCAATATGCCAGCAAATTTGGAAAACTCAGCAGTGGCCACAGGACTGGAAAAGGTCAGTTTTCATTCCAATCTCAAAGAAAGGCAATGCCAAAGAATGTTCAAACTACTGCACAATTGCACTCATCTCACACGCTAGTAAAGTAATGCTCAAAGTTCTCTGAGCCAGGCTTCAGAAATATGTGAATCTTGAACTTCCAGATGTTCAAGATGGTTTTAGATAAAGCAGAGGAACCAGGAATCAAATTGCCAACATCAGCTGGATCACGGGAAAGCAAGAGAGTTCCAGAAAAACATCTATTTCTGCTTTATTGACTATGCCAAAGCCTTTGACTGTGTGGCTCACAATAAACTGTGGAAAATTCTTGAAGAGATGGGAATACCAGACCACCTGACCTGCCTCTTGAGAATCCTATATACAGGTCAGGAAGCAACAGTTAGAACTGGACATGCAAAAGTGAGCCCACTTTTCCAAATAGGAAAAGGAATATGTCAAGGCTGTATATTGTCACCCTGCTTATTTAATTTATATGCAGAGTACATCATGAGAAACGCTGGGCTGGAAGAAGCACAAGCTGGAATCAAGACTGCCGGGAGAAATATCAATAACCTCAGATATGCAGATGACACCACCCTTATGGCAGAAAGTGAGGAGGAACTAAAAAATCCTCTTGATGAAAGTGAAAGTGGAGAGTGAAAAAGTTGGCTTAAAGCTCAACATTCAGAAAACGAAGATCATGGCATCTGGCATCCCGGCATCTGGTCCCATCACTTCATGGCAAACAGATGAGGAAACAGTGGAAACAGTGGCAGACTTTGTTTTTTTTGGCTCCAAAATCACTGCAGATGGTGATTGCAGCCATGAAATTAAGAGACGCTTACTCTTTGGAACAAAAGTTATGACCAACATAGATAGCATATTCAAAAGCAGAGACATTACTTTGCCAACAAAGGTCCATCCAGTCAAGGCTATGGTTTTTCCAGTGGTCATGTATGGATGTGAGAGTTAGACTGTGAAGAAAGCTGAGCACCGAAGAATTGATGCTTTTGAACTGTGGTGTTGGAGAAGACTCTTGAGAGTCCCTTGGACTGCAAGGAGACCCAACCAGTCCATTCTAAAGGAAATCAGTCCTGGGTGTTCATGGAAGGACTGATGCTAATGCTGAAATTTCAATACTTTGGCCGCCTCATAGGAAGAGTTGACTCATTGGAAAAGACCCTGATGCTGGGACGGATTGGAGGCAGGAGGAGAAGGGGACGACAGAGGATGAGATGGCTGGATGGCATCACCGACTCAATGGACATGAGTTTGAGTAAACTCCGAGAGTTGATGATGGACAGGGAGGCCTGGCGTGCTGCGATTCATGGGTTCACAAAGAGTCGGACATGACTGAGCAACTGAACTCAACTGAATAGTCCATGGGGTCCTGAAGAGTTGGACATGACTGAGCAACTTTCACTTTCTGAAGATGAAGGGGCAAAGAATTAAGTTATAATTGTGCCTTACATAAGAAATTGAAAACTTCATAGACTAGATTGAATTACTAATGGTTATATCTTGAACGAGGACTTGAACTGGGATCTTAAATAAAGCGTTATGAGAACTGCTGCTTCATGTCTGGGCACACCTGAGCTCAGTGAGGGGTTTCCCGGGTGGTGCAAATGGTAAAGAACCCACCTGCAAATGCAGGAGACGCAAGACTCGGGTTCCATCCCTGGGTCAGGAAGACCCCCTGGAGTAGGAAATGGCAACCTGCTCCAGAATTCTTGCCTAGAAAATTCCACAGACAGAGGAGCCTGGCGGACTACAGTCCGTGGGGTCACAAAGAGTCAGACAGAACTGAGTACATCGCGCAAGGAGTGTGGGCAGTCCCTTGAATCACGTGGCCTTGTGTACGGCTCTGGGAAGATGGGCTGGATTTCAGCCTATGTTTTCAGAGAAGCGGGTCACCCACGTGACAGGAGCACTGAGGGCCAGGGCCAGAGTGAAGCAGAGCAGGAGAGGTTCAAATAGAGCAGAGGACCTGCTCTGTCGTCCTTGGAAACATTCTTGCTTTTGACACCGTTTTTCTATTGGTTATAAAAAATCGCTTTGGATGGACCTTTAGGTATGGAGGTCATTAATTCAATCAGTGTTTTAACAAATCATTTTTGTTATCTATTTGTGCCTCTGGATCAAGTTTTCTCAACCGTGATGCTCTTGACAGTTTTCTTTCTTTCTTTTTTATTTTTTTAAATGTGGACCATTTTTAAAGTCTTACTGAATTTGTTGCAATATTATTTCTGTTTTCTGTTTTGGTTCTTTTTGTGTTGGAGGCATATGAGATCTTTGCTTCCCAACCAGGAATGGAACCTAAACCCCCTGCATTGGAAGGTGAAGTCAACTGCTGGACCATCGGGGAAGTCACCTACTGACGTTTTACATAGGACAATGTTTGTTGTGTGGGGACACTCACGTGCGTTATGGGCTGTTGAGTAACCTTCCTGACTTTGACACACAAGACGCCATGACATCTTGAGTTACAACAACCAAAATGTCCCAAAATATTACCAAGTGTCCCTGTTTTAGGAATGAAGGTGGGGGTGAGTGTTCTCAGTTGAAATCCACTGCTATACATTTTTTTTTTTTTTTTTTAGATTTGGCAATTAAATATCAATCTCATCACCCACTCTGCCCCACCCAATGAATCTTACATCTTTATTCTCTATTGTAGTTAGTGAGTTCACTGATTCACCAAGTCTCAAAGATTCAAAACTTTGCAGTCCTGTAATACTACTTATTCCTTCCATTCATTTATGTATCTGATTTTGGCTGTGCTGGGTGTTTGTAGGGACCCGAGGGCTTCCCTAGTCGGTGGCACACAGGCATAGTTGCCTGGAGCCTTGTGAAATCTTAGATCCCTGCCCAGGGATGGAATCCCTGTCTCCTGCATTGGAAGGCACATTCTTAACCACTGGATCACCAGGAAAGTCCCTACTTATTCCTTACTTTTAAGTCTTATCCCTTGCAAAGTCCTACTGACCTTCTATCAGACATATCACTCTAATTTGATCACATCTTTGCAGTTGCATTCAGTTCAGTTCAGTTCAGTTGCTCAGTTGTGCCCCACTCTTGGCAACCCTATGAATTGCAGCATGCCAGACCTCCCTGTCCATCACCAACTCCCAGAGTTCACTCAAACTCATGTCCACTGAGTCAGTGATTCACCTTACCACTATGTTAGTTCAGTTTATTGGCCTTTACCCATATGCTTTCAATAAGCTTTGTCCTAATTTTTCTCTCTTTTTTTGGTTTATTAACCTCTTGCTCTCAAATTTGCACTCTTAATGATTCAAGTTTCATGAAACCATGCAAATATAAAACTAAACAACTTTAAAAGTAGTTAAGATCTGCTGATTGCCAATTGCTAGGAAAGAAAAAAAATCATTAAATTAATTTCTTAATAAGGCAAGCTAAATTTCTTGCTTACTGCAGTGAGAGAGGTCAGGATTTTGACAATTTTAGTAGCATCTCCAAAGTGGAAGGTCAAAGACAGAATGTATATAAACTTGGAGGGGCGCTTTAGTTGAATAATCCAGGGCAGGGATCCTATTGGCATCAACCAAAGTTCATGATCTTATAGTCTACAACTGAAAGATACAGGAGACAAATGTCTTAAAGTGAGTTTTAGAAGTATAAACAGCTCTATGAGTCAAGTGGTTTGAGAAAGTGCCATCTACTTTGACAGATGAAAGTTGTTCAAATAAATAGATTTTTAGGAGGTTTCTGAAGCAAATAATAAAATTACTTGTAGCTCCTTCTCCCTGGCAAGAATTTCCCTGAAATAGTAAAAGCATGCTTATGTAGTAGACCATAACCTGAGTGGTTATAGGTAGTCTCAATTCAGAAGTCCCAAATTTCTAATGTGATCAGTGAGATTTACACAAGGTCTTGCCCAAACTGCTATCTTTGTGTGCAGATGAAACTGGAATCCCTCTCTCCTATTCAAGCCATGAGTAAAATATTATGCCATCATGGTGTGCTTTTTCACCTCCTAATCATTTTACAGAAAAGAGAAAGAGAGAAATCGGAAGATGGTATAAAGGTAGAAAAAAAATAGAAAGAGAGAAAAAGATACTAGGTTCCAAAACTTTCTTAGACATTTTCTGTCTGTCATATCAGTTAAACTTCATAGCAACTCCTTAGAGGTAATTATTACACTTTTCAGAGGAGAAAATTAGAGTAGAGAATGAGATATTTTGTTTAAGGTTGTGCAAATGTTATATTGAAAATATTGTACTGAAACCCAGGTCAATTTGAGTCTATACCCAAGTTCTTCACAAAGTTGCACATCTTTGTTTATTCTTTACTTGAATTCTCCCCAGAGAATGTGTCATTTTCTATTCTCTGCTCTTAGGACACTTGACCTTTTCTGATACTTTAGCTGTAAGACACACAAGCAGATAATGTACCAGGATGTCTCCCAAGTTAGACTGAAAGTCCATTATTGACAAGAACTAATCATTTTATTATCTGGGATATCACTAACATATAGCATAGAATCTGATCCTAAACCTCGAAAGAATGTTGGATTTTTTTTTTTTTTTATAGTGAGGCTAAATGAGTGAATTTTATACATCAGAACTTTTGACTTTGCTTAAAACTGAGTAGCTAGTTTTCCTCTATGTCTCTGTGTGTGTGTGAGAGAGAAAGACAGACAGCCAGACAATGCATTTTTGTAATCTGAATTGCATTTAAATATATTATTGCTATACGTGTTCCAAAATGGGAGAATGATTTAATGTCAAGAGCCTATGGTATAACACATATAAGAATAAAGACATTTGCTAAACAGGTTTGACATAAAATTAAGATCAGAGTATTTTAGAAGTGTATAAAAACAGCTTATGTTCATAAAGGCTCTAGGTGAATAGAATCAGTGATGGAAATGAAAGATGGAACACAGTAAATAATTTTCATTTGTCATTTGATCCTCTTCTGTCCATATGCTGACAGTTTCCAAGCTAACACCTACACGTGATAAATGATAAATAAGTAAAATCACTGTCAGCAGCTAGAGAATATTTGTGAAAAAGTTGGCTTAAAACTCAGCATTCAGAAAACTAAGATCATGGCACCTGGTCCCATCACTACATGGCAAATAAATGGGGAAACAATGGAAACAGTCACAGTCTATTTTTTGGGGCTCCAAAATCTCTGCAGATGGTGGCTGAAGCCATGAAATTAAAAGACACTTGCTCCTTGGAAGAAAAATTATGACCAACCTAAACAGCATATTAAAAAGCAGAAACATACTTTGCCAACAAAGGTCCGTCTAGCTGAAGCTATGGTTTTTCCAGTAGTCATGTACGGATGTGAGAGTTGGACTATAAAGAAAGCTGAGCACCGAAGAATTGATGCTTTTGAACTGTGGTGTTGGAGAAGACTCTTGAGAGTCCCTTGGACTGCCAGGACTGCAGTCCATCCTAAAGAAATCAGTCCTGAATATTCACCAGAAGGAGTGATGCTGAAGCGAAGCTCCAGTACTTTGGCCACCTGATGCAAAGAACTGACTCCTTAGAAAAGACCCTGATGCTGGGAAAGATCGAAGGCCGGAGGAGAAGGGGAAAACAGAGAATGAGAAGGTTAGACGGCATCACCAACTTAGCAGACATGAGTTTGAGTAAACTCCGGGAGTTGGTGTTGGACAGGGAGGCCTGTTGTGCTGCGGTTCATGGGGTCACAAAGAGTCAGACACGACTGAGTGACTAAACTGATCTGAAATGAAAGACTATTATTATTCATATTAATTATATTCAATCAATCAGAATATCAATATTCCAAATGAGAGAGTCTAAAAATTATTCACAAGAGATCAGACTGCTCTTGGTCTCTATGTTCTCCCTCTTGCCTAATTTTCCTCCTTTTTTAAAAAAAATTTTTGTGAGCATCCTGAGACTCTGTCCATGTAGGGAAGATTATCCTTTAGTATGACAGAATGTAAGAGTGGTTGTTGCTGGAGACTGACTCTAATTTAAACTGACCAGAGTCCTTTTCAGTCCAAGCCTAAGTTACAAGGACTATGAATTTTTACAAGGAGTTACTGTAATGTGAAAATCTGAAAGGCTGCTTCAAAATGGCTAGTTCAAAAAGAGCCAGTTGATGTTTATGGAGCATTGAAAATACTTTGTAGGGTAAAAAAAAAAAAAAAAAGGAAAGAAAGAAAGAAATACTAAGATGAAACCCAGATGAGGATAAAAAGAACAGGGAGGAATCAGATCAAATATTTTGATAGAAAAACAAAATTATAAACCAAAGGGTGTGGGAATGACAGGGGTAGTAATCCAAACACAGAAATAGGAGACTTAAAATAAATTGATACAATCAGGGAAAAATAAACTAAATTGTTGGGCCAACTAGAAATAAAGTACTAAAATTGGAGCCATGTGTGTGACAAAGGAGCAGATGACATATGAAACATTACAGAAATTCGGCATACTCCTGAGGACGCTAAACTATTCAAAAGATACACTTAGAGGGCTCCCACATCAGCACAATGAAGACAAAAAATGGAGCAAGTGTCTTCCATTTGAATGGAGTATTTAGTGGCTCCAGAAATGCAGGGACCAGCTCACAAAATATCATCAGTCATTTGGTCCTGGGTCACTGCAGAAGATGATGAAAGGGAGAATGTGCAATGGTCCCTGGACAGAGAGAAAGGAAAGACTGATGGACAATGAAACCACAATTATGTGAAATTTCAACATCTCTTCAAAATTAATTGTTAGGCCTCGGAGGCACAGAATAGTAAAGACAGGAATGATGAACAGGGCAATTGACTATTTCCTGAATGAAAATGTCCCACGTTTGGATTCTCCTCCGTCTGGATCTAGCCTTACCCAACAGCCAGGATAACTTTATTTTTATTTTATTTTACGTTAGTTTAAAAATAAACTCACACTCAAAAGTGAAAGTTAAAAGAAATTAGAACATATACGAAGGAATAAAATTTGCATAGAATCATTTTCTTCTCACAGATCAATAGGAAAAACAGAGAAAGGTAAATAATTTCAGTAATTGTGGGAAAAATTTGTCCTTTGTGATGAAAGGAACAAATTTCAAAGAATATTTCAAAGGCAATTGTCACAGCTGGAAGAGCTTCATTAATGCTAAAAATCAATGATGTTTTAACAACCCAACAATGATGTCCTAAGAACGCTGCATATGTTACTTGATAAGGAATGGGAAAATAAAATCATAAGTAGTAAAACATGATGTTCAACAAGGAAAGACCATCCAAAATGTAGAGAAGCTGTTCAGATCAAGTAAAAATAACTTTCAAAGTTGACTTTGTTTATTTCTGAGTCATTCTAATGGTAATTATTTAGAAATTCACACTCTTCAAAAACTGAGACATGAAAAGAAGTTGTATCTTTCAGAAAAGTGTTATTAAATGAAAAGTCCTTTTGTATGTGTGAGATGTATCATCATGCTTGTGAGCTTTTCAAAATTCTGTTATTCAGAATTATTATGTATTCCCTTTAGCCAAAAATCACAATGGTCTAGCCTTCTTTCTTCTGAGGAAACGTGGTGAGCACCTGTGACAGACCCCAGAGGAATGAGGTACAAATTGAACACCAGTCTTCTTTTTAATGTAAGGATTTACCTGCAGCTGTAAAATCTCGAGAAATCACTCTAAACACACCAACTTTCATTTCTTAGCTCTAAACTCTAAATATATCCTTCCCACTGACTGTATTATAGAATATGTGTCCCCAGTGGTATTATATTTGTTTCTCGATTTTCTAAGTGGTCAGCATAATAACGACACAGGTTGCCATGTCACCCAGTAGCTAAGTTGTGTCTGACTCTTCTCGGCCCCATGGACAGAGGAGCCTGGCCCGCTGTAGTCTGGGATTGCAAAGAGTCAGACATGACTTAGCAACTGAACAGCAACGACAGCACGGCAACGCTTATTATTATGCCAGCCACTTAGAAAGCTGGGAAACGGCCTCAGACACATGTAATTGGATGGCTTCTACCTAAAGAATTATGCACTGCAGGGTGTTTTGGGACAAATAAAAAGTCATTCCATAAGTTAGCCATCATATCTTGGCTGAAAGCAAGCAGAAAGATAAAGCTGAGGATAAATCCTGATAACGATGATGAGACTATGTCCCTTCATGCGGACATGGATGGAGGTCAAGTTGCACTTCCTGACTCACAGAAAAAGATTTTCCTTTTTCTTTGCTTTGAAAACGAGAAGAATAAGGTGCAAAGCGGTTAAAAAACTTACTCAAAGACTAAATGCAAATTTTTTTTCTCACTGTATGAGAACAGAAAAGAATTATACTCACCAGTTTCAAGGCAGGGAATAGCATTTACTTAAAGATCACAAATTACTGTGTTTTTTAATGGTAATAATACTAATAACAATAAAAATAATAAAATTTTGTATACTGCTGTAAATGGAGTAAGAAATGGCAACCCAGTCCGGTATTCTTGGCTGGACGAATTCCATGGACAGAGGATCCTGGCGGACAACAGTCCATGGGGCTGCAAAGTCAGACATGACTGGGCACTCCTCAGAAGCAGAAGTATATTTCTGTAAAAGCATTACATTTTTTTTTAAAAAGTGCACACTTCTTATCAGCTAGCTTGAAAGCTAAGGTGATTCACTTATAAATAAGGTGGAACATAGCTTCAGGGAAGTTATTTGTGATTACAAAACTAGAGTTCTTGTGTTTCCTCCTGAACTCATCTTCAACTTTGTGATGGATTATCTGGATAGTTCTCATCTTTGCCTCCCTGTGGTGCCAGGACAAGTTTATTACTCTGCTTGTGGGAGGTAATCAACAAGTACTGTTGAATAAACAAGTATATGAGATAAAATTCCGGGCCTCCTTCCTTCCACTCTCATTCTCTTTACTCTCTGAATCCGTTCTTATGTGAAAGTTACAATGCTTTCCTCACTCTTAAATTATTTTTAATAATAATTATTATTTTTTTAAACAATGAATGCTTTTAAGATCTAGAAAACAACACCATATGTGTGTGTGTGTGTATCTTTCTCCCAGAGTCTAATAATTTCATTTGGTTGCCTAAATTTATTCTAAACGTGAGTTAATTTCCTGCACTCTCAGACTGAAAACCATACCTATTCCCTATTCTTGCTGCGCCCCATTAAAAGTACGGTAGTCTGTGTCTCATCAAAGGGGTGGCTGCCCTTCAGTGGCGGGTGATGTAATTGTTGGTGTAAGTTGCATACATCTGGGGAAGGCTTTGGCAGTCTCAGCCATGAAGGTCTCTAAGATATCAGATCAGTATGTGCACCAGCGGTAGGCAATTGCTGGAAAAACCTCCCCAGTTGGCATGTGTTTTAATGATGCGTGTGGTAAAGCTGGAGCCAGTTGGCCTTTCATCTGCCCTCAATACCCTGAAGTTCTAATGATAGATAAGCCCTTTATTTTTCTTGAACTAAAACACAGAATACAAGAAGATATCTGCTAAATAAGGGTCTCATTTTACATAGATGCTGAAAGGAAAAAGACATAAAGCCAATTTGGGCCATAACCACATTTCCAACATTGTTTAAGATGGACCAGAGCACACGGATGCTACAGCAATGAGCAGAACTGTGGATATTCCATGTTGCCTATGGCATCTTGAACTTTTACCAAAAGCTCAAAGGATTAATTTACTTATTTAACAGCTTGTCCAGCTGTTATTCAAGAATAATTGGGATCCTAAAAACAGAATCAAGTTCTAGCCATTTACAATATTTTTATAAAGCCAACATGAATGGTTTCCGACTGTGATGCAGGAAGTCTGAGACATTTTGTAAAGAATCACAGCATCTGTGTGTTCTGTCTACTGCAGATAAGCTTTTACCTTTACAGGCAACTGCTTGTTCCTAGGACAGTCAACCAACAGAGCAACAAAGAAAAGTTCCAATTTTATGTAAAAAAAAAAAAAAAATTGCATCATTTAGAAATTATTTTATATATTTTTAAGCAGGAAGAGAAATGCTACAATAGTCGTATTTCTGTGATGAAAAGAAAGTTAAATTCACTGCATTTTTGGCGAAATCAGTGGCCAATTTTGGGCATATGTGTGTGATCATTTCATCCTTCTATTTATAGTGCCCAGGAAACGAAAGATCATTGCATCTAGCATACTCAGAAGGAAAAGCTCAAAAATTCTATCCACATAATTTCTTTCCACAAGTTGAAAAACATATGAGTTAAATAGCTTAACACTAGAAAAATGATAGGAGAGATTTCTGATTGCTGTATCAGATGAATGATTTTGCCATCTTTATATATATATATATGTATTTTATATATGTAATATATATTTCCCTCCATTAGTACCACCTCTGATAAAAACCATATAAATGCAATTTGCTGGATAATCTAGCATAACATTCTTTCTGTTTTTGCCTTAAGTATCTATATAACAAGGGCTTCCCTGGTGGCTCAGGGTAAAGAATCTGCCTGCAATCAAGGACACATGAGTTTGATCCTTGGGTCAGGAAGATCCTCTAGAGAAGGAAATGGCAACCACTCCAGTGTCCTTGCCTGGCAAGTCGCATGAACAGAGGAGCCTGGCAGGCTGCAATTCATGGGATCACAAGAGTCAGACGCAACCGAGGGACTAAACAACGACAATCTGTAAATAAAGCTGTATGCATCAACATCGCTCCATCACTTCCTTAGACATGAACCTGAGGACAGCAACAACGAAAAGCAGAGTGTCAGTATCAACCTGAACAGAAAAATACGTTCCTCACATGCCCCCAGCTGATATTGTTTCCTTGGAGCTGGATTTAATACATAACTGTACATAGTTAAGACTGTGAGTCTTGGAGTTCAACTCTTTGGTTTCAAAAGCCAGTGCAGTCTCTTACTAATGTTACATTAAGTAAACATTATCAGACGGAGCTGGTTCTAACGTCTCAGTAGCCGTGTGAACAAATCAAAACCCATATGCATGCGGGTTAAGTCACTTCAGTCGAGTCTCTTTGTGACCCTATGGACTGTAGCTCCTCTGTCCATGGGGTTCTCCAGGCAAGAATCCTGGAGTGGGTTGCCCAAGCCTCCTCCAGGGGATCTTCCCTATCCAGGGAGGCAACCCGCATCTCTTCTGTCTCCTGCATTGGCAGGTGGGCTCTTTATCATTAGTGTCAGCTGGGAAGCCCTTGTATGTGCTTCAAGGTTAAGAAATTAAAACCTAGCAGGAAAAATCAATGACAGATAACAAGGCTTTCCCAAAAAGACAACTGCGTAAGTGGTAGCCAACCAAATAATTTCTTTGTTCCGCTTCCTTGTTTTCTCTGTAAAAGTCTCCCCCAGTTCCCACCACTGGAGCACCGTTAACCACTTCCTGCCCCATTCAGAGGAGCCTGGTGGGCTCCAGTCCATAGGGTCGCCGAGAGTTGGACACGACTGAAGCAGTTTAATGTGCAGCAGCTCATGTCCCATTCAAATTAATTTTTGCTCAAATAACTTCTTAAAACTTTTGATATGCCTCAGTCTACCTTTTAACACCAGTTATATGTTCTCAGTCAACTTGCATCATTTTCTTTATCTTAAAGTTTGAAATAAAACAGAAAATCAGTAATGTAAACATGTAAATCTGGCTTTTCACATAAATTCAAGAAATTTTATAGCTAATGCAATAGAAATTCAAGAAATTAGCTATTTTCATTGCTAATATAAATTCCTAGGCCTCGAGATTGATATGCCTGTCTGATACCCAAATCTCCTCATTGTAATTTTAACAAAATAAAGCTTCTATGTACCATCCTCAAAATAAATAAAGATGATAAAAAAAACACCATATCCTAATCCCCTTGTGACCATAAATGCTGAATAAAGAATTGACCAAACATTTTTTGCTTTCCTGATTAGACATCTCTAGAGCATTATTCCCTAAATTTTCACCACAAAAATCAGCTGGATGCTTTTTAAAAATATATATAGACTCTAGCCATTCATCCAGAGAGGCTCATCAAGAAGGTTTCAAATGAATCATCCAAACCTCTGTTTTAAAGAGGGTAGAAATGATTCTTATTCAGGAAGAAGATTGAAAAAAAAAAAAAGAACCCAAGATTTTTTCAATACCTACATATTACACAGCTGAATTTGTTTTTTTTTAGACGACACTTTAACAGCCAGGATACTTTATGTTTTGGGGTAAGTTATTTAAATTAATATAATATAGACAACTGAACAACATAAATTTAAATTAATATTTCAGTTAAAAGAAAACTTAAAGATTCTATTCTTTAAGAAGCTTTTTAGCTTTTATCAAAGCCCTTTGCTTCCATGATTAGCAAAATTAACTTTTATACTAAACACCTAAAGATTCTCTGTACTCAGTTCAATTAAATAGAATGGTTAAATAATTCCTTGATTTTGCCATATCCCTTTCCCCACAACCCAAAACAAAAGCTGTTATTATTTTAACTAAAGTTGAAACAAAGCCCTGTGGAAACAAATTCTGGCTTTGACTTAGTGTTCAAATCTCATGAAATGAAGTTATTTTTTCATGATTTTGCAAAAAAATCATTGCAATATTGTAATTACTCTCCAATTAAAATAAATAAATATTTTTTTAAAACAGCAACGCCAAAAAGAATAAATATCTGATACTCATGCATTGTTTCAAGACAATGAAAACAAACATATTAATGTTTTCTGGAGCATCAAAAGCATTTTTTTTTTTTTTTAATGTACAGAAGTGGTTCTACCAGGTGCCGAAATACATTTTGTACTTGTAGCAATTAAAACTGCATGGTACATGGGGATTCCCTGGTGCTCTCACAGCCTGAGGTCAGGACCAAGATCCCACCAAAAAAAAAAAAAAAAGGATGTTAGAAACACTATGAAACAGAATGAAGAATTAGAAACAATATGATAAACTTGACCTTGCGCATCAGCAGGAAGTGACGGAGTAGTCAATAAAAGGACAACAGGACTGCAACCATCTCTGATAGAAAACAAACCCCAACCCCATTCCTTACTCCAAAATAAATTCTCGTCATATTGAGGTTATAACACATAAAATAAGTTCATAAAATTCTAAGAGAAAACATTCAAAGATCATTCAAAGTAATGCAAAAGACAGAAACCATTTGCAAATTTCAAATGCTTAAAAAAATCTGCATAGCCTTTAAAAACAGACATTAAAAAGTAAGACATCGACACACTGAGGAAGGTTTGCAAGTTATGTTATAATGTGCTGATTTTCTATGTTCAATTAGTGAAAAGATTATCAACAATTCAACTGAAAAATGGCCGAAAGACCAGGACATCTCTTAGTAGAGGAAAGCAGATGTCTTTCAAACCCATGAAAAGCTGCTTGCTAGTAATAAGAGCAACTTTAAACTATGATTAAATATATTTTTACTTATCACATTGGAAAATATAACAAAGTTTGATATACTGTGTGGGCAAATGTATGAAAAAGAGGCACAGTGAATATAAATTGTTATAACCTTTAAAGAGCTCAGTTTTTCCATATCTGTCATATAAAAAATACACACATTTTTGGTAGAATTCCATTTCTCAGTATTCATCTATTGAATTTTCTCCACCATGAGCTCAGGACAAAGATATTCAATGTAGTAAAGTTTGTAAAAGTTAAAAAGTGAAAACAAGATAAATATCTTTCAATAGGGGAAAGCTAAGGAAAAAAAAAATAGTCCATCTGTACAACAGAGTATTATGCAACTTTTGAGAATGACAAGTTCCTTCTCTCTATTTGACTTCATAGCATGGTCTCCATTATACAGTAAGCAAAATACAATATATACACAAATATAAACCTATATATGCACATAATACATATGTAAGTGCATATATAAAAGCACATATATGCAATATATTAACATTTATACTTATAGACTAACTCTCCAAGGACTTTAAAAAAATTAAAAGTCATGCATTACCTCAGTCAGATAGCACATAAGATCAGCAGGAATAAGTCACTTGATAAACATGTACCCTTGATATAACATGATACGAATAACACTTTATATCTTGGTTTTATTCCCCCCCCCCAAAAAAACAATACCAAAACTGTTCTTCTCAAACTGTCAATATTAGCAAAGCAAGGAAAGTCTGAGAAACTGTCACGGCCAAAAGGAGCTGAAGGAGATTGATGACTAAATACAAGGGGTCATCCTGGGTGGGATTTTAGAAGAGCAAAGGGACATACACAAACTAATGGAATCTGAATAAAGTATGGCCTTTATTTAACAATAATGTGTCAATACTGGTTTGTAAACTGTGATGAATGTACCATACAAATTTAAGATTCTGAATATAAAATTATAGGAATTCTCCGTGCCATCTTTACAATATTTGGTAAATCTAAAACTATTCTAAAATTTTGTTTGTTTTAAAAAGTGTCCTATGGTCTGAAAATTTTATGCTAACTTGAGTAATCTCTAATACCCATTTGTTTGGTCAAATACCAGCTGCTAAGAAGATATTTTTCTTATATATGATTAACATTTAACTCAGTAGACGGAGTAAAGCAGATTACTCTTCATAATGTGGGTGGGTCTTATGCAATCAGTTGAAATACTTAAAGGAAAAAACTGAGGTTCTCTTAAAAGGGGGGGAAAAAAAACCTGCCTCCAGATCACCTCCAACTACAATACTAACTCTTACAGGGGTTTCCAGCACTCCTTTGGCCTGCCTGGCAGATTTCAGACCTGCTAGTCCTTATAATCATGTGAGGCAAATTCTTTAAAGTAAATCTTCCTCATTAGTGCTCTGTATCTATCTCCCTATCTCTATCTATCTATCTTTCTATGCTGTGTAAGTGACTTCAGTCATGTGCCCCACTATGGACTGCAGCCTTCCAGGCTCCTCTGTCCATGGGATTCTCCAGGCAAGAATACTGGAATGGGTTGCCATGCCCTCCTCCAGGGAATCTTCCCAACCCAGGGATCAAACCTGCATCTCCTGTGTCTCCTTTCTATCTATCTACCTATTATTTATTTATCCATATGTCCTATAGGTTCTGTTTTTTGGAGAACCCCAACCAATACATATTGGATAGGAGAATAATGTGACTGAAGAACAGGGAACAAATACAATTAGACACTTATTTTTTTAAATGCATCTTTTTCTTTTATTCAATTTTTAATAATCTCTGGTATCAACTATTTGAAAATAATAAGAAAAAAAGAAAAAAGAGTCTCCATGCCAGATTAGATCATTGATTTTTAAAATTGTCTTTATAAATTATTTAATTTGATTCTCATAGCAATTAGTTTAAGTTTGCAAAGTTAATATTGTTGTTTACATTTTACCTAATTAAAAATGGAAGCATCAGCTTAAATTCTCCAAGGAGAAATTAGTAGAACAAAGCGATGTTTGATTCCCAGTGTAGTGTTGATTACAACAGGCTCTCTAATGAGCCCTGTGAAAGTGTGTTAGTTGTTCAGTCCTGTCCTGCTGTTTGTGACCCCGTGGACTGTAGCCCGCCAGGCTCCTCTCTCCGTGGGATTCTCCAGGCAAGAACACTGGTGTGGGTTGTCATTCCCTTCTCCAGGGGACCTTCCCAGTCCAGAATCAAACCCAGGATATCTGAGCCAGCAGGAAGACCCAAGTGAACCCTACGCTAGGTGTTAAAAAGAAGCAGTATCTGTTTTGATTTTAGAAGTCTAGGTAAGCCAACAGTTTGGCAGAGTAATCATGAATGTGAAATCAGAGGCATTTAGTTGGGAGTTGAGTGACTGAGTATTAATACTCTTCTGTAAAAGGACAAGACTGCTGAAATACATCAGTTAAAATTTTAAGTTGACTCTCAGGGACAGCTATGCTATCCTGTTCATCAGGAGACTTTATTTTATCCACAAACTTTGGAGCTCATAGTAAAGGAGCTTGAAATTGCAAGAGCAAGGTCAGGTCTGCTAAAATGCCAAGAACGGATTCTTAAATGCTTTTGCTCCTACAAGAAAGCACTTACAAAGTTCTTACAGTGAGCAGCAGTGGGTAGGCTGTTATTTTAAATATGTACATCAATAAGGAGTTCAAAGGACATTGAAGGACTTTAGGAGTTTAGGGACATTTCCAAGGAGCTGGCCAAGGAGATAGAACCCATTTTAAATCTTTTTATCATAATTGATGATGCTGAAGTCATTGAATGAAGGTCTAAGGCAATGTTCCACAAGATATTAATAATAATAATTTAGAAACAATATTGACCATAGTTGTCTCTTTTTTCCACACATGTTTATCAATTAAAAATTAAGGTAAAATGAATATACTATTAACTTATGCTTATTTTCAAAGACTGTTGGAAAAGACTAAGGCCTAGTGGGAAATTTCAGATCCTCAAAGTAGGTGGGTCTTGAACAAAAAGGCTTATCATGAAAAAAAAAAAAAAGAAAGAAAGAAAGAAATTAAGCTTCAGAGACTCTCATATGGCCCTTAGAAGAGGAATGTAACAGGGTGTGCCTGTATTCCTGTGTTTTAAAAAAATTTGCAAAATTAATACTTCTTAAATCGTTTTACTTAAAAAGGACCAGTAACATATACAAGCTTTAATCCATAAAACTGCATTCACTTCTCAAGTTGGAGAAAGTGGTCCATGGTTTTTTAGAACTCCTTAATAAATTTAATGGGCTTCCCTTTAGCTCAGCTGGTAAAGAATCTGTCTGCAATGCAAGAGACCTGGGTGCGATCCCTGGGTTGGAAAGATCCCCTAGAGAAGGGAAAGATGACACACTCCAGTATTCTGGCCTGGAGAATTCAATGGACTACAGTCCATGGGGTCACAGAGTTGGACTAAACCGAGCAAACTTCACGTTGACTTTACTGAATCTTATGTATGCAAATAAGGCCCCAGGTCAAGAATGACGTGAACTGAGCTGATCTGCATAAGAAGATTCAAGAATTTTTTTTCCTGGAAGTAGAAAGGTGGATAACCCGGCCAATTAAGAAGCTTAAAGGGGAGCAAGGCAGATGGTAATCCCCCAAATATCTCAAATCTTGAGTAAAGTGTGTGAGACCCAAAGATGACTGAGTAGGAAGTTATTGCAGTGAGATTCACAGAAAGAAGGTTGATTTCTGATTTTACATGGACATAAAGAGAGATGAAACAGCTAATCGAGTATAAGATAAAAGATAGATCAAGTGCTTACCGGAAGTCAGAAATCTTTGCCATAAACGTCCTAAAGAACATTTTTCTATAGATTGTATGATATGATATGGGACCGGGCATTTAAAAAGAAAATAAAGCATGGCCATGAGTGAACTACAGGTGACATGGATATGCAAGGTCAATGAAACCAAGGTGAGTCCACTCCCAAGCAATGGGTGGATTCACGATGCCTGCTCGTGTGAAAAGTGGAGGAGGAAGAAGGACACCTCCTCTGGAGGCTCCTGTGAGGTCAGACAGGCAGCAGCTTTGCAGACATGTCCTACAGAAGCTGAGATGAGGTATAGGTGGATGAGTCATGGTCAGAAAGGACCGCTATTGGAGGGTTTGAGGTGAAACTGCAGGAGTCAGCAAATAGGAATAGGCTTTATAATAGTTGTTGTTGTTGTAGTGGCAAAGTCGTGTCTGACTCTTTTAGGATTCCGTAGGCTGTAGCCCACCAGGCTCCTCTGTCCATGGAATTTCCCAGGCAAGAAAACTGGAGTGAGCTGCCGTTTCCTCCTCCAGGGGATCTTCCCAACCCAGGAATGGAACCCGCATCTCCTGCTCTGGCAGGTGGATTCTTTAGCACTGAAGTCAATAGGAATAGGCTTCAGGATAGGGGCAAGCTTATTTGGAAATACAGTCACACCCTCAGGAAGTGAAAAGAAGGGAGATGTTAATGTGTATCAGGTCTCTCTTACATACCAGAAACAATTCTGATGCTCTGTGAATGTGTGTGCATCTTCCCACTTTTCTCAGAGCAGTGCTGTAAGATGGATATTAAGGTGTCTTTTACAGATACGAAGGTGATGCTTAGGAATCAGGAGACTAAGTGACAATCATACAACCACGAAATGGTGAAGAGTGTGTCAAAGACAGAACCAGATGCCACAAAGCGCATGTCCTCGCCTGCCCCGCAGACCCTAATGGGATACAACTTGAGCCAGTCCCAGACCAGAGGCAGCAGAGTGGACTTCCCTGGTTGGATTGGGTCAGCTGCCCTGCCCAGATGACAGAGGACTCAGAACTTTAAAGTTTTATATTAGTTTTGTATTCTCCCAGAAGCCCTTCTTTTATTTGGTCAGAAACAGAGGTTTTTTTTTTTTTTAAGAAATAAGAAGCTCCCTTACCAGCCTCTAGAACTGTGAGAAATACATTTCTGTTGCTTAAGTCACCCAGTCAATGACACTTTTGTTTTAGTAGCCCAAACTAAGACAGAAATCCCATCTGAAAAATACAGTTGCTGATACTATCTTAAAATATTTACTTATTTTGAATCATTTTTCCAAGCATGTATTTTTTATTGTGTATACTGTGCTGGGTGGGAGGATGTAGATGGCACTTTGATGAAATCAATCACAGAGTGATGAGTGGAAAAAGAAATATGAGTACCTCCATTATATCTTTTTTTTCTGGGAGTCTTTGACTCATACACATAATTTCTACTTAACTGGATCCAATTTAAGCCAAAAATATAGAATTAGCCACATCTAGCAACTTAGGTTAAAGCACATTTTTGAACACCTAGTGTGTTCGAGACATCAAAGCTGTAAGAGGAACAAGACACAATTTTTACCTGTGCGACGCTGACAGTCTATCACTATACTTCTTTGCCAACAATCACATTTCAGCAAGTCACTCTGTTCACTCATTCAGTTGTGTTCCACTTTGCAACCTCACGGGCTGCAGCATGCTGGAGGCAAAGATAGGGATGATTAAAAGCAATAATGCTTGAGGTTGAAAGAGATATATTAAGTAAAATATTTATGTTATTAACAAGCTCTATGCTTAAAAACAAACCTTGAGGGCTTCCCTGGTGGCTCAGTGGTAAAGATTCTCCTGCTAGTGCAGGAGACATGGGTTCGATCCCTGGTCTGGGAAGATCCCACAGTGGCAAAGCAACTAAGCATGTGACCCACAATTACTGAGCCTGTGCTCTAGAGTCCATGAGCCACCACCGCTGAGTACACACACCCTAGATCCTGTGCTCCACAAGAAAAGAAGCCACAACAACGAAAGGCCCACGCACTGCAACTAGAGTGTAGCCCTTGCTCGCCACGACTCGAGAACAGCCCGTGAAGCATGAAGACCCAGCACAAAAATGAATGAAAAAACAAAGAAAATTATTGAAGAAAGAAAGAAAGAAAGAAAGAAAAAAAAAGCAACCTTGATCCCGTCCATCTTAGGAAATGCTTATCTTCTTAATAGGAGGGAAATTTATGAACATTAACTATTTCAAAGACAAGAAATGTGTCTACTAATGGTCATAGCCCATGTAATAAATCTGTTTCATTCTGGTAAGCCAAGAGGATTATTTGCTCTACTGTCTTCTAAGCTGCTTTTACATAAAGATTACAATTTGAGTTAATTAGGTATTCGTTTCCTGCTCACTATGCCTGGCACTGTGTTAGGCATGCTATTGAACAGACAATTGTGAGCAAAAATAAAAGCAGAGCAGACACTACTGTGGACATGTCTTTCTCTCATTGGTGGAAACCTTGCCCACTGCAGTCTCCTGTAAGAGCTTGTACAGCTCTGCATGGTGCTATGTGGTGGCTTTCTTCCATCCAGGCCACAGACAGCAGGCAAGGGGTATCAGAAGTTCCCTCCCCCCCCCCCCCCCACTTTCTAGGAGCAGGCCTGAGAAAATGCTGGATGAACTTTAAAAAAATAAACTCTATTGCTCTCTTGCATACAGGGTTACCGTTACCATCTTTCTAAATAGAACAGTCTTTTGGACTCTGTGGGAGAGGGAGAGGGGGGGATGATTTGGGAGAATGGCATTGAAACATGTTTAATATCATATAAGAAATGAATCGCCAGTCCAGGTTTGATGCAGGATACAGGATGCTTGGGGCTGGTGCACTGGGGTGACCCAGAGGGATGGTACAGGGAGGGAGGAGGGAGGGGGGTTCAGGATGGGGAGCACGTGTACACCCATGGCATATTCATGTTGATGTATGGCAAAACCAATACAATATTGTAAAGTAATAAAATAAAAAAAAAAAAAAAAAAAAAAAAACATAGTCTACTTTCTCTCTCCATAGCTACTATGAGGTGTTTTCTATACTGCTCGCTCTACAGAAAGATTCAGGGGTGTATCCTTTATCAGTTTCCATCCTTTCCCTATCTTTTCACTCCACCTTTTATAATTTTGTTTCTTCTGTTTTAAGCTTTTCGTGCAGTTACAATGTTGTGCTAGTTCTCAGGTGAGAACTAGTGAATCAGGTATACCAATCTCGCTTTACCATCCCTCTACTGGCGGTTCTGCGTACCACCTCAAAGTCAAATTCCTGTCTTAGGGTCTGTTTCCAGGGAAACACAACCTAAAACAAATCTCAATCCATCCTTAATGCTTAATGTCAATCCTTAATCCTTAAGGATTAAATCCTTAGTCTCAGTCTTCAAACTCAGTCCTCAACCATTTTGGTTCAGTTCAGTTGTTCAGTCATGTCTGACTCTTTGAGACCCATGGACTGCAGCATGCCAGGCTTCGCTGTCCATCACCGACTCCCGGAGCTTGGTCAAACTCATGTCCATCAAGTCAGTGATGCCATCAAACCATCTCATCCTCCATCATCCCCTTCTCCTCTCTTCAATCTTTCTCAACATCAGGGTCTTTTCCAGTGAGTCATTTCTTCCCATCCATTAGCCAAAGTGTTGGAGCTTCAGCTTCAGCATCAGTCCTTCCAATGAATATTCAGGACTGATTTCCTTTATGATTGACTGGTTGTATCTCCTTATAGTCCAAGGGACTCTCAAGTTTTCTCCAAATACACTACAGTTCAAAAGCATCAATTCTTCAGCACTCAGCTTTATTTGAGGTCCAACTCTCACATAGATACATGACTACTGGAAAAACCATAGCTTTGACTAGACAGACCTTTGTTGGCAAAGTAATGTTTCTGCTTTTTAATATGCTGTCTAGATTATTTATAGCTTTTCTCCCAAGGAGAGAAATAATTTCATGGCTGCAGTCACAATCTGCAGTGATTTTGGAGCCCAAAATTATAAAGTCTGTCACTGTTTCCATTGTTTCTCCATCTATTTGCCATGAAGTGATGGGGCTGGATACCATGATCCTAGTTTTTTGACAGTTGAGCTTTAAGCCAACTTTTTCACTCTCCTCTTTCACTTTAAACAAGAGTCTCTTTAGTTCTTCTTTGCTTTCTGCCATAAGGGTGTCATCTGCATATCTGAGGTTACTGATATTTCTCCGGGCAATCTTGATTCAAGCTTGTGCTTTATCCGGCTTGCCATTTAGCATGATGTACTCTGCATATAAGTTAAATAAGCAGGGTGACAATATACAGCCTTGACGTACTCCTTTCCCAATTTGGAACCAGTTGGGAAATGTCTGGACCATTCCCAACATGGAACGATGTTGTTCCATGTCTGGTTCTAGCTGTTGCTTATTGACCTGCATACAGATTTCTTAGGAAGCAGGTAAGGTGGTCTGGTATTCTTATCTCTTTAAGAATTTTCCACAGTTTATTGTGATCCACACAGTCAAAGGCTTTGCCATAGACAATATAACAGAAGTAGATGTTTTACTGGAACTCTCTTGTTTTTTCAATGATCCAGCAGATGTTGGCAATTTGATCTCTGGTTCCTCTGCTTTTTCTAAATCCAGCTTAAACATCTGGAAGTTCTCAGTTCACCTACAGTTGAAGCCAGTCTTGGACAATTTTGAGCACTACTTTGCTAGCCTGTGAGATGAGTGCAATTGTGTGTAGTTTGAACATTCTTTGGCATTGAATTAAATGCCAAATGCAATTTCAAAAGAAATGAAATCCCCAAAGAAATGAAATTTCTTTTCATTACAAAATGAAATCCCAGAAGAAATGAAATTTCAAAAGAAATGAAGTCCCCCCAAAATAGAAATTTCTTTGGGATTTGAATGAAAACTGACCTTTTCCAGTCCTGTGGCCACTGCTGAGTTTTCCAAATTTGCTGGCATATTGTGTGCAGCACTTCCACAGCATCATCTTCTAGGATTTGATATAGTTCAGCTGGAATTCCATCACCTCCACTAGCTTTGTTCATAGTGATGCTTCCTAAGGCCCAGTTGACTTCACATTCCAGGATGTCTGGCTCTATGTGAGTGACCACACCATCATGATTGTCTGGATCATGAAGATCATTTTTGTACAGTTCTGTGTATTCTAACCACTTGTTCTTAATATCTTCTGCTTCTGTCAGGTCCATACCATTTATCCATTTATGTCCTTTATCGAGCCCATCTTTGCATGAAATATTCCCTTGGCATCTCTAATTTTCTTGAAGAGATCTCTAGTCTTTCCCATTGTATTGTTTTCCTCTATTTCTTTGCATTGATCACTGAGGAAGGCTTTCTTATGTTTTCTTGCTATTCTTTCGAAGTCTGCATTCAAATGGACATATCTTTCCTTTTCTCCTTTGCCTTTAGTGTCTCTTCTTTTCTCAGCTCTTTGTAAGGCCTCCTCAGACAATCTTATTGTCTTTTTGCATTTCTTTTTCTTGGGGATGGTCTTGATCACATCACTGCCTCCTATACAAAGTCATGAAGCTCTGCCTGTAGTTCTTCAGGCACTCAGTCTATCAGATCTAATCCCTTGAAACTATGTGTGCTTTCCACTGAAACATTGTAAGGGATTTGATTTAGGTCATACACTAATGGTTTAGTGGTTTTCCCTACTTTATTCAATTTAAGTCTGAATTTTGCAAAGGGAAGTTCATGATCTGAGCCACATTCAGCTCCCAGTTTTGTTTTTTTTTTTTTCTTATCTGACTGTATAGAGCTTTTCCATCTTTGGCTGCAAAGGATATAATCAATCAGTATGTCAGTGCTAAGTCACTTCAGTCATGTTGGAGCTTTGCGATCCTATGGACTGGAGCCTTCTATGCTTCTCTGTGCATGGAATTCTCCAGGTAAGAGTACTGCAGTGGGTTGCCATGCCCCCCTCCAGGGGATCTTCCCACCCAGGGATCAAACCTGGGTCTCCTGCATTACAGGCAGATTCCTTACTGCCTGAGTCACCAGGGAAGCCCCCAAGGAGAGAACATTGTCTTGAAGAAGACAGCAATTATAAGAGAATAAACACAAAACATGTAGAGGCAAAACATGTTCAGAGGTAAGTGCCAGGCAAAATTGATTGCAACAAACTAAGAGCTGGCTACAAAGAAGATGCGGAAATGGATGAATCTGCAAAATCTTAACAGCTGATTGGTCACAGCAATCAATCAACAGTGATCATAGATTAGATCAGAACTGTGCCATATTGAACAGAATAAGATGAATTTGATCGGCAGTAAGTCCTCTAATTTTGAATTGACTGATGATAGTATATTGGAGTGTAACTCTGGTTGTTGTTAGAATGGATTTAGATCTATAGATATCCTCATTTATGGCCTATTATATTTAGAAACTGAAGTGTAACCCACCACCACCACATAGGCACACACACATACAGAATTCATCTGAATAGAAAATAATCATATTATTTTTCCTTAATTTAATTGAGGTAATATTATACAACTATCAAATATACATCTGCAACATAGCAAGGCTGCTTTATTTTTAATGTTTTTATATTTATTTTGAAATAATATACTTTTCGTCTACATAACCCCAAATACAAAAAAAAAAGCAATTGAAAATTGGTTAAAAGCTACTAACTAAATTATATGTCCTATTTGGATATCACTAGGCTTTATCAACATAAAGTTTTAATAAATATTAGCTGAAGACATAATATAAAGGTTTCAATGTCACTTCTTTTCTTTCTGATTTTCTGTAATGGCAAGACTAGATCATTAATGCACCACACAGACTTGGGCCATGTAAAACTTGCTTATGCATCTCCTACATGAGAACATATGACAGGGGCAATAAAGGGGACGGGGGCTTCAGGAGGGGGAACGCATGAAATGAGATATGCCAATGGGACAGTTGCTTAGTTTGTAATTAAGAAAGACTCTTTTCCTTAAATATTTGCAGGAGGCCCTAGAATTTCAGCTTGCAATGATATACTGTCCCTGCTCTTGGGGAATTTATAATGTAGTCTAGACAATGCATACAAGGCAGTCAGGATGGTTTAATATATGATCAACAAGCCAGACAGACCCACTCAGACATTTCCTAATAGTATGCTTAAAAAAAAATGTAATCCAAGTTTTTATAACATGGAAAATAACTGATCTTTCCAACCACAAGATTTGATCTTGACTAATGTGTAGGGAAGTGCATTTCTGAGTGATAGTGTTTATTTATGTATTCCTTTGAGGTTATACAGCTTTATTATGACATTAATTTGGTGGATTTACACAGAGAGTGACATGACATTAGTTCATAGAAAGTCATAGCTTTTATCTCAAAATAACTCTTGCCTAATGTTTGCCTGGAAATACAAGAATTGTCTCGAGTTTAGACCTTGAGGTCTACATTCTTTGCTTCCTGCCCTAAATTAAACTCTTTCCTTTTTTTATGACCTTTCTTTCTAGTATTTCTGATAATTAGATCCCTATTAAGTAGACTTTGAATCAGAGGTCCTTTAATTTGCAATAAGTAAAACCCAAACCACATAGTCATTTAGGTCCTCCTCAAAGAAATAAGTTCATTAAAGTTTAATTTCATTGGAATTTAATTGAAATTTGCGGATATGAGTATCTTCTCTTTTTACTGCCTTTTTTTTTTTTTCAATTTTTGGGGTTTTTTTGGTCATTATGGTAATGACAGTGATTATTAGAGTTGGACATTCGTTGGCATTTCTTCCTTTTGTAATTACTTATTCTGTTCCACAAAGCTTTTGACATCTACATATTGAAGTTCCATTTGTCTCAGTGTATGTCCTGTCAAGATCAAAATTTCATAAAAGGAATAGAGCTTATGATTTGTCTAAGATGTTGGCCCATTATGCCTATCATTAGCGCTGATGCTTTCTTAAGCAGTAGGGAAATTAGTTTATTTATTCAGTATCCATATATGTTAAGGAATGATTAACCTGACAAATTCCTATTCACAGTGGGAATAAATGTGTAATTTGCCTCACTAGGTCCTACCACAGTCCCACCCTTTGGATTAAACAGGTCATTTAGCCACTTGAAGGCTTATCTAATGAAAAATGTGCTGGCCAAACAGACCATGCTGATAGTCATTCAGATTGAATTTACCCACTGCAGCCGTTCCTCAGCTCTTGGAGGTGATTATCTTCACAAGATTATCATCTTTGTACAATTTCCAGCATAAAACTAAGCTCAACATAATTATGTTTCAATAAACTTTACATAATAATAACCAAGAAAGATACAGCTGACTTGATTTGAAACAAGTCATGCTGTCCAGACTGCCTACTGCTGAATCAAATGCTGTGGAGTGGGTGGAAAAAAAAAAAACAAAGCAGAAAAGAAAAAAAAAAAGAAAGAAAGCCTGCATTTTCAGGTAGACAATGAGGAGTGGATCTTAAGATCTACCTTTTTATTTATTTTTTAAATAAAATTTGAGATAAGCTTGATTAAGATAAATACAAAGTTCCCAGACCCCATTGCACTTCAAGAGACTCTGTAAGAAATAACTTGGAAATGTCATTAATTCTGACACTTAATTGCATTTCAATTTATTTCACACTTTCTAATCTGGAAGGATTTATAATTTAAGTCTCTTATCTAAGGGAAGAAGACATAATTTGAGTCAATTGACTGTTGTTTCAATTGGCCTCTGGTGATCATTTCATATTTAAAGGGTTCATGTTAGGGAGATTGGTTTCTGCCTCCTGAACAATAGGGGAAAAAGCAGGCATAGCAAAGATTCCCCATAGCTACCACATCCTCCTGGGGACCCCACTTAAAAGATCTGCCTTTTGTGGATAGGATTACTAGATGGAAACTTATTTTTTACCCACTATCTTATTACGGTATGTTATTAATGTGAAAGTCTGCCCTCCCCTATCCCTCCTGGCTACTGTCTTTGCTTTTTATTCATGGAACTTACAGGAGCATTAATGGGCTTTGAAACTGTAATCACAAGAAAAAATATTTTTGTGTCCTTGTTGATTCCAAGAAAACTTCATTTTTTTTTTTTTTTTAGTACTATTGACACAGACTGTGATCTTCTGTTTAGATAAAGTCCAAGAAACTGAGATTTTTTTTTTCCTCTTAATAATAAGACATTTGAACATATTGAAACTTGTAAACCAAAAGTATCATTCTACTAGAAGTAATAGTTGATTGAAAGGATGCAAGGTCTCTAACTTCTAAGGCTTATTGTACTGTTGAGGAGTTAAATAATCAGCCGGAAAGAAAAGCAGCACTTCAATGGTAGTTATGGTTAACTAATGGGGAACACATGTATACCTGTGGTGGATTCATTTTGATATTTGGCAAAACTAATACAATTATGTAAAGTTTAAAAATAAAATAAAATAAAATAAAAAAAACATGCATTTTGGAACGAGATTGGAATCGTGGTTTAGCCACTTATGTGTAATATGACATTGAGAATTTAGTTAAAGCTCTCTTACTTCAATTTCTTCATTTAAAAGTAATGGGGATGATATCTTCCTTTGGGGGGCTTTATAGTGAGTGTCTTATAGCCAAATTAATGTGCTGAGCACACACTGTGCCTCATACAAAACTGGCAATCAAAAATGTTAGTGTTCGCTTTCTTCTTCATTTCTCTGTCTCCCTGGTTGTCTTAAATATCTTTTGGGTTAAACAACTTCCCTAAGACGGATATTTTATTTACTTATTCCAAAGGGAGAGCAAAATTTATACAAATGATGTGTTACAGACTGATTGTAGAAATAGTTCTGATGCTTCACTCCTCCCTGGATGAATACCCTGCTTAGTTTGCAGCTCTTTCCACCAAAAGATGGTTCTTCTTTCCTACCCTTGACTTTGAGCCGGCCTCAAGACTTGGTCAATGGCATGCAGGTGTGTGCCGTTTCCAAGCCTCGGTCTCAGGAAATCTACATGCTTCCGGTTTCCCTCTTGTGTTCCTGCCACGCTGTGAATACAAGACGAAAGCAGCCTCCTGAAGGATGTAAGATAGGTGGGCCTAGTCACCAGGTGTGCTACGATGGCAAAAAGCTGATCATCGGGCATCTGACTGAGGCCCAGCAGAGGCCAGAACTGACCGGCCAAGCCTGTCCAGTGAGCAGAGATGTTGAGATGACTCATAGCTAACAGTAGATAAATGGTTGAGTTCATATCTGATAAGAAGATGCCTGAGCTGAATAAATATTATTATTTTAAGCCATTAATTTTGTATTAGTTCATTATGTGACAACATATAGCCAGTGCATGAGGAGGGGGTATAATTTCGGACTGTATTCTGTCGCTTCTTGTCAATTTAGTTGGGAGATGGGAATGTACCTATCATGACTACTAAAGGAATTACAGAGCACATCAAAACACTTTTAATTAAAATTCATCAATAAGAGAATTGGGGGGGATAATAAGTTTTTCTGTAGTTAACTAGCACTCCCAAAGGAGACTTGAAAACTCCTGTAAGCAGTGCATGTCTTATTACCAAAAGTTTCATGGCAACCACTTGGGTTGCTTTATTGCATTCATAGATGTATACACACATGGATTTATATTTAGTAAAACCTTTAATAAGTACCTATGTTTGGGGCATTATGATAGTTTTAAACTATACAAGGTAGCTCAGTTCAGTTCCTCAGTCGTGTCCAACTCTTTGCGACCCCATGGACTGCAGTACACCATGCCTCCCTGTCCATCAACAACTCCCAGAGTTTACTCAAACTCATGTCCATTGAGTCAGTGATGTCATCCAACCATCTCATCCTCTGTCGTCCCCTTCTCCTCCTGCCTCCAATCCCTCCCAGCATCAGGGTCTTTTCCAATGAGTCAGTTTTTCACATCAGGTGGCCAAAGTATTGGAGCTTCAGATTCAGCATCAACCCTTCCAATGAATATTCAGGACTCATTTCTTTTAGGATGAACTGGTTGGATCTCCTTGCAGTCCAAGGGACTCTCAAGAGTCTTCTCCAACACTGCAGTTCAAAAGCATCAATTCTTCCGTGCCCAGCTAAGGTAGTATTAGTCCTGAAAAAGGAAGCTGGATTTTATTGAGGTACAAGGCATGAGAAAATGCATAATGCAACAATATATAAGTTAAACCCAAATAAATGGAAGAAACTCCCCCTCCCCAAAGAAAGAATAATGTATGAAGCAGTACATGGGGATAAATGGTACACATTAATAAGTCATGGTAAGGAGTTCCAGAAAGTACTGAGCTAAGAGATAATTGTGAGAGTGTTGACAAAATTTTCCCCAAACTGAGGAAATGATTATATGAAGATTATTGCAATAAGGAGGAGGTTTATTAATAAGGGCTATCTCAAAGGGAAGATAAAATTGTTTCAGGTTTTATAGGGGCGGGTTAAAAAAAAAAGTCATCAGTGAGTTTTGTAGGAGTCATTGAGGGAAAAATGGAGGTGGTTCTGATAGTCACATATGTGAGAACAGAGCAGTTCTGTATTTTGTAGCTTTTTATTTTGTATTGGGATATAACCGATAAACAGTGTTGTGATAGTTTCAGCTGAACAAAGGGACTCAGCCATACATACATATACATACATGCGCTCATTCTCCCCTAAATTCCCCTCCCGTCCAGGCTGCCACATAACACTGAGCAGAGTTCCACGTGCTGTATAGTAGGTCATTGCTGGTTATTCATTTTAAACATAACGACGTATACATGTCCATCTCAAACTCTCTAACTATCCCTGCCCCTCATTCTTCCCCCCAACGACTGTAAGTTTGTTCTCTATGAGTCTCTTTCTATTTCGTAAGTCCATTTGTATCAGTTCTTTTTAGATTCCCCATATAAGGGGTGTCATACGGTATTTCTCCTTCTCCATCTGACTTATTTCACTCAGTATGACAATCTCTAGATCAGTCGATGTTGCTGGAAAAAAAAAACAAAAACATTATTTCATTCTTTTTAATGACTGATTAATATTACATTGTATATATGCACTACCTCTTCTTTATTCATTCCACTGTCCATGGACACTTAGGTTACTTCCATATCTTGACTACTGCAAAACAGTCTGTTTATTAGCCACGAAAAGCTGGAGGATTTCTAGATCTGCCCCACTTTCCAGAACACAGAGTTTGGATAAGGTCAACATTGTCAAGGACCATGATGAACACTGAAGTAAGGATATTCCAATGTTTATATTGCTAATTCAAGTTGTTTATGGTTTGCATATGTATAAATTATGTCTTGCATGATTTGAGTTTTTATTGCTTTCAGTTTAATATTTATCTACTATTATCTGAGAAATATACGTTTGTGATTCAAAACTAAATGTCGCCAGCACTTTTTTTCACTTTACAATATAGTGAAAGGGTATCCGTGTGGTTGTGTGTGTTACAGCCACTGGGGGTCATGGACACAGTGGACACAAAATTTACCCCAATTTGTTGAAGACAAAATCTACCCCACTGAGGAAAGAGTTATATGAAGATTATTGCAATAGGGAGGAGTTTTGTTAATAAGGGCTATATCAAAGGGGGAAAAATTGATTCAGGTTTTATAGGCGTAGGTTTAAAGAAAAAAAAGTCATCAGTGAGTTTTACAGGAGACATTGAGGAAAAAATGGAGGTGGTTGTGATAGTCAAAAGTGTGAGAACAGAGCAATCCTGTAAAAAAATAGCTTATTTCTGGTTCTTTCAAAAAAATTTTGTCGTCACTCTTTGCCCCAACTCACTCCCATTTTACTCCTTAATTTTTTCCTCTTTCCCATTTCCTCCCCTTCTTTCAATATTGTTCCTTTCTCAATTTATTTTTCTCTCTTAACGTTGAACCAGGATCAACAAACAGTAGCTCTAAGATATAACACAATGAAAATGGGTTGGGGTTTCCTTAATCTGCATGGTTTTATCTTAGGACAAATTTCCTACAATGAAGTAAAAGAATAAACAGTGATAAAAATTTAGTTTCCAGGGCCAAAATAAATCAAAGCAGAGCTGACTGTCAGAAACCCTGTGAAGGATAAAGTGGCCTGACTACTTTAAAATGAATAAAGTACACACACACACACACATACATATATGTGTATGCATGTACAGTACTAATATGCATATACATGCTATCTTTCTCATCTGTTTTCATGCAACTTTTTTTCTTAGCTCTATGTCTCTGAGTCTGTCCCTGTGTTTTCCTCTCATTTTTAGTATACTTTATTTTAGTTTTAGGGTCATAGCAAAATGAAACAGAAAGTACAAAGATTTCTTGTATAAACTCTGCCTCCAAGCACAGTCAGCATCCATTTCCCACCGGAGTGTACATTTTTACAGCAGATAATCTCTGATACATCATAATCGCCCAGAGTCCATAGTTGGGTGTAGGTTTTACTCTCAGTGTTGTCCATTCTATTACTGAAGTCCAGAATAGTGACAATACCAAATGCTAGAAGAGGATGTAGAGCAACAGGAATTCTCATTCATTGCTGGTGAAAATGTTACTGAGTAGTCATTTTGGGAGACAGTAGGACAGTTTCTTATAAAACTAAACATGGACCCCCTGTACAGTCCAGCAATCACACTCCTGTGTATATATCCAAATGATTTAGAAACTATGTCCACACAAAAACATGCATATGGATGGATATATCAGCTTTATCAGTTCAGTCACTCAGTCGTGTCCAACTCTTTTCGACCCCATGAACCACAGCACGCTAGGCCTCCCTGTCCATCACCAACTCCTAGAGTTTATCCAAACTCATGTCCATTGAGTCAGTGATGCCATCCAACCATTCCATCCTCTGTCATCCCCTTCTCCTCCTGCCCTCAATCTTTCCCAGCATCAGGGTCTTTTCAAATGAGTCAGATCTTCGCATCAGGTGGCCAAAGTATTGGAGTTTCAGCTTCAACATCAGTCCTTCCAACGAACACCCACGACTGATCTCCTTTAGGATGGACTGGTTGGATCTCCTTGCAGCCCAAGAGACTCTCAAGAGTCTTCTCCAGCACCACAGTTCAAAAGCATCAGTTTTTCAGCACTCACCTTTCTTTATAGTCCAACTCTCACATCCATATATGACCACTGGAAAAACCATATCATTGACTAGACGGACCTTTGTTGGCAAAGTAATGTCTCTGTGTTTACAGGTTGGTCATAACTTTCCTTTCAAGGGGTAAGCATATTTTAATTTCATGGCTGCAATCACCATCTGCAGTGATTTTGGAGCCCCCCAAAATAAAGTCAGGCACTGTTTCCACTGTTTCCCCATCTATTTGCTATGAAGTGATGGGGCCGAATGGGGCCAAATTCTTACTTTTCTGAATGTTGAGCTTTAAGCCAACTTTTTCACTCTCCTCTTGCACTTTCATCCAGAGGCTCTTTAGTTCTTCTTCCCTTTCTGCCATAAGGGCGGTGTCATCTGTATATCTGAGGTTATTGATATTTATCCCGGCAATCTTGATTCCAGATTGTGCTTCATCCAGCCCAGAATTTCTCATGATTTACCCTGCATATAAGTTAAATAAGCAGGGTGACAATATACAGCCTTGATGTACTCCTCTTCCTATTTGGAACCAGTCTGTTGTCCCATGTCCAATTCTAACTGTTGCTTCCTGACCTGCATATAGGTTTCTCAAGAGGCAGGTCAGGTGGTCTGGTATCCCATTCTCTTTCAGAATTTTCCACAGTTTATTGTGATCCACACAGGCAAAGGCTTTGGCATAGTCAATAAAGCAGAACTTCAAGAATTTAAAGTCAAACTCAAATGTATCACATTATGCAATGAACACAAGTGGAGCCAGTATCTTAAATCACTGAGTATTTTAACAATAAGGAGAACGTAGCTCATGAAAGTCGAGTCACACTAGAAATGGCAAATTCAAAAGGACTGTGAGCCTTTCCAAACTCCTCCTTCTGATCCTACATCATGATTGCCTAGCAGCAGATGTTCTCCTGGGGTCAAGTTTTGATAATAGGAAGTATCAACAACAAATAACAAAACAAAAACAGCAAAAAATAAAGGTACTGCTGTTTAGTTTTTTCAAATTTTTCTAGGACACAAGCATTTTATATAAATATCATTTAGTAGTACTGAATTTCTCTTGACTATGCTATAGTCATTTAGTTTCCTGAACAGGGATTGAACCTGCTCCCTTGGCAATAAAAGTGCAGAATGTTAACCACTGGACCACCAGGAAATTTCCCTCAGTTATTCTTTGGGATAACAAGGAGAATATCAGTAGTTATAGAGCATTAAGGGGATTGAATATTTTATTATGTATTAAACACTTAGAAAGATGGCTGGATATTATAAATGTTATCTTTTTCATCATGTTACTTGTATTTCTGTTTTTTACTGGTCTTTTTCTGTGCATCAGTTAGGATTCAATGAGAGAAACAGACTCACTAGGATAAATATATCCCAGAGCTTGTGGGATCCAGCTTGTTCTCACTCTCCTCAGCTTCTTTATAGACATTTTCCCTTCTTGACTATCTGCCCTCAGACTTCAAGCTTCAGCATCGGACATGCAGACAATGGCCTCATAGAGACTGCTTGACCAATTCCCACAATTGCTTAAGGCCAGATCTCTATTAGCAAATCCCTTCATATAAATTCACAATTCAATCTCCCAAAACTTCACTTAAAGATACAATTGGAAAATAATACATATATTTGCATGCAAGGATGTTTAGCACAATATCTTTTAAAAACGTAAAAAAGTAAATGGAATAAATGCATTCACAAAGAAAATGAAGACATCTTCATTTAGTTAGCTAAAGGCATTAAATATTCACTCATTTTACTTTTAGAAATGTATATATATTGCAACTACAAAGAAAATCTAAGCAATATACTAAATGTTTATGTTCAAAAGATACAGCATCATTTTCTAGGTGTTAAGTGATTAATTTTCCACATATGGGATTATAATATTTTTGTTATTTAACTATAACTTTATATATTTTATGAATTGTCTATAATAGTCATCAATTGTTTTTATTGTAAACATAAATTAAACATTCAAATAATGCTAAATAAGTTAAAAGGCCACAAGGATAATGAGAAACAGACAAACAAACAAAAATAATAGCTTACTAAAACAATACTAGGACTCAACTAGATGAAATCCAACTTGTTTCTTTTTGGCTTCGTTGCCTTTGTTTTTAGTGTGATTTTCAAAATGACAGCGTTGAAGCTTTCCTTCTACATTTTCTTTTAGTAGTTTTATGACTTCAGGTCTTACATTTAAGTCTTTAATCCATTTGGGGTTGATATTTTTGTACATGGTGTAATATGAGTATCCAACTTCATCCTCCTGCATGTGGATATCCAGTTTTCCCAACATTGTTTATTGAAGAAATTATCATTTTCTCATTTTGGATTCTTGGTACCCTAGTCAATTGATGTAGATGTATGGACTTAATTCTGGGCTCTCTCTTCTATTATTGGTCTGTATGTCTGTTTCTATGCCATCACCATACTGTTTTGATTATTGTAGCTTCATCATATATTCTGAAATGGTGAATTGTGATGACTTCACCTTTGGTCTTCTTGCTCAAGATTGCTTTGTCTATTCAGGGTCTTTTGTGGTTCCATAGGAACTTTCCATTTCTGTAAAGAAAGCCTTTGGAATTTTGATAGTATTGCATTGAATTTGTGTATTGCTTTTGGTAGTATTACCATCTTTTTTTTTTTTTTTTCAAAATCGATTTTATTGCAGCCAAAACAGTGGAATTAACTGTACATAATAAACTATTATATATATTATTATATATATATACACATTTTAAGTTATAGGGAATAAAGTTTATTTTGGCAGAGAGTGTTAAACAAAATTAAAGTTGCATACATTAGTAACATAACTCAACATCCTTAATTTGGTATAAGTGTGACACATTTTCTTGCTTTCCTGTGTTCTGCTAAATCACCATAACCTGAACTGCTTTATAAAACGGATATGCTGAAATTTAACTTTACTGTTTTCGCTTACGCTCTGATTCCAAACAAAACTTTTCATAAGCTTCTTCTATCTCTGGGTCCATCTCATCATCAATATCATCCAAGTACGGATCACCACCCCCTGATAAATCTGTTCCATTTTCTTCATAATCTGGAAAAAAGTCTTCTCTTTCAAGTAACTCTTGATATTTCTCTTGGTAATCTGGATCAGCTGCAGTGAAAGGAACACCATCAGATGTATAAAATGTTGGCTCATTCATAAAATAATTAGGATCATTTTCAGGTGTTGCTTCCCTGTATGTTGAAGCTGCATGGACTCTACCCCAGTTACTTGACCGGAGTTCTACAAGCTTCAAAAGCATCTGTTTTACATCTCTGCTGCAATTTGCATCTAGGACAACATTTTCAATTCTCTGAATAATTTCTTCCATGTCAGTCTTTCCTTTTTCCTTCCAGGCATCTTCTAAAACTGACCCTGTCAACTTCAGTAATTTTACTGCACAGATTAAGTTGTCATCCATAGGATTAGAGAAGAGGGCATTCAGCAACTCCCGAAGACCGGTCTGAAGAATGTCTGCCCTTGTAACCTGTCCATTTGTCCCTTTAATCTCCAGGTTAAGATAGAGTTCTCCCAGAAAGAGTACAAATGCATGGAATCATTTTCGAGTCACTTCATCCCCTTTTGCAGCTTGATCTTTAACTTCATATTCAGTCCGACATCTTTGAAGTAGCAATTGGCGAAAGTTGCCACTCTGTGGGCTAATTGTCAGATGATGGGACAGGTAGTTACAGAGGCGTGCTCCCATGTAAGAGAAATTGGGGATAGATGTGGCCTGTTGATAGATGAGTTCCATAAGTTCTTGCAAAGCATCATCTGTTGTAACCCAGCCATTCAGGGTCTCTGCAAACTGTCCAATTTCAGTTTCAAAACTGCCAGGCTGTTCTGTAAGATGATTCAAAAAATCCTGAACATATTCTGATAAAGTAGGATAATCCTCACAGCCGTCCTCATAGGATTCTGTATAATTAGAAGAATAACTTGATGCGTAGAATTCAGGGGCGTTTACAGACAGCTTAGACATTAATACAGGAGCTACAACCACCTGGGGTTTAGCCATTGCTGACTCCGAATTCTGCTGTGGGATGTTATCCGGCGAACTAGATGGAGCTCTCAGGGGCCTCGTTTGTTCCCTTCTAGGCCCGGCCTGCGCGATGGTTCTCGGGAGAGAAGTGCCTAGTATTACCATCTTAACACTATTGTCTTCTAATCCACGAATACAAGTTGTTCCATTTATTTATATCTTCTTTAATTTCTTTCAGCAATGTGTAGTAGTTTTCAGTGTGCAAGTCTCGACTCTCCTTGGTTAAACTTATTTATAAGTATTTTATTCTTCTGATGCTATTGTAGATAAAATTATTTTTCTTAATTTCTTAATGAGAAAATGGTATGAACTGATATTTTTAAATAGAGTTCATATGTTAAATACTATTTTGAAAAATCACATTGAAGATCATATAAACTTTTAAAAATACAAGGCTGCCTATTGAGTGTGGCATATAATTGGTATTCAAAATTTACTATTTTTGCTTTTTTTTAAAATTTTATTTTATTTTTTAACTTTACAATACTGTATTGGTTTTTGTATTATATTGGTTGCAGGTCAGGAAGCAACAGTTAGAACTGGACATGGAACAACAGACTGGCTCCAAATAGGAAAAGGAGTACGTCAAGGCTGTGTATTGTCACCCTGTTTATTTAACTTATATGCAGAGTACATCATGAGAAATGCTGGGCTGGAAGAAACACAAGCTGGAATCAAGATTGCCAGGAGAAATATCAATAACCTCAGATATGCAGATGACACCACCCTTATGGCAGAAAGTGAAGAGGAACTAAAAAGTCTCTTGATGAAGGTGAAAGTGGAGAGTGAAAAAGTTGGCTTAAAGCTCAACATTCAGAAAACGAAGATCATGGCATCCAGTCCCATCACTTCATGGGAAATAGATGGGGAAATAGTGGAAACAGTATCAGACTTTATTTTTCTGGGCTCCAAAATCACTACAGATGGTGACTGCAGCCATGAAATTAAAAGACGCTTACTCCTTGGAAGGAAAGTTATGACCAACCTAGATAGCATATTCAAAAGCAGAGACATTACTTTGCCAACAAAGGTTCATCTAGTCAAGGCTATGGTTTTTCCTGTGGTCATGTATGGATGTGAGAGTTGGACTGTGAAGAAGGCTGAGCGCCGAAGAATTGATGCTTTTTTAACTGTGGTGTTGGAGAAGACTCTTGAGAGTCCCTTGGACTGCAAGGAGATCCAACCAGTCCATTCTAAAGGAGATCAGCCCTGGGATTTCTTTGGAGGGAATGATGCTAAAGCTGAAACTCCAGTACTTTGGCCACCTCACGCGAAGAGTTGACACATTGGAAAAGACTCTGATGCTGGGAGGGATTGGGGGCAAGAGGAGAAGGGAACGACAGAGGATGAGATGGCTGGATGGTATCACTGACTTGATGGACATGAGTCTGGGTGAACTCCGGGAGTTGGTGATGGACAGGGAGGCCTGGCCTGCTGCGATTCATGGGGTCGAAAAGAGTCAGACTGATTGACTGATCTGATCTGATCTGATTGGTTTTTAGTATAATACAGAATGATAGTAAATTAGCAAAAGATAAAAGAATTAACCTATACAATCTTGCAAAGAGTCGGACATGACTGAACAACTGAACTGGACTGAAATGATACAATCTTGGTAAGAGTGTGCAGTGTAAGCAAAACTTTCATGCAATTCTGGGAATACAAATTTTAAAATATTTGTATACTTTGATGCAGTGATCTAGTTCTGGCAAGTAGGTCTAAGAACATAATGAAACTGTGGGTAATTATCAAAGATGTTGACAAACACACATGTACATACATACTCATAATCATATTAATAATAGCAAGGAAATAGATAAAAACATAAGCTAAACACTATTAAATTAGTCATATAATTTATAGATCATGCATAAAATGAATTACCATGCAACCACTGATAAGTATGTTTATAAAGTACTTTAATTACATAGAAATGCTTATTCAGTAGAATTATATTTATAGTAAAATGGGACAAAATGATCCAAACAGCAAAAATACTGGGGAAAAAAAAGTTAAGAATAATGATCTTTAAGAAAAGTAGTTTTAGATTTGTTCTTAATGCTTCATTATAGTTTTGAATATCAATAATACCATAACAATTATTTTCCATATTAATTGGGGGAAAGAGATAGTGAGGGCTTTGAGGAAGTTGAAATAGCATATGTACGAATAAAAAGTCATTGTACTTACAGAACTTGGAAGTTTAACAAAGCAAATGAAGCATTCACTTTAGCCATCGGGTTAATAGGTAGATAGGATCCTTGTCATAAAAGACCATGTGAGTTATGTTAAGGAGTTTAGATTTTATCTTAGGCCTTGGGAACAGAATATAATTTTATCAGAGAAAATGATGAGCTAAGAAGTGCATTATATAATAACATTTACAAGAATAACAATGACATCAACCAGCCAACAGTTATTTAAGTCTGTGCCAAACCCTATACTGAGTGCTTTAGGTGTATCATCTCCTTTATGCCTTGTGACCTCTGCTTTGACATAGACATTCTACTTGAAAATATTGGTACTTTAAACAGATGCTAAAGCAAATATTTCCCTTATGGGAAGTCCACATTCTGTAGGCATAATATATCGAACATAGAAGAACTAAGAGGAAGAAAAAGGCGGGGCAGGGATTTGAAATCTGAACAAATAAGCATTGCTAAACTACCAAAAAAAAATGTAAAGTAGGGTAGAGACTTTATTGGAAAGGATTATTATAATAAGTGACTATAGCAACAAGGAGAATACTCTGACTACAAAATCTGTGAATGCTATGCAGAAAGAAATTTCCATTTGCTGGGAGAGACAATAGGGCTAGGAAGAACCTGGTGTGGGGGATAGTGGTGCCATGAATAGTTCCTCTGGCGGTCAGACGGTTGTCACGAGGGGTTGCATGCTGGTTCAGTGAAGTGCTGGTCTCGTCTCATGTTCTGTCTTGCCGCAGGTGCATAGCACGTCATTCAGCTGACACATGTGACGCGTGTGTGCTCAGTCGTTCTGCCGTGTCCAACCCCTTGTGAGTCCATAGACTGCAGCCCACCAGGCTCCTCTGTCCATGAGATTCTTCCAGCAAGAATACTGGAGTGGGTGGCCATTCCCTTCTCCAGGGGATCTTCCTGACCCAGGGATTGAATCTACATCTCTTGTGTCTCCTGCATTGACAGGCAGATTCTTGACCATCAGTGCCACCTGGGAAGCCCAACCCAGATCATAATCTTAGACACTTGCGTAGTGCCATCACCTGCCCACATGTTGGCCCCTGCTGTATGCTCACTGCGCCGGCCTTTGTTGACGTACTGAATAACTCCTGGACTGTTACAAAATCCTCTTGTGTAGTCTCTGTGCTGCCTGTCTGCCACATGTTTGGTCCTTGGTTCTTAACAAACAAATCTCATTATTTTGTCACTCCAGCAACTTTTGTGGATTCTCCACTGCTTAGGACCTGAAGCTTTCTGTCTTCTGCTCCAACACTTGGTGTATATTATAAAAGAAATGTGTTAAATAGATAGCTAGTGGGAAGCTCGGAGAAGGCAGTGGCACCCCACTCCAGTACTCTTGCCTGAAGATCCCATGGACAGAGGAGCCTGGTGGGCTGCAGTCCATGGGGTCGCGAAGAGTCAGACACGACTGAGCAACTTCACTTTCGCTTTTCACTTTCATGCATTGGAGAAGGAAATGGCAACCCACTCCAGTGTTCTTGCCTGGAGAATCCCAGGGACGGGGGAGCCATCTATGGAGTCGCACAGAGTCGAACACGACTGAAGCGACTTAGCAGCAGCAGCAGCAGTAGGGAAGCTACCATATAACACAGGGAGCTCAGGGTGGCACTCTGGAGACATAGGTGGGTATAACGGTAGGGGGAATGGAGCCTCAATGAGGAGGGACACAAGACTGCGTGAAGCCACGTCAATCATGTCTGACTTTTTGCGACCCTATGGACTGTAGCCCGCCAGGCTCCTCTGTCCATGGGATTCTCCAGGCAAGAGTACTGGAGTGGGTTGCCATGCCTTCCACCAGGATCTTCCCAACCCAGGGGTTGAACCTGTGTCTCTTGTATCTCCTGCACTGGTGCCTCCGGGGAAGCCCCAAGAAGGAGGGGGTGTGTGTATGTCTGATTTGTGTTGCAGGGTAGAAGCAAACATAGCTTCATAGAGCAATTATCTTCCAATTAAAAAACTTAAAGCAATGAAAGGACTATGCCACCCAAACAAATGTCCTTCTTTCTTTAATCCTACCATTAACTTTTAAACACCCTAAAGCCTCAGGTCTCTGCGGTCTCCCTGTAGCTACAGGGTCATCAGCCAAGAGTCCACATGCCTCCTCTTTGGTCAACCTGTACGTGCTGACCTCCCAAAAGGAGCTTTTTCCTTCTACTTAGCTTCAGTTGTATATTCCCATCACACCTTCCTGTGGGCACGGCCTATATCTTTTCGTATCTGAGTTCTCTTACGCTGTAGCTCTCGTCCTATGTTAATTATTAAATACGTATTTGATAAATGGATGAATGTGCTCTTTATAGCTTCTTCTTTCAGTCTTTCTACAAAGTTGTGCTTCAGTGTCTGTCTCTGTGTCTTTCATCTCCTCTTTCTTAACTTTCTACTCAGTGTTTTCTCAAATTCACTTTCATGTTAGTAACCTCGCGTCATAGTTTTCTGGAGGCCTAATGGGAAGGCAGGAAGATAATTAGTTCCGTACACTGGTGCTGCTATAGCTTCCATGTTCTGTTGGAAGTGCTGCTTCTTCATACTTTATAATATGTAAGCTCCTGTATGGATGCCTTCAAGTAATTATTCAAAGGTAGAAGGAACAAGCCATGGCCAAATTGTGCTGCATGTTAGACAGATGTGTGTTTTGAGTCTAATGTACTGAAATATTTTTCCTGCAATGACATTTTGTAGTAAATCAGCATTAGAAAGTTGAAAACCTTTTATTATTCTAAGAGAGCTTCCCGGATAGCTCAGTGGTAAAGAATCTGCCTGTAATGCAGGAGACAAGGGAGATTGTTCGATCAATAGGTTGGAAACATCCCTTGGAGGATAAAGTATAGCACATGAAATCAACACCACTTCTCTTCTTATGCAAAGAAGAATATGGAGAAAATAACCTATCAAGCACTCCACAGTATTTGAACTAGCTGAGTTAAACTGTGAGGAACAGTCCTTTGAAATACATTCGTATCTTTAAATGGATCTGGGTCACTAACAACTAACTAGATTGCTAAACTGAAAATAGGGCAGTGGGGAAGTGTCAGCATGAAACAATGTCCTCTTAAAAAACTATTTCTGAGATAGAAGTTCATATGCAAATGGGAATCGATAGCCTTGTCTGCATTCAGGTTTGATTTGACACTTTTACAAGCGACTTTCAGCAGATTTCCATTTCAGTTGTCATAGTCTGACAACCAAGGGTTTAAAAATTTCAAACCCTCTGTAAAATAGTGTTTAAAAAGATTTTGAAGGTCTTGGAATTAAGCTTTGCCATTTGAAAAAGTTTTAGAAAAAAGTGAAATAAATTGAATGTTTATTTCTGGAAAAAAAAAAAAAGAGAGAGAGAGAGAATACATGGAAGGAACTCTGGCTTCTAAACCAAGGGCTCTAGGAAGGTTAGATCTGCTAATTGCCATCATCCCCCCTTATCTGTGGTTTTACTTTTCCTGATTCCAATTACCCTAGATCAACTGCAGCCTGAAAATATTGTGGAATATTCCAGAAATAAATAATTCATAAATGTTAAATCACATGGTATTCTAAGCAGTGTGATGAAATCTGCACTACCTAGCTCCTTCCTGTCTGGGACATGATGCGTCCCTTGGTCCAGTGTTAGTCAGCTATTGACCCTCTGGGTTATCATATTAACTGTCTATATCTGAGGGCTTGTGTTGAAGTCAGTCTTATTTTACCTAATAACAGCCCTAAAGTGCAAAACACGTGATGCTGACTCTTCAGATATGTCAAAAAGAAGACAAAAATTCTTCCTATAAGTGAAAAAGTGAAATTTGACTTAATTAAGGAAAAGAAAAAGAAAACTGTATGCCAAGTTTTCTAAGATCTATTGTAAAAGTGAATCATTGATACATAAAATTGTGAAGAAGGAAAAATAAATTGATGCTATTGTTAACTTAAAATTGTAAAAATTATGGGCACAGGGCATGAAACAGTATTATACTTGTACAGTACCTTGAGAAATAGGAATCACATTCACATAACTTTTATTACACTATATTAATATAATTGTTCTATTTTATTATTGTTGTTGTTGATCTCTTACTGTGCTTAATGTATAAATTAAACTTTATCACGGGTGTGTGCTCAGTCATGTCCCACTCTGCAACCCCATGGACTGTAGCCCACCAGGCTCCTCCGTCCATGGGATTTTCCAGGCAAGATTGCTGGAGTGGATTGCCATTTCCATTTCCTCCTCCAGGAGAACTTCCTGACCCAGGGATTGAACCCATGTCTCTTGGGTTGCCTGTGTCTCCTGCATTGACAGGCAGATAGTTTGCCACTGTGCCACCTGGGAAGTCCCTTATCATGGGCATGTATATTAAAAAAAAATAAAAACATATATGCTATCTGCAGTTACAAGCATCTTATCTCATCTGCAGTGAAGGGGGAATTACTATGTTTTTCATGCATGTAATAGATAGTTCTATTCTTGAAATTATTGACTTCCAAGTGGAAGTATCTGGACAGAGTTGCTTCTGATCATCCTTTTATCTCTAGCCCATTGTAACTTCAATATTCAAAAGCCCAATGTTCTTCAGAAAAGTAGCAGTTCCACAATTCAGTGTATTTGGGCTAGAGAGCATTTTAGAGCTGGAAGGTACCCCTTCACTTAGAGTTTGAGGATACAGAGAGCAACAGTGGTTAGGATGACCCTCAGGTCAAGTTCCAATCATGGGCAGTGTCAGAACCTGAGTCCCCACCTTCTGATATTAATATTCTGTTTCCTACAATAGGCCACATGGTTGTGCTTAGTCATTTCGTTGTGTCCGACTCTTTGAAACCACATGGACTGTAGCCCACCAGGCTCTTCTGTCCACGGGATTCTCCAGGCAAGAATACTGGAGTGGGTTGCCATGCCCTCCTCCAGGGGATCTTCCTGACCCAGGCATCGAACCCAGGTCTCCTGCATTGCAGGCAGATTCTTTATCATATGAGCTACCAGGGAAGCCCAAGAATATTGGGGTGGGTAGCTTATCCCTTCTCCAGGAAAACTTCCTGACACGAATTGAACCAGGGTCTCCTGCATTGCAGGTGGATTCTTTATCAGCTAGCTACCAGGGAAGCCCACAATAAGCCATACTCCCTCTGAATTTTGACTAACAAACTAAAATGAAATTGTTAATTTTTTTCAATTAGTCTTTTTTTTTTTAATTTCTCGCTACCATATGCAAATCACTATAGAATAACACTTCCTTAAAGCCACATGAACCACACTTTAGATTTCGGCTATGTGCCTCTGTCTGTTCGCCCTTTTTCATGTCTATAAATATAGCCTATATTTGGTAGAAAACTCCATGAATTTATGAGCTTCTGGAGTAGATGTAAGATGTAACAACTAAATTATTGTTACTTGAGGAAAAGGGAAAAAAACACAATAATAAAATTAAAAATAAACAAGTCGATCTATCCCTTCATATGGGTACAATCCATACCCAGACACATCATCACTCAAGTTCCTACTGTATTTCTTCGGAATTAGATCAGCAAAGGAAATGCTGGTATCAGGGTAATTTTAAGCTTTGATATCTTGTCTTTTTTCCTTAGCCTGGCAGTTTTAGGAATTGGTGGCATGGTTTATTGAGCACATGCTGAATTGCTCCATTCTATGTGACACTTAGAAGGCGATGGTCACCAGGGGTGAGCATGTGCTTCAGGAAGCTTTCCTTTAAACACAGTGCCTAATTACCATTACCGTTAATTTAAGAGTTTAGCCATTAGGTAAAGTTATTACATTTAAAGGAACGTGTTATTTCTTTTATATGTCTTGGAAAATGGAAGATACCAAGGTTTTATAGAATCTCCTGTTACAATGTAGCTGACCCTATCCATTGCTGCCTATCCAGAATTATTCCACTCAAAGAGGTCAACTTGAGCAGAATTCAGTCATATATTAAATAACTCAACAAATATTTATTGACCTCTTTCAGCTCCTTTACACTGGGAACACAGTAGTGAACAAAACAAACAACGTCCTACCCTCGTGAATTTACATTTTAGTAAGGAAAAACAAACAGTAAACAAATAAATGAATTAAAAATCGATCAGGGATACCAAGGGGGAAAGTGCAGGTAGAATGGGTTGGGGGATTGGGACTGACCCATATACATTCTGATGCTATGTATAAAATAGATAACTGAGGAGGAGCCGCTGCACACTGAGGGAAACTCTACTCAGCACAGGGCGACGACCTAAACGAGAAGGCAGTAAAAGAAACGGACAGACAGAGGATATATGTGCACATACAGCTGATGCGTTTTGCTGTATAGTAGAAAGTAACACAACATTGTAAAGCAACCATACTACAATAAAAATTAATTTAAAAAGTCTATCAGGGACTTCACCCCTGATTCCCTAGGTCACAGACAGACTCCTAACCACCCGTGTGTTCTTCATCCCAGCTCCAAAACACTGCAGTTTGTTTGTTTGCCTGTTTATTTATTTTGTTATTGTTTTATTTTGACCATCCTCTTCTGGGCCTCTCTCTTCTCTCTACTTGCCCTCCTAATTCTCACAATTAAACTCACATTATACAATTAAAAAATACTCTTACATCCACAAAAAATTTATAAAATCATATTTTTGCCACTTCTGTGTGTGAACACTTTCCTGAAAGCCTGACTTCGGCACTGGGCAAAAGTTATGACTGGTTTGGGGAATCTCAGGTGTTACTAGTGATAAAGGAACTGCCTGCCGCTGCAGAAGACATACAGACAGGCAGGTTCAGTCACAGGGTTGGGAAGATTCCCTGGAGGAGGGCATGGCCACCCACTCCAGTCTCCTTGCCTGGAGCACCTCATGGACAGAGGAGCCTGGGGGGCTACAGTCCATAGGGTTGTAGAGTCAGACATGACTGAAGTGACAGAACGCTCCCACTCACACAATGACTGGCTCATCTTCCAAATCCATCTTCCCAGATCTTGCCAACCTGAGATCTGGGAACCACACAGAGTCACCACTGACCCTAGGATTCCCAGGCTACTTTGTTCATATTCAAGTCAGGTGTTCGCTACCATTTATCACGTGGAATGTTTTAAACGCCACTGAACTGCCAACCCGAAAAAGATACTCAAATAAATGAAAACTTTCACTGCTTTCAGACAAATTTCTCTAATTTATTCACCACACCATAAGCTAAACTGACCTTTCCAAAATGCAAATCTTATCATGTAATTCAGACACTTAACAGCTTATTTCAATAACTTCTATTTCTTTTAGTTTAAGAAGGCATTTAAATAAGCAATTCTTTATTAAAGTTCCCATGTCCTAATACAATCTGCCTCCTAAATCTTATCTATATCCACTCTTTCACTTAAATGTCACAAATATGTTTCTTACCAAGAAGGATCTTAACTTTTCCCTTAGATTGCCTTGTTCCCATTTATCCTTTAAATCTCAGCTAATTCAAAAGAATCTCCAGCACTACAAAACAGATATACGTGACCTCCCAATTCTCACACAAGACCTATGTTAATGGTGTTTTATTTTAGCATTTACCTTTTATAGTAAATTGTATGTTTTTTGAGGACAGAAACTATTACTGGCTTGTCCGATATCATATTTCCAGGTCCTAGCAAATGAAGAGTGAAAGTATTAGTCACTCACTTGTGCCTGACTCTGCGGCCCTGTGGACTGTAGCCCATCAGGCTCCTCTGTCCATGGGGCTCTCCAGGTAAGAATACTGGAATGGGTTGCCATTCTCTTCTCCAGGGGATCTTCCCAACCCAACGATCAAATCCAGGTCTCCTACACTGCAGGTGGATTCTTTACTGTCTGAACCGCCAGGGAAATCCATATGTGGAGTAGTCATTAGATAGATATTGATTGAATGGATGAAAGATATTTTGAAATATGTTATTTTGAAGCTAATGTTATGAGATAAAACAGATTGGAAATTACAAATAGTGGTTTTTGTGTCCTTCCGTTCTCTGAACTGGACTATGTTGTGAGAAAATAAATAAAATGTTTAAGATTACAGATTTAAAATTGGACAAACTCAGGTTTGATTCCTACTTCTGCTTGAACTTGAACAAATTACTTAAATTTTCTAGGCACTTTCCTTTTGTTATAGTAGTTTGTAGTATTCATCATGAAAGGATTAAATATGGAGGCATTCAAAACTATCTGATTTACAGCATACCCAGAACAAAGGTAATGTTCTGTAATATCAGCTTTTGGTATTGATATGTATGTATATATATATATATATATATATATACACATGCATATATCCTTACAAATCATGTACGAAATCCTTACAAAATCATGTCATCCAATTTGATAATTCATTTTCTCACATTAAAGAATCCATTTTTTTTCTGGTATTCAAACAAATTTGTGTAATGCAGGTGACTTTCAATGTAACATACACCCTGATGTAGATAACATACCTATGAAGTGTCCATTTATAAACTAGTCTTTGCTCTGTACACAGCTCCTTAGTTACAATGCAGGCAAAACAAAGATCCAGGAAAACAGCTGACGAAGGGAGCCGTGGTCTGGGTCAGATGGATATTCTTCTGAATGCAAGTGAGACAGATACCGGCAACAGTAGTGTACATGAATGCTGACGCTGATGCCAGGCTCCGTGATTCTCTTGGTCTGTCTAGGCGGGATCACAGGATGTCTTTCTCAGCTCTGTCCCTTCTATCTTCAAAGCAGGAAGAAAAAGGAAAACAAGTTTTTGAGATACCTCAAGAACTGTTTTCCCAAACTCTACCATGCTGTAAAAGTGAGTGTTTTCCAGTCATGTTGGAAGGTAGCAAGAGAATACCAAAGCCCAGCCTACATTGTCTGATACAATATATATTGAATTCTTGGGTTTCCCAGCTGGCACTAGTGATAAGGGCCCTGTCTGCCAATGCAGGAGATACGAGAAATGCAGGTTCCATCCCTGGGTCAGGAAGATCCCCTGGAGTAGGAAATGGCACCCCATTCCAGTATTCTTGCCTTGGAAATCCCATGGACAGAGGAGCCTGGGAGGCTGCACTCCACAGGGTTACAAAAGGGTCGGATATGACTGAGTAACTGAACACACACATATTGGATTCTTACTAAGTTCTGGAACCTGTGTAAACATTTGATTTATATGTTTTCAATTGCGTTAGAAGCAAATATGTCCTGTCCATTCTTCAACTACCCGTCTCCCCCATACAGGCATACACATTAGCATCTGAAATTAAATGATGCACTAAATCACTAGTTCATCTTGCATTTCCTGGAAGAAGAATTGACCTTACAACTCTATGACCATTATCTTGAATATTCATTGAGGTCCTCCTTCAGCCCAGTGCTGAGATTCCAGGAGGAGGGGTGTGAGTCTTGGCTTTCAGTCTACATGGACAGGGAGGCCCTGCATGCAGACAGAAGGCAGACAAAACAGGCATAAAAGAATGGCCAAGTGCCTGTTTGGGAAGGCCGTGGTAGGTGAAAATTGATATAAAATTTGGAAAGCTAATTTGGAAAGATGCTAAGTACAGTATCGTTCAGCACAGGTGTTGCATATAAGGTTAAGAAAAGATTTAAGGGAACCCGGTATGCCAAGATATGTTATATGGACTTCACTTTAAACAAGAGGAAACTGATGTTTGTCTGAGTAGTAGTGAAGAAATACAAGAACAATATGAAAACTAATAAAGTAGAATGCTAATCTAGGAGATTTGTTTTTGTTTTTTTTTTTAGAGAAACTGTGCAAAACAAGAAGAGGCAGGGAGTGGTTTGGGAAGGCTAGAAACCTTTCTTACCAAAGTTACAGTCTCGTGGAGACCTTCTCTGAATTGAGGGCAACCAACACTTGGATATATCGCCTGAGTTTTTCTTTTTATAAGAAGCACTTACTTTTGAAATGTAACAAAACAGATACTCCAAATCAAAGATATACACCTACTTTAATTCAAAATAAATGTTTTTCTAAAAGAAGTTATTACACAGCTCAGAACAAAACACTCTGTGGATAGAAGAGGGTGAATTCCTCAACAAGAGCTTTTGACTTTACATAACTTTGAAGACCTTGAATTTTTCAAGTCCCCCTGCCTTTGTGATTGGTCAGATTAGACTAGCAGAAAGGTTAGGCATTTAGAATAAAAGACTAATTGCCAGTGAGTCGTTTGGAAATGGCAAAGGCTTTATCTGAGGGAAGCTTACAAAGCCGTTCATGTATTTTTGCTACGGAAAGTCTTCGGCTCAGAAGAAAGCTCTGAACTGGTAAACATTATCACCTGACTGATGAGTCCATTTACCCTCCAAAGTGTGTGTAGCACCATGAATCAGGTAATAAAGAGGTCAGCAATTGTAGGTTTGTGTTTAACTATAGATTATTTTAGAAATAATTCAATACATTTGCAAAATAGGCAGTATAAGTCATCTACTTCATATTTATCCTTTCTATCACAGCCACAAGAAACTGACATTTTCTCTGGGATGATTGGCAACTTGAGTATCCTTGCATTAGTTTATTCCTTCCTCCCTGAATGTAACTTTCACCATTTGTATATTAGAAAATATTTTGAATGATAGAAGTCAATGTTGTGAGTTATGTGAGTAGCACCATATTCTGGAAAATGATAAAGTCTGTCTATTCCCCTCATAAATTGATACAATTGAGGCAGGTACAAGTATGGAAGGCTAAGAGAATATTTTAGAATTTTGTATTTTCATTCTTGAAATATGATGAAATTCCACTGGTTTATGCTGGAAATTTAATCAAAGTTTGAAATTGTTCAGGAAACTAAGAGTTTTGGATTTGAGAGTGATGGGAATGAAGGTAATTTTTTAATACATTAAGGTAATGTAACATATTTGATTTAGTGTTGAAAAAAATTAATGTAAAAGGAATGCTCAAAAAATAAATAATGATATTAGGGTTAACATATAAGTGTTATATGTTGTTAATCCTAATGTTCAGGAAATGGGAATACCAGATGGGAATTCCAGACCACCTGACCTGCCTCTTGAGAAATCTGTATGCAGGTCAGGAAGCAACAGTTAGAACTGGACATGGAACAACAGACTGCTTCCAAATAGGGAAAGGAGTACGTCAAGGCTGTATATTGTCACCCTGCTTATTTAGCTTATATGCAGAGTACATCATGAGAAACGTTGGGCTGGAGGAAGCACAAGCTGGAATCAAGATTGCCAGGAGAAATATCAATAACCTCAGATATGCAGATGACACCACCCTTATGGCAGAAAGTGAAGAGGAACTGAAAAGCCTCTTGTTGAAAGTGAAAGAGGAGAGTGAAAAAGTTGGCTTAAATCTCAACATTCAGAAAACTAAGATCACGGCATCTGGTTCCATCACTTCATGGCAAATAGATGGGAAACAATGGAAACAGTGACAGACTTTATTTTCTTGGGCTCCAAAAATCACTGCAGATGATGACTACAGCCTTGAAATTAAAAGATGCTTGCTCCTTGGAAGAAAAGCTATGACCAACCTAGACAGCATATTTAAAAGCAAAGACATTACTTTGCTGACAAAGGTCCGTCTAGTCAAAGCTCTGGTTTTTCCAGTAGTCATGTATGGATGTGAAAGTTGGACTATAAAGAAAGCTGAGCACTGAAGATTTGATGCTTTTGAACTGTGGTGTTGGAGAAGACTCTTGAGAGTCCCTTGGACTGCAAGGGGATCTAGCCAGTCCATCCTAAAGGAAATCAGTCCTGAATATTCACTGGAAGGACTGATGCTGAATCTGAAGCTCCAATAATTTGGCCACCTGATGTGAAGAACTGACTCATTTGAAAAGTCCCTGATGCTGGGAAAGATTGAAGGCAGGAAGAGAAGGGGATGATAAAGGATCAGACGGTTGGATGGCATCATCAACTTGATGGAAGTGAGTTTGAGTAAACTCCGGAAGTTGGTGATGGACAGGGAGGCCTGGCGTGCTGCAGTCCATGGGGTTGCAAAGAGTTGGACATGATTGAGTGACTGAACTGAATTGAACCCTAATGTTATTATTTATTTTTTAGCACTCTTTTATATTAATGTTTTATATTATATATATATCATTATATATGGTATTATTAATATAATCAGCAATTATACAAAGATTAGCCAAAAACAACACCAAGATTTATTATGTTTACTTTATTGTTTTTAAATCCTTTATCAAAATGTTGAAACATATCAAGGTAATTCATCATCAAAGAATCATTTAATTTTATTGAAGTCCTCCTATATCAAATTTGCTCTTCACAAGACTTTACTGAACATAAAAAAGAAAAACAAATCTGACATGGTCCTTTTTTTAAAGGCATTTACAACTTATTAAGAAGAATGAGACATTCCTTAAAACAATTTGATATGCTAGGGTCATCAAGGAAATGTTGACTCAACTTCCATAGGGCTTCAAAGGAGAAGACGACTTTAGCTGGACTTGCTATGGTCTGCAAGAGGCATCAGAAAAAATATCAGAGGTTATGACTTTGATAGAAAATGTAAAGGACAGCTCCAATTTAGACCTGCACAGAAGGACGATGCTGTGAAGGTGGCACAGGTAGAAATAGCGGTGAGCACTCTGTCTTTAAAAGCTGTACTGAAGGCCAGGACACGTAAAACTGTCAGAACAGTAGGCTTGGACTAGGTTGCAGAGGTTTATAACAACACTGTATCTATTAGGTGATTGGAAGCCACTGAACGTTTAAATAGGGAAATAAAAGAAAATGCACTCTGGGAAGATAAATGGTATGGTTAGTTGGAGTTGGCTCAAAAAGAAGGTAAAAAAAAGTTTAATGAGGATATTATGGTAATATTTTAGTCTTCATGAAATAAGAGGAGGAACTGAGGGAGTACAAAAGATGGGAGCTGGATGTGTTAATATTACGGAACTGAATTACTTTAATGACTGGTGTGTGGGGGAGATGAAGTGAATGGTCTGGGAATATGTCCCACGGCCCTTAGAATGGGTCTCATTAGCGCTCCTCCTGGGAAGGTCAAAGAGGACAGTAGTTACTCTTGAACTCATAAAATGATGTCCTGCTCTGGAAATGTGAAAATTCTCTCCTATCTTCTTTATGGAAATGTATTTATATATTAAGCACTGCTCACTAAACTGAATACAATCAGTAACATTTGATGCCTTAATTAAAGACTGGGATGGGATTTCTGTTCTTTGAAAAATTACTCTAGGAACACAAGAATAACATTACCCTAATTAAGACTTGTCTAGGATGGTGATCCACCCTGAGATTTATAAATTATCCCAAGACAGTTCCTAATAACTAAATTTATCTTTTGACCTTTAAACGTTTCCTCAAGCACATGTTGCATTTAATCCACCAGGTATTTCTTGCCTAGCTGAACCTGAGGTAGGAAGAAGTGTAAAAAGTCATACTTGAAAATTTCAAGATCATTGAAACAATAAGGCAAAGCCAAGAGCTAGAGCTTGAAGTCAAGAACTGTCCTTCTCTCATTTCACTGTGAATGCAGAGTCTGCAGTCACACTTAAAAGAAATCATTTCTCATTCAAAATTCATTACATCTTAATTGCAGATTTATTAACAAACTGGCGGCTTTGTATTGATTTCTGCAGGATGTTGTGGAAAGTTGGAACAGGCACAGAGCGCCTTGTAGAGTTGACAGCATCTCACAGTAAGTGGCAAGGGTGTCGTAACATGCAAACACTCGAAAAAGAGATGAGCGCAACAGAGCATTCGTCAGTGGTCCAGCTGAAATTCACAGTCTCAGAAAATAGCAGAAAAGTGAACATACGTAGCTGAGATTCATAATTTTAATATGGAAGGTATGATGAACTTTCATTTAAGGTATGCCTTTCATTAGTTTTTAACGTCAATTTCATGCCTACATGCTACGTTTTTCTGGAGCAAAAATAATATCCCTGATATGTTAGAGACTATAAGATACCAGACATAATCAAAGACTGAGAATCAAAGATGTGTCATTGCCCACAAATTTAAAGAAAAGATTCCTTGTGTACATAGCCTACTAAATTCTTAGGTGAAAAGGGAAAACGTCAATCATTAGTCTAAACAAAGCTAATATGCATTTATTTGAACATCAAGATGGCTAATATTTCAGGTTTGATTTCTGTATTGAATATTTTTAAACCCAAACAGACTAAAGAAGCAACAGTAAATAAAATACTCCCATATGTCACTGACAAATAGATCCTGTTCCGAGACACAAGAGGGATCATTCCAGAAAAATCTGAAAAAGAGAACTGCCATGTACCTCTAAGAAAACAAGCACATCCGAGTCTATACTCGGTGAGTAAAGTGGCTTGAACTTTCCCCTCAGCTTGATTAAATGTTGGGCAGACTTCTTCCCGACTATAAGCCCTTCACCTCCCTTTTCCTGACTTCCCTTTGCATGAGAAAACTTGCCATTGTAAATTCCTTCTCTGCCTCTTTGAAACTCTGATAATCCAGAACGGTGTTTCTTAAGGTAAAAGTGGTGGGAGTCAGCCCAAGAACCCAGGTTCCTTGCAAGCAGGTCCCAGTCATCTGTCCCTTCTAGGAAGGGGAACCAGACAGATGGTAGTTCCTATTTCTGTCTCATTTAAGACTTCTGAATCCCCTTCTTCCAACCCTTCTAGCTGCTTTCTAAAGTAAGTAAACAGTTGACTAGAGCAGCTTACAGATTCTCCCTTAAAAATACCGACTTAAAAAAAAAAAAATCCCATCCCCAATTTTCATCATTGAATTATGCTCACTCTGGGAAGTTGCCAGATTTTTTACTTTTTCTCCCCCTCTGATGGAACTTTTGAAGAAGAGAAGAGCTGCTTTGGATTCTATTGTGCACAGATCAATGCCTGAGACTTGATTGAAATGTTTTATTTCAGTGAAATTGTTCATGAAATCACATGAGAACTTATGTGATGACAAGCACATTATCTTTCATGTCCACACTTTCATAGACAATTAACACAGAGCCTAATAAAGCAGCGGAATCATCTTTACTTACTTTGTCTTCCAGCTTCCCAACAAGTCTGTCTTTCTACAACATTTTTTCGTATTTTTACAATGAGCAGGCTATAACAATGACACTTCTATATTTGTGTATTCCCTAGAGCTACTTGGCAGCCGATATGATTTGGAGTATAAATTTATATATTAGCTTGATGATTTAGATGTTTACATTCTTAAAGAAACAAATAGCCCAAGACTCAACAAATATATTTTATTGCTATAATTAACAATAATAGCAATGAAAACAGGTATGCTGCTAAGTCGCTTCAGTCGTGTCCGACTCTGTGCGACCCCAGAGACAGCAGCCCACCAGACTCCCCCGTCCCTGGGATTCTCCAGGCAAGAGCACTGGAGTGGGTTGCCATTTCCTTCTCCAATGCATGAAAATGAAAAGTGAAAGTGAAGTCGCTCAGTCGTGTCCGACTCCTAGTGACTCCATGGATTGCAGCCTACCAGGCTCCTCCGTCCATGGGATTTTACAGGCAAGAGTACTGGAGTGGGGTGCCGTCGCCTTCTTGGGAAAACAGGTATAATTTTATAATTTATTGAGTTCCCACTATGTACCAGCCACTTAAAATTATTTTGGTTTTTCTAGCAAGGTAATGATGACTCAATTTTACTGACAAGAAAACTGATGGCCAAGGAGGTAAAATAACTTGCCCAAACTTACATAGTTTGATTTATAATTCATAGCTGTTTAATTTTAATGTCTGTGTTCGTGCTATTAAACTGTTGTTTAATTACCTAGAAAAGTGTCCCTGAGCTAGGAAATATTTAAGAATACAAAGCTGTTGTCTGTTGATAAAAGCCTTCTCTAACTTGAGTTACTACCCTTCCCAAACTACTCTTAAAGTAGAACATCATTCCTTTTTTCATAATATTTTTAAAAATTTGCAAAGAAAACTTTAATTCTTGATTCACATTCCAATCTCCTCTGCTTAGGCTGTAAGCTCCGCTCAGGACTTTCCGAGTGAAGGGCACTGGGCTTGGTTGGGGTGGGGGGTTAGGATGGGGTGAATATACTACCTAACAGAGCCTGGTTCCTGGTGTGGTCTAAGTGTGTTTGGAGGCTCAGCCCTGTTGGTACCCAATAGTGCTTACCCTTCTAAGGTAGGGACATTTCCAGAAATCTATTTCCATGCTATGGTTTGTCCTTTCTTAGTCCTTTGTAGCAAAATTGTACGAAATAACTACAAAGTAGAACTTGGCATAATTTACCATTCTGGAGTATTAGTAGGTAGGGATTGGAAAGACATCTTAATAATGTTCAGTGGTTCACCCCAACCAACTGTACCTATAGTTGGCATTTATTCAATCCTGTATTTTCACCTAAGGTCACTATCAGTACTCTAGAATTAGAAATAGATGTAGTCCACTAAACTCTTCTTCCTTCCTCTTGCTTTCTTGATTGATTTTTCCATACCTATTACATATGCATACTTGTTTGATCTAAAAAAAAAAAAATCTCAGGGTTTTGCACCCAAAACGTTTTGGGAAACAACTTAGATTTTTTTTTTTTTTTTTTGGTTTGGAATGTTAATAATTACAACAGACTTCCTGAAAGAATCTCCTTTGTGACTTACAACTTGACAATTCAAACACTCATCTGCAAGTATCAGACCATCTTGACTTTGTTATTTTTCAGGAGATAGAAGTACAGGAAGTACCATGAGTGCCTGGAGGAAAAAGCCCTCAGCTTTGCTTACATCAGTCACCCAGTATGGTATTTTCAGCATCTCCTTTGTCATCTGGAAAGCACCATAATATTATAGTTTAAAAGATACGTTAGACGTTGTCTAGAAGAGGTGCCCTAGGTCAAAGATTTACTACATCTTTTGGATTAAAACTCCCCTTATTTGGGAGTTACACTATCTATGCAGTGAGGCAGAGCATGCAGTACTTATGAGAACAGAGTTTGTAGTCAGACTTTCTGGGTACAAATTTGGTTTCTCCTCATTATATCTGTGTACCATTGGAGAAACTATGAAACTGTTTTGAGAATGACTTTCCTTATTTGTAAAATGCAGATAATAATAGGACTTGACTCACAGATTTATGTGATGACTAAATAAAATATTTTAAGGTGAATATAAACATTATGGAAGTATCTGTAAAAAGAACTGTCTTTATCTTAGACTATAAATTTTGAGTATTTTGTTAGCACAAATAAGGGTTCAATTCTAAAAGCTATGTTTGAATCCTTTATTTAATAGTTATATTTGTTGTTGTTCAGTTGCTAAGTCTTACCTGACTGTTTGCAACCTTATGGTCTGCAGCACACCAGGCTTCTCTGTCTTCCACTGTTTCCCAGAGTTTGCTCAAATTAATGTCCGCTGAATTGGTAATGCTCTCTAACCATCTTATTCTCTGCCACCCCCTTCTCCCTTTGCCTTCCATCTTTCCCAGAATCAGGATATTTTCCAATGAGTTGGCTTTTTGCATCAGGTTACCAAAATATTGGAGTTTCAACGTCAACATCAATGATTCTAATGAATATTCAGGGTTGATTTCCTTTAGGATTGACTGGTTGGATCTCCTTGCTGTCCAAGGGACTCAAGATTCTTCTCCAACATCACAGTTCAAAACCATCAATTCTTCTGTGCTCAGCCTTTGTCATGATCTAACTCTCCCATCTGTACATGACGACTGCAGAAAAACATAGCTTTTACTATATGGACCTTTGTCAACAAGGTGATGTCTCTGTTTTTTAATATGCTGTCTAGGTTTGTCATAGCTTTTCTTCCGAGGGGCAAGCGTCTTTTAATTTCATGGCTGCAGTCACCATCCACAGTGATTTTGGAGCCCCCCAAAATAAAATCTGTCACTGCTTCTACATTTCCCCCTTCTATTTGCCAGGAAATAAGAGGGCCAGGTGCCTGGGGTGCTGTATGAGATAAGGCTGAAAGCCTGGCCATTTCAGTTTTCTAGTTACTCACAGCAACTCTCTAAAGAAGCTTGTGCAGATTAAGCCCTTATTTTTATTGCCAGTTTCCAAAGGATGCAGCTTAAACAGACATCCCAGACCGTTCCCAAAGTCATAAGAACCACTTAACATTAAATGTGAAATACAGCCACTTTCTCTCTGTTAAATTGATGTGTTTTCCTTAAAAGGAAAAATGGCCAATCTTGTTATAAAATGTGAAGTTACCAATGGTATCTTAACGAAACAATTAAAATTAAAATTTTTCTAAATTAGAGACATTCTAAATTAAAACAAGCTAAAGAATGTCTCACACACACAAACTTGCTGCTCACTATGTCCATGAGAATCAAAATCTTGTCCCTGTTTGTTTTAGCAAAAGCATCGCCATGGGGTTAGCTAGGGAGACTTCAGCTGAAATTTTCTTCTCTGCTTCCTAATCAAATCTAGGATGTGGCTAATGAACTTGAAGCCCTCTCAAGATTCTCTTGTCTGTCTGATTTTGACACTGGTTCAAAGACTCCTTTTTATCAATTTTTTGTAAAGGTACCTAAATAATAAAGCTTTGGTGTGGAGGTAAGAGGACTTTGATGTAGTCTGCCACATTTATGAATTAGGTAGTACAACTATGGTCCTTGGGTCACTCTGGAACAAATCATGTCAGATATTATCTCTATAAGAAACTTGGGGAAAACTTTATTCCAAACAGTCCTTAATTCTGTTTCTGCTTCCATAAAGTACAGAGTCTGTAAGAACTTCTTACTGTCTGGACCCTAATGCTGGGAAAGATTGAGGGCAAGTAGAGAAGGGGGCAACAGAGGATGAGATGGTTGGATAGCATCATCGACTCCGTGGACATGAGTTTGAGCAAACTCCAGCAGAGAGTGAAGGATAGGGAAGTCTGGTGTGTTGCAGTTCATGGGGTCACAAAGAGTTGAACACAACTTAGCAACTGAACAACAGCAACAATTTATAGAGCTTACTATTCTCAAAATTTTCAGTTCTTCTAGTCTTTTCTTATATATTTTATTACTTCATTATTTTAATAACTTGCTCTATTCTCCTCTGGGCCCTCATTTAAGTCTTAATTTCCTGATTTAAGCATAGGACCCAACAGATAAAAGAATGCTTTAATTATGACCTTAATTGCATTGCTATTCCCAGGAGAGTTCCTAGTAATCTACGTATGTATCTTATGGACTTGTTTACTTATTAAGAAGAGACACAGTACATTGCTAATTGTGGTTGAAAATTAATTGAATCAGTTTGAGAAAATTTAGCCAAAGGAACATCTTCCAACTTATAACATTTGAACTTCAATTACATCCTACTGTTACAGGTCAAATATCAATCTTTTTATCTGCCAATTTCTTCATTACTAAAAGAAAATACTTGAATTTTTAATTACTAAAAACCATATAATCTATTATGGATTTGTATGGAAACTACAACATTTCAATATGTGTGTATTAGAAAAGATTCTTTGGTTACGAGTACCAGAAAATTACTCTGAATAAGTTAAACATGAAATAATGTATGCAAAGATTGCCAGCGACTTAAAGTCAACAGGAAGACGAAGAGCTGACTTGGGAAGGAGGAACACCAAGGCAGATCTGGAGGCCACAGCAGACGGCACTCAAAGTGACACCACTGGAACCTGCAAAAGTGATGCCAATGGCCAGCAGGCATCAACCACTATGTGCCTATATCTGTTCACTGAATTATCATCACAACCCTGTGAGTTTATTATTATTCTCCCCATTCACAAATGAGCAAACTCATGCACAGTGGTTAGGCTAAGCGATGCCACACATCCAGTTAGTGGGAGAGTCAGGATGAAACCAGGCGGGCTGATGCTTGTGTTCTGTAAAACACTGTTGTCACCTGTTACAAGAAAATGACAATGTTTAGCTTTCTAAGGAACCTCCATCCTATTCGCCATAGTAGCTGTATCAAAATAGGTTTTGACTGTAAGCTAATTCCATGAAGAGCTGTGTCTTGCTGATCTGTATGCTAAGTCAGTGCGAGAGGGTTCTCTTTACTCCACACTCTCTCCAGCATTTATTGTTTGTGGATTTTTTTGATGGTGGCCATTCTGATAGGTGTGAGGTAATACTTCATAGTAGTTTTGATTTGCATTTCTCTAATAATTAGTGATTTTAAGCATCTTTTCATGTGCCTCTCAACCATATCTGTATATCTTCTTTGAAGAAATATCTATTTTCCCCCTACTGGGCATATGCCTGAGAAAACCATAATTCGAAAAGACACATGTGTCCCAATGTTCGTTGCAGCAATGTTCACGATTACAAGGACATGGAAGCAACCAAATGTCTATCAACAGAGAAATGGACAAAGAAGATGTGGTACATACGTACAATGGAATATTATCAACCATAAAAAGGAACGGGAGAGGGTCATTTGTAGAGATGTGGATGGACCCAGAGACTATTATGTAGAATAAAGTAAGCTGGAAAGAGAAAAACAAATATCATGTGTTAATGCATGTATGTGGAATCTAGGAGAATGGTACAGATGAATCTATTTGCAGGGCAGGAATAGAGATGCAGAGAACAGACATGCATGCATGGGGCAGGTGAGGGAAGGGTGGGAAGAACTGGGAAAATGGGGTTGATGTGTATACATCAGCATGTGTCGAACAGATAGCGAGTGGGAACCTGCTGTGTAACAGGGCGCTCAGCTCAGGGCTCTGCGATGATTTAGGTGGCTGAGACGGAGGGTGGGAGGGCTGGCCAAGAGGGAGGGGGCGTCTGTGAGTGTGTGTGTGTGTGCTCAGTCGCTTCAGTCATGTGAACGACTCTCTGCAACCCATGGACTGCAGCCTGCTAGGCCCCTCTGTCTGTGGAATTCTCCAGGCAGGAAAACTTCAATGGGTATACTTCAGGAATACTTCCTCCAGGGATCTTCCCAACCCAGGGATCGAACTCACATCTCTTACATCTCCTGCACTGGCAGGTGGGTTCTTTACCACTAGTGCAGCCTGGGAAGCCCTGGGTATACATTTACTTATAGCTGATTCATTCTGTTGTGCAACATCATAAAGCAAATATACCCCCAACTAAAGAAAGAGAGAGAGAGAAACAACACCAAAATTTCATACTCTCTTTGATTTGTTTTTCTTACTCAAAATTCAAATAGAATGATAAGTCATCAGATTAGCCTAATTTCAGTCTCCTTTCCATCCTTTGGCTAGCAGAGGAAGAAAGTCTAATTACAGTCTCACCAGCCTAATTCCAATGAGGAAGGGCTAATTTCTCATAATGAAATTAGGGCACAGTTAGAAAGGGGAAATGGATGTCAAAGAACCAAAACTTTTAAAAGCTATGCTATAAAAAGCCTGCCCTTTATCATACTATACTGAAATGAATATATGAGGCTGTCTTATTTATTTTTTATTTTATAAGACCTGAGCAGGTGAATACAGTAATGTGTTTCATATTACTGCTTTAATTTGATAAGAAAAATACATGAGTAAGCCACATATTTGAATTCTAACAGACTAAAGGTACCTTGATTGAAATAGTTTTCACTTTGTAACTGTGAAATCACTTTTGTTTGAAATAAATTGTCATTGCTGTAGTATAACAGAAGGAAGTACCTTCTGGGTGGAGCAGGAAAGATATTGACAAGTTTTTTTTGACAAGTGTTTTAAGAACAGGATATTTTCATCAAGTGGGGTCAAGAGGAATCTTATTTCTCAGAAGGAAGCAAAAGAATCACAAACTATATTTTTCTCTCCCACACAGCATTGTTCAAGGTCACTAAGAGTGCATGCATTTGCAATGTAATGGAATATGCAATTATTCATAAAACTAATTCATCAGCTATGGAGAAAGAAATCTTCAAATGAATATATGCTCAATGTTTTAAGGTAAGAACACTATTCAGATATGTTGCTTATGCTGGCATTGTTGAACTAGGCTAAGGTTTCTTGCTCCTTTTTGTTTGCTTCTTTAATGTGATTTGCTAATTTCATGCTTCCAGAATGTCAACAAGGGTAATAAAATAGCAATTTAAGGCCACATTAAAAGCTGAACTAAATGGCACCATTCTACTGAAGACATTAAAACAAAATTAGAGTGTGTCCTCCTATCAGAAGACATCTTCGTAGCTTTAATATAGAGTAGGGAAGAAAAGACCTTAATTTCCCTCTCCCCTCTTCTGCCTAGGGCTGATGTAGCTCCCTGGGACTGGAAACCCGGGCCTATCCTTGCTAAAATAATTGTTGCTAATATAACAGAATTTTTTTTTCACTTACAATATTCACTTTCTTCTTATGGCAGCTTTTGTAAGATTGGAGGAAAAGTTTATTGGTTACAGAAAGAGTAGAGGAGCTAACATGGCATGCCACATTGATCAATTTGTGCATATTGAAGAATCCTGGAGAAACTGAAAGATTGTCATTGACACATACACAGTACTGATACTATGTATAAAAGAGACAACTAATGAGAACATACCCTGCAGCACAGGAGACTCTCCTTACTGCACTGTGGTGACCTGAGTAGGGAGGGAGTCAAAAGGGAGGGGACACACGTACGTGCATGGCCGACTCATTTTGCAGTACAGTAGAGACTAAGACAACATCGTAAAGCAGCTCTGCTCCAGTAAAAAATAATTCAAAAAGACAGAACAGTGGGCCTGCATTCTCCTCCTTCTTAGGCTGTCACAGGAAAGAGGCTCAACTGGAAACTAGAGCATGATTGGTAAGCTTAATTCTCTCTCTACCCCTGCCTGTGATTTGAGTGCTGTTACTGTTTAGGTCACGGAATCAGGAACTGAATCAAAGTGTCTCCTCCCCACTCTATCAACCCCTCACAAACCTGCCAGGTAGACCGGGTAACAATGCTTTCTTATGCGGTCCTTCCTAACTGGTTTCATATGGATCCTTCAACAATATTCACTGGACAGTTTTCCTATCACATTTTGTATGAATTTTTAAGATTGTCTTCACATCATTATAAGTAGTAATAAAGGAAAAAAGTCAGTGAAGGATACAGGAAATGTTCAGAAAAAAAGGTTGAAAACACATCCAAAAGTAGCTTCAAGTACCTATTAGCACTGGTAGTACTTACTGAAAGCATTTCCCTACTGACTGTCTTAATGCAGCCTCATGACACATTCTTGCAGTAGGAAGAGAAAATGTTACTTCACTTCACAGGAGGTGAAATTAGGAAAATTTAAGTCAGGGATCCAATGTGAGATTTTTTTTTCAACAATATTAATATATCTATAGTATAAATATTTTAAATAGACTTTTATGTTGAGAAAATAGGCAAAAATTTCAGAATTCTTTTGAAGCCAATTCATTTTACTTTTCCTCTGACTAATAACAATTCCAAACACTGTCTTTTTGAATGTGAGAATTTGTTTTTGTGAATTTGTATATGCAAGAATAGCACACAGTAACTTCTTATAATTTTTAATATATTTGCATCCAACGTTCTTGACCACATTTCATTAGTATTTCAATCCTTTGCCATTGAGTCTATTTTCATTGTAGATTTTTGAGATACACTAGTGTACAATGCCTATAAAAACCGTCTAATAAGGATTGTCTTTCCAATTAAAATTGGAAGTGTAGGAATAACATTAGGTGAACTTTAGTACCTTGGAAAGGACTTTACTAAGTATTCTGGAAAGAAGTATGTCTGGAAAGAGACAATTCATCAGATATTTAATTCAACAAATCTCAACTGTCCATTTCTATATGTAAATGAAAGTAACTGCAGATGAAAGTGATCTAAATAAAATTCTGGTGATCTAAAAATAATGTAACTTTTCCAGAAAAAAATCATCATGATAACTACTGGATGTGGGTTGCTCATTGTGGGCTGGACATACTTCTAACCTAGGCTTCCCTTGTGGTTTAGTCAGTAAAGAATTCCTTGCAAGGCAGGAGACCTGGGTTCAACCCTTGGGTCAGGAAGATCCCCTGGAGAAGGAAACCCACTCCAGTATTCTTGCCTGGGAAATCCCATGGACAGAGAAGCTTGGTGGGTTACAACCCATGGGGTTGCAAGAGTCGGACACAACTCAGCATCTAAACCACCACCACTTCTAATCTATGCTAAAGCTTTCCTCCTCGATAGAGATTTTGGTCAGTGCAGTCACAGGCCTCTCTGCTGTTTCCCTCATCCTGACTTGACCTGGGGAAGAGAAAGTGGCTTATCAAATTACTTGTGAATTGTCCATGTTTGACTCATCTCTGCCGTTTATTTTACATAGGAGCACGATTCTTCCCAGAATCTTGAGTTTCCTTCTGTTCCTCCTCTACTAATGTTACCTGGACTCTCATTTGTGATTGCCTTGCACTCTGCTTCAGCTCTGCCTGTGGCTGATGGGTAAACTTTGTCCAGTTTGTGGGTTTACTTAGGAGACTCATTTGGCTGTCTCTCAAAGCTACTCTCTTTCCAACAGCATTAAAGTACATTTTAGTCTCCATATCTACTTCTTGTCTTATTTCTCAAAGTATCAGGGCCTAGAAGAGAAATGGTTTTCATCAAGGATCTTCGTTTTGAAGACTCAAGTTTTACAACATTGGAGACGAGTGTCTTAGTCCATTTAATTAATTCAGTAACTCTTAAATATCTATTATTCTCAGTTTTGCTGTTGTTCAGCCACTCAGTCATGTCCGACTCTTTGTGACCCCATTGACTGCAGTATGCCAGGTTTCCCTTTCCTTCACCATCTCCGGAAGATTGCTCAAATTCATGTCCATTGAATTGGTGATGTCATCCCACCATCTCATCCTCTTTCGTCCTGTTCTCCTCCCGCCTTCTATCGTTTCCAATATCACGGTCTTTTCCAAGTTGAGTTGGCTCAACTGGCCAATGAGTTGGCTCTTCACATCAGGTGGCCAGAATATTGGAGTCGAGCATCAGTCCTTCCAATGAACATTCAGGATTGATCTCCTTGTAGTCCAAGGGACTCTCAAGAGTCTTCTCCAACATTTTGTAAGTGAGAAATGAGAAGCTCAATGGTTAAAATGCTCAATACCACATTGTGAATGGTTGACCGAGGGTTTGGACAGTATCTGCCTATCTATAAGTCCCATATTCTTAAATCTGCAATGTGCTTCTTAGAGTCACTGAGATTAAAGGATTATTGGTCTTGCTCTCTCATCTTCCTGATGAGGAACAAAGTCAAGTGGAAATGAAGTTAATTGCTTAAGGTCATGCAGCTTATCATTGATTATATCAAGCCTTGCAACTGGGTTTTTGCACTTGTCTTCTATAAATTTGTAATCAAGAAGTAGCTGAGGCAAAAGAAAACATTGCCAGGTGTGGCTAAAATCTTTCATAACAAATCTGATCCCATATTTGCATTTGGCTACAAGATAAAAAAAAAAAACTGCAAAAGTATAATTAAATATCCATTTTCAGCTTGTTTTAAAACTAGAATGAAAAAATGCCAGCAACTATTTTCAGTAGAGGGCAGAGGCTAAAGAGTTTTTAAAAAGAAACAGCCAAATTTTATTTCTGTTACCCCCAAGGTTGAAACAATTATGCAAAATAATTTATCTATAGAGCATGAACATAAATTATTTTTGTATTGCTAACTAATACAAAATCTATTCTGATGCTGTTAATCTTTCATTATGAACAAATTTGATGATGAAATTATCCTTTTCTGACTTAACTTGTAAGTTCAATCCTTATACATCTATGACTGCTACAGGAGGATATTCATCCCAACAGTTTAGGTACTCTAATTCTTCTGATTTATATTATCTTACAACCCTTCTCAACCCCTTAGGTGCACTGGGAATCTCAAGTCTTGTATTAACCTATATGTACTTTGGTATCCTCCTACACATCTGCATTCACAAGCAAAACAGAGTGTGTGTGCAATTAGTATAATTCAAATATTCTTCATAAAATGTCACTGTATGTATCAGTTCAGCTGCTCAGTCATGTACAACTGTTTGTGACCCCATGGACTGCAATACTCCAGGCCTCCCTGTCCATCACCAACTCCTGGAGTCCACCCAAACCCATGTCCATTGAGTCAGTGATGCCATCCAACCATCTCATCCTCTGTCATTCCCTTCTCCTCCTGCCTTCAATCTTTCCCAGCATCAGGGTCTTTCCCAATGAGTCAGCTCTTCACATCAGGTGGCCAAAGTATTGGAGTTTCAGCTTCAACATTGGCCCTTCCAATGAATATTCAGGACTGGTCTCCTTTAGGATGTACTGGTTGGATCTACTTGCAGTCCAAAGGACTCTCAAGAGTCTTCTCCAGCACCACAGTTTAAAAGCATCAGTTCTTCAGCGCTCAGGTTTCTTCACAATCCAACTCTTTATAGTCCGACATATATTTTATGTATATCAATTAGTTATTACTGCTAAGACCTCCAAACAAAGTAGCTTGAACAACTGGCTGTGCACTAATATTTCTCATGATCCTCAGGGCCAGGAGACTTTGACTGTTGTCTGCCATCAGCTGAAGGTGGGTTAGGTGGCTGTGTTCATCTTGGCTTCGTTCTCACACGTGTCTGTGGCTTTGACCAAAGTTATCTGTCTGTTTTCCATGTGCCCCTTCATCCTCCAGCAGGATAGCTCAAGCTTGTTTCTGGGTTTGTTCAAACCTGTTATGATGGTGATTGTAGAGAAGCAAGAACTAGGAGTGTGAATGTGCAAAAGATTTTTCAAGTCTCTGTGTCAAGCCTGCTAATACCCTCTTGGCCAAAGCAAATCTCACGGTTGAGCCAGCTTCAGAGTGAGAGGGGACTGCAGGGTAAAAGCTGTAGGGTAAACAGTATGATTAGAGGGAGACCATTAATGCAAGTGTTGTACCAGCCAATGCCAGAAATCTGATGGGTTAATTAAAATGCATCAGGCCATTGGATAAATCCTGATAATACTTTTAAGCAATTCAATGCTGATCAGCAATATAACTTTACTCTTGTTGCTGCACATATAATGAGAAGCAAAATATACCACCCCAAAATATGCCACTTTGATATATTGATTTTTTTGAATTAAAGTTACTTAAGGAACAGCCAATGCAAGAAAGGCACTCTGATTTTCTTTGTCTCACTGAATGTAGGGAATAAATCTCCTGTGTGTAAACTATACTCCCTATACCAGGAGGGCATATGGTGTCCTTACCACCAGAGACAGAGGATTCAGGGCTAACAAGCCTATATTAACTAAACTTGTTACTTCCTCACAAATTCTCTACCCCTTCGCTCAAACCCCTTTGTCTTGACAAAGTTGCCTGCTTTGGTCACTTCCTTAAGCCTCCATTTTTTTTAATAAACTCTCATATGTGTGAAATTAAATTTTTTTCCTGTTGTTCTAAGTCAGTGTATTTGTCCAGTCGAAAACGTAGAAGGGAAGAAGGGAAACGAGTTCCTCCCCTACAATAACCAGCTAGAGTAGGTTGAATGAACGGACTCATATGGGAACTTGGTAGGTTAGATTATGTCTGAGTGAAGGAAAAAGGATGTCAAAACTTTTAAAAGTGACTGTTTTCTAATGGCTATTTTCTTAAATCTCCCCAGATTCTTTATGAAGGTATAATTTGTATATGAAAACTAAGCAAGCGACTAATGGATGCAATTTGGTGAGTTTAGACATATGTATCCATTCCTGTTACCATCACAACAATCCAGATATAATAAACATATCTATCACGTCCAAATCTTTTCCCTGTCACTTTGGATTTTTATCTGTTGTTTGTTCTGTGGTAAGAAGCACTTAACATGATAACTACCCTCTTCACAAATGGTTTTTTAACATGACATAAGAAAACCACAGGCAATAAAAACAAAAATACTTAAGTGGGACTGCATCAAACTAAAATGCTGTACACAAGGGAAGAAACCATTAAGAAAGTTAATTGGCAATCTATGGGATAGGAGAAAATATTTGCAAGCCATACATACTTCCAAAATATAGCAGTAACTCAAAAGCAATGCCCCTCCCCCCCAGCAAATAACCCAATTAAACAATGGCAAAGAACTTGCATAGACATTTCACCAAAGAAGACATACGAAGTCCAACAGATATACAGAAAGATATTCAACCTCAATCAGGAAAACGCAAATCAAATGAATTTTAAACCTGTTTGGATAACTGTTGCAAAAAAGAGATATCAAGTGTAGATATTGGAACCCTTGCACACTGTTGGTGGAAATGTAAATTGATTTCGCAGCTACAGAAAGCAGAACGGAGGTTCCCTTCAAAATGTAAAACATGATTACCACATAAACCACCAATCCTTTTTCTGGGTGAATATCCAAAATAATTGAAATTATTTCCCTATGAAAAATAGAGAAAATCCTCAGAGAAAAAATTCTCTATGATTTGTGACAACACGGATGAACCTGTAAGATATTACGCTAACTGAAGTAGGTGAGTCACAGGAGGACAAAGGCCACATGATTCTTCTCATATAAGGCATCTAAGTAGCCAAGGTTACAGAAATGGAATGGAACAGTGATTGTTAGAAGATAGGAATAGGAGTATATCATTCAATGGGTAAATCTGATGTAAAGCATAGTACCCATAATTAGCAATAAGTATTGTGTACTTAAAAATTTATCTAGGGGCTATTTTCTTGAAACAATCAAATAATTACCTTTAACACTGGCACTGATGAGTACCTTGGATAGTTACTTGGATTGCTTCAGGACTTGAGTCTATATCCATTTTTCAAAAAAGTTAATTTTTATTGGGGCATAATTGATTTACAATGTTGTGTTAATTTTTGCTGTACAACAGTGTGAAACAGTTATTCATACACATGTATCCCCTCTTTCAGATTTGGTTCCCGTTTAGGTCACCACAGTTGAAACTGTATCTTTTAAGAATTTCTTTCTAACTCAGAACCAATAAAGCAAAGCTTTGCTTTTAGGCAAATTTCACTAAATATACATCAGGTACAATCAAGGTGGATTTAAATCACTCATGTTTGCATCTTATTCTTAATTCTACGTTCCCAATCACTTAGTCACTTTAATCAATTATTGAAGCAAAGAGCTTCTGGATGAAATATTATTAACATAGATATTAAATGAAAGAAAGTGTGTGGGGTTTTGAGCATTAACCACACAATTAATTAGATCACATTGAATCCATTGACTTAGGGTTTACTGTATTATGAGCATTTATCTTTACATTTTTTTTTAATCAGAATTGCTAGCTTGTGAATTGGGTGTATCAACCTTCATTTTACTGTTACTATTATTATACGATTATTTATATGGTGGAAGTAGGTAAAACAGGCAGTCATCATCCCCATAAACTAAATCTATAGATGCAAAACTACACTGAGTGTTATCCTATCTGATTATAAGATAGGATTTGAGGAGAGGTTTACTCTGAAAGGAGTTGGTAAATGTTTCCCTGCTTGTCATAGTTAATACCACATGGCATTCATGATGTTAATACTGATAATGTAAAGAGGATACAAAGCTAGGGAAGACAGAGCTCCTGCTTTTAGAAACTTACCATCTGAAGAGGAAACAATAATTTAATGAATAAAAACACAAAACATGACATGTTAAATCATATAGAACTTGGGTGAGAATCCTAGTTTTCCCATGTACTAGCTACAATTTAAAGGGTCTTACAAAATCCCAGTTTCCCATGCAGAATACTGAGAAAGCTCTGTTGGAAGAAGCAAGTGTGATAATGTATGTGAAATGCTAACAGCAGTTCCTGTATATCGTAAATACTTAATTAATATTATTCTTTAATTGCATTAATGGAGAAAACAGAAAACATATACACATGACTATAATGAAAGTCCTGCAAATTAATAAAACATTAGCTTAAGCAAATCTGTTTATTACTTCAAAAATTGCAATAATATTTTTTAATGCACAAGAAAACCTAAATGAAATTTAACACTTTTCATCCAAAATTAAGCCCTCAGTTATCAGCCTTCAGTTATCTCAGGAGAAATATGGAATTGCACATGTTTGTGATTTATGCTCACATGAGCTCTGGCTGGCTTCAGATACTTTTCTCATGGAATCTGCAGAAGGAGCTGGAGTTCTTATTTTGTTGTGGGTGGTTTTGTTGTTTACAAAGTTATCCGCCATTTCAGGGGTTTCCCAAATTGAATGTGCATAATCAAAACACATAGAGGGGCTTCCCTGGTGGCTCCATGGTAAAGGATCCATCTGCCCATGCAAGAGACACAGGTTCAATCCCCGGTCTGGGAAGATCCCACATGCCATGGAGCAACTAAGCCCATGCACCACAACTATAAGCATCACAGGTAACTCTGATTCAGGCAGTTAGAAGCAGCACTGCAAAATTTGAGAACCATTGCAAAATGTCTCTGCTCTGAGTACTTTTATAATAAAGACTTAGAAATCCAGGCTGAAGGCAGAAGAGTACTAGTACTTGAGGAGTACAAAGGCTTACTTGAAGTGGGGTTGATGTGTTACTGTTTTTTTGAAAATTTATGATAGCCTACAGCCCTGGTGGCTCAGCTGGTAAAGAATCCACCTGCAATGTAGAAGACCTGGGTGCCATTCCTGGGTTGGGAAGATCCCCTGGAGAAGGAAACGCCAGTATTCTGGCCTGGAGAGTTCCTTGGGCTGTATTGTCCCTGGGGTTGCAAAGAGTCAGACACGACTGAGTGACTTTCAAAAGAAATGTCCATTCATAATCATTTGAAAAGCATTGACAGTGGAGTTGGTAGTGAAGAGAGTGTGTGAGTGCTTGTGTGTAGACCCGTCAGAATTAAAATTAGTGTGGGGGAGGGGAGCAGTGGTTGGTGGATATAGAGGGTCAAATAAATCAGCTATGAAGGAAAAACATAAAATTAAATTTCCTCTTATGCCCATCAACACAAAGGGCTTCACTTAATTTTAATTAATTAAATTAATTAAATCCATAATTCTAAGGATTTAAAATTGAAAATATTAAGGGCTGATGTTGAAGCTGAAACTCCAATACTTTGGCCACCTGATGTGAAGAGCTGACTCACTGGAAAAGACCCTGATGCTGGGAAAGACTGAAGGCAGGAGGAGACAGGGACGACAGGGGATGAGATGGCTGGATGGCATCACTGACTCAATGGACATGGGTTTGGGTGGACTCCAGGAGTTGGTGATGGACAGGGAGGCCTGGCGTGCTATGGTTCATGGGGTCGCAAAGAGTAGGACATGACTGAGCGACTGAACTGAACTGAAAGAAAAAATAAAGACTAATTTTGGGAATATGCAATAATTACCAATAACTCCATATGGAATTAATTTTAAAATTCCTTTTTGAGAATGATTAAATTTCTATCATGTGGCAGCCCTTGGCTATTTACCTCTGTGTGTGTGCACTTAGTCATTCAGTCATGTCTGACTCTGCAACTCCATAGACTGTAGTCCGCCCATGCACCGCATCCTAAGGACCAGTCCTGAGAAAATGGCTGTTTTAGGAAATGAATACATTCCAATGCCCAGGCCAAAGCTTTCCTGAATTAAAATAATAATAATAATAGTATTTTCATTTGTGTGAAGTAACTTTTTCTCAATAAAATAATTATAATTAGTGATATTCATAGTGTGTTTAATTTGGGAAAATTATAAAGTTCTCAGATTTTTGTATCCTTTGTTATAAAAAACTCACTTGATCAAGTTAAGCAATAGTAAGCAATGGAGTATAAAATTCTCTATACGAGCATTGTGAAAATGGTTTCAAGTCAAATAATAATACAAAATGTAAATCATCATATTATACTCTCCTCCGAATGGCACAATTCAGTACAAAAATATGATGCATGTAAGTCAAGCTAATTTAGACACACTGTAGAAAGAACAATAAGAATTATGGAAAAAGAAATGCAGCTTATGAAGAACCTGCCACCTGTCAAGCACTGTTCTGTGCACCCATATTTAGTAATGCTAATTCTCAAAGAAGTCCTTCAGGAGAGCTGTCCTGGATATGATTTTACAAACGGGATCCGAGACTTGCAGATGTTAAGTAAATTGTCAAAGACAGCACAGCTTGCAACTGGCAAAACCACGATTTAGATTTAAACATTCCTGTGTTCTTTCAGTAAAATTGTCATAAACATCTCTAGCATATAAAATGTATTCACTATTTACTTCAATTGCATACTGAAGCAAATAAACTATCAAATGTGTGCTGATTTCTTTAAAAAAGGGAGCTGATAATATGAATTTGGAACCACTCATTGTGTATTAATTATACTCCTCAACAGTTGATCCCTTAACTTAGCATTTTAATGTTCCCCTTGCAACATCACTACGTCATTAATTCATTTAGCAACCCCAATAGAATGAAAGTCTGACTCTCTTGTGGGCCCGATCTAAATTGTCAAATGGTTTTTAGCAGTGATACCCAGAGATGAAGATTCCTGGGGATCATAGACCATGTAAAAACCTCAACACTACTGTCTGTCTCAGCAAATTATCTGTAATAGCAATATTAATTTAGGAGCCAAGATTTCTTTCCTCCAGAGGAAAGTTTAAAGTAACCTGTGCTTGCAATTAAATAGGACTTTTATTATTAAAAATAATTCAGAATCACCTAAAAGCGAATTCTGTCAAAGTTCTAGTAAAAATCTGCAATAGAGTTAATTTTAAAATAACACTTAAACCACCCCAAGATTGCAGCATCTAATTTAAATTGCTGCACTGTCTTCTTTAACAGCATAACATAAAGTAATACTTGTTAATTTATTTAGCAAATGAAATTCTAAAAGCCTGCTACACGACTATCCAAAGACAATGACACTTGTGAAGAAGAATTTTGGGGTAGCCTGTTAAAATATTTAAGTCTTTGATTACAAATCACTTCTCCTAGCTTTATGGGTGTAAAAGTGTTGAGCTAAATAGAGTGCTACAGAGCTACAAACAGATGGACCCAAATGTAACTAAGAAACTATAGAAACAAAGCAACTTCATTTTACTTGCGCTTGTGAAAAATGAAATGAAAAATCGCTCACCCAAGCATGTTATAGGTGTGAGAGGTACGTATCCAGTGAAGGTAATTCAAGGAGTGAACACCTGCCAGTAAGACCACATCACGTTTCCGATTCACTTTTTGTTCATCTTTTACTTTCTTCCTATTTGTTCCATTACCGTTTTGCCTTCATTTTGCTTTTTTTTCATTTTAGACTTCAGTTTACTTATTATTCTAAGGCAAATACAGAACATATCGCCCACTCTGTTTCTTTTTTATTATGTGCTCAGAACGTGTAGCAACTTCATAATAAGTAACTACTCATTTAAATTTATATTAAAAAGTGGGGATCAAGAAAACGTGTCTCTTTGTAGTAAAAGGAACATCACACAAAAGCATCTCCCATTACAGCTTGCACATCACACTCACAGCTGCTTATCACAGGAAGATGAACTGAAAGGAAGTCAGAACTTTTTGCTCTGACAGCATTCAAATCCTCAAAAGCAGGAAACCAGAGAGAGAACAGTTTGTTAAAGGGAGGCACACGCCACAGATGGTGAGAAGCTTACAATAGGCTAGACTGAGAAAGGATTTAAGAGAAAATGTAGCATTAGCAGGTAATTCAGTGAAGGCTCAAATGATGCTATTATGTCCATGATTGCAGTTTCCATGATTATGTTTAGATCTTAACATGATAATTAATGTTTATCTACACCCCTGGGGGAATAGAAATGATCAGTCTTTTGGCATGTTCAAATCAAATCATCAGTTGCCTTCTTTTTCTTTTTTTTTAATGGTCTCTGTAAATAAAAATGGTGGCCACTAAAGGGCTGAGAAATTGACTGCTGCAAAATATTAATTTCTGGTTGAGGCTGAATAAAAAGCTGTGCTGTATAATTTGGCTATCATCTTTAGAGGAGAGAGAGAGCAGACCAAAGCTATTTAAATAAGATGAGGAAGGGGCATGGAGTTTAAGTCCGTCATCTAAGATTGTAGGGATCTCATTCTGCTCCATTTCAGAGGGCATGAGGGTATGTGGGAAGGTATGGGGTGGGAGAAACAGCCTGCCATTGGAACAAGCAGGGGGCAAGAGAAAAGGTGCCATTAAAAAACAGACCAGCACTTACCTTCTTAGGACTTGGATGACTCCGTCAGGAGGATTGCACCAGACGACCTGTAAAGTTTCTGGTGGAGGTGGTTGCATAGTCACTAAACCATCTCCAATTCTTGTGAGCCTATGGACTGTAGCACTCCCCACTCCCCTCAAGTCCCACTGCCCATGGATTTCCCAGGCAAGAACACTGGAGTGGGGTTGTCATTTCCTTCTCCAGGGAATCTTTCTGATCCAAGGATCAGACCCAGGTCTTCTGCACTGCAGGTGGTCTCCTGAATTGCAAGCAGATTCTTTACCAGCTGAACCACCAGCAGTTATCAAATCATAGACATTTGTAGCATGAAGAAGATTCATGATCCTGGACAGGCTCATGACTTCTGAGGAACTAGATTGAGGATGAGATGCATTGGGTCTTGGCTTCCTTTGTTAATTCCCAGCTTATTTCTTTCAGAAGCTAGCTAGATTACCTTCATAAGAAGTTTGTCTGCATCCCCAAATAGCTATGGTTTATATTCTCCATCTTCTTCCTCAAACATCCTTGGGGTAACTAGTCCTTCTGTGAATTTTCCATCCCTTTTCATTAAAGAGAATCAATCATTTTCTGTGTAGGTGGACCTAGGGTCATTGTTTATTGCTATATGGTGTTTGCAGTTTCACAGAATGCTAAGATGGCAGGAAATCCAAATTATATAAATCAGTCCCCTTAGTCCATGGACAAGTAAAACTAAACCAAAAGCCCAGAGACATCAAGGAACCAAGAGAGTCACATAGAAGTTACCCGTAAATCTAGGAACAGAAATCACATTGCGTAATTTCTAAATTACTTACGCCCTTCTCTTTACAATTCTGTAGTTGCTTTCTTATCACAAATTACAGTGCCCCTTGTTTTCCAAATACAGTATTAAAATATGCATCTTTCATGTTTTCTCTCTCTTTAATTTTTTTCCTGTTTATTGATCTTGACTTTGAGAAAAAAAAATTAGTTGATCGTTCATGAATCTAATTTCTGATCATCCTGAATTATTTTCCATTTGTCAGTTTCTCATTTTCGTCTTTGCACTCAAACTCATTATTCTCCGTTTTTATCTCCACTGAACTTCAGCTGGCATCTATTAACCTACATCCTTGTTCAATATGACTCATCTGGATGTTGAATCTGACTAGGGTGGGGAATGATGTGGGGAGTTGTAGTGTTGATGGCCACTTGATATCAGGTGCTGATTTAGAATTTAGCATTTCTCTCTATTCTGCAAAGACTATTTAATTCATATATCTGTGTGTGTGTGTGTGTGTGTGTGTGTGTGTGTGTGTTTGGATCAAAGAGGAAGATAAAACTCCATACCAGTGACTTTCTAGAATGCAAAATGAATTTGGGTGGTTATACATTCACAGAGTGTCATGAATAGATGGACTGGCGGAGTCCAGATTTCTTATCTATTCATCTTGCTTTCACTTATTGCACATCAGCCATGTACCAAGTACATGCCAAAGAAATAGAGATGAAAGCATAGGGCTTCCTCTGGAAAAAAACAACAACACAACAACAACAACACTTCACATTTTATTAGGAGTGGCTGGAGGCAGAAAGGGAAACAGTCACTGTCAGACTGTCAGTGTTCACTGCAAAGACTTATGCTGGATTGTTGCTCAGGGTGTGACATCTGCAAACAGGCAGACCCAGATCCCAAACCAAGAAATCCAGGGAAGACTTTCTGAAGGCAATGCCTGAGCCCGTTGGAGAATGACAAGAGAGCAGGAGCCAAGTGAAAATGCATAAGGAAGGCAGCGGGTAATATAACACACAAAAGGGTAAGATCCAGAGCTGAATAGAATGGGCGCATACAGGAAAATATAATAGGTTTGGAATGATTGGACTGTAGGAAGCTTCCTGAGAAAGGGCAATAAACAGGCATTCCCCATTCCTGCAGTTCTCTTTATGGCATGCTAAAGGGTTGGATCTTCTTGTGGAAACTGCGGGAAAACCTTGAAAGACTTTAATTGAGAGGGTAATAGCATGAGATTTATGTTTTCATCAGCTGCTGCTAACAGCAATATAAAAGGTAGATTTAGCAGAGGTTGGGGTGGCTTAAAGAGGTGAAACTGGGAAAATGGCAATCAGACAGAAGCCTCTTATAATAATCCGTGTAAGAAAAGGTGAGGTCTGGAGTGAAGGCAGCCTCAGGAAGAATGGAAAATCAAGATGCACTGAAAACCATTAAGGGTAGAAAATGCATGCTCCAGAGAACAGCAGGGCCTGAAGATGCGAAATTAATCAACCCGGGCCACACACTTAATGAGTACCAGAGCTGCGGTTGGAACCAGGTGCCAACATCCAGCCAAGGACTATTTCTGCCACATGACTCTGTCTCTTCATGTCTGCACTTTGACAATGACAATAATTAAATTTAAGATGGATTGTCTATTTATAGAAAGGGGTTATATTTAAGAGACCCCATTTTTCCTTATTATCCAAGGCAAGTAAATGCAGGTGTTTGATTCAGATAGAATAGGATGCTAATGACTCTTTCAATGCCTGAACTTCCTGGAAGCAAATAGACATATGTTGCCCTTGATTTAACCTTAGAGTAGACATCCCTTCCCTTCATCACTGGGCAAGGTGTTGATAGATTTCCTGTCTCGCCTCTCTGGATTTTTTTAACCAGTGAACACTGTGTCACTAGGTGCTCTTGCCAAGAGAGCAGCATTTCACATCAAGCTCTTATTCCTAAACAGATTTTGGAGGGTTAGAACAGGAGTAGGAGTCAAGGAGAGGTGTGGGTTAACCACAAATTTCTGTATCTCTGCATATGGCTCTTCCTTAACTAAATGCTAGAGTCTATGACAATATCTACTCTAATCGCAAGGATAAAATGAAGGAATATGTGTGAAAGGGTTTTGTGAAGCTATAAATGGGAACACTGAAAGTTAGGACTTGATATCATTCATTCCTCCAAAGTAAAGATACTTTTAAAATATTTTGCAATGCTTGGTTTTGAAAGGATGGCAGAGGTATGACACTTCTTTGCCCAAACATTCAGTGTAGGGCACACTGTCGTCATAGATTTCCCACTGTTTTCAACTGCCCTTAACTCGATTTGCTAACGTGCACCTCCCCTCTTAGACTACTGTTAGTAAAGAGTAGCTAACAGAAGTTTTGTGGGAGAGAAGATTAGCTCACCACATCCATGACATCACTACCGGGTTATACTATGCACTTAGACATTACTCTCTGAAAGTTATTAGCAAACACATACAATGTGGAGGGTTCCCAGGAGCTGATCTGCAGGCTGGAGGGAGAAGGCACCTGGAGAGAGCTGACACCATGTTCCCCACTCCAGTGCTCACTAGATCTTCACAACAAGGGAAACAAGGACTCACCTGCATTTTCCACAAAATGGCACGTACTGAAAGCACTTTCATTCTCAGGGGCACCCACAGATTAGAACATGTACATACACTCTTCAAACACAAGAGGGGAAAAAATAAAGTGAGGGTGCCATGACAAAAGTGTTGGTGGAAGGTCAGAGAAGAAAGTTGTTCATTATATTATAATCACAGATCAGGACACAAGAGATAGAACTCTTGACCAGAAGCCGAGATTTTGAAGAGTACCTTGGAGGTGCATCCACTTACGGATCTATCAGTTCCCATGTTTGAAGTCTCTAGACTAACCAAGCTCTCTTTATGTTGAACATGAAATGACTAGTGTCAAAATGCTCATGAACTGATCCAAGATATGGCCAAAAAAAGAAAAAAAAAAAGGAATCGCTGAAACTTCCTTTGTTCACTAGTTCATGGTTTAAAAGTAGATTGGTGTAAAGGGCAGTCAGTCCGTTCAGCCACTCAGTCGTGTCCAAATCTTTGTGACCCATGGACTGCTGAAGACCAGGTTTCTCGGTCCATCACCAACTCCCGGAGTTTACTCAAACTCATGTCCATTGACTTAGTGATGCCATCTCATCCTCTGTCATCCCCCTTCTCCTTCTGCCTTCAATCTTTCCAGCATCAGGGTCTTCTCTGAGTCAGTTCTTCCCGTCAAGTGGCCAAAGTATTGGAGTTTCAGCTTCAGCATCAGTCCTTCCAATGAATATTCAGGACTGATTTCCTTTTGGATGGACTGGTTGGATCTCCTTGCAGTCCAAGGGACTCTCAAGAGTCTTCTCCAACACCACAGTTTAAAAGCATCAATTCTTCGGCACTCAGCCTTCTTTATGGTCCAATTCCACACATGACTACTGGGAAAACCAAAGCTTTGACTAGAGGGACCTTTGTTGGCAAACTGATGTCTATACTTTTTAATGCACTAAATTTATCATAGCTTTTCTTCCAAGGAGCAAGCATGTTTTAATTTAATGGCTGCAGCAGCAGTTTTGGAGCCCAGGAAAATAAAATCTGTCACTGTTTCCACTTTTTCCCCCATCTATTTACCATGAACTGATGGACCACATGCCATGATCTTCTTTTTTTGAATATTGAGTTTTAAGCCAGCTTTTTCACTCTCATCTTTCACTCTCATCAAGAGGGTTTTTAATTCTCCACTTTCTGCTATTAGAGTGGTATCATCTGCATATCTGAGATTATGGATATTTCTCCAGGAAACCCTGATTTTAGCTTGTGCTTCATCCAGCCCAATATTTTACATGATGTACTCTGCAGGGTGACAATATACAGCCTTGATGTACTCCTTTCCTGATTTGGAACCAGTCTGTGGTTCCATATCTTGTTCTAACTTTGCTTCTTGACCTGCATACAGGTTTCTCAGGAGCCAGGTAAGGTGGTCTGGTATTCTCATCTCTTTAAGAATTTTCCACAGTTTGCTGTGATCCACACAGTCAAAGGCTCTAGCATAATCAATGTAGCAGAAGTAGACTTTTTCTGGAATTTTATTGCTTTTTCTATCACCTACTGCTGAAGCCTACCTTGAAAGCTTTTGAGCATTGCTTTGCTAATGTAGTCTCTATAAACCTCTAGTAACATCACATAAGTCTTTAAACAGAGGTTCACAGATGTAACCACAAGTTCACTAATTAAAAAATAAAACAACTCTCTGTCTTAGTGAATATACTAGATGTGGAAAAAAGCAAGACAAATATGATACTATCTTGAAATTTTAGGAGTTCTTCATCATGTGCAGCAAGAACAAAATTGAATCATTAACAGCAAAGCAACAATATATATACTAAAATAGGCATTAATAGAAGTAAATGGATAATTAAGATAGAAGACACTAAATGCTTTTTTTTTTCTGAAATTAAGTGAGCAGACCTATAAATTTACTATTAATGAAATAAACTATTAATGAAAGTATAGTTAAGGAATTTGCCAGAGATCCTTAGGAAAACAAAGAAAAGGGAATGGTGAACTCTGAACCAAAGGAGAGGACAGATTCAAACAATTCATCTGAGTTTTTCATGGTTGCAAAAACATGGAATAATTAGCACAAAATAATGAAAAGGTCAGAGCATGTTATAATAAATGAAGTGAGCTTGTCCTGTTGCCAGCATCTCTCACTTTAATTGGCATTTGTTTTTAAAGAAATACTGTGATATTTACACTTCAATTTTGTCTGATAAGAATACTAACTGAGTTTCAAAACAAACAAAAGAGATGAAAAATTAAAATTCTAAACTTGGAATAGAAATAAAAATAGCAAAATGTTTACATTTAAAATCAAATCTGAGTTACACCTACAAACTCAAAGGTGCTAGATTTACTATATACTCAAGCATCTAAATTCTTGCATATTAATAAGGTTTATAGTAATGAAACTAATAATATTTTTTTCAGAGTTCAAGAGACATTATTGGCTTGCTAAACTGAACAATAGAAAGGCAATTTATTATTTTTAAATTATTATTTGAGTATAGTTACACTGTTGTATTTGGAGAAGGCAATGGCACCCCACTCCAGTGTTCTTGCCTGGAAAATACCATGGACGGAAGAGCCTGGTGGGCTGCCGTCTATGGGGTCGCACAGAGTCAGACACGACTGAGTGGCTTCACTCACTTCACACACACTGTTGTATTAGTTTCAGGTGTACAACAAACTGCATCAGTTACACATACATGTGTCCACTCTTTTTTTAGATTCTTTTCCCATACTGGCCTTTACAGAATACTGAGTAGAATTCTCTGTCCTATACAGCAGGTTCTTATAAGTTATCTATTTTATATATGGTAGTGTGTATAAGTCAATCCCAATCTCCAAATTTACCCTTCCCCTCTTATTCCCTGGGCTTGCCTGGTGGCTCACTGGTAAAGAATCCTCCTGCCAATGCAGGAATTGTGAGTTTGACCTCCGAGTTGAGAAGGTGCCCTTGAGAAGAAAATGTGGCAACACAAGTATTGAAGCTTCAGCTTCAGCATCAGTCCTTCTAATGAATATTCAGGACTGATTTCCTTTAGGATTGACAGGTTGGATCCCCTTGTAGTCCAAGAGACTCCCCAGAGTCTTCTTCAACACCACAGTTCAAAAGCATCAGTTCTTCAGTGCTCAGTTTTATTTATAGTCCAACCCTCACATCCATACATGACTACTGGAAAAGCCATAGCTTTGACTAGATGGATCTTTGTTGACAAAGTAATGTCTCTGCTTTTTAATATGCTATCTAGGTTGGACATGGAACAACAGACTGGTTCCAAATAAGGAAAGGAGTAAGTCAAGGCTGTATATTATCAGTCTTCTTATTTAACTTATATGCAGACTACAGCAAGAGAAATGCTGGGCTGGATGAAGCACAAGCTGGAATCAAGATTGCTGGGAGAAATATCAATAACCTCAGATATGCAGATGACACCACCCTTATGGTAGAAAGTGAAGAGGAACTAAAGAGCTTCTTGATGAAAATGAAAGAAGAGCATGAAAAAGTTGGCTTAAAACTCAACATTCAAAAAATTAAGATCACGGCATCTGGTCCCATCACTTCATGGCAAATGGATGGGGAAACAGTGGAAAAAGTGTCAGACTTTATTTTGGGGGCCAGATGGTGACTGCAGCCATAAAATTAAAAGCTGCTTGCTCCTTGACAGGAAAGTTATGACCAGCCTAGACAGCATATTAAAAAGCAGAGACATTATTCAGCCAACAAAGGTCCATCTAGTCAAGGCTATGGTTTTTCCAGTCATCATGTATGGATGTGAGAGTTGAAATATAAAGAAAGCTGAACACTGAAGAATCGATGCTTTTGAACTGTGGTGTTAGAGAAGACTCTTGAGAGTCCCTTGGACTGCAAGGAAATCCAACCAGTCCATCCTAAAGGAAATTAGTTCTGAATATTCATTGGAAGGACTGATGCTGAAGCTGAAGCTCCAACACTTTGGCCATTTGATTAGAAGAGTGGACTCTTTGGAAAAGACCCTGATCCTGGGAAAGATTGATGGTGGGAGAAGAAGGGGACAACAGAGGATGAGATGGTTGCATGGCATCACCGACTCAATGGACATGAGTTTGAGTAAACTCCAGAACTTGGTGATGGACAGGAAAGCCTGGCATGTTGCAGTCCATGGGGTTGCAAAGAGTCAGACATGACTGAGAAACTTAACTGAACTAAACTGAACTAGGTTGATCATAGCTTTTCTTCCAAGGAGCAAGTGTCTTTTAATTTCGTGGCTGCAGTCACTATCTGCAGTAATTTTGGAGCCCCAGAAAATAAAGTCTGTCATTGTTTCCATTGTTTCCCCATCTATTTGCCATGAAGTGATGGGACTGGATGCCATAACCTTCACTTTTTGAATGTTGAGTTTCAAGCCAGCTTTTTCACTTCTTCTTTCAATTTCATCAAGAGGCTCTTTAGTTTCTCTTTGCTTTCTGCCATAAGTGCAGTATCATCTGCATATGTGATGTTATTGATATTTCTCCCGGCAATCTTGATTCCATCTTGTGCTTCATCCAGCCCAGCTTTTCACATCATGTACTTTGTATATTATCTAAATAAGCAAGGTGACAATATACAGCCTTGACATACTCCTTTCCTAATTTTGAACCAGTCCATTGTTCCATGTCCATTTTTAGTTGTCACTTCTTGACCTGCATACAGATCTGAAGAGTCAGGTAGGATGGTCTGGTATTCCCATCTCTTGAAGAATTTTCCACAGTTTGCTGTGATCCACACAGTCAATGTCTTTAGCATATTCAATGAAGCAGAGTAGATGTTTTTCTGGAATTCTCTTGCTTTTCCTATGATCCAATGGATGTTGGCAATTAGATCTCTGGTTCCTCTGCCTCTTCCAAATCCAGCTTGAACATCTAGAGTTTCTCTGTTCACCTACTTTTGAAGCGTTGCTTGGAGAATTTTGAGTATTACTTTGCTAGCGTGTGAAATGGGTACAATTGTACAGTAGTCTGAACACTATTTGACATTGCCCTTCTTTGGGATGGGGTGCAAACTGACCTTTTATTTATTTAATTGTCTTTAAATACTTGACTTAAATTGCCTTCCAAATTGAGATCTGCTTCCTCTCCCTTGGCAAGAATACAGACTGGCTCATTTATATCCCATTTGAGGGACTGACTTACAAAAATGTACATAAATTAATGAAAGAATTTCACTTTCTTTATATCTCACTAAATGCAATGACAAATATTGTCATTGCAAAGTGGTGCTTTCAACTATCCATCAAAAATGTGAATTTTTGATGACCTCCTCAAGAAACCTAAATTTTTCTTGTTCGATAATAGGCTCAAATGCATGTAATTATAACCCCCAACCTAGAGCAACTGCCACGGAAGGGCAGGAGTGGTGACTGTTTTGCTCCTTGAAGTAATAAGGTAAGTTATAGACATCCATCCAAAATTATCATACCAGTTGAGACAGCAGAGCCCCATATTTTAATAAAACCACAGAGATCAAGAAAGCATAGAAAAATATTTAATAGGGCAATAATGTGGTTGACATAATCTTCTCCCTAGTTGCAGTCCCAGTAAATTGCTTGAAAGTGGTATTTAAGTAGTTTAATAAATGAACAACCTCACTAGGTATTGAAAGTGAAAGTCATTCAGTCGTGTCTGACCCTTTGTGCCCCCACAGACTATACAGTCCATGGAATTCTCCAGGCCAGAATACTGGAGTGGGTAGCTGTTCCCTTCTCCAGGGGATCTTCCCAACCCAGGAACTGAACCCAGGTCACCTGCATTGTAGGCAGAACCTCTATCAGCTGAGCCACCAGGGAAGCCCAAGAATGTTAGTGTTGGTGTCCCTTTTCTAGGGCATCTTCCTGACCCAAGAATCAAACTGGGGTTGCCTACCTTGCAGGCAAACTCTTTACCAGCTGAGGTACCAGGGAATCCTCACTAGGTATCAATGTCATTAATAAAGAACAAAAACTTACAAGGTACTACCTGGCAGAGAGGAGGTTGGTTAAGGAAGGTCCATAATATATATGTTATGTTCTGAGCGACTGATCTGATTTGATCTGATCTACAGATCTGTATTCCATTAGCCCTTGAACAACATGGGTTTGAACTGTGGATATTCTTCACTAAGTACTACACAGTCCAAGGTTTGTTAAATCCTCGATGTGGAACTACATATAAAAGTGGCCAATCATAAAGTATATGTGGGTTTATGACCAAACAGAAGATCTGTGCCCCTAGCCTCTAAATTGTTCAAAGGTCAAAGACATATATATATATATATATATAATTTCATGTCCTTCCCATTTATCTTTGCTTCCATGTCTTTCTTCATATAAATTCTTTCATCAAAGCTATCTGTTAAAAATAGGTATATATGTCTATAAAAACCTCATATAATAGTCCATGGGAAAGAGGCATTAAAATATACTTGCAATTGCTGAATATATATTTTTTCTACTCTGGCATATATTCTTTATTCCAGTTGTTAGTTAATACACTAGAAAGTTATAAATTTATTGATTTTTACAGATAGGTTCTTAAACCATTACTGATTCAAAACTTTTTCTGTAAAAATAAAGGAATGAGGGCTAAAGGAATTAAATTACTTTCCCAAGGTAAAGTTCTATTTGAAATTTTTATTTCAGTAACATGTGGACTGAAAAAGCATAGACATTTTCACTTGTGATAAACACAAATAAGATTGATAAACTAAATTAAAAAAAAAAACAAAAACAAAAAACCTAGTCATCCAGAAAACAAAGGAAGAGAATTCAAAGGGTATATAATAGAAAAGGTATCAAGTTCTACTTAATTTTAGTTTACTTCTATTCTAAAGGTACATAAATAATAATGAAGTAGGGGGATGTTGCAGTTGAATATAGAAGTTCCATCAGAAACATGATTATGTGTTTGGACCTTCAACATTACAGAATATTTCTGCTTAACTAGAAATCTGGAATTACTGTCCCCTCTTTTAAACTTTTCTCTTAAGCCATTGAATCTATGAGACTTTGCTTTGAATTCTGCATAAAAAGGGGAAAAATGTATCTACTGAGAACAAAAAAATATATATAGGTTTGCACATTTATGTGTCAGTTCTAGATTTATATTGTTCCAAGGGAGTGGAAATTCTAAGCCATAAGACATATGTGAAAACAACATTAGATCAAAGAGAAATGTACGAAGCTACTTATGTGCATGCTAAGCTGCTCCAGCCATGTCTGACTCTGGATGGCCCTGTGGACTGTAGCCTGCCAGTCTCCTCTGTCCATTGAATTCTCTAGGCAACAATACTGGAGTGGGTTGCCATGCCCTCCTTCAGTGGACCTTCTCAACGCAGGGATCAAACTCACACCTCTTGCATCTCTTGCATTGGCATTGGGGTTCTTTACCACTAGCACCACCTGGAAAGCCCACAGAGCTACGATGTAGGGATGATGTTTCAACCCATGGTTGATGGGAACTTCCCAGGGAGAAAAAAAAGTGAGGTCAAATATCAAACAACAAAAACATAAGAAATAATGTATATGAACCTGAGACAACCGAGGTAATATAGAATATCAGTTCAGTTCAGTTCCATTCAGTCACTCAGTCATGTCCGACTCTTTGCAACCCCATGGACTGCAGCACACCAGGCCTCCCTGTCCATCACCAACTCCCGGAGTTCACTCAGACTCACATCTATCGAGTCAGTGATGCCATCCAGCCATCTCATCTTCTGTCATCCCCTTCTCTTCCTGCCCCCAATCCCTCCCAGCATCAGAGTCTTTTCCAGTGAGTCAACTCTTCACATGAGGTGGCCAAAGTACTGGAGTTTCAGCTTTAGCATCATTCTTTCCAAAGAAATCCCAGGGCTGATCTCCTTCAGAATGGACTGGTTGGATCTCCTTGCAGTCCAAGGGACTCTCAAGAGTCTTCTCCAACACCACAGTTCAAAAGCATCAATTCTTCAGCGCTCAGCCTTCTTCACAGTCCAACTCTCACATCCATACATGACCACAGGGAAAACCATAGCCTTGACTAGACAGACCTTTGTTGGCAAAGTAATGTCTCTGCTTTTGAATATGCTATCTAGGTTGGACATAACTTTCCTTCCAAGGAGTAAGCATCTTTTAATTTCATGGCTGCAGTCAGCATCTGCAGTGATTTTGGAGCCCAGAAAAATAAAGTCTGACACTATTTCCACTGTTGCCCATCTATTTCCCATGAAGTGATAGGACCGGATGCCATGTTCTTCGTTTTCTGAATGTTGAGCTTTAAGCCAACTTTTTTACTCTCCACTTTCACTTTCATCAAGAGGCTTTTGAGTTCCTCTTCACTTTCTGCCATAAGGGTGGTGTCATCTGCATATCTCAGGTTATTGATATTTCTCCCGGCAATCTTGATTCCAGCTTGTGTTTCTTCAAATCCAGCGTTTCTCAAGATGTACTCTGCATAGAAGTTAAATAAGCAGAGTGACAATATACAGCCTTGACATACTCCTTTTCCTATTTGGAATAGCACAAAATAAATTACATTATAGAAGAATCTGAAAAAAAAAATTCCTAAAGTAAAAGCAAAAGACTGAAAGAAAGTGGAAAAAAGGAGAAAAGATAAGAAAAATTCTTCAAAATATATTATTTACTAAAAACACATAACTTTTGATATCATGAACTCAATAAAATTAGACATAGCTTAACACAGATTTGATGAAACATGGGAAAAAAAAGTATTAAAAGACACCCAGAAGACACACTACAAAGGTGTCCCCAAACTACTTTCATACAGAAGAATCAAAAAGAATAGGCAAGTGTAAACATTTTAAAAATAATTTTTAACTAGTAAAAAATACTCCAGAGGGGACATCCCTTGTGGTCCCAATGGTTGAGACTCTGTCAGTGTAGGAGACACAGATTTGATCCCTGATCCTTGAGCTAAGATACTGCATGCCACAGGGTAACTGAGTCCACGCTCTTGAGTCCATGGGCTGCAGCTACTGAGCTCATGCTTCCTAGAGCCCACGTTCCAAAACAAGAGAAGCCGCCACAAGGAGAAAGCCACTTGTCACAAGTAGAGAAAGACCGTGTGCAGCAATAAAGAGCACACAGGCTGCAAAGACCCAGGACAGCAAAATATATTGACTAACAAGTTAGAAAAAAATACTCCAGAAATCATGAAACCAAGACTGTTGACTCCAAATAATCACATCAAGCACAGATAAATAATAATCAAGTACAGATAAATCACATCAAGTACAGATAAACAATAATCATTATTCTTACACAAACTTTATTGAAATGCAAAATACTCAAGTCACTAAAAATCATTGACTAATCTACTGAGGAAACATTATCTGTTAAAAACAAACACTATAAAAATTCAAATGAAAGGGAGTGTCTTATCAAATATAATAGAGTTCAGGAAATAACAGTGCTAAATAAGCATTGATGATAGCTCAGATAATAATATGTACATTGGAAAATGCCAAAAGAAATTGTAACCAAAGCTCTAAACAAGTAAGCAATCAAGGAAAATGGGACAGGATTGAATAGATAAAAACCATGTACATTATTGTTCAGGTAACAAGAACGTTAACTGATATATCTCAGGTAACACTGAATAATTTTGAGATATTGAATAAACTTGGTTAAACATTTAAACATGAGTAATAAAATACGAACACATGATACCTACAGGAGTTTAAACAAATCCTGAGTAAATAATAATTCATTCCATTAAGAAAAAAATATGAAATATATACTTATAAATTAAAGAAAGACATGAAATATGTAAAACACAAAGTAATATGGAGGAAAATATTTAAGTTTGTTAAAAGCACAACAAAAAACTAATACACTGTACAAGATATTTTAAAGACAAAATTTCATGAATAAAATTTTAAAAAATCAACTTTGCTAATAAAAGATTCATCTCAACATAATGAAAGACAGAGATTAAAGCAAAAAAGGAAATGTCATCATACATAATATTATTATATAAAAAATTCTAAAATTTACTAAAAACATTCATAAATACACCTGAAAGTTTTGAGAAATTGTATTATAGTCAGCAATTCACACAAACTATCCAAGTAAAACTTCAGTTTTGCTTCTTTCTTAAATAAATAGCTTCTATCTTATATGAAGTAATCAAGAAAATATAGAATAAAAAACACTTTGTGTCTAAAGTGAATCATTTTTAAAAAATATACATCAATAAAGAGCAGTTGGAACTAGAAATTTAAAAATACATGCCATTTACATGAGCATCTTTCAAAATAAAATATTTAGATTTAAATCTAAAATGTATATAAAGTCAAATTATAGACTCTAAGGCAAATTACAAAACTTTGATGAACAAAATATAAGACAAATTATAAAGCTCTTATGAACAAAATCAATGGAGAAATAGTCCAAGTTCGTAGATAGTAAGAACCAATATTTGCAAGATGTTAATTCCTCTCAACTTGATCTATAGATTCAGTGCAATATCAATTAAAACTGAGCAAGTTATTTTGTGGATATTGGCAAACTGATTCTAAAGCTGCTGTAGAAAGGTAAAAAAAAGAAAAAAAGCAGTATAGTCAACACAATGTCGAAAGAGAACAAAGTTACAGAACTGATAAAACCTGGCTTCAAGATTTACTATAAAGCTAGAGTGATGAAGACAGCCAGAGAACAAATTCCCAGCATCTGCTGGATCATTGAGAAAGCGAGGGAATTCCAGAAAAATATCTACTTCTGCCTCATTGACTACGCTAAAGCCTTTGACTGTGTGTATCACAACAAACTGTGGAAAATTCTTAGAGACGTGAATACCAGTCCACCTTACCTGTCTCCTGAGAAGCCTGTATGCAGGTCAAGAAGCAACAGTTAAAACTGGATGGACATGGAACAACAGGCTGGTTCCAAATTGGGAAAGAAGTGCATCAAGGCTGTATATATTTCACTCCGTTTATTTAACTTCTACGGACAGTATTCATGTGAAATGCCAAGCTGGATGAAGCATGAACTAGAATCAAGATTGTCTGGAGAAGTATCAACAAACTCAGATATGCAGATGATACCACTCTAATGGGAGAAAGTGAAGAGGAACTAAAAAGTCTCTTGATGAGGGTGAAAGAGGAGAATGAAAAAGCTGGCTTAAAACTCAACATTCCAAAAACTGAGATCATGGCATCTGGCCCCATCACTTCATGACAAATAGATCAGGAAAAAGTAAAAATGTGACAGATTTTGTTTTTTGGGGCTCCAGGGTCACTGTGGACTATTACTGTAGCCATGAAATTAAAAGACACTTGCTCCTTGGGAGAAGAGCTATGACCAACCTAGACAGCATATTAAAAAGCAGAGACATTACTTTGACAACAAAGGTCAGTCTGCTCAAAGCTATGGTTTTTCCAGTAGTCATGTATGGATGTGAGAGTTGGACCATAAAGAAGGTTGAGCACCGAAGAATTTATGCTTTTGAACGGTGGCGCTAGAGAAGATTCTTGAGAGTCCCTTGGACTGCAAGGAGATCAAACTAGTCAATCTTAAAGGAAATCTGTCCTGAATATTCATTGGAAGGACTGATGATGAAACTGAAGATTCAGTGCTTTGGTTACCTGATGCAAAGGGCTGACTCAGCGGAAAAGACCCTGATGCTGAGAAAGATTGAGGACAAAAGGCAAAGGGGGCAACAGAGGATGAGAGGTTGGGTGGCATCACTTAGTCAATGGACATGAGTTCAATAAACTCAGGGAACTAGTGAAGGATAGGGAAGCCTGGCATACTGCAGTCCATGGGGGAAAGAGTTGGACATGATTTAGAGACTGAACAACAACAATGAAGACGATCTAATATTAGCAAAGGAATAAATAAACAGAACCTTGGAAAAAGTAGATTCCATAAATAGATTCACATATAGTCAAGTGATCTTTGACAAAGGAGCAAAGACAGTACATTGGATCAAAGACTTTCTTTTCAACAAATGATTCTGCAGCAAATGGATATCCACACGCAGGAAAATGAAGTTAGACACTTAAGAGGATTCACAAAGAACAATTAAAAATGGATCATAGCCTTAAATGTAAAGTGCCAAAGAAACCACTCTTAAAAGGTAACACGGGAGAACACCCAGATGACCTTGGGAATGAATGGTAATAACTTTTGAGATGTAACAACAAAGGAACCATAAATCATTGATAAGCTGAATTTCATTGAAATTAAAACTTCTGCTGTGCAAAATGAGGTGGAAGACAAGCCCCAGACTGGGGGAAAATATTTGCAAAATATATATCTAAGAATGATCTGTTATGCAAAACATACAAGGAAGTCTCAAAACTCAACAATAATATAACAAACAGCCTGATTAAAGAATCAGTCAAAGATATGAACATGCATCTTGCAAAAGAAAATATCCAGATGGAAAATAAGAATATTAAAAGATGCTTTGCATTGTATTTCATTGGGGAATTGAAAATTAATACTGAAGTGAGATACTGCTACACACCTATTAGAATGGAAAAATCCAAAACTCTGACAACATCAAATGCTGGTGATAGCTGAGTCTCCTGAATACATTTTGGATTCCATCCTGGGGAAAATAACCTGTACACTTGCTAGAACCTAAGCTGTTTCCTAAGACCTTAGAGATCATTGCTGTCTAGAGTTTTCAGTTTAAGTTTCAAGTGCTTCAAAGAATAGTTGTTTTACATAAGAGTAATGCTAATAAATTTAAGGAAATCCCCTCCCTAAATTGCCTACTACTTAGCTATAATGCAACATTTATGCACTGTGCTAATCTGATCCATGTGCAGCTGGCTACTATCTCTGTTTTTAAAAAGAAAAAAAAAAAATCTATTCACCATCTTGGGATTAATTTCCATTTGGACTGCTATCCATAGTATTTGCCACACCAGTTGTGGAACCTTGGCACGCTACAAAGCCCTGCTTCAAAGCTGTAAGCTTCTGACAACTAATATCCTAAAATTAGTTTCTCAGGGTGCACTAGTGGAAAAGAGCCCACCTGTCAGTGCAAGAAATGTAAGAGATGTGGGTTCTGTCCCTGGGTTGGGATGATTCCCTGGAGGAGGGCATAGCAGCCCACTCCAGTATTCTTGCCTGGAGAATCCCATGGACAGAGGAGCCTGCTGGGCTATGATCTACAGGGTCACAAAGAATTGGACACAAGTGAAACAATTTAGCACACACATTCTGAAAGTACAGAGAATAAAATGACTTGCAAGTGACTTTCCTTGCAAGAAATGTTAAAAGACTTTTGAAGAGAGGTGAAGTGAAAGTCATGCAGGCATGTCTGACTCTTTACAACCCCATGGACTATACAGTCCATGGAATTCTCCAGGCCAGAATACTGGAGTGGGTAGCCTTTGCCTTCTCCAGGAGATATTCCCAACCCAGGGATCGAACCCAGGTCTCCCACACTGCAGGCAGATTCTTTACCAGCTGAACCTCAAGGGAAGCCCAAGAATTCTGGAATGGGTAGCCTATCCCTTCTCCAGAGGATCTTCCCAACCCAGGAATCTAACTGGGGTCTCCTGCATTGCAGATGGATTCTTCACCAACTAAGGTATCAGGAAGTGTTTTAGATATAAGGAAAATAAGGAAGGTCAGAAATTTCAATATATACAGTAAAAAATATGCATCAAAAAAGGATTAAGTGAAGGTAAAATAACAGCTTGATTTTCTTACTGTTAACTGAACAAATATAACAATTTGTTCCAAATAACAATACCAAAAAATTCTATCAATATGTTATTATACATAAAATTTTATTGGGCTTCCCTAGTGGCTCAGATAGCAAAAAATCTGCCTGCATGTGGGAGATTATGTGGGAGGAAATTTTATTATATATGTGTACAAGGTATTCTTTTCCAGTGGTCATGTATGGATGTGAGAGTTGGACTATAAAGAAAGCTGAGCACTGAAGAATTGATGCTTTTGAAGGTGGCGTTGGATAAGACCCTGCCAGGAGATCAAACCAGTCCATCCTAAAGGAAATCGGTCCTGAGTGTTCATTAGAAGGACTGACATTGAAGCTGCAACTCCAATAGTTAGGCCACCTGATGCGAAGAGCTGACTCATTTGAAAAGACCCTGATGCTGGGAAAGATTGAAGGTAGGAGAAGAAGGGGACAAAAGAGGATGAAATGGTTGGATGGCATCACCGACTCAATGGGCATGAGTTTGGGTAAACTCCAGGAGTTGGTGATGGACAGGGAGGCCTGGTGTGCTGCAGTTCATGGGATCACAAAGAGTCGGACACGGCTGAGCGACTGAACTGAACTGAACCAAGTGTAATTTGCTCCATGTATGTAAGACTGGTTCAACATTCAAAAATCAATTATTGTAATTCATTGTATCAACAGACTAAAGATTAATCACATGATCATATCAATAGATATGGAAGAAACATTTGGCCAAATCTTGCACTCATGATGAAATCTCTCAGTACGATAGGAATAGAGGGGAACTTCCTAACTTGGTTAAAAAAAAAAAAAACCCTACACAAAAAGTCTATAGTTAACATTATACTCAGTGGTGAGGTACTTGAAGTTTTCTCACTAAGATCAAGTAAAAGGCAAGAATGTTCCTTCTTACGACTCCTTTTCAACACTGTACTGGAAATTTTAACTAATGCAATAAGGTAAGAAAAGGAAATAAAAAACATACAGATTGGGAAGGAAGAAAAAAAGATGTGTCTTTGTTCAGAGATGACATTACGGTCTATGTACAAAATCAGAAAGGATAAACAACAAAAAAAAATCTCTTGCAACTATTAAGTGTTTTTACTAAGTTGTATGATAAAGATTAATATACAGAAAAGGTGCTTGGAATGATTTCAATTTTTTTGAATTTACCAAGGCTAAATTTATGGCCCAGGGTGTGATCTATCAGGTTCCATGTGTGCTTGAGAAAAAGGTGAAATTCATTGTTTTGGGATGAAATGTCCTATAGATATCAATTAGGTCTAACTGATCTATTGTATTGTTTAAAGTTTGTGTTTCCTTGTTAATTTTCTGTTTAGTTGATCTATCCATAGGTGTGAGTGGGATATTAAAGTCTCCCTCTATTACTGTGTTATTGTTAATTTCTCCTTTCATACTTGTTAGCATTTGTCTTACATATTGTGGTGTTCCCGTGTTGGGTGCATATATATTTATAATTGTTATATCTTCCTCTTGGATTGATCCTTTGATCATTATGTAGTGACCGTCTTTGTCTTTTTTCACAACCTTTGTTTTAAAGTCTATTTTATCTGATATGAGTATTGCTACTCCTGCTTTCTTTTGGTCCCTATTTGCATGGAAAATCTTTTTCCAGCCCTTCACTTTCAGTCTGTATGTGTCCCCTATTTTGAGGTGGGTCTCTCCAAGCATCTTTTCTGACCACAGTGCAGTAAGATTAGATCTCAATTACAGGAGAAAAACTATTAAAAATTCCAACATATGGAGGCTGAACAACATGCTGCTGAATAACCAACAAATCACAGAAGAAATCAAAAAAGAAATCAAAATTGGCTAGAAACGAATGAAAACGAAAACACAACAACCCAAAACCTGTGGGACACTGTAAAAGCAGTCCTAAGGGGAAAGCTCATAGCAATGCAGGCATACCTCAAGAAACAAGAAAAAAGTCAAATATAAATAACCTACCTCTACACCTAAAGCAACTATAAAAGGAAGAAATGAAGAACCCCAGGGTTAGTAGAAGGAAAGAAATCTTAAAAATTAGGGCAGAAATAAATGCAAAAGAAACAAAGGAGACCATAGCAAAAATCAACAAAGCCAAAAGCTGGTTCTTTGAAAGGATAAATAAAATTGACAAACCATTAGCCAGACTCATCAAGAAACAAAGGGAGAAAAATCAAATCAATAAAATTAGAAATGAAAATGGAGAGATCACAACAGACAACATAGAAATACAAAGGAACATAAGAGACTACTATCAACAATATATGCCAATAAAATGGACAACGTGGAAGAAATGGACAAATTCTTAGAAAAGTACAACTTTCCAAAACTCGACCAGGAAGAAATAGAAAATCTTAACAGACCCATCACAAGCACGGAAATTGAAACTGTAATCAAAAATCTTCCAGCAAACAAAAGCCCAGGTCCAGATGTCTTCACAGCTGAATCCTACCAAAAATTTAGAGAAGAGCTAACACCGATCCTACTTAAACTCTTCCAGAAAATTGCAGAGGAAGGTAAACTTCCAAACTCATTCTATGAGGCCACCATCACCCTAATACCAAAACCTGACAAAGATCCCACAAAAAAGAAAACTACAGGCCAATATCACTGATAAACATAGATGCAAAAATCCTTAACAAAATTCTAGCAATCAGAATCCAACAACACATTAAAAAGATCATACACCATGACCAAGTGGGCTTTATCCCAGGGATGCAAGGATTCTTCAATATTGGCAAATCAATCAATGTTATATACCACATTAACAAATTGAAAAATAAAAACTATATAATTATCTCAATAGATGCAGAGAAAGCCTTTGACAAAATTCAACATCCATTTATGATAAAAACTCTCCAGAAAGCAGGAATAGAAGGAACATACCTCAACATAATAAAAGCTATATATGACAAACCCACAGCAAACATTATCCTCAATGGTGAAAAATTGAAAGCATTTCCTCTAAAGTCAGGAACAAGACAAGGGTGCCCACTTTCACCATTACTATTCAACACAGTTTTGGAAGTTTTGGCCACAGCAATCAGAGCAGAAAAAGAAATAAAAGGAATCCAAATTGGAAAAGAAGAAGTAAAACTCTCACTGTTTGCAGATGACATGATCCTCTACATAGAAAACCCTAAAGACTCCACCAGAAAATTACTAGAACTAGTCAATGAATATAGTAAAGTTGCAGGATATAAAATCAACACACAGAAATCCCTTGCGTTCCTATACACTAATAATAAGAAAATAGAAAGAGAAATTAAAGAAACAATTCCATTCACCATTGCAAGGAAAAGAATAAAATACTTAGGAATATATCTACCTAAAGAAACTAAAGACCTATATATAGAAAACTATAAAACACTGGTGAAAGAAATCAAAGAGGACACTAATAGATGGAGAAATATACCATGTTCATGGATTGGAAGAATCAACATAGTGAAAATGAGTATACTACCCAAAGCAATTTATAGATTCAATGCAATCCCTATCAAGCTACCAACAGTATTCTTCACAGAGCTAGAACAAATAATTTCACAATTTGTATGGAAATACAAAAAACCTTGAATAGCCAAAGCTATCTTGAGAAAGAAGAATGGAACTGGAGGAATCAACCTACCTGACTTCAGGCTCTACTACAAAGCCACAGTCATCAAGACAGTATGGTACTGGCACAAAGACAGAAATATAGATCAATGGAACAAAATAGAAAGCCCAGAGATAAATCCACACACATATGGACACGTTATCTTTGACAAAGGAGGCAAGAATATACAATGGATTAAAGACAATCTCTTTAACAAGTGGTGCTGGGAAAACTGGTCAACCACTTGTAAAAGAATGAAACTAGAGCACTTTTAACACCATACACAAAAATAAACTCAAAATGGATTAAAGATCTAAATGTAAGACCAGAAACTATAAAACTCCTAAAGGAGAACATAGGCAAAACACTCTCCGACATACATCACAGCAGGATCCTCTATGACCCACCTCCCAGAATATTGGAAAGAAAAGCAAAAATAAACAAATGGGACCTAATTAAACTTAAAAGCTTCTGCACAACAAAGGAAACTATAAGCAAGGTGAAAAGACAGCCTTCAGAATGGGAGAATATAATAGCAAATGAAGCAACTGACAAACAACTAATCTCAAAAATATACAAGCAACTCCTACAGCTCAATTCCAGAGAAATAAATGACCCAATCAAAAAATGGGCCAAAGAACTAAATATACATTTCTCTAAAGAAGACATACAGATGGCTAACAAACACATGAAAAGATGCTCAATATCACTCATTATCAGAGAAATGCAAATCAAAACCACTGTGAGGTACCATTTCACGCCAGTCAGAATGGCTGCGATCCAAAAGTCTACAAACAATAAATGCTGGAAAGGGTGTGGAGAAAAGGGAACCCTCTTACATTATTGGTGGGAATGCAAATTAGTACAGCCACTATGGAGAACAGTGTGGAGATTCCTTAAAAAACTGGAAATAGAACTGCCTTATGATCCAGCAATCCCACTGCTGGGCATACACACTGAGGAAACCAGAATAGAAAGAGACACGTGTACCCCAGTGTTCATCGCAGCACTGTTTATAATAGCCAGGACAAGAAGCAACCTAGATGTCCATCAACAGATGAATGGATAAGAAAGCTGTGGTACATATACACAATGGAGTATTACTCAGCCATAAAAAGAATACATTTGAATCAGTTCTAATGAGGTGGATGAAACTGGAGCCTATTATACAGAGTGAAGTAAGCCAGAAAGAAAAACACCAATACAGTATACTAACACATATATATGGAATTTAGAAAGATGGTAACAATAACCCTGTATACGAGACAGCAAAAGAGACACTGATGTATAGAACAGTCTTTTGGACTCTGTGGGAGAGGGAGAGGGTGGGATGATTTGGGAGAATGGCATTGAAATACGTATAATATCATATATGGAACAAGTCACCAGTCCAGGTTCGATGCACGTTACTGGATGCTTGGGGCTGGTGCACTGGGACGACCCAGAGGGATGAGGAGGGAGGAGGGTTCACAATGGGGAACACATATATACCTGTGGCGGATTCATTTCGATATTTGGCAAAACCAATACAATATTGTAAAGTTTAAAAATAAAATAAAATTTTAAAAAAGATTAATATACAAAAGTCACTTGCTTTCCCACATTCTAGAAATAAGCAAGAGAAATTTGCATATGAAACACAGCAGTGTGTACAATAAAACCCACCAAAATAAAAATACTTTCCTATATATGATGTCAAGAGAATGAGAGGACAAGCCACAGACTGAGAGAAAAATACTTGCAAAAGATATATCTGATAATGAAGTGATGCAAAATGTACCAATGACTCTTAAATCTCAACAATAGAAAACCAACCCCACCAAAATATTGGCCAAAATCCTTAACAGACACTCTACCATGGAGGACAGACAGATGACAAGCAAGCATGTGAGTAAATGCCCAACATCATGTCTTATTAGGGAAATGCATGTTGAAACAAGATAGCACTACACACCTTTTGTGTGTGGGGGTTTTCAGTCATTCAGTCGTGTCTGACTCTTCATGACCCCGTGGACCGTAGACCTCCAGACTCCTTTGTCCATGGAATTTTCGAGGCAAGAATACTAGAGTCGGTTGCTATTTTCTCCTCCAGGGTATCTCCCAACCGAGGCATTGAACCCCATCTGTTGTGCCTCCTGTACTGTCAGGAGGACTCTTTACCACTGAGCCACTTGGGAAGTCCATATATGATTCGGTGATCAAAATCTGGAGCAGTGTCAACGTGCAGTGCTGGTGAGGATCAGGAGAAGCAGAGACTCATGCACTGCTGGTGCAGATGCAAAATTCTACGAGCCACTCTGAAAGAGTTTGGCAGCTTCTAACTAAACAACTGCACATGTAATCCAGCAATTCACATTGCCCCAGAGAGTTGGAAACTTACATCCACACAAAACCTTGCACATGGACGCTTATAGCAGTTTTATTCATATGCCAGCATACAGAAGCCATCAAAATGTCTTTCAGTAGGTGAGTGGATAAATGAACTCTTGTATACCTAGACAATGGAATTGTATTCAGCACTAAAGAGAAAAAAGCTCTTAAGCCACACAAATACGTGGAGAAAACTTAAATGTTTATTACTACATGAAATATGCCAATCTGAAAAGATGATATAGGCATGAGTCCAACTTTTACATTTCTTAAAACAGGCAAAACCATGGAAACAGAAAAAAAAAAAAAAAGAGAGAGAATTCCAGGGGTTGGAAATGGAGTAGATAAATATGTAGAATGCAGAAGACCTTTAAAACATTGAAAATACTCTGTATCTGGTAGTGATGGATACATGTTATTATCGACTTATCCAAATGCATGGAATGTATATCACCAAAAGTCAACCTTAATGTAAACTCTAGACTTGGGGCGATGATGATATGTCAACGTAGACTCATTGATGGTTAACTAATTAACCACTTGGTAGGATATGCTAATATTCAGAGAGGCTATACATGTGTGGAAGAAGGGTTCCCAGGTGGCTCAGTGGTAAAGAATCTGCCTGCAAATTCAGGAGATGCAGGAGACATCTGATGCAGGTTTGATCCTTGGGTTAGGAAGATCCCCTGGAGGAGGACATGGCAACCCATTCCAGTATTCTTGCCTGGAGGAGCCTGGCAGGCTACAGTCCATGGGGTCACAAAGAGTCAGACGTGACTGAACAACTGAGCAGGCATGCAGTCATGCATGTGTGGAGGCAAAATATACACAGGAAATCACTGTCCCTTCCTTTCAGCACACTGTTTAGCCAAGACTGCACTACTGCTCTATAAAAATAAAAAGTCTTAATAAAACAATCTCTAGGCAGAGTCTAGTGTCTAGAGTCTAGTGTGTCCTTGGCTAGAGTCAATGTATGCGTGCTACGTGCTTGATTCTGAGTTATTACGAAACACAGGAAGCCCTCCTCGGCCGCCAGTAAAGTCATTTCCTCCCCTTACTCTGCCTTTATTGTACTGGATAATATTAAGGTTCATGTGGTTAATGCTATCATGATCAATAGCAAACTATCAATGACAGGAATAAATAGTATGTGCTTAGAAACTAAAAATGGTCTGTTTCCTAATGGTTCAAGATGTTATCCCGCCAGATGGAGAATTTCATTGAGTTTCTGTTTCCCAGGAAATTTGGTAGAATTGAAAAAAGATCATGTGATGAAAGAGAAAGAAAAGAGGAAATGGAGAGCAGGAGAAACAGTGTATACATTATTCAAAGAAGATTCTTTTTCTCTGAATTTAAATAATGTCACTGATATATTGTTTCTAAGGGTTATGCTACTGAATTTCCAACAGTTACTCGTCAGGGAGTCTGGATATTGGAGCAAATAGAGAAAAGGACTCCAATTCAAGTCACATGATTGCACAGACTTATTTGAAACCTGATGCAACTAATGACCCAAGGTAAGACTATGATCTGCCTCCACAAGACTGCTGGCAGAACAGATAGGTGGCTATTTGTTTTCACAAGCTTTTGTTTAAATAGATTGGTAGCCACAATTTATACACACACAGATTGCTCACAGAATCATATTTTAAATGTAACACATGCATATTATTCTCCTACATTCTATATACAGCTTAGTTCTCAAATGTGACACATTATACATGTGTATTTCCTTGCCTTTGTTTCCTTAAATATATTCCCAGGTCACTTCTCAAAAGGAGGAAGCATAGTATCACATTATGGGTGTTCTGGTAGTACTAGGAGGGGCAGATGTTGATAAGATGCAGATTTCTCTCATGCCTATAAAACGTTAGTCACTCAGTCATGTCCAACTGTTTCTGACCCCAAGGACTGTAGCCCACCAGGCTCCTCTGTCCATGGCATTCTCCAGACAAGAATACTGGAGTGGGTTGCCATGCCCTCCTCCAGGGGATCTTCCTGATTCAGGGATCTAACATGGGTCTTCCACACAGCAGGCAGATTCTTTACCATCTGAACCCCCAAAGAAGCCCTATGCTAGTGATGAAATATTTTGTTTCCACCCAATGGTGTTAGAGTGCAAATTAGTGCATCAGTTAAAATTTTTTGTCCTTAATAGGACAGAATGGAAAAAACAAACAAACAAACAAACTTGTGTGCATTCTCAAGTACTTTTCTTCTTATTGCCCTCATTGCTCTGACACTTGTTAAAATTTTGTTCAGAGTGAATACGTATTAACTCTCCTGGTTCCCCTGGTGGCTCAGTGGTAAGGAATCCACTTGTCAATGCAGGAAATGCAGGTTTGATCCCTGTGTCTAGAAGAACCCCTAAAGGAGGAAATGGCAACTCACTCTACTATTCTCCCCTGGAGAATCCCAGGGGCAGGGAAGACTGGCGGGCTGTGGTCCTTGGGGTCGCAAACAAGTTGGACACAACTCAGCAACTAACCAACAAAGAACAGCAACTCCCAAACACACATAAACACAGCTTGCAAGTTCAAGTGCATTGATCTGATCAACATTTGCAGTGTGCATTTTCCTTTTCTTGCTTTCATGCTGATCAAATGTTTTGAGGGCAATTCCTATATGTTTCTGAACATATAGGAATATGTTCTAAGTATGCTCCTCTGTCCATAGGATTTCTCAAGAATACAAGAATACAAGAGAGGGCTGCCATTTCCTTCTTCAGGGAATCTTCCTGACCCAGCGATTGAACCTGGGTCTCCTGTATTGAAGTGGATTCTTAACCCACTGAACCACCCTAGCTCTGTTCAAAGACATAGAAATCACATTTACAGGGACATTTGTAAGTGGACACTTATACTCTAGTAGTGGGTAGATCAGAAGCCGCTAACCTGATCTCTTTCCTGGGTACTGATTAGGCCATTAGGGGAGTGTTCTAGTCTCTAATATGATACAGCTATTGATAAATCCATCTAAGGCGCATATATTCTTCAGGTTCCATTCAATAAGAACTGTTTTGGGGCCCCTAAATCCTGCTTCCTCAGTGCACATCCCTCAAGTCACCACACGGAGGCGCCAGTCTCCTCAGCCAGAGTGTAGAGCCCGCAACATTTTCAGGAGATTCATCTTCTCTCAAGCTTTCCTGTGTAATTTGTTCACTATAAGTTCATGTCCTTTGTAATTGGTAACCTCTTCTACTTTTACTGTGCATACTTATATTTTTAGACTAATTCGTCTTAATTTAAAAACAAAGATCTAATTGCATTTATTCAATTTCTTAGAGTTACGCAAATACCATGTTGTAATCAAAAGAGAAAATGAATGTTGTCTGTAATACTACTTGTCTTAAATCTTAGAGCCTCAGAAAACTTAGTTAGCCCAGTCATCCCCAAAGTTCTTAATTTTATACATGAAGAAACCAAAGCTCTTCAGTTTTAACATGAAAAACTGATATTAACCCATGTATTCTCATGCCAAACTCAACTTCTCTTTGCGTGAGAATTTGGTTCAGTTATCTACTTGAAGTTTATTTCCTCTTTCTCAGCAAATAAAAGCACCAAAAATATTAAGTATTGAACAAGTTAAAGGTGAACAAAGAAACCATATGGTTCCTTCCCTAAGCGTACTCACAGTTGGTCAGATAGAAACATTTTTTAAGTCACATAAATAGGTATAAACCTACCTTTATGTTCACTGCCCTGAAGTGTAAATACAACACGTTGCAATGAAAGCCTATGTTAAGGGAATTTGACCCAGAGTATTAGATTGGAGAGGACTTTTCTGAAGAACTGAATTTTAAAAGGTGAGAATAATCAGCTAGGTGAATAAAGAGAGGAATAATATTGATCGTGCGGAAAGTAGCCTACAAAGGTCACGCACTGACAGATGGCTTGGACAGAGAAATGTCGGGTAGACAGTGATGGGAACAAGAGGAGCAGGTGAATGTGGTTGTGGACACAGGAAAGAACACACCTTTAAGGCCGTTGAAGGAGGTTTGCTTTATCCCAAAGGCAGCAGGGGACCACTCCATCCCTGCAGCTACTGCCCTAAGCTATCCCCAGCTTCTCTCACCAGAATATGACTCAGTCCTCCTTGCTGGTCCCTGCTTCCATTTGTGCCTCTCAAGGTCTATTCTCAGCAGCCACCAGAGGGATTGATTAAACTCAGGTCAGATCTTGTTACTTGTCTGCTCACAGCCAATTACTAACATCCTGCTTTTCCCAGAATAGCATCTGAAGTCCACCTTCTGGCCTTAATGCCTCCGATGTCGGTGTGCATAGCCACCTCTCCAGCCTCATCGCCTAACCTTCTTTTCCCTGGCTCTCTCTGCTGCAGCTAGAGTCCTGTGACTGTTCCAGAACTTTGCAAGCCTGCCTTTGCCTCAGGGCTTTGGCTCTTCTCCTCCTCCGGACTGACCTCCCAGGTATGCACTTGGATCCCTCCCCCAGGTACACAGGTCTCTCTCAGACACACACTCGCCAGAGAGTTTTTCCTTGAACTCTCTGGTAAAAGAGCCGCCACTCCGTCCCCCTACTCTCCAACACCATCCTCTGTTTATTTGTCTTCAGAGCGCCTGCTGCAACCTGGGCTCTGATGTTGTTCTGTGTCCTTGCTTAGGCGGGCCTGTCCCAGCTGCGATGAACGTTCTTTGAGAGCTGGGACTTGTTTGTTTACTGTCTATTCCTAAAGGACAGGGAAATGTCAAGCACATAATAGGTGCTCAACAATGTTTCTTGAATTAATGAATAAATAAAAGGATGAATATATAAATATAAAACACCATGAGGTATTTATAATCACAATCATTTTGCCCATCAGTTTCCAATTTTTCTTCTGAATGAGAATGTTCAGTTGTATGCAGATGACATAGAGATGTATTTCTGTCATCAATTCAGAGTCATTTCAAATCTGCTTGTGTTCTATTTTCTAAAACTTCCTCTCAATACTCAGAAGCTTTTTTTCTTTAAATTCCCAATAACTCTGACAATCCAAACCAATAATTTATCAATGATTACCGACAGTCTTTTGTCCCTTCTGAGTAGTTCTCATGTGCTGAACACAAGAGTTAGTTATTTGAAACTGTTTATTTGAACTTCCTTTCCTTTTCTTTCATGTAAGATTGTCAATGCAATGCTATTTAGCAAGAGGTAAATACACACTTGTCACAACTTGTGATAAATATTATCATTCTTAAGTAAAAGATAGAAAATGTAGTGAATACTCATGAAAAAGCAGTAATTGATTTTAGTTGAGGCATACCTTTTGTATGATGAAACAGTGAAAATAGACATGGAAAACTAAGTTGGATAGTTTGATGTTATGTTGAAAATTTTAGAATTTTTTTATGGTAATAAAGAGACATTAGTTATTGCAAGTCATGGTAATACCAACTCTAGAAGATATCTTGCAGTACTGTCGGCTAATTGGCTAGAATACAAAGGGAAGCTTGTTGGTTTGAAGGCCATCAAAATGGGTCATGCTGAATGAGGACACTGGCAATAAAAACAGAAAGAAATATTGCTTTTTTAAAAAAATATTCTTCACTTTTATTCAAGTGTTTATTAACTGGGAAAAATACTATACCATGCTGGCTGTTAGAACTACAAAAATGAGCTACGAGTTTCATGGACATACCATTAAAATCACTTCATTATCTACACTTTCTCTTTCAGTCCAAGAATTCCAGTTCTAATTTACAACGCCATGATGCATATTCATTAAGACTAACAAAAGTAATTTACATTTGCATAGCATTTTGCAGTTTAAAAATAGCCCTCATGTGCATTTTGTTCTTTGATTTCACAAGAATGTTGGAAAGAAAGCAGAGTTGTGAAGTTCTCTTCAGTGTTCAATATGAAGACATCAGGTCAGATCTGTTAAGTCACTGGACCAAGGTTACAGACAACTGTCTGTGTATTCAGAATTGAGCCCATATGTTCATATTCCAAACACAAAATAGTTTTCCTCAGAAGGCCACTTCATATATTTTCATAGTTTACACGGAAGTAGCTTTTTCTCTACTGAAAGTGCTAGTTGCCCAGGTGTGTTGGACTCTTTTCGAGCCCATGGACTGTAACCCACCAGGCCACTCTGTCCATGGGCTTCTCCAGGCAAGAATACGGCAGTGTGTTGCCATGCCCTTTTCCAGGGGATGTTCCTGACCCAGGGGTCGAACCTGGGTCTTCTGCACTGCGGGCATATTCTTTACCATCTGAGCCACCATGGAAGCCCTTCTCTAATGATTCCCCTTCAATTCTCTTCTGCAGAGCTAATAGTTTATTATTTAATTTCATTGCAATAGTTATTTTGTTATTTATGATTTAGGTGATAGTCAGTATGTGTGCTATTTTACTTTTGTGATAATTGTCAGACTATAAATGCCAAATTAAAAGAAAAAAAAACAAGGACACAAACAATAACCTCTTACCATTTTAAAGCTTCTGTTTCTGATCTTTTATTCAAAATAAGGAAAAATATACTTTAGAGATATACTTGGTTTAAACTTTTAAAGTGGAAGTTTAAGATCTCCTTAATTTAAGTTTGGATAAATATTTTAAATGTGTTATTTTGTTCAGAAAATGTTTATAATATGAAATGTTCAAAACTGAATTAGATGAAACAGTAAAATATCAAATTTTGATGGAAAAATTAAGCTAAAAGCTATATATTTGATAATTTTTGGTCTATGAATATATAATATTAACTAATTTAGCAGAAAACAAAATTGAACTCTGCATACGATGTGACTTGAATTTAAGATATTCTTGAAAGTAAGCATCAGTTCATCACCATGAAACTCCAGTACTTTGGCCATCTCATGCGAAACATTGACTCATTGGAAAAGACTCTGATGCTGGGAGGGACTGGGGGCAGGAGGAGAAGGGGACGAGAGAGGATGAGATGGCTGGATGGCATCACTGACTCGATGGACATGAGTCTGAGTGAACTCTGGGAGTTGGTGATGGACAGGAAGGCCTGGCGTGCTGTGATTCATGGGGTCGCAAAGAGTCGGACACGACTGAGCAACTGATCTGATCTGATCTGATGTGTCTTTTAAAGAAAGTATATACCTACCACCTGTATCTTGGTTTCTAAATAGCATTTTCCAATAAAAGGAACCAGGACTTCTTGGAGAAATGGCAGAATCCAGGGCTGGTGATGGAAATATGCAAAAATAGTCTTGAGAATAGTCTTTTTGAAAAAGTTCTTTGAAATGATAACAAAAAGGAATAACAGATCATGTTCTGATATTTTCACTGAAGAGTCTCTCTCTGAAGAACTTACCATTAAAAATGACATACTAAAGGAAACTGAGGGCTTCGCTCATAGCTCAGTGGGTAAAGAATCTGCTTGCAATGCAGGAGACCCAGGTTTGATTCCTGGGTCAGGAAGATCCCCTGGAGAAGGAAATGGCAGCCCACTCCAGTACCCTTGCCTGGAGAGTCCCAACGGCAGAGAAGCCTGTCGGGCTACACTCCATGGGGTCACAAGAATTGGACATGACTTAGCGCCTAAGTCACCACCAAAGGAAACTGTTCAAAATTTGAGCCATAAAATAGAGAAATGTTCAAATAAACAAATGGTTGGGAACAAACTGGGACTTCTCTGGTGGCTCAGAGAGTAAAGAATCCACCAAGAATGCTGGAGACTAGGGTTTGATCCCTGTGTCACGAAGATCCCCTGGAGAAGGGAATGGCTACCCACTTCAATATTCTTTCCTGGAGAATTCCATGGACAGAGGAACTTGGCAGGCTATAGTCCACGGGGTTGCAAAAAGTCGGACACAACTGAGTGACTAACACTAATACAGTGGGTACAGTGGGAATACATTAAAGGGATATAAGATCTTGTCAGAAAGTGTCCCAACAGGTAAAGCTAGAACATTTTGAGGAATGAAATAAATAACACAGTATTGTAATACCCAAGTATAAAAGAGACGTAAAGAGACTCTATTACATAAACCACTAAATAACAAAATCAATAGGGGAGAAGGAGGTAAAATTTAAGTTACCCCCTTCCTTATTTCCTCAGATTGTAACACTTAATATGCAACCCAGACCAAGACTTAGAAAAGGATGGATGTAGGGACACTCTCCTATGATGCTAAGGGGTTCATAAAGTACTATAATCAGGGGTGGAGAAGGCACAACAGAAAGAGCTCATGTTAGATAGGGAATATCTTCAGTTCAGTTTCAGTTTAGTCAGTCATGTCCGATGCTTTGTATCCCCATGGACTGCAGCATGCCAGGCTTACCTGTCCATCACCAACTCCTGGAGTCTACCCAAACTCATGCCCATTGAGTCGGTGATGCCATCCAACCATCTCATCCTCTGTCATCCACTTCTCCTCCGACCTTCAATCTTTCCCAGCATCAGGGTCTTTGCAAATGAGTTGGTTCTTCGGTTCAGGTGGCCAAAGTATCGGAGTTTCAGCTTCAGTCTCCTGATGTTTCCTAACATCAGTCCTTCCGATGACCACCCAGGACCGATTTCCTTTAGGATGGACTGAATGGATCTCCTTGCAGTCCAGGGGATTCTCAAGAGTCTTCTCCAACACCTCAGTTCAAAAGCATCAATTCTTTGGTGCTCAGCTTTCTTCACAGTCCAACTCTCACATCCATACATGACTACTAGAAGAACCATAGCCTTGACTAGATGGACCTTTGTAGGCAAAGTAATATCTCTGCTTTTTAATATGCTGTCTAGGTTGGTCATAACTTTCCTTCCAAGGAGTAAGCATCTTTTAATTTCATGGCTGCAGTCACCATCTGCAGTGATTTTGGAGCCCAAGAAAATAAAGTCTGCCACTGTTTCCCTATCTATTTGCAATGAAGTGATAGGACTGGATGCCATGATCTTCGTTTTCTGAATGTTGAGCTTTAAGCCAACTTTTTCACTCTCCTCTTTCATTATCATCAAGAGGCTCTTTAGTTCTTCTACATTTTCTGCCACAAGGGTGGTGTCATCTGCATATCTGAGGTTATTGATATTTCTCCCAGCATTCTTGATTCCAGCTTGTGCTTCACCCAGCCCAGTGATTCTCATGATGTACTCTGCATATAACTTAAATAAGCAGGGTGACAATATACAGCCTTGACCTACTCCTTTTCCTATTTGGAACCAGTCTGTTGTTCCATGGCCAGTTCTAACTGTTGCATCCTGACCTGCATACAGGTTTCTCAAGAAGCAGGTCAGATGGCCTGGTATTCCCATCTCTCAGAATTTTCCACAGCCTGTTGTGATCCACACAGGCAAAGACTTTGACATAGTCAATAAAGCAGAAATAGATGTTTTTTCTGAAACTCTCTTGCTTTTTCCATGATCCAGCAGATGTTGGCAATTTGATCTCTGGTTCCTCTGCCTTTTCTAAAACCAGCTTGAACATATGGAAGTTCATGGATCATCTACTATTGAAGCTTGGCTTGGAGAATTTTGAGCATTATTTTGCTAACGTGTGAGATGAGTGCAAATGTGTGGTAGTTTGAGCATTCTTTGGCATTGCCTTTCTTTGGGATTGGAAGGGAAACTGACCTTTTCCAGTCTGGGCCACTGCTGAGTTTTCCAAATTTGCTGGCATATTTAGTGTAGCAGTTTCACAGCATCATCTTTTAGGATTTTAAATAGCTCAACTGGAATTCCATCATCTCCACTAGCTTTATTCCTAGTGATGCTTCCTCAGGCTCACTTGACTTCACATTCCAGGAAGTCTGGCTCTAGGTGAGTGATCACACCATCATGGTTATTTGGGTCGTGACGATCGTTTTTTGTACAGTTCTTCTGTGTATTCTTGCCACTTCTTAACATCTTCTGCTTCTGTTAGGTCCATACCTTTTCTGCCCTTTATTGAGCCCATCTTTTCATGAAATGTCCCCTTGGTATCTCTAATTTTCTTGAAGAGATCTCTAGACTTTCCCATTCTATTATTTTCCTCTATTTCTTTGCACTGATTGTTGAGGAAGGTTGGTTGGTTTGCTTGTTTTTAATCTCTCCATGCTATTCTTTGGAACTCAGCGTTCAAATGGGTATATCTCACCTTTTCTCCATTGTGTTTTGCTTCCCTTCTTTTCACAGCTATTTGTAAGGCCTCCACAGACAGCCATTTTGATATTTTGCATTTCTTTTTTCGGGGATGGTCTTGATCCCTGTTTCCTATACAATGTCATGAACCTCCATCCATAGTTCATCAGGCACTCTCTCTATCAGATCTAGTCCCTTAAATCTATTTCTCACCTCCACTGTATAATCATAAGGGATTTGATTTAGGTCATACCTGAATGGTCTAGTGGTTTTCCCTACTTTCTTCAATTTAAGTCTGAATTTCGCAATAAGGAGCTCATGATCTGAGCCACAGTCAGCTCCTGGTCTTGTTTTTGCTGACTGTATAGAGCTTCTCCATCTTTGGATGCAAAGAATATAATCAATCTGATTTCAGTGTTGGCTATCTGGTGATGTCCATTTATGGAGTTTTCTCTCGTGTTGTTGGAAGAGGGTGTTTGCTCTGACCAGTGCATCCTCTTGGCAAAACTCTATTAGCCTTTGCCCTGCTTCATTCCATACTCCAAGGCCAAATTTGCCTGTTACTCCAGGTGTTTCTTGACTTCCTACTTTTGCATTCCAGTCCCCTATAATGAAAAGGACATCTTTTTTTGGATTGTAGTTCTAAAAGGTCTTGTAGGTCTTCACAGAACCATTCAACTTTAGCTACTTCAGCATTACTAGTCGAGGCATAGACTTGGATTACTGTGATATTGAATGGCTTGCCTTAGAAATGAACAGAGATCATTCTATCATTTTTGAGATTGCATCCAAGTACCACATTTCGGAGTCTTTTGTTGACTATGAAGGCTCCTCCTTTTCATCTAAGGGATTCCTGCCATAGTAGATGTAATGGTCATCTGAGTTAAATTCACCCATTCCAGTCCATTTTAGTTCTCAGATTCCTAGAATGTCGAGTTCAGTCTTGCCATCTCCTGTTTGGCCGCTTCCAACTTGCCTTGATTCATGGACCTAACATCCAGGTTCCTATGCAATATTGCTCTTTACGGCATCATAATTTGATTCTATCACCAGTCACATCCACAACTGGGTGTTGTTTTTGCTTTTGGTCCATCCCTTCATTCTTTCTGGAATTGTTTCTCCACTGATCTCCCATAGCCTGTTGGGCACCTACCGACTTGGGGAGTTAATCTTTCAGTGTCCTGTCTTTTTGTCTTTTCATACTGTTCATGGGGTTCTCAAGGCAAGAATACTGAAGTGATTTGCCATTCCTTTCTCCAGTGGACCACATTTCGTCAGAACTCTCCACCATGACCCATTCGTCTTGGGTGGTCCTATGCAGCATGGCTTACTTTCATTGAGTTAGTTCATTCACTTAGGTCATTGAGCTGCGCAGCACTGGAGTGGTGAGTGGCCGAGAGAAGATACCCTACGTCCAAGGTCAGGAGTGGCGGCCACGAGTAGATACCCCATGCCCAAGGTAAGGAACAGCGGCTGCACTTGGCTGGAGCAGCAGTGAAGAGATACTCCACGTCCAAGGTAAGAGAAACCCCATTACGACAGTAGGCACTGAGAGAGGGCATCAGAGGGCAGACAGACTAAAACCGCAATCACAGAAAACTAGCCAATCTGATCACACAGACCACAGCCTTGTCTAACTCAGTGAAACAGAATACCTACACCTGCTTAAAAGGAAATGTTAGAAGACTGCAAAAATCAAACTGGAGAAGATTCATCAGATAACTAACCTGCATAGATAACTATTAGAACATGAAGATGATAAAGCACCTGGTTTTCACATAAATATTAAGATTAAGGACACTCCATCAACCTATGTTGAACATCAGTCAAATGCTGAGTGTCCCACCTGCCATTCAGGGAAGAGTAAACAGAAAACAAGGCTGTACTCGGCATTTGAAATGGTAATGAGCAGAAAGGAATAATAAATAGTGCCCTGAGATTTCCACCAAAGAATATTTCTGTGAAAAACTTATCACTAAAAATGATTTACTACATGAAACTGATGAAAATTTGAGAGGATATAAGGGATTAAATAAGTATAAACATAATAATACATCAGTTAAGAAAGACAATTGGAAGAGAAGCATTATGCAAAACTGTAATTGAACCATATTTGTTTTTCCTGAGCTAATGAAAAGACTGTGTCCAGATTTTAAAAAATAAATAAATAAAAGAACATCATTAAATATTCAGTTCAGTTCAGTTCATTTCAGTCGCTCAGTCATGTCCAACTCTTTGCGACCCCATGAAATTCAGCATGCCAGGCTTCCCTGTCCATCACCAACTCCTGGAGCTTACTCAGACTCACGTCCATCGAGTCAGTGATACCATCCAACCATCTCATCTTCCATCATCCTCTTCTCCTCTTGCCTTCGGTCTTTCCCATCATTAGGGTTACTGCAATGGTAACAACATCAATCTATAACCTGAAGATCCTTTTTCAATTTTAATGGAAAAAAAATTTTTTTAAAGCATCAGTTAGTAAAACATAATACCTACGAAGGAATCACATTCAGAAGAACAAAGACTACAAATCTATAAAGCAGTATCTCTAGAATTTTGACAGATACAAGATAAAAGATATCTATGCACAAGTAGTCATGTAGAATATGGGGAAAATATTTAGAAAATAAACTATAGTTTCTGAAAAATGGTACTAGAAAATAGTCTCTTTGTAGCTGAGTTATGCACAAAAATTAAGATTGCAAAATTCTTGGGATAGAAAGATAGCAATAATTTTGAAAATAATGAAGTGCATATTTTATGAAAGATAATATTTAAGTCAATGAATCAAAATAATTTAGTTATATTTCTATTGATAAAGTAGCATTGAGACTTTAGGCAAAGCATTCATATTTCTTATCTTCACTTTCTCCACTTGTAAAACATTACCATGTCTCTGATATGTCAGCCTTAGTATCTGAAAGCCACAGAAGATGTTGACTGTCCTCTCTTCCCCACACTACTCTTCTCAGCACAGTTACTTAGCCTGTAACCCTTCCTTCAAATTGTCACTCCAGGACTTCAGACTCTTGCTGTGCTTGATCTGAAATTTTCTAGCTAAGACAAGAATATTTCCATTGATCTCATTTGTATTCAAGTGACAGAACACAGAATGAAAGCTCTGAAATTTTCTTGATTTTCTGCAAATGAAGTTTCCTTCTACCAAGTCTTTAAAAATAGCTTTTCTAAGCTGAAAACTGAATGGTGCGTTCACTGCCTTCGATGACTGCCTTCCGCCTCACCACCAGCACCTCCTTAGTCTGCTGCTTTCTGAATGCAATGAAAAGAAGATTTAAAAAAAAGTCCTTGCTATTTTCATGCCTGTGTGCATCTGATGTTGAGAGGCTTCTTTCAAAAAATATTCTTCAATAAATCAATTTACAGAACATATGTCCATTCTTGTATAATCGGTGGGGACAAAAGCAAATTCAACAAGGAAGATCATGTGAATTCAACTCATAGCATTCTGACATGAAGCACTTTACCGTCTAGAAGGATAATGCAAAATCTAGGTTGTTGACTGAGGCTCCATAGCTGTGAAAAGACTAATACTTCGTAAAAACTCCATAAATTTCACGATATTCATAGAGTCAAGTGCGGGATTTAAGAAAAAAAGGAATATGTCATCTTTTGGAAAGATTTCAGAAACATATAGTGTTTGTCACTCAGTTATGTCCAACTCTTTGCGATCTTATGGACTATAGCCCATCAGGCTCCTCTGTCCATGGAATTTTCCAGGCAAGAATACTGGAGTGGTAGCCATTCCCTTCTCCAGGGGATCTTCCTGACCCCAAAATCAAATCCGGGTGTCCTGCATTGCAGGCACCTTCTTTACCTTCTGAGCCACGGGAACCCCCCTCAAGAAGGTATAAGCAATATTTATATGAAGAACCCAAAAGCATTCCAAGGTGATCAGGGAATTGGAAAAACACAGTTTTGTTTTGTTTTTTCTACATACCTTTATTAACCTCTGGAACCAGTGCTGAGTAGGATCAGCTTTGACTTTATATAGTTATGTCAGGGGAATTTGTAATTTCCTTGGTTCTGTCTCATTGCAACAAAAAAAGTGAAGTGATGGACCAGCGTTACAGCCCTCAGATGAGCCAGTGTTGAAGCTCTATGTTACAGCTCAGTTTTATTTAGAAAGTAAAGGAAAACACATCCTTGAGGCATGAGGGCATGCTGACCCAAAAGACACAAAGAGAAGAAAGGCTCCTCTTTTTACATGTTTTCTCTCTTCCCCGGGCCTGCCCTGTGCAACTTGGGCTCACCAGGAGTGCTGCTTTTTTCACCTGAGCTCCTCACTCCAGTCTTCTGACCTTCCTTTGCTCTATTTTCACAGGCTTTCCCCTTCCTTGTCTTTTAGCCACCGCCATTCTGCACTCCTTTTTCCTATTCTAACTGCCTAACAGATATATATTTCTAATATTAACAACAAATATTTTATTGAGTGTTATTCTATACACTGAGATTTTTTAAAGTATTTTTAAGTATTAACTCATTTAATAATTTCATTAACCTTATGAAATAGATATTCCTCTTATAAGTCCCTTTTTGACACAACTCTATAAATTAAGTCATGCCCAGTGCCCCATAGGGTTAGCACATAGTTAAACCTGAAGGTTGGAACTAGCTCTAGAGTATTGCTAACACACCACTTCACTGCCATCCTGTAATATAATGGAGGGTGCTATATAATTTCCCAGCTTCATTTTCCTTATTAATTTCATCTGTAAACTTGAAACTGGATGCCAACATATGTAATTTTATTAATCTAGGTACTTCTAGCATCTTGAAACTTTAACTTCATCATTGTTATCCCTATCTTTCAGTATCCACTGACTTTTTAAAGCAAATGCACCATGTTTCCCCAAAATCTCAACAGATGAATCTATATGACATGACTTCAGTTCCTATTTTAACTTAGAGAACAACCTTCACTAACTTCAGATCCTGTGAGGTATAGGTGAATATTTTCAAATTCCTTTTGCAAGCACCCATTTGATGGCATCAGTTGTGAATTCCCAATGGAGCAATACATATAGAAAGGATAAAGTGATTGTATTTGTATCACAAATCTGTAGAGGAATTGGGAGAAGCATAAATTGGCAAATAATCCCATTGTTGCCGTTAATTGCCATTGATGCTTCTGATCTATCTTTCAAGGACAGCCATACTGCACTGAAATTTCTGTTGGGACCACGCCCTAGGTATGACTGCTAGTCCCTTTACTCAAAGGAATTGCCCTCTTCAGACCTCGGTTCCTTTTCAGAATCCTCATTTGTTGTTGATTGTTGATCCAGGGCTGGCTGACATCCTCTCAGAGGAGCAGGTTATGCTAACCACCCATTACTGAGTAGCCTACACTCCCCTTTGTATTACATAGATGATGTTCTTCCACGAATCAAACAGGAGCTCACTGCGTGTCTGTACGGTGCATTGGTGCAAAATGTGCATTGGTGCACATGTTCCCAGCACCGTTTCATCAGAGCATGGATAGGAAGTCATTCCCGACCTCTTATTTCCATGGAGATTGGAAGTGATTGAAAAGAATAGCATAACATTTTGAACAGACAGTGATCAAGAGAAATTTAAGGATGAATGGATCTGAGTTTAAAGAATTTTAGGTAGTAGACCCATCTGAAACTGTGCAAGTGTCTTCTGGGTCTATCAAGGAAAAAAAAAATTGAACATCAGCATGCTCCTCTCTGTCCCACTTCATAGGCTATTGAATGGCTAGGAATAACTTCCTTCTAAAGCTTTTGAGAAGGAAAAGGCAACCCATTCCAGTATTCTTGTCTAGAGAATCCTGTGTATGGAGGAGCCTGGTGGGCTGCTGTCCATAGGGTTGCATAGAGTCGGACACAACTGAAGTGACTTAACAGCAACAGCAAAGCTTTTGAAGAATATGTCAAAACAAGATTTACCAAAAATTAATTCATCATCATTCAAAAAATACACATCAGGTAAAGTATTAGTTATGTATCAGTTAAGAGCTTACACTTCAGTGGTGTGTATTTCTTTTACATTAATTTTTACCAATGCTTCCTAATTTAACTTAAGCTTCTTTTATTTTGTGTTTAAGAGTTGACTTAAACACAAAAATATTTTAAAAGGGCAGCAAAGGATGAATGAGGCTAACCCACACTGAATAAAGAAAACTAAAAATGAGATGTGCAGATTTTTATTTGTAATACTAAAAGTATCAAAAAAGCCCCAAGCTAAACAGCATGGAAAAAAAACCCCATGGTTTCCTAAAGAGGCAGAGGAAATGGCCATATGCTATTTGTTAAAATACAAACTATGAGACTCAGTGGGAATCCAGAAAGAAGGGTAAAAGAAATGAAACTCTACTTAAATAGTGTTCTAACAAATAATCATCACTACATAACACTTAAGCATTTGTATTATACTTACCTACCAGTCTCACTTCAGTCTTATTCTTTGGCTGCAACAAGTTCTGTATCTAAACTTTCTCCATAAAAGAAGCTTAAAATATAGATTCAAGTTGAGTAGCTCTCATTTAGAACCAACGGATAATGATTTCTCTATTTGGCCAAATGATACTGAGGTCTGGGCCCTAGGAGCACCTGCAAGGCAGCTACATTGCTGCTTTAGGATTGTGTTCATTAAGTACAAGATATGTTCTTTTATTTTCATAGTATAATTGCTTTACAATGTTGTATTCATTTCTGCTGTACAACAAAGTGAATCAGCTATATGAATAGATACACACCTCGTCCCTCTTGGACCTCCCTCACAAACCCATGCAATATTCCACCAAATATATTTTCTTTATTGGTTTCTCATTTCTTACTGAGAGAAGACTGGCAGCATGGCAGTCAAAATGATCCCATGCTCTAACTCTGCTCACCTCTTTGTAACATTTGAAAGTGAAAGTCATCAGTTGTGTCCTACTCTTGGCAATCTCAAGGACTATACAGTCCATGGAATTCTCCAGGCCAGAATACTGGAGTGGGTAGCCTTCACTTCTCCAGGGGATCTTCCCAACCCAAGGATTGAACCCAGGTCTGCATTGCATTGCATTGCAGGCAGATTGTTTATCAGCTGAGCCACAAGAGAAGCCCAAGTGAAAGTGTTAGTCTCTCAGTCATGCGACCCCATAGACTGTAGCCTGCCAGTCTCCTCCATCTGTGGGATTTTCCAGGCAAGAACACTGGAGGAGGGTGCCATTTCCTTCTCCAGGGGATCTTACAGACACAAGGATTGAACCCAGGTCTCCCGCATTGCATTCAGACTCTTTACCATCTGAGCCACCATGACAAACCTTCATAAGATTTAGGTTGGTGCTATTTAATGGTGACATTGGCTACCTGTAGCCATTTATATTTGAATTGATTAAAATTAAAGGAAATTAAAGATCAATTACACAATCACACTAACCACATTTAAAGTGTTCAGTAGTTGTATGCGGCTAGGTCTTACTGTGTCAGGTAGCACAGATATACAACCATTGCAGAGGTTCTATTGGACAACACTGGGCTTGGGGACAAACTTGTGTATTGAGTAATGATTCTTATTAAAGAATTTGATTTTCTTTTACTACAAAAAGACTCTGGAAAGTTAGTTTATGTAAGATTATCTTTTTCTATCCCTCCTTTCCTAATTCAATAATCTCCTTTAATCTTAGGAATTCCAATTGAGCTATTTCAAATCCTGAGAGATGATGCTTTGAAAGTGCTGCACTCAATATGCCAGCAAATTTGGAAAACCCAGCAGTGGCCACAGGACTGGAAAAGGTCAATTTTCATTCCAATCCCAAAGCAATGCCAAAGAATGCTCAAACTACCACACAATTGCACTCATCTTACACACTAGTAAAGTAATGCTCAAAATTCTTCAAACTAGGCTTCAACATTATGTGAACTGTGAATTTCCAGATGTTCAAGCTGGATTTAGTAAAGACAGGGGAACCAGAGATCAAATTGCCAACATCTGTTGGATCATCGAGAAAGAAAGAGAATTCCAGAAGAACATCTATTTCTGCTTTACTGACTATGCCTGGATCACAGCAGACTGTGGAAAATTCTAAAAGAAATGGGAATACCAAACTACCTGACCTGCCTCTTGAGAAATCTGTATGCAGGTCAGGAAGCAACAGTTAGAACTGGACATGGAACAACAGACTGGTGCCAAATCAGGAAAGGAGTACATCAAGACTTTATATTGTCACTCTGCTTATTTCACTTAAATGCAGAATATATCATGAGAAATGCTGGGCTGGATGAAGCACAAGCCAGAATCAAGCAGGAGAAATGTCAATAACCTCAGATATGCAGATGACACCATCCTTTTGGCAGAAAGTGAAGTCTAGAGCCTCTTGATGAAAGTGAAAGAGGAGACTGAAAAAGTTTGCTTAAAGCTCAACATTCAGAAAACTAAGATCATGGCATCTGGTCCCATCACTTCATGGCAAATAGATGGGGAAACAATGGAAACTGACTGACTTTGTTTTTCTGGGCTCCAAAATCACTTCAGATAGTGACTGCAGCCATGAAATTAAAAGACACTTGCTCCTTGAAAGAAAAGCTATGACCAACCTAGACAGAATATTAAAAAGCAGAGACATTACTTGGCCAACAAAAGTCCGTCCAGTCAAAGCTATGGTTTTTCCAGTGGTCATGTATGGATGTGAGAGTTGGACTGTGAAGAAAGCTGAGCGCCAAAGAATTGATGCTTTTGAACTGTGGTGTTGGAGAAGAATCTTGAGAGTCCCTTGGACTGCAAAGAGATCCAAACAGTTTATCCTAAAGGAAATGCATCCTGAATATTCATTAAAAGGACTGATGCTGAAGCTGAAACTCCAATACTTTGGCCACCTGATGGGAAGAACTGACTCATTGGAAAAGACCCTGATACTGGGAAAGATTAAAGGCGGGAGGAGAAGGGGATGACAGAGGATGAGATGGTTGGATGGCATCACCAACTCAATGGATATGATTTTGAGTAAACTCCAGGAGTTGGTGATGCACAGGGAAGCCTGGAGTACTGAAGTCCACGGTTTTGTGAAGAGTCATACATGACTGAGAGACTGAACTGAACTGAATCTTAGAATGATTTCCTTTATTGAAGGGATTAACCACCATTTCAGATCAGATCAGTCGCTCAGTCGTGTCCGACTCTTTGCGACCCCATGAATCGCAGCACACCAGGCCTCCCTGTCCATCACCAACTCCGGGAGTTCACCCAGACTCACGTCCATCGAGTCAGTGATGCCATCCAGCCATCTCATCCTCTGTCATCCCGTTCTCCTCCTGCCCCCAATCCCTCCCAGCATCAGAGTCTTTTCCAATGAGTCAACTCTTCGCATGAGGTGGCCAAAGTACTGGAGTTTCAGCTTTAGCATCATTCCTTCCAAAGAAATCCCAGGGCTGATCTCCTTCAGAATGGACTGGTTGGATCTCCTTGCAGCCCAAGGGACTCTCAAGAGTCTTCTCCAACACCACAGTTCAAAACCACCACCTATGACCTCACATATATATCCTGTAGCACTTATGTACTTCTGCACTAATGTCATCACAAGCAATAAGATGCTAAGGCAAATATCACTACCGCTTTCGCACTGTGAGATAGGTTAAAAGAAGATGATTTCACAATGGGCAAAGAGAGCTATTGGTCCAGGATATCATGCAGAATCAAGTCATTTGTGTCCTTAAACTGCAAGATTTTCCTCCTCATCTTATTTTAGGATCAAGCTTTGGGGATTTTCAGACTGATCCAAGATGTGTGTGTTAGTCGCTCAGTTGTGTCCAACTCTTTGCAACCCGGTGGACTGTAGCCTGCCAGGCTCCTCTGTCCATGAAGTTCTCCAGGAAAGAATACTGGATTGCGTTGCCATTTCCTTCTCCAGAGGATCTTCCCAGCCCAGGACTTGAACCTGGGTCTCCTGAATTGCAGACAGATGCTTTACCATCTGAGGTACAAGGATAACATCCTTCAAATATATGTAGAATCAGTTTTGAGATCATTTCCTGGATATAGAATATACTGTTACTCAGAAACTAACAAGAGACCCTAGCTAGTCACCTGGATATTTATCACATTCTGGGTGGAATAAGTAAACATCCTGAGACTCCACATCTGCCCCTTTCCTTTGTTCTATTCCACTGAGCACGTTTTTCGGGACCCACTATCAACTCCAATCTAGAAGTCTGGTTTCGTGTGCAGGTGAGTGTGAGTATGTGGGGAGCAGGATGGTCTTTCTCTACCTGAATGAGCAGCAAAATTATGCAAGCCGTACATATAAGCTTGCAAGATTGCAAGCTCTAAGGGGCAGATGCAGGGCCATTAGACAGACTTGATTGCTTAAACAGAGGTCATTAATGTCCTTCATTCTCCTAGAACCCAGCTCCTGTGCCTGCCTGGCCACGAGAGATGCCAGGTAAGTACCGAATGAGTGAATGGACAAAGATGTTCTTAGCCTGAGTATCTATTTATTGTATGCCTCCTCTCAGCTCCAGCCTTTTCACGAGACTTAGAAAATATTTCAGTGTTTCGGATCACCATTTTTCTTCTTAACTTTAGAGCCTTCATTAAATAAACATATTGCCAATCCTAAATCATTAAAAAACTCAAACAAGCTTATCCTCAAGATGAACTTTTATATCAAAAGATTCTTCTCAGGGAAAATGGTTATTCTAGCTTTTGTGCCCTTCTCTTCCATATCATACATCTCTATTAGAATTTGTCACGCTGTAATTAAATGTTTTCTTTACAGGTCCATATCCACACTTTTCAAAGAATAGGATGAATGAAACATGACTAGCTGTTTATTTGGCCAGTATTACATCAGTTACCTTGCTTACATAACTTAATTTCACCTTCTGCCTACTTTCTAGGCAATATATAATTATCCATAATGTTTCAGATAAAAACGTTCAGATACAAATAGATTGTCTCTTGCTTAAATAAGAACCGATGGAGTCATGATTCATACATGAAACTTCTGATTCTAAAGGCCACTTTTTTTTTTTTTTTTCATTTTGGTATTCCTAAGATCCTACAATGGAGAAGGCAATGGCACCCCACTCCAGTACTCTTGCCTGGAAAATCCCATGGATGGAGGAGCCTGGTAGGCTGCAGTCCATGGTGTCGCTGAGTCGGATATGACTGAGCGACTTCACTTTCACTTTTCACTTTCATGCACTGGAGAAGGAAATGGCAACCCACTCCAACGTTCTTGCCTGGAGAATCCCAGGGACGGCATACCCTGGTAGGCTGCCGTCTATGGGGTCGCACGGAGTCAGACATGACTGACGTGACTTAGCAGCAGCAAGATCCTACAAAGTCCCTAAAAGGACTTAATATTTAATAAATAAATATAGCAAAAAATGACCGAGCAAAAGCAACCAATAGGAATCATTTACTTCTTATACCAAATAGTAGCCAACTATGCATGCGTGTGTGTGTGTGTGTGTGTGTGCGTGTGTGTGTGTGTGTTGTATATATGGACCTCCTCAGTGGCAGTAGTGGTAAAGAATCCTGCTGCCAACATAAGAGACATAGGAGATATGGGTTTGATCTCTGGGTTGGGAAGATCCCTTGGAGGAGGGCATGGCCACCCACTCCAGTTTTCTTGCCTGGAGAATTCCATGGACAGAAGAGCCTGGAGGGCTACAGTCCATAGGGTTGCAAAGAGTTGGACACAAATGAAGGAACTTGGCATGTGCACACACATATGTGTGTGTATGCATGGGCATGTGTGTAAGTTGGGATTAGAAAACATTGAGGATAATAAGGACCTTTCTATCACTTTGATACAGAAACAGAAATGTCTGGCAAACAAAAATGTCTCCACACATTTGCAGGCTCTAAAATGTTCAGAGTTTGAGTGGTCACTGTTCCTCTTAATCTTTCTTAATTCCCCTTTGCCACCAACTGACAGTAGAAAACTATTCCATATAGTATCGTATCCCAAATGCCGTATTTTATTATTCATTTTTCCATCCTAGATCAGTTCTCACTTGGGTGCCTGTTATGCTATTTCTCTCTCATAGTTAGTTTGAGAAGTAACAAACGGTCTTTGCTACTCAGAGTGATTCACTAATCCTGCTTAGGATGTAACCAGAGCTACTACGTAAACTCCAAAGACACTAAGAGAAAGGGGAACAGTGGATGCTAGTTTGTCTTTAAGTATAGAAATTGCCTCAATGGTCACTGGATATGAGAGTAGCTAATCCAGTTCAAGGTTACTCTCAGGATATGTGCATGGAATGCGACCTGGGTTTACAGAGATAACATGATTCTTTGATCATACAAAGACCAACTGTTTCTGTGCAGAAATGTTTGAGTTAGCTGAAGCTATTGAGTGAATTTGTCCACAGATAGTCACTAACAATGATGTCAGAACCCAGAAAGATACAGTGAAGTGACTCCAAAATTTTATTTGAGAATCTGTTTAAATCCCCCACTGAAATGTTGAGTATCACCAAAAAATTAACAAAAAGTACACTTTTATTCTAATTAGAGTTTTATTTTAGATTAGGAGTAAAAAATAAAAGATGAGTTTTAAAAGTTTGGATACATAAAACATAAGGTTTTATTATCCCAAAGAGAGACATTCTATTATGCAGACACATTAATTCAGTTGCTGGTGTGAAGACTTTAAATAAAGTTGAAATAAGGAGTTTCATGTTGAGGGATTGCTGAGTAAAATAATGAGATATTTAGTATTGCTTAGGTTGCATGTAGGTTTGAAAATTTTCTTTTTAATATATATTTGTTTTTGCAAGCCATCTCTTATGACTCCAGATTCTTCCAGTTGCTCTAGAATAGGAATCATAGTTCAGAGATAAAGCAACCAAACAAGCACAAACACTGAATCTGAAAGTATGTTAACACAGTGTGCTTGTGTGTGTGCTCAGGTTCTCAGTCATGCCCAGCTCTTCGCTGCCTCGAGAAGTGTAGTCCACCAGTCTCCTCTGACAAAGGACTTTTCCAGGTAAGAATACAGGAATGAACTGTCATTTCCTCCTCCAGGGGAGCTTCCTGACCCAGGGGTCAAACTCACACCCCTTGTGTCCCTTTCCCCGGCAGATTCTTATCACTAGCACCACCTGGGAAGCCCTATTTTGAACCAAAATTGACTAAATCCTTTCATGTAGAATGACAGGATATAACTTTACTAAGGTTGCTGTTACTCATCCATGTGTGAGCACAGATTCTATTTCGTACCATATGAGGATAAGTATATATATATGTATGTATGCATGTGTGTCTATATATGCACACACAGAGATATATAAATATGAAATCTTGTATACATGTCTAATATATATGTAATGCATATATGTAAATTGAGGGGTAGGAAGGACAAATCATTGGCTTCACAAAAAAAATAATAAATAAATAAAGATCTCTAATGATGAGATCCCCAATCCATTTGGATGAATGTGCACATTTTGGAGAAATACATCTTCAAATTTTCTTTGTCCTATTCAAAAATCTAAGGAATTTTTAAGCCTTGAAGTACTAGAACCACACTAGAATAGGAATCTGTCATGCCTTCTTGATCACTTGATACATTTGAGCAACCTTTCTATGTTTGGGGAAATTTACACATTTAAGTAATCCAAACCTCTTCAAGTTAGAAACCAAAAGCACTTCTCTCATGCCCTCTCCAGCTATCTGGACCCAGATGTGACAGAAATTCGCCCAATTAGAGTGTTCTTCAAACAGTGGAGCAGAGTCCCCTCTAACAGGGGTGGTTGCAGAGGTAGACTGTTTGTGGGTGACAATGGTCAGGGTTCCAGCCATCCCATCCAGGCCCCAGCGCAGTGGTGGGGGCAGGCGCAGTGGGGTCTCTAACATGGGAGTCCCACATTATAAGCTGGGTATTGTTTCTGCTGATCTGACTGGAGATTCTGTGAGTGTCCTTATATTTCATGTAAATCCCTTTTGTCTTAAATTAGAGTGTGTTCTGAGACTTTCCAGGTGGCTCACTTGTACAGAATCTGCCTGTCGATGCAGGAGATGTGGGTTCGATCTCTAGGTCACGAAGATCCTGTGGAGAAGGAATTGGCAACCTGTTCCAATATTCTTGCCTGAGAAATCCCATGGACAGAGGAGCCTGCTGGGCCACAGTCCATGGGGTTGTAAAGAGTGGGACACAATTGAGCTTGCAGGCAGGCAGGCAAGAGTAGGTCCTACCGTTTGCTTCTAAAAACATTGGCTTACTGCCTGGACAGTATACTTTCTGCCCTACTTAAAGACTCTGTCTAGAACTTCTCTCTTTGCCTTGCCACCAACTTTTCTCTTTTCTTTCTCTCTAAGCAGCACACCCCATGCTGCTAATCCCATCTTAAAATGTTTCTGTCTTAACCACACTTCTGCATCCAGTTTTTTACTCCACTATCTCTTTTCCTTTTCAGCAAACTCCTGAAAGTTTTATATATACTCACTCTCTTCAATGTATTTCCTCCCATTTTCTCTTGAATTCACTTCAATCAGGTTTTTGCACTGGAATTGCTCTTTTCAAAATCCCTGCTAACCTCCACATCAGAGTTGACCTGTTCGTTATGAAGCCATCTTCAGTTCTTCCCTTGCTCCACCTATAAGCAGCATGCAATAAAACCGATTGCTCTTTACTCCTCGAATATTTCCTTAGCTCCCAGGACCGCATATGCTCCTAGATTTCCTCCTGCTTTTTTTTATTTCTCTGTTTTCTTTTTCCCCTTCTAGACCTCTACGACATGGAGTGCTCCAGCACTCAGTCCTTGTGTTTCTTTCCTTTCATGTCTACACTCACCTGACCTCATCACCTTAAATCCTAACAAGCTCATCCTTTTTCCCTTGAATTCCAAGCTTGCATAGCTACCTGCCTATTCGACATGCCCACCTGGAGGTCTAACAGATATTTCAAATATAATATGCCCCAAATTGAACTTCTGATCTTCTTTGCTCCCTGTAGCCCTAGTTCCTTTCCATTTCCCCCATCTCAGTAACAAGCAACTCAGTTCTTTCAGTTGCTTAGATCAAAAATACTAGATTCCTGTTTGATTCTTCTATTTTCTGCACAGATCATTCCAATTCATTAGGAAATGCTGTCTACTCTACCTTCAGAATATGTCCAGGCTCTGACTAATAATCCCCATTCACCTCTGCATTTACCTGTATGTTTTAAATCATTATCACCACTCCTTTGTATTATTGCAATAGCCTCCAAACAGATTTCTATTCTTATTTCTTGCCCCCTTTCCATAATCTTTTCTCAATAATGCAGCACAGTAATTCCTAAATATGAGAGCATATTATATCTCTCCTCATAAGTTTTCAAAGCCCAAGTCCTTACAATAATCCATTTTCTCAAATGTTGTGTGGCTTCATTAAATTTCTGACCTCATCATCTCAGTCACTTTAGTCAAAGCACGTTAACTTTGCTGTTCTTACAACACATTGGCTTCCCTGATAGCTCACCTGGTAAAGAACCTGTCTGCAGTGCAGAAGACCCCAATTCGATTCCTGGGTTGGGAAGATCCAGTGCAGAAGGGAGAGGCTACCTGCTACAGTATTCTTGGTCTTCCCTTGTGGCCCAGATGGTAAAGAAATCACCTGCAATGCAAGACACCTGGGTTTGATCCCTGGGTTGGGAAGATCCCCTGGAGAAGGGAAAGGCTACCCACTCCAGTATTCTGGCCTGGAGAATTTTATGGACTATACATGGATGTATAGTCCATGGGGTTGCAAAGAGTTGGACACGACTGAGGGACTCACTTTTCATAATACATCGGACATACCTTCACCTCACGGACCCTGGTATGCTGTTTCTTTGACCTCTTATCTCTTCTCCCAGACATTAGCATATTTATTAACTCATTTCTCTAATGCTTTTACTTAAATTCCTCCTTCTAAATTAATCTTTATGGTCATAGAAAGTGAAGTCATCCAGTCATGTCTCACTCTGCAACTCCATGGACTGTAGCTCCCCAGGCTCCTCCGTCCATGGGATTTTCCAGGCAAGAGTATTAGAGTGGGGTGCCATTGCCTTCTCCGGGAATCTTTCCAACCTAGGGATTGAACCTGGGTCTCCTGCATTGCAGGGAGATGTGTTATCATCTGAGCCACCAGGGAAGCTCTTTATGGTCATCCTAACGCAAATTAGAAACATTTTCTATAACTATCATATCGTTACTTGGTACCTGTCACAATCCAGTATACTACTGTCTACTTCCACCACTATCTGGCTCCTTAGGAGTTTTCTGACAGCTGGCATACAGTAGGTACTTAGAGTGCCCAACTCATTTGAGGTTGTTGAAACTTATCCAGGCAAAATGACACAGCAGGGCATACCAACTCAATAAATACTTGTTGAATCAAAGAATGAGAAGTATAAGTGTGCACTGTACCTAAATCCTAAAACTGTAGGGTATGTAGCCTAAGTTTTGTGGGTGGAAAAATCATCCTGAAATGAATGGCCAATACCACATCAAATGATATGAAAGAGAAGTACACAATGACTAGTAAGTGCTATGTAAGAGAAATCTCAAAACAGATAACAACTCTTATTAGCTCCCTACTCTCAGGTCATATCTATAATTCTATTATGAAGGATAATTTGCTTATAAGATGTTATCCTTTTGAGTGACAGCAAATTTGTAAAAAATACTGACTACAACTGTAAAATATACAGTGTTGAGATTTAGCTACATCATTACTAAGTAACAGGAAATAATGGTCATAAGTAAATGACAACAGAATATCAACTTTGCTGACCTAAGTTATTCTGCCAATTAGTAGCCATGTCTGGCTTCAGCCATTAGCTCAAATCCATCCATTAGTCATGAATCTTTGTGGGGTACACAAGTCATCTCATGTGATCATTGTAAGGTCATACAGTTATTCTAGCACTTTCCTGGTAAGGAGATAACCGCTGGAGCTCCTGTTACTGCCAGATAAGCCTCTGTTCTGTCCTCCTAGATTCTTCTCCACAATCCTTTGTCCTGTTAAGTACATAGAAGGATGCATCCTGCAATTGCAGGTCTCAGCTATCTTTGCAGCTGGTTTCTGTTTGGTGCTATTTACTGAAAAGCAGTAGTATGACACAGGCAGGTGAGCAAAGAGAGAGGAAATCGTTTCTTCCTTGTTCTCTTCCTGAATCAAAGTTACTGACACATCTTCAGCAGTAGCTGTATTCTCACGTGACTGTAGCATCGTCTTCCAAATGTTCTAGTCTCACCAGACCCTGGGAATTCTATTTCCTCCCACTGTCTCTTCAGCTTTTGGGTGCTGACTACTTGCCTCTTTTGCTAATTCCTTGGTTCTTCACCAACTTTTCTTGGTCCTCGTAAAGCTACCTGCATCTCTATAAAGTAGGCTTTTATTAATGTTTCTATTGTTTGCATAGAAACACACATGATAAATCCTTATTTTGCTTTCTATCACTAATATATTTTATTCTTTACCCCCATATGTTGTTTATTCTCTGAGTTGTGTCTGACTCTTTGTGACCCCATAAACTGCAGCACACCAGGCTTCCCTGTCCTTCACTATCTCCCAGAGTTTGTTCAAATCATGTCCATTGAGTTGGTGATGCCCTCATGTCATCTCATCCTCTGCTGCCCCCTTCTCTTCTTGCCCTCAATCTTTCCCAGCATCAGGGTCTTTTCCAATGAGTTGGCTCTTTGCATCAGGTGGCCAAAGTATTGACGCTTCAGCATCAGTCCTTTCAGTGAATATTCAGGGTTGATTTCCCTTGGGATTGACTGATTTGATTTCCTCTTGAGAGGAAGGGACTCTCAAGAGTCTTCTGCAACACCACAACTCAAAAGCATCGATTTTTCGGCACTCAGCCTCTTTTGTGGTCCAACTCTCACATTTGTATATAACTCCTGGAAAAACCATAGCTTTAACTCGAAGTGTATAATGGCATTTATTCTGGCCACAGGAATTAGATTGATTAGTGTGAAATGAACTGCAATGCACACAAAAAATAACATCCTAGTTGAATTACCACAAATAGGTGCATGAGGTGGCAAGAAACTAGTCAACATGAAAACTGATCTGAAAATGAAATTGTCAACAATTGTCAAATAGAGTAGCAAAAGCAGCATTATGCTGGAAGAAAGCACTAGTAGAAACTGGCCCAACAAAGATTAAGAAAACTGCAGTGCTCAGAAACTATGAAAAGGTAAATTTAGCATTGATCATTGCTTTTATAAAAAGTAATGGGCAATAATGCATTGCTTTCTGAGAGCCCAGTAAGCGCCGAATAAAAGGACATTAAATATTCACATTAGTGTCTAAGAAATATGCTTTCACATGATGCTTGTCGTTTGCTTTTGTCATAGGTTCATCAAAAGTTATTAATATTTAAAGTTGCACCAGGACTTTTTTATATGTAGTGAATTTTTAGTCTCTGATTTATATAATACTTTTCTTCATAGAGCCATTATACCTTCATTTTCCAATTCAATTGTGCTTATGGTTAAATATAGCGAGCAAGATATGTGTGTGCATTAAATATATATAATGTTATATAAGTTTTTCTTGATTCTTTATATAACAAGAAATAATATATATTTCCTGAAATTTTGCAGTAGTTCAGACGGCAACTGCAGATTGACTTGGAGTATGGAGCACCAGCTACATCACAGGAAGACTGTATGTTTCAAAATCGTCTCTAAATAAGCAATCATTCTGAAGCAAGCGGCCTAATCTGTATGAACTCCCATTCCATGTACACTTAACTTACATAAAGTTCACTATATATGCTTTGCAAAGAGAGAAGGAGAGAAAATAAAAGTTTAAATCATGCAAGTCATTCCACCACCTGTTCTCTCTCCCTGAGTGAAGCTGGGTTCAGGATGCCAGTTTGACTTCCTTTAATACACCTTAGTCTTCTCACCATTTAGAGGGAGAGAATCTTAACTGCCTTAAAATGCTTGCAGTGTTTAAGACACATGTATTTTTTCATGTACTCTAATCTTAATCCGGCTACTACATCTAATGTTAGACCCATGAAACAATGATCTAATTCATAACCAAAGAAAAACTTCTTCATTGGACTCACTGAACTGTCAGCCTCCAACAAGATATTCTAAGGGATATCCCAAGGGTAATTTCACAAATATGTGATGATTATCTTGGCACTGACATTAGATGCCTAATCTCCAGTGTTACTGCATTTTACCCAGTCCAAAATCTCTGTGACATACTTGGCAGTTACTACAACCCTTCGACTCAAGCTCTCTATTGCCCTGTACCATACTGAGGAAAGATTTAGGCACAGGTGAATAGGTTATTGGGAAGAAAAAATTTAAAAAGTGAAGGTGAAAAGTCACAACATGTGTTGGAGAATGCCTATTTCTTTGCATTGTTAAAATCCTAAAAGATGATGCTCTTAAAATGCTGCACTCAATATATCAGCAAAATTGGAAAGCCCAGCAATTTCCAGGCCACAGGACTGGAGAAAGTTAATCTTCATCCTAATTCCCAAGAAGGGCAGTACTAAAGAACATTCAAACTACTGGACAATTGTGCTCACTTCCCATGCTAGTAAGGTTATGCACAGAATCCTTCAAGCTAGGCTTCAGCAGTACTTGAATTGAGAACTTTCAGATTTACAAGCTGGGTTTAGAAAAGGCAGAGGAACCAGAGATCAAATTACCAACATTTGCTGTATCATAGAGAAATCAAGGGAATTTCAGGAAAAAAAAAAAACACCTATTCTGTTTCATTGACTATGCTAAAGTCTTAGAGTGTGCGGATCATAACAAATCGTGGAAAACTCTCAAAAAAATGGGAATGATAGGCCATCTTATCTGTATCCTAAGAAACCTGTATGCTATCAAGAAGCAACTGTTACAACCTTATGTGGAACAACTGACTATTTCAAAATTAAGAAAGGAATCCAATAAGGCTGTATATTGTCACCCTATTTATTTAACTTATATGCAGAGCACATCATGTGGAATGCTGGGCTGGATGAGTTACAAGCTGGAATCAAGATTTCTGGGAGATATATCAACAACCTCAGATATGCAGATGATACCACTGTAATAACAGAAAGCAAAGAGGCACTAAAGAGCTCCTTGATGAGGGTGAGAGAAAAGAGTATAAAAGCTGGCTTAAAACTCATTATTTAAAAAAAAAAAATTAACATCATTGCATCTGGTCCCATCACTTCATGACAAATATAAGGGGAAAATGTTGAAGCAATGACAGCTTTCCTCTTCGGGCTCTAAAATCACTGCAGATGGTGACTGCAGCCATGAAATTAGAAGACAATTACTTCTTGGAAGGAAAACTATTACAACCCTGTGAAGTGAAAGTTGCTCAGTTGTGTCCAACTCTTTGCAACTGCATGGACTATATAGTCCATGGAATTCTCCAGGCCAGCATACTGGAGTGGGTAGTCTTTCCCTTCTCCAGGGGATCTTCCCAACCCAGGAATCAAACCCAGGACTCCCACACTGCAGGCGGATTCTTTACCAGCTGAACCACAAGGGAAGCCCCAAACATGCTATCAACCTAGCAGCATATTAAAAAGCAAAGACGTCACTTTGCCAACAAAGGTTCATCTAGTCAAGGCTATGGTCTTTTCAGTAGTCCTGTATGGATGTGAAAGTTGAACCATAAAGAAGGCTGAGCACTGAAGAATTGATGCTTTTGAACTGTGGTGTTGGAGAAGGCTCTTGAGAGTCCCTTGGACTGCAAGGAGACCCAACCAGTCCATCCTAAAGGAAATCAGTCCTGAATATTCATTGGAAGGACTGATGCTGAAGCTGAAGCTCCAATACTTTGGCTACCTGATGCAAATAGCTGACTCATTGGAAAAGACCTTGATTGTAAGAAAGATTGAAAGCAGGAGAGAATGGTAGAGGATGAGGTGTTTGGATGACGTCACTGGTTCAGTGCACATGAGTTTGGGCAAACTGGTGGAGGACTGGCAGGGAGCACCTGGCATGCTCCAGTCCATGGGTTCCCAAACAGCTGGGCAGGACTTTATTCTCAGAATAAAGCATCTGGCTGGAAACCTTATATTGTTAGTGCCGTTGCATGTTCTATTTAGTACTAATGCTTGGCACACAGTAGGCACTCGCTTAATGTCATGCTTGAAAGGAAGAAGAATGGCTAGATTATTCCATCCACACATTTCACAACTTTCAGCTGCCAGACAAGGAACTTTTGCCTATGGAGATCATTTGCCTGTTCTTTTATGAAATAGCCAAGGGAAATTCTAGAATTATACTCTAATGCTGTGTGAAAAAAATTAACAGATTGAATTGGTTACAAATAGCTGAAAGGTAACTTCCCCAGTATCGTCAAGGGTCAGCCAACCTCGTTATTTCTCACTCATCCCATAATGTGAACTAGATTCCTCCACAGAAGCATCACTTTTGTTTTCTGTTTTTTTATTGCCCCGCCCCGTCTCACTTGAGACAGAAGAGTGTGTATGGGGTGGAGGACATAAAACAACTAAGATGGTCTTTCCTTGGGAATTTCTTATTCTGATTTATGGCTCAAGAAAGTAGAAAACCCTTTTCACACCACCACCTACCTCTCCTTTTATATTTTCCAAGACTCACTAAATTGTGGTAACTAAAACTTAAGAAAAAAATGAAGTAGAAGTTTGGTTTTGGTAAAAAAAAAAAATATATATATATATATATATATTTAATATTTTCCCTTCATTTTGCTATTTAATTTGAGTAAAAAATAATGCCCACTCTTTGATATGGCGTTGTACTGTGATACCACATGGAATAAATCAAATAGATATAATGTGCACTTCCTGAGAATGTTGGTTTTTCTGTATAAGCATAGGAAAACCTTAGGTGTATTTTTATTATTATATATATTTTTATAACTATGGTACCCACATGAATATGAACTGTCTGTATAAATCAGAAACTGTTTTATGAGGATAAGTAGTTACACTATTAATACTTTAATCACAAATACTATGCCAGCACACAAGGACAGATAAAGAGATTTAAAAGTGTCTTACCCTCAAAATATACTTATTTTTTCCTCCATAAATTAGGTGACTCAAATGCTTTTAGTTTCTCAATCAGCCTCCATCACCACCACTCCCACACGCATTTTCTGAATCAGGGAGACAAGATTTTCACGTATGTTCGTTTCTTGTCTTGTTTTCTGTATCTGCTACCCTTTCTTTCAGTTTACAAGTTTATGCTATTGGAACATTCTTGTTTCATGCTTGGCTTCATCAGAATTACATCTGTCTTATAATGAGTGTGAAGACTCTATTGATGGGTAGCCTTTTATTTGATGCCAAAGATGTTTGTGACCACCTCATATACAAAATGGCATCTGTAAGAGAAAGGAAAGAGTGAAAGAAGCAAATTTCTCTTTCAGAAACTCCAACTGTCTCTTGTTCTGTCTTCCCAAACTCCCACGGGTTTTCTTGGCCACTATATGAACACAGCGTCACAATCATCTCATGGCAAGAAGACACGTCAAGGAAACAAATACCATTTTGAGAGCCTCCACTGTCAAATGGCTGGCTAAAGGTGAACACTGTGCTCAAGTGTTCCCTTTTACTTTATTCTTTTTTTTAAACTAAGCCAAAGGCACATTTGTCAAGTGTGTATTACAAAGACTGAATACAGGAAAAAAAATAAAGTGAGAATTAGCTTCACTGTTTTATCAACTCCCCAGCTTTTATTAAAATAAGAAAAGATGACAAATGATAGAGTATTGTCGCCAAAGAGGGGGGATCAATGGTGCCTTCTACTTAAAGAAATATTACCAACTATGGATAAACTTATATTTATATATAGCAAGTGGTACTGGGAAAACTGAACAGCTACATGTGAAAAAATGGAATTAGAACACTCTCTAACACCATATACAAAAAAGAAACTCAAAATGGATTAAAGACCTAAATTTAAGACAGATTACCATAAAACTTCTATGAAAGACATAGGCAAAATATTCTGACATTAATTGAACAGTACTTTTTTTGGCTCTGTCTCCTAAAGCTAAGGAAATAAAAGCAGAAATATACAAATGGGACCTAATTAAAGTTAAAAGAAAGCTTCCTCACAGCAAAGGAAACCACTGATAAAACAAAAAGACAACTCCTTGAATAGGAGAAAATATGAAATGATATGACCAATAAAGAATTAATATCCAACATATATAAACAGTTCATACATCTCAACATCAAAAAATAAAAACTCAATTAAAAACTGAGTGAAGACCTGAACAGACATTTTCCAACAAGGAAATGCAGAGGGCAAACAGACACATGAAAAATACTAAACACTGCGAATTATCAGGGAAATGCAAGTCACAACCACAGTGAGATATCATTTCACCCCTGTCCAAACGACTGTCATCAAAAACAACACAAGTAAGGAATATTGGCAAGATGTGGAGAAAAGGGAACCCTCGTACACTGTCAGTGGGAATGCAAATTGTTGCAGCCACTGTGGAAAACAGTATAGAAGCTGTTCATAAAACTTTAAGTAGAACTTCTGTCTGCTGTGTGGCACTTCATCACTCAGTTGTGTCCCCAAACCTTTGAGACCCTGTGGACTGTGGCTTGCCAGGCTCCTCTGTCCATGGGGATTCTCCAGGAGAGAATACTGGAGTGGGTTGCCATGCCCACTCCTCAGAACTACTGTATGACCCAGCAATTCCACTCCTGGGTATATATCCCCTCCAGAAAAGTCATGCTGATTCAAATAGAATGGGAAAAAGTAGAGATCTCTTCAAGAAAATTAGAGATACCAAAGGCATATTTCATGCAAAGATGAGCACAACAAAGAACAGAAATAAAGAATTGGACATGACTGGGCAACTGAACTGAACTGAATATTCATGACAGCATTATTCACAACTGCTAAGAAATGGACGCAACCTAAGCGTCCACCAATAGATAAATCGAGAAAAGGTGGTACATATACTATGGAATACTACTTTGCAACGAAAACAACAAAATTTTGCTATTTACAGCAACATAGATGAACTTGGAAGGCATTAGGATAAGTGAAGAGTCAGAGAGGACAAATTCTGTATCATATCACTTACATACATAATCTAAAAAATACAACAAACTAATGAATATATATAAAAAAGAAACACACTCACAGTTATAAAGAACATACTAGTAGTTACCAATGTAATAGGGTGGCCAAAAAGCATCCACCAGGCTCCTCTGTCTACAGGTTTTCCAGGCAAGGAACATTGAGGGAGTTGCCTTTCCCTTCTCCAAGGAATTTTCTAGACCCAGGGATTGAACCCCTGCTCTCCTGCATTGCAGGCCTATTCATTACTGTCTGAGCCACCAGGGAAGTATCAGGGCATTAATTACTGGCATATTTTCTAGTACAAAGTTTTTATAAGAGAAATAAGTAATTGGGTTTAATCATGTCATCTCCAAGAAAATATTCAGAAATGAGCTTTTCTCCAAGAAAGTTCTATTCTATTTATTCTATCTGTGGCTTTGATCTTCTTTGTCTTAGATTATTTGGGAAGAGAAAGTCCACCCAGGCCCAAAGAAACTGACCTGATCATAAGTTTCCTCATTTTTATTATTACTATTATTCTTTTCCTTTAGTGACTTTAGGCTTCATGCTGCACCATTAGTGATTTCTTGGAAGAAAAACTTTCCTGAGAAACAAAGTTTTCTAAAAACAGAATCCAATTTTTTTTTATTCTATCTCTCAAGATACAATAGCCATTAAATTCACCTACTGACATCAGAAACCTTCTGCACCTCAGAATCAGCTCTTTCATCATTCCTTGCCATTGCACATCTTATTCTTTTACACCAAGGAACAAGTTGAGAGATGGTTTTGAACTGATTTTTTATGTTTCTTTACTTGGGAAGATTGATTACTTTCAGCTCTTATATAATTGTATTTTTTGCATGTGAAAGAAATTGTCGTTAGTAAAGGGAGAGAGATGAATACACTGCTATCGGGATATAAGATACAAGAGAAATAACACTTGATTTTAATTTTGTCTTTTGTTTTAGTTTGTCTCTTAGATCTAGTCTGATCAGGAGCAAGTTGTTTAGGAATGTCACATGTTTTTGAATTTATTAAGGCTAGTGGTAAAGAACCCGGCTGCCAATGCAGAAGACCTAAGAGATGTGGGTTCAATTCCTGGGTCAGGAAGATCTTCTGGAGGAGGGCATGGCAACCCACTCCAGTATTCTTGCCTGGAGAATCCCATGGACAGAGGAGCCTGGCAGGCTACAGTACACAGGCTTTCAAAGAGTCGGACATTACTGAAGTGATTGAGTACATGCATACAAAGTAATTAGCCTCCAATTAAAATTTTAAAAAAAGACACACGGGGGGAAAAAAAAAGTAAAAGCAGTAAGAGTGAGAAAAATTTTATTCAAATATCCTAGACTGAAAAATTTTAATATGGGTAGGGAAATTATAAATGAATCAGCTAGGAAAGAGATATGATATAGATTTATCTATGACAATGATTTAGTAATCCATTAATTGATTCATTTGTTTATCAAATACTTCTTGAGCACATACTACAGTTCAGGTATGCCGAGGACCAGCCCCGGCTGATCCAGGGAATTCGAAGCGGGGACGGCGTTGGCGAGGATCAGGAAACAACTGCTTAATTAAACGTTTATTAAGGATATAAAGAGTGGTGAAATAAGGATAGCTCAGCGAAGAAATTCAGTGAAGAAAAGAGGCTGAATACAATTCCAAAGCAGGGAATTTACGTCACCTACGAAGGCCGCAGGCGTCCGCCCGTTCTCCCGAAGGAGAGGAGACACTAAGGCCTCCCTGGTCAGATCTTAGAAGCCCAGGCAAAATTAGCAGGCTTGATGAGCTTCCCCGCCTCAGAGGAAAATTCAGCCAGAAGGTGAGAGAAAGAACGACATGGGGAGACCAAATTTCGGTGAACAAAAGGGCGTACTTTATTTTCCAAAATAGTTTTATACCTTAAGTTGTGCATAGAGGATAATGGGGGAAGGGGTAGAGTCATGCAAAGACAGCAGTTCCTGACCCTTATCGAAGCCAGGCTTTCAAACTTATCATATGCAAAAGTTTAGGTGATTTACATCATCTTCTGGCCAGGAAGCCTGTTAACATTTTAAGAAACTTATTTTTCTCTAAAGGTGATTATTCTAAAGTCAGGCGCCAGCCTCCAAAAAGCATTGGAGAAAGTTGCATTCCTATAGGGCAAAGGTGAGGTGGGCTCAATCAAGAAAAGAATTAACTCAAGGGTCCAAGGTTACAAACATTGAGGCAACTGCTTACATTTCTATACACCCATTATATCAATCAATACACTGCCAAGGACACAGTAGGTAAGGGATATGGAGACTTAGCAGCAAACATTGGCCCAACAAGTGAAAAACCCTTCACCAATACAATTTCTAATCAATCTTTTAACTGCTCAAAGGAATCTGTATTTAGACAGTTTAGAACATCTCATGCCTCTCACAGTTGGGAGGCTCTGAACAATCACATGTGGCCAGAAAAACCTATTCAGGCAGGCTAGAGGACTTCCAAAGGAGTTTGTAGGTTGAAACACTGTCACACCCAGGAATTATTAACTGGAGCTGTAAGCTAACTCTTTTTTCAGAGAGAGGTAGTGGGGGACAGCCCCCCATAAAGTCAGAGGTGTAGGTGAGAGCACAAAGCAGTAAAGTAGGCAGACTCTGGTTTTGGGGGTAGATTGCTCGAGAATTTCCAGGGAGACTCCTGAGGCTCGATCCTGCCTTTGCGTATGCCGAGCCTCCTTCCTCATGACCTTTGCCAGGGGCGGAGCTTGCTCCCCCGCACAGGTATTTTAACATTTTGCTGCAAAAACCCTTAGTAGGCAACCAGTGCAATAAGGGAGGGTAAAAAGCCAGTGTTTGAAGAACAATATGTAGGTTGATTAATTAAATCATCCATTCCTCCCTTCCAAAAATGTCTCCTGAATCTCCTACAGTAGCCACATACGTGTATCAGGAGTGTATTGAGTTTTGCAGAGATTGCTGATGGCGTGCACAGAGAATACACTGAAAGCACACTGAAAGCCTGGAAAGAGAAATCACTTAGAAATCCAAGGGCACCAAGTTTTCCTCCAATTTGCACGGGGCCTGAAGCTTATGCAAGTGCGGAAAATGGACTTTTTAAGAAAAAAATGCAGTATTAAGTCCATGAATAAATATTTATTCCAACTATAAAATCACACCCACAACAAATTACACATTTTGAAATGTTTGCCTATGATGCAAAGATATTATAAAATGTATTAAAAGCTCCATACTAGCTGTATGAATTGACTTATTGATATTCTGCTGTAATACTTCCTTACTTCAATCTGATCATATTTTCTTTGAATAACTCCTCACATGACATTTCTCTATAGAGATAAGAGAAAGATGCTTTAATCTCTTCTCTAGCATGATCAAGATTTAATTTGTTTTCTCTTTAAATTGATGATTCAGAAAAATTACTTTAGATTTAATAACTCATTATTGATAATGCAAAAAATATTTTAGGTTTGATTTAAAATTTGGTGAAATCCCTTAAATTTCTTTCACATAGGAGTTCTAAGACTTCCTAGCATTTCAAGGTTTCCTGTACAATGGCTGGAATTAAATGCCACTTAAATTATTGCTACTCATTAATTAATCTATTTGTTCTTGATGTCTCTGCCATCACAATTTATTTTATGTTTTCTTCGTTGATATCTGTTCAGTTCAGTTCAGTTCAGTCGCTCAGTCATGTCTGACTCTTTGCGACCCCATGAATTGTAGCACGCCAGGCCTCCCTGTCCATCACCAACTCCTGGAGGTCACTCAAAGACACATCCATTGATTTGGTGATGCCATCCAGCCATCTCATCCTCTGTCGTCCCCTTTTCCTCCTGCCCCCAATCCCTCCCAACATCAGAGTCTTTTCCAATGAGTCAACACTTCGCATGAGGTGGCCAAAGTACTGGAGTTTCAGCTTTAGCATCATTCCTTCCAAAGAAATCCCAGGGCTGATCTCCTTCAGAATGGACTGTGTTTAGTGTAAATCTCCTTCTGCCTAGCTTCCAAAAATGCTCATCCACACATCAGACCAAGCACTTTAGAAGTGTGGAGGAGGAACTGAAGGAGAAAGAGAAAGTACTTTAAACAGATTATGGTTCACCCAGCTTAATTTTGTGGATTTTACGTAAGCATATAAATACAATGTCATGGTCCTGCCAAGCCCTGAGAAGAAAACTATAAAAAGTAAAAGTGTTATGAAGATTTGCCTCTGGTTCAGAGCTGTCACAGTCATTGAAGTGGAATGTGCAGAGATTTAAACTAACACAATGGCAGGGATGGTACATATTTGAGGAATATGAAGGAAGCAAAATCTAAATTTATTGCATCATGAAGGTGAATGTCCTTTTTTCACACCTGGTGATATCTCCTTTTTTCCTCTTATCACTAATTTACGTAATTATGGGTTTGTGCATAGCTACAGCAGGTGAGTGCAAAGGCAGCAGTTTCATGGACCTAGAAGTGCCTGGAGATGATAAATTGCAATCTAAGCAAGTCCTGGAGCCAGAAAGTAAACAGGGAAGTCCGGTGGATATCATTCAAATTAAGACTGTACTCTATGGCTGCAATAAACGGTGTAAACATATAAACATAATTCAATGGGCTAAAGAGGTTTCCTGAAACCGGAAGAGTTGATACTTGATCCTTCCAAGGAGGAACTGGAAATGAAGCATAGAGAACATGAAGTTTGAGCCAAATTATAAAATACTCCAAAGATTTGGCCATGGGGTGAAAATAGAGAAAAACTGTGGAGAGAAAATAAATGACAAGATTTCATCAGATGCTCAAAAGGATATGTTCCTCAATGAAGATTACTGGTGGAAGCTTCTATTTATGACAATATTGAAGATTAGATTCTTCTCCATGAAGTGCTAAAATACTGATTAAATTTAAAATAAATATTAAAATGAATTGCTGTCTTGGCTCAGGAGGCAATGTGTGTGTGTGTGTGTGTGTGTTAGTCGCTCAGTAGTGGCTGATTCTTTACAACCCCACAGACTGTAGCCTGCCAGACTCCTCTATCCATGAAATTCTCCTGGCAAGAATACTGGAGTGGGTAGCCTTTCCCTTCTTTACAGGATCTTCCTGACCCAGTGATCAAACCCAGGTCTCCTGCATCAATGGACAGGATCAAAGTTAAAGCTAAAATATGTTTATCCCCACAATCATTTTTGTGGACCACTGGACTGAGTCCGGAGAAGGCAATGGCACCCTACTCCAGTACTCTTGCCTGGAAAATCCCATGGACGGTGGAGCCTGGTAGGCTGCAGTCCATGGGGTCGCTAAGAGTCAGACACGACTGAGCGACTTCCCATCACTTTTCACTTTCATGCATTGGATAAGGAAATGGCAACCCACTCCAGTGTTCTTGCCTGGAGAATCCCAGGGACGGGGGAGCCTGGTGGGCTGCCGTCTGTGGGGTCGCACAGAGTTGGACACGACTGAAGCGACTTAGCAGCAGCAGGACTGAGTCCTAGAAAATTTGAAATTGTACCTTCTCTGTGGTTCAGCAATCCCACTCCAAGGTATTTTATTTCATTTATTCTAAAGCACAGTTTTTAAAGTTTAATAGTCCTGAAATTGGAATGTACTGTTAGTCAATAAGAAAACATTATATTGTTTTACTGAAAACTTTTGCTTTCTTATGCAAAATAATGGTATGTATCTTACTACTGATAACATCTTAGACTTGAAATATGACATAAATACTAGAGAAACTCTGATATGTGTGCATTTGATAGTGTATATTAGAATATTCATTGAAAATTTTTTGGATAACAAAACCTGGAATGATTCAATTGCCCATGGATGACAAAAACAATGAATGTATGTGGTATATTCAAGATAACAGATATGGATGCATTGTACGTATACACATCAACCTGGATAAATTCAAAATATCTATTCTTCAAAAGAAGCAAGACACAGAATAATAGAATATTTCATTAAATGGAGTAAATCATTAAAGGCAAGTGACACACACGCATGGCTCCTGAAGCAGAAAATGGCAACCCATTCCAGAAAACGTGCCAGGAAAATTCCATGGACAGAGGAGCCTGGAGGGCTGCCGTTCACAGGGTCACAAAGAATCAGACACAACTGAGCAGGCATGCACACATGTAGACACAACACATACGTGGATGGAAGCACCATAAATACAAAGAAGAAAGTTATTAGCAAAACAGTCCTGGGAGGTCACACAGAGTGCTTCTGAGTTCCTAGTAGTATCTCTTTCTGAAGCTGGGTGGCATGCAGATCAGTATATGCACTTTAATATATTCAAAAATACACTCAGGTGATTAATATATTATTTTCTGTATATGTTATATTTCACATTAAACTCAAAGTACTATTAAATGATATAAACTTAAAGAAATGTAGCTTCATCTTCTCGTCAATTTCACAGACAAAGGGCAAGCAGTCTGGTGCAGAACCCGATCATAATAACTGGTGTTCCTAACAATCTAGAACACATGCTCATATCTGGACCACACAGTGCAGTGAAGGCTCTTAATGATTTTGCACTGTTGACAAGATAGTCATTAATTACCATGTCCATTTGAAAATTCGAAAGCAGCCGTACCATTAATATGTTGGAAGCCTCAGTTTCCTTTATTGATTAGTGGCAGAGCTGGAATAAAATGCACCTCCTCTGGCCATAAGCCCAAATTTCACAGCTCTGCACAGCTCTTAGGTTAAGAGGCCTAAAATGATATTGGCAGATTTGGACACAAAATACAGAACATTTTTTGCTGGCTGGGTTGCCGATGGCTAAAGTAGGCGCCACTGTCTATCTACTGCATTTCATTTTCGTACACATTAACTATTGTATTATTATCTCCAGGTTTGTCTGGATTATGGTGTGATTATAGATAAATTAAATGCAATTGAAATTCTGTCACTTGCAACAGAAGCACAATGAGTTTCTACTATCACCTCCAGGGTATAATGCCTGGAAGGGGATACTCCTAATAAAACATCAGCTCTGGGCTTCCAGTTGGGAAAACATATATTTCAATTCCTGTTAAGATATGAGAGAAATTGGTAACTGCCAGAAGAATACAACTGACATAGTTTAATGACTATAAAGAAAAATTCTTGCTTTTATGGGTTTTTTTCAAGAATGGACAGACTGAGATTGATGCCCTGAGGGATATGACATGTAGAGAAAAGTAGAATAGTAGAAAGAGCTTGATTAAAGATATTGGTGTGGAAATATAAGCAAGCAGAAAAACTTTGGGTTAACTGTACTAAGCACAGCCATTTAATCTCAGGGGGCCACACAGAAAGCAATGGTGAGTAAATTTTCCGTTAAATTTATGTAAATAATGGGAAGAAATCCAGTGGGATGAGATGCTAAATGGTGAATGAATGAGATAAAATTACACACTGATCAAATAACAAGAAGCAAAAACATTAAATTAATGTGGGGCATGCCCCAAAAAAGCTTTTATAAAATTTGTTACTATAAATGATTAGATTTCAAAATTTTCACGTGACAAAAAGAATAGATACAATCCTTACAGGGCACAGTGGGAAGGTCAATAGTTTGTAGCTTAAAAAGAACTATTAAAAAGGCACACAGTAGTGTGGGTCCTCCAAACTGTAGCCATTTGTATTCTTACCCTTTCAGCTCTTAACAAGCATCTGGGCAAAGAATTTATGTGACTAAATGGACCCCTTCTAACGTTATTTGATCTTTAAGGGTGTGATATTTCTAACATTTCTAGTGCTTATTTCATTCATTTAATAATGCCAACTAATTTCCCCTTAAGGCCTTCCTTTTAGATTTTCAGCCAGGTAAATCAATGCTCCTAAATTTTAGATCCATCTCTAAAAATGAACGGACAACATGTGTTTTTCTGGATCCTAAGTAAAAAACCTGCAACAAGAGATTGACTTCTTATCATTCTGTTATCAAACTCTTAAAAGTGTTTCTCGCTTTAAATGCGACAAATAAAGCACTTTCAGCCACCAGAGCATCTCTCTTCCTGATGCAGGTTTGCTGATGCTCTGAGAATCCCTTCTGCAGCTTTCCAGTGACAGACTGGGGACCTCACCGACACACAGCACCCGCTTGCTCTGCTGTATTTAAAAGCGTAAAGGCGTCCTCCCTGAATCCCAAGGGGTTTGTAAGCATTAATGAGAGCCGGGATCTCTTTGGACGTCAGCGTATAATTACACAGCTCATTGTTATGATGGCAATTGTGAAGACTATTTACTGACACTCTCAAAAGAGGCTTATGGGATTTCAGGGCTAATTTAATTTGACCTTCACTTTATTACACTGTCAACCACATTTTGACCCTTATCTGTAGGTAGTTCATTGGTATTCCAGCACACCTGCTATAAGTTAGGATTATAAAAAGTGGAGGGTTTAAAATGCAGATGCAAAATGTGGATAGCAGGAACAGTGCAGCCACTTCTGAAATAATTTGGTAGTTCCTCAAAAGATTTCACACGGAGTTTCTCTATGAGCCAGTGGTTCCACTGCTAGATGCTTACACAGGATAAATAAAAACATATTCACAAAAAAATGGAGATTCACAGAAGAAATATTCATAGTAGTCAAAAAGTGGAAACTATTCAAATGCCCCCATCAACTGAGGAAAAGAGAAAGAACTGTGACATATTTATTCAGGGGACTGTTACTGGGCAATTAAAAGGATGAAGGTGTTGATACAGACTACAACATGGATGAATCTTGAAAACATAATGCAAAGTGAAAGATGTCAGTGGCAAAAGGAGGTGCATTTTGTATTATTCCGTTTATACGAAATGTCCAGAGTAGCAATTATATAGGGCTTCTCAGATGGTACAGCAGTAAAGAATCCATCTGCCAGTGCAGGAGACACAAGAGACAAGGGTTTGATCGCTGGGTCAGGAAGATCCCCTAGAGTAGGAAATGGCAACCCATTCCAGTACTCTTGCCTGGAAAATTCCAAGGGCAGAGGAGCCTTGCAGACTACAGTCCATGGGGTTGCAAATGGACACGATTGAGCAACTGAGCAGATCCGTGTGTGCATGTGCGCACACACGCGTGCACACACACACACACAGAGCCAATTATATAGAGACCAAAATGAGAGTCATGGTTGATTATGGTTGAGGGTGGGGGCCTGCCTGCTAATGGGTACAGAATTTCTTTTTAGAGGTGGTAAAAATATTCTACATTAGATTGTTATAATGTTTGCATAACTTTAAATAAACTTAAAAACTTACAGGTTTAAATGGGTAAATTTTGTGATGTCTGAATCTCAACTGTAAAATCTTTTGAACTGTGGTTAGCAGAGTGCAGACATCAGTAGGGAAGTTTGTAGCGGCAATGTGTCTTTGGTTGCATCTGTTCTTCTCAGATAAGCTTCACACTAAATAAATCTAAGAATGCATGCATTTACCCCATGTTTCTGATTAGCTGTGAGATTCACCTTCGTAAGGGAGGCATTGTTCGACACTGTCACTGATTCTTTTAAAAGTCCCCACATAAACTTTCGGGAACAATTCATTTTACAAAAGCAGATATACATGTCAGAAAAAATGTTCTGTATTTTTTAGTACTTTTACCGCATAGACAGATGTCTGTTCAAGGGTTAGCAAACTCTGGGAAAGAGCTATTTCTTTTCATTCAAACATGACAGATTTTATCCGTTGCCTTATACCAATACTATCTATTGAGGGACTGTGTTTTATTACTATCAGATAATAGAGTTTCTTTTCTGTTTCTTTCATTCTGACCCCACTTCCTCTGAGTTTTACTGCTGGCCAACAGCGGTCTCTAGTTTTAAAACTAGTATACTGTGAGTCAGCACAGCTTCATGTCCTTGCTACAGAGACTTCCAGGAAATTCAGTTTTCTCTAGTTCTTTATTGACCCAGCTCTATCTTTCAGAATAACAAGAAAATAAAATTGAGTGTAGGGCCAGAGGTTTCGAAGACACAGACATAGAAACCTTCTGAATTTTCTTCTTAGGTTTTGAAGATAAAACCTAAGAATGGAGAGTAATAACTATAATCTTCTGGGAACACAACTAATAAAATAACTTCTTATTACAGGAGCACAGGAGCTGACCCTTGACAAAGACAGGTGGACCTGCGATGTTTGGAAACACCTTTTTTTTTCTCTTTTCCTTTAAAATATTTTTATTATTAGCTAGGACTTAAACCATATACAATCTAGTTGCATGAATTTTCACTCAGTACCCTCAAACTTGCAGTTGCTAACTGGCATCAATAATAATCAAAGCAGATCTAGCTTACTTTTTATTTATTGGCCATCCCTTCTGTTTTAAACGTTTTACTAATCTATTTGTAAATATTAGTAAATGAAAATGGCCTATGTGAGGTATAAGAGGTCAAAGTATAGAATTAACTGCTCAGCAATAAAAGACATTTCTCTATTTTCCCAAAAGGTTATTATTCTACTCTGAAGTTTAGAAAATAAAAATTGCATATTTTTGTTTCATTGAGCAAGAGACCAAATTGTAATGAACTCTGTATTATGGTATCAACTGGTCCAGATTCCAAGATTGTTTACAAGTACCCTTTCCCCACCTCCCCACACTCTCCCGGAGGACCTCGCATGCACCGTACTGCCTTTCGACTTGCAGAACCTCCCTGTGAACTTCTTCTCTGTCCCATTAACATTGCTGCTAAGTCGATTCAGTCGTGTCCGACTCTGTGCGACCCCACAGACGGCAGCCCACCAGGCTCCCCCTGTCCCTGGGATTCTCCAGGCAAGAACACTGGAGTGGGTTGCCATTTCCTTCTCCAATGCATGAAAGGGAAAAGGGAAAGTGACTCGACTCTTAGCAACCCCATGGACTGCAGCCTACTAGACTCCTCCGTCCATGGGATTTTCCAGGCAAGAGTACTGGAGTAGGGTGCCCGTGCCTTCTCCACCATTAAGATTAGGCCTGTCCATTTGACTGGTGTTGACCCATGTAATGAGCAGAAACTGACACGTGTGTAGGAATCTCATGGTTCTGCCATTTCTCTCTTCCCTCTGATACTAGAATTATGAACTACAAGGGACTACATTAATATTTCTAGAGAAGAGAAACAGAACCTAATCAAGGAGCATCCTGCACTCTCAGGGTTGAAAACCCTTCAAATATCTGCACAAGATTTCAGAGTTGCTTTAGACCAGGGGTTGCCATGTGCCTCCCATTATCCAGCTTTCTAAACAGGAATGTTACTTGTGTATATTCTGCTCTTTATCCATGACCTACTATGTTTTCTGGGGGAGGGAACAGATAATTTACATTTGCTCAGATGCTCAGTTGTGTTAGACTCTTTGCAACCCCTTGGATGGTAGCCCACCAGGCCTCTCTGTCCACGGGATTCTCCAGGCAAGAATACTGGAGGGGGTTGCCACGCCCTCCTCCAGGAGATCTTCCCGATCCAGGGATCAATACTGCATCTCTTGCGTCCCCCGCATTGGCAGGTGGGGTCTTTACCACTAGTGCCACCTGGAAGTGAAAGTCATTCAGTCGTGTCCAACTCTGTGTGACCCCATGGACTATACAGTCCATGTAATTCTCCAGGCCAGATTACTGGAATGTGTAGCTGTTCCCTTCTCCAGGGGATCTTCCCAACCCAGGGATCAAATTCAGGTCTCCTGCATTGCGGGTGGATTCTTTACCATCTGAGCTACCAGGGAATCCCAGTGCCCCCTAGGAAGCCTGAAATTTACCTTTAGAGCTCATCACTTTCTGCATCGACAGAAGCCTTATCTGCATGCCATATAGAAAATGCCACAAGATTCCAAACTTTGACCCTAATGCTGTGATTGGATGAGCTCTTTGGAATGCTTTAAGAGTAAGTGAGAACATTTTATGTCCAGAAGGGAAGGGATCTTTGTGACAAAAAGGTGGGTTTCATTATTATTATCATTTCCTATCACCTCTGTCATTCCTGTGAGAGGATAATTAATTTACTTCTGGGCTTGGCAAGAAAAACCAGATATGAGGGCAAGGCATTTTATTTAGGAATGGGTGCTGGAAACAAGAGTCTTGAAATCTCATCTGGGTAGCCCATTTGAAAAGAAATAGCTGTCAATTATTTCCCTTATTCCCTTTCTGATAAAATCTAGGGAGAGAGGGATTATAAAACTAACCTGAAGATAACAATTTGGGGGTTAGTAGATGTAGGAACAGCAGGAGACAGAAGTGATAGCCTTTTGGTGCTTTGACTTGATCCATGAGGATCAGATATAGGCCATGAGCTCAAGGACTGTAATTACATTAGGATATTTTTCGTCTGTTTGCTTTTAGTTATGACCTGAACACTGCAGAATAGAGACTCCACCGTGTGTCATGTCTTTTATTATTTGCCCAGGATTCAAGCTCCTGAAGTTCTTGGCTGGATCATTGCAAGCCGTGGAAGGTCTAGTTGTGCTTTGGCCAGCGGCCACAGAGGTGAGTCTCATTGCAGTTGTAACAGTGGCAGGAAGAAGGGTTACAGTGTTTGAGGACCACATCTTCAAACTCTCAAATGTAAAAGGGCTTTTCTTCTTAGGAGTTTGTCAAGCAAACTAAACTCCTCTCCTAGCCCTTAACTAGATTTGACAAATTCTATTAAAATAAATAAAGTGTAGATGGTTTTTGTTCTCTACTGCTCTTGCTTTGTGTATTTGTCTCTGTGTGAATTCACTGTATGACGGTAACTCTTATGTTCCAAATTTTTAAAATAATTCAATATTCAAAATGTGTCTTGTCATTCATAATATAGTTGCTGCCTGTGTTCTTTTAGCACCTGGAATACTTCCCACTCACTCTGATAAGACTTTTCCTCATCTTTCCAAACACGTATGAGAAGTCTCCTTCTCTTAGAAACCATACCTAAATCCCACACATGAGTGAAATACCCCTGGAGATAAAATCCTGCAGACTCTGTAACAAACTACTATCAAACTGTTCAACACACTACATTCTATATTAATTTTTTAAAAAAAATTGTGTATAATTGCTTTACTATATTGTGTTATTTTCTGTTGAACAGCAAAGTGAATCAGCTATGTGCTCAGTCACTCAGTCATGGCCAGTTCTTTGCTGCATCCTGTGGTTTGTAGCCCACCAGTCTCCTCTAGTCCATGGGATTTTTCAGGCATGAGTACTGGAGCAGGTTGCCATTTTCCTCCTCCAGGGGATCTTCCCGACCCAGGTGTAGAAACCATGTCTCCTGCATTGGCAGGCAGATTCCTCACCACTGGTGCCACCGGGGAATCAACCACACACACAAGTATCCCCTCTGTTTTGGATTTCCTTTCCCCTGTAGGTCACCAGAGAGCATTATCGTGGAAACTTCCTAGGAGGCGGAACCCGTGTTGTTTGTGTTTGTTTTTAATTTGTATGATTCTGGTACTCAGTATGCTATCAGGTACCTAAAAGTATTTAGTGTATGTATTTTCAAAAATACTCCCATAATATGAAGTATCTTGAGGTCTAATACTTCAGAATTAAGAGAACCAACAGGAAGGCAAGAGGAGGTTTAAAAGTTAGACATAAGGTGCGAAATAGATTGTCACAAAACACTTATTAAATATAGTTAAAAATATTTTTCACAAGCTATTTTAGTCCTGCAGGATTTAAGGATGAGAAAGTTATTGAAGGCATGAAGATGTCCTGAGCTGGCTTTCTGGGTGCTGATGAAGCATTTGTAACTTAATGAAGGACAATGCAGCTCCTCCAACCAAAACTCCCAGGCCAGCCAAGAGGAAGAAAATGATCTGAGAACACAATGGTCAGGAAACAAGAAAAGATCTTTTCCAGACTGAACACACAGTTTAAGCTGGAAGAGGATTTAAGACACGACTAAACTCCATTGTCTCAAAAGGAGATTTTCAAATACCTAATTAATTTTTCATTTGTTTTATAGCCCTAGCAGATGTTGCTTAAAAAAAAAAAAAATCAGCTCATCGCTAAGGTGCAAGAGGAAAAAAATTTCTTTTGTTAGATTTTGAAAGAATATACTTGAAATGACATAAAAAAATGTCTGATTTGTGTAATTCAGAATGTCTTGGTTATCCCACCTCAAAATATGCATTTTAATATATCTTGATTTAAATATAAATAGAGATAAGATATTTACAACAATATTTTTTAGGGAGAGAAATGGAAGTATTATAGGAGTGAATTTCTATTGTGTTGTTCCCTGGTGACTCAGACGGTAAAGAATCTGCCTGCAATGCCGGAGAGCAGGGTTCAATCCCTGGGTTGGGAAGATCCCGTGGAGAAGGGAATGATAGCCGACTCCAGGATTCTTGCCTGGAGAATTCCATGACAGAGGAGCCTGGTGGGCTATATATAGTCCATGGGGTCACAAATAGTTGGATATGATTGAGCAACTAACATTTCACTTTGTTCATTCTCCAGAAAGCTAGGCTCAGGTGAATATTTTTAATAACTGTGGTATTTGTATTTTACACTTACTACTTATCAAAGAAAGAATTAAATAAAGTAGCTCTGAGCTTAAAGGAGCTGGATAAAAAGAAACAGTGCGAGACAGATGAAATATGACTAAGATACGGCCTTAACAACAACCTCCAATGATCTCTGATTATCTTTAGAGCACCATACCCTGAAGTCATAAGCTTAGTGACTTGTCATTTATCATGGTAACCATGTCATTTCTCCTGGAAAATCAGTGGTTGAGAGCCCTCTGTGTATGTCTCAGCCTAGCAGAAGGTGAATGAACGTGAAATAGTCCACATCTTCTCTTCATTCTAAAGTCTCTTCATGGAAAACTTAATCTGACTCATAATCTTGGAGCCAGGAGTCTGTGACATTCTGTTACATACTCCGTCCCCTTCCTTCATCTGACCAGTGTGCCCAGGGAAAATGAAACTACACATGGACTTTTAACCCAGGGAGTCTGAGTCAAGCGGACAATTCAGACGAGAAGGAGCTAGCTATCTGTGGTCTCTGGATGACCCTTGATGATTTGAGGCCCTGGGAAATAAAACTAAGTGGGGCCACCAGGTCAAGCCATAAAAGTGCAGAGGAGGTTGGTCTGGAGACAGTGGGAATAAACAACTTCACAGCCAATGACATGCCAGTTGCTCTGACCAGCTCCTCCCAGCCTTGAGCACTTTCTCTGTCCTTGTGAAATCTCTCTGACCTTTCAATAAACTCCCATTTGTCCCTTAATCTATTTTTGAAATGGTTTGAAAAAAGTGCAAGTGTTAGTCGCTCAGCTGTGTCCAACTCTGGGATAGGAGGGACTGTAGCCTGCCAGGCTCCTCTGTCCATGGGGTTCTCCAGGAAGAATACTGGAGTCCCCTTCTCCAGGGGGGTCTTACTGACCCAGGGATCAAGCCCAGGTCTACATTGCAGGCAGATTCTTTTCCATCTGAGCCATTCTCCTTATAATCTCTAATTCTTTGATAAAATAATAGCCAAACACACCAAACTTGGGGTATTTTTTTTAACCTCTTCAGGGGAACCTGTTTATACTTAAAGTCAAAAATTTGAGACAGCTCATTAGACCCCTAGATTTTTTGAAATTAGGGAGTTACATGACAAGAAATGATGTCAAGGAAATAAATTTTCAAATGTCAGCTTTAAGACAGGGAATATGCTGCAGGATCCTTGTATATAATCAATATAATTTGTCACAATTATATAACAGTTAAGATCACTATCCTTATGCTTTTCAGAAGAGAATATTGAGGTTCTGAGATATTAGGTGGCTTTCTTTTGAATCAAAAATTGTCAAATGAGAAACTGATGCTGCACTCTAAAGCACCGTATAAAGTTAAGCAAAAGATATCTCATGTTGATACATAAAAAATTGATTTGTGCAGACTAGGGACCAAGACATTGAACTTTATTTCTAAAACTTGATGATCTCTTAGGTCATCAATAGAATAAACTAGACTTTATTGCTTTTATTTTATATATTTCTAAAGAATGTTCTTTATGATTATAGGTACCACTTGAGTATCCACTTTCCCCTAAATATCTGATTATTTTCCTCTGAGTATTGGATGTGAATGGTCCCCAAACAAAATCCCAAGAGCTTATTTTTCCCTGACAGCCATGAAAGACATACATAGAAAGTCCTATTTATTACTATAATTGTTTTCAAAGCCTAGTGTCTAACAGCTCCTAGAAACCAGTTCTCTTCTGAGCAATAAATATAATCCCAAGTTACTCTGGGAATGCATCCCTAAATTAGTTATGTTGTTTGATTCCATTTCAGCCACTTATTCAGAATTAACTTGGAGGAAGAGATATTTATAAATTTTTCTTTTATGAAATACCCATATTATCAAATACAACAAGTTAAGATTAGATAGCTAAAACCTACATAATAGGGATTATAAATTATTTCTGGTTTTTGTGGGCTACATGCCTGAAATCATATGCTGTCTAAAAACTGTTCTTAACTGTTTCTTATGAGTGATATATTTATATACTTCCATGAATATTGATCCTTGTAAGAATTCTGAGTATCACTCATTCTAAGCAGCTAACCCCTTACCTGATGGGATAGAATTTAAAATGTGATGGCTTGAGAAGAAAGCAATACTTTAAGATTTCAAACTTGCCTAGTTGGGATTCTCGTTCCTCTTTCTAGAACATTTAAATGTATTTTTAAGATGATGCCAATGACAGGTAAGTAGGCATTCCGTAGCAGACACTTCAGAGTCTACTGAAGATCATTGTAGAAAGACCCTCAGTAGTAAAGCTGACCCCTGGGGAGGACATAGGTGTGTTTGCATGAAGTCTAATAAGCCTCTTAGGAAGCAGGAAATGCTTTCTCTGGTCATTACCCTTTTGAGGTACAGTATTATTAGAATCTTTCTTATTAAATGGGATACTTCCTGATATTTTTTTAATAGAGAAGAATTAAAGAAAAAAAAAAGCTGGAGAAATTTTACTCTGGATGTGCTGTCTGAATTTGAGATAGGAACTAAAAACGTTGGTTGTTACAAATAATAGTTGCCTATTTTATCTATCATTAAGACCTTCATAACTTAAATGAATTACTTTTAAATTTTTTTAATTTATTTTTAATTGTGGAGGATAATTGCTTTAAAATATTGTGTTAGTTTCTACTGTATAACAATATGAATCATATATACATGTGATTATACATATATCCTATAATTATGCATATATCCCTTCCCCCTGGAGCGTCTGTCTCACCCACATCTCACTCTCCATGACATCACAGAACCCTGAAGAACTGACCAACTTGTGTTGTAGAGCAGCTTCCACTAGCTGTCTATTTCACGCGTGATAGTGTACATGTGCCGTTGCTTTTCTCCCTATTCATCCCTGCCTCTCCTTCCCCCGCTGTGTCCGCGGGATATGCCGTTGCTTTTCCCCTATTCATCCCTCCTCTCCTTCCCCCGCTGTGTCCGCGGGTCTGCTGTCTATGTCTGACTCTCTATTCCTGCCCTGCAGATACGTTCATCAGTACCATCTTTCTAGATTTCATATACATGCACTGTATTTGCTACTTTTTTTTTCCTTTCTGGCTTACTTCATTCTGTATAACAGGCTCTAGGTTCATCCACCTCATTTTAACTAACTCAAATTTGTTGTTTTATGGCTGTTTTAATTCTACATTCCAAACAAAATTTTTAACATTAAAAATAAATTGCATATTTGATCATAACAACTTCTGTTGGATCTTCTATCTCCTCCTTTAGGATTCCATGAGTTATTTTTCATTAGTTTAAATAAGGTATATTCATATTTATAACCGGGTCCCTGATCACTAAGTGATGAAATATTTTTCATAATGAAGACAATTATAATATTCTAAAAGTCACATCTGATGTTAACACAATGACAAAATGATTCTAAATGTTTTACTCTACTGAGTTAAATATAGGATCAAGGAGGAAATTTAGTGAGTTAGTAGGGAAAATACTTAGCATCTTGTTTATATAATAGTATATAAATATGTTTGATCAGGCATGATTGTAAGGGAATGTACATAATAATAGTTTGAAAGGCAATAGGATATCTACATTTACAAGTGAAAAATTGATTGAAGAATATTTCGTCAAGTTATCAACAGAAAAACAGGAAAATTAGGGTAAAAGAAGTGTGAATAAATATAAGAAAGATAACAATAGAAACATATTTTTCATAAATAATAATATTCTTCTATCAGATTGTTTTGAGGACTGCAAGTGACGTCAGTAAGATGACAAACTAGGGAGTCTGACACGAATCTCCCCCAAAACTACAACAGAAGCAATGAAACAACAACTACACACTGATGGAAACAGCTTCCCTCCAACAAATTGCTTTATGCAAAATACACACACACAGACACATCCTACTAGAGTATTTGGTAGAATCTCTTGCATATTTTGTATATAAATACATAAAAGAGGCATATAAAAATATGAAAGGCTAAGTAATTCTCTCAAAGGCGAGATTTCAGATCATTATATATGCTTATCTATGCACATACAATGCAATAGCATATATTTACATATGCACATATATATATAGTATGTTTATACATTGTCAAACTTCTTTTATGATGAACATAATGATTTACATTTAAGCAAAAAAACTGGCCTTTATTATGGAAAGTAGACTGGTAATAATACCTATTTGGCTTGTTGACTTTAAAAAATATTCACAGCCTAAAATTTGAGAGCTATGTTTTATTTGGCAAGAAACTTTAGTACTTCTGGCCCAAGAGGCAGCATCTCAAATAATCCTGAGAGAACTGCTCTGAGGAGGTGATGGGATGGGGGGATCGAGGTTATACAGAAGTTTTGCAACAAAGGACAGGTAGTCTGAACATTGAAAGATTATGGTTAATTTAAGAAAAGTAGACATAAAGTTAAGGAATTTAGATGCAAGAGTCTGGGCTTACTGAAATCATCCCTTTGATATGCGCCTCAGCTATCTGGGGCCAGTATCCTTGTATTTTCACACCCTGAGTTTCCTCAGGGCTCACCATGGACAGTGGCTGCAGTCTAATGGTCTCTCGAGGGTAGGCATTACCTTCCTTCCTGAGTTTCCTCAGGGCTCACCATAGACAGTGGCTGCAGTCTAATGGTCTCTCGAGGGTAGGCATTGTCTTCCTTCCTGAGTTTCCTCAGGGCTCACCATAGACAGTGGCTGCAGGCTAATGGTGTCTCAAGGGTAGGCATTACCTTCCTTCCTGAGTTTCCTCAGGGCTCATTGGAGGCTGCAGTCACTGACGACTGTGACAGCCTTTGTTTACTGATATGGGAGGACATGTTTCAATTCTCAGGCTGAAAAACAACATATGCAAAATGCCCTGTAGACTGTTCACCCAAGTTAGAGAGTTGGTGATGGACAGGGAGGCCTGGCCTGCTGTGGTTCATGGGGTCGTGAAGAGTCGGGCACAACTGAGCTGCTGAACTGAACTGAACTGAACTGAAGAGACCTGCAAATTCTCTGTTATCTTTATCATTACTTGTAGTACTGTGTGCCTATTATGTGCCTACTCTCATGTCTGAGTCTTTGGCCTGGTTCCCATTTTCATCACTCTGGTTTGTAATACTCTCTTTCAGTGTTTCTGTCTGTTTTAATTTATCATTTCCTCTGTTCCATTGCTCCGTCCTTCACAGGCTTTTTCTGACTGCTGTATCCCTCAGTACATGCAGGTTGAGTCAGTATCATGCTTAAAAAAAAATGCTTTTGTTTGCTATTATTTCCTTAGTCAGATTCAAAGTTCTTTGAAGTATAAATATGCTTTATGTCTTTGGTTCTGCTGTGGTTTGCTTGTCAACACATTAAAGATAGTGGCACCAAGCACAAAGCAAGTACAGTTCAGTCGATATTGTTCTCGTGCAATGACTGAGACCTGATGTTCCTTCCAGAAAGTTGGATAAAGGGATAGATAGATAGATAGATCCCATAAAGACAAGCCCAAATAATTAATTCTTTTACAATTGTATTTTGTCACTGAATACAACCAATGAAAAGCATGACAATTTTCAGGGATTTAAAATTCATACTTTCCTTTATCAAATGCAGTTTTACACTGATATATTTGATCAAAATAAACCATCTGCCAAGTTTGCTGATCTGAAAACTGATGTAGAGGGGGTGTTATGGAAATATTTGGAAAGTTATTCATCAAGCTGACTGAAGACTGCAGGAGTAAAGTTTCACAGGCTCCCAAGACGAATTGAAAGAAGATGAGAACACAGATGACTAGGGAACATCTGAGTAGCATGCAGGACCTGCTGGGGCCTGCTTAGACCAGGGTCAGTTTTATGGCTATCCAAGGAGAGACCATACACACAGAAAGAGCAGGAATCCTTTTTCATTATCACTTCCTCAAAGACTTGGAATTTCTGCATTTTCATCTGTAAGAAACAATATTTTCCTTGCCAACATAATTTGTATTTTATTTTATTTTTTTAATATTTCTATCCCTTAGCTCACAAAGACTAACAATCAAAGCTGTTCTTAAGGCATCTGTGGTGACAGAGTTGAGGTATGAGTTGAAGTGTAAGAGTTATGGAAATGAGAACATGTGGATTAGAAAGGTCGGGCCATCAATATGGTTCCATGAGAGGCTCTCAGGCAAGCTCAAAACTGCATCTTTGTTTTTCATAAATAAATCATAACTGGATAGAACTCATAGACGTCTGCTTTTATGGAGGATAAGAAAGGGAGAAGCTGAATCCACAGCTCATCAATATCAAAGGGCATCTAAAACTTTCTGTGCTTTGCATCAACCTAGAAGAGATATTTTATTTGATTAAAATAAAGAAGCTCAAAGGAAAAAACCAAAGGCAATGCCCCCTCGACATTGCTATATTTGTTCATGGAGTATTGGATGGGCAGAAGTCTTTTAATTGCAGATTATAAGCAAATCTGCAATTTTTTTTTTTTGAGAAAAGAGGAATAATTGACATAGTGTCGGAAAATAGTTTCTGCGCGTCAATTATCAGAAAAAAAATATATATATATGGTTACCTAATGATGCCGTCAATTACCAAGCATCCTTTCATCTCTCTGTTCAGTAATTCTGCTTTTCTCACCTAAGACAGCTTCTCTCTGTGGTTGTAAGTCAGCTGCAGTCACAACCAAAGCTATCGGCACCTTCATTCAGGTTCAGTAGAAACAAAAGTTTCTTTTCCTAATTGTACAAAAATCGTGACTTATACACAGATTAGATAAGCCTCTACTTATCCTCCGCTGACCCAATTATTGGGATATTAGTTTTAGTTTTCAAGTTCTCAGATCTCTTTATATCTTTTGTTTCCTCAATAATAGAACTTATCAAATGCATTTGTAATCTATGTAATCTATGATTGTCTTTTCACAATGTCTAGAATAGCCTCTGGTACTATGGCAAATGAATGAATGAGTGAACTAATGAGTTAACACATGAATGGATGCAAACAAATATAAATGTGTGCCTTAAATAATGACAGACTAGGACTAGAAGCATGAGCCAAAGTCTTTTGGATTCCAAAAGGGCACTATTTCCTTGACACTTCACACAAATGTGTTGTAATAAATTGTTTATCAATGTTATAAACATGCACAGTTTTTGAAAAATAATTTAGATGTAAAAGGGCACATAATTCATTTCCCAGTGTCAGAAGGAACGCCAAGAGAGACATCTTGTTTTATCAATCATTAATTTCAGTCAGCTTTTTTTGTTTAATTACCATGAATTCTCTGTCCTGGCATTTATCTCTAGGTGTTGATGGTCAAACTTTTTAGCTCCCACTTTGTCTTACAAGAAAAAAAAAAGTAGATTTATTTTGTTTTAAATTCAGGTTTAGTTCCTGTGAACAAATGTGTCAGTTTCTACTGTATAACAAAGTGAATCAGCTATGTGTGCTTCCATGCTAAGTTGCCACAGCATGTCCCACTCTTTACAGTGCTATGGACTGTAGGCTACCAGGCTCCTCTGTCCATGGGGCTTTTCAGGCAAGAATAGTGGAGTGGTTGCCATGTCCTCCTCCAGAGGATCTTCCTGACCCAGAGATGTAGCCCACATCTCTTAAGTCTCCTGCATTGGTAAGTGGGTTCTTTACCACTAGCACCACCTAGGAAGCCCATTATCTCCTCCTTCTGGGACCTCCTTTCCACTTCCCCCCATCCCACCCATCCAGGTCCTCACAGAGCAACTGAGCTCCCTGCTATGAACAGCAGACTCCCACTAGAGTAAAGTAAGTCAGAAAGAGAAAAACACATATCATACATTAATGCGTATATGTGGAATCTAGAAAAATGGTACAGATGACTGTATTTGCAGTGCAGGAATAGAGGGGCAGACACAGAGAACAGACCTGTGAGCACGGGATAGCGGCAGGGGCATGATGGGAATTAGGAGACTGTGATTGACATATACATCCTACCATGTGGAAATAGATCATAGCTTTGTTCTCAGTTGAGTTCTTTTAAGATGATTACTCAACCCATTCCAGTATTCTTGCCTGGAGAATCCCATGGACAGAGGAGCCTGGTGGGCTATAGTCTGTAGGGTCACAAAGAGTCGGACACGCTCTTTGTGTGATTGATATGCAAGATGATTACTCAATATTCGTTAATAGGTTTTTTCTAGCATCACCGACTCAATGGGCATGAGTTTGGGTATGCTCTGGGGGTTGGTGATGGACAGGAAGGCCTTGTGTGCTGCAGTTCATGGGGTCGCAAAGAGTTGGACACGACTGAGCGACTGAACTGAACTGAATAAAGTAACAATACTTTTTGGCTAAGCATTTGTGGTTCTCATCTAGAGGTGATTTTGCCTCCCTCTTCCTCAGGGGACATTTGTAATACCTGGAGACACTTTTGGTCCTCAGAACTTGGGGAAGGAGATGCTGCCAGCATTTAGTGAGCAGAGGCCAGAGGTGTGGTTAGATATCCTACAAGGCACAAAACAGTCTTCCCAAATGTCAACAGTGCCAAAGTGGTTTGGTTCCGGCTTGATGCATTACTATTCTTTGCCTAATAGTATTAATACATTTTGATTTATTTTTAAGAAGTTGTGACCAATTTAAACAGAAACACAAAAAGGCATATTTTTGAGCAGACTGGGAAAAGAAAATATTGGTCTGAATGAATGCATTGTTCATGAATATGAGGTTTTTTTTTTCTTTTAATAGAGTGACAGGGAGGTTGGAAAATATCTTTCAATCACAAAATTTTCTCCACATTGGACTTTCATTATACTTCAACCTGTAATATTATTATAATAAATGGAGTTGTATCCCTTCACAATTCCCATGTGGAGGTCCTAACCCCAGAACCTCAGAATATGCCTTTATTTTAAGTCAGGGTTTTTTATTAGGGTGGGTTCCAATACAATATGACTTCCAATATTTTATATTGTATGTTCCAATACAATATAAAAAAGGGACATTTGGACTCACAGACACACACAGAGGGAAAACAATATGAGGGGATACAGGGAAAAGACAGCCCTCTAACAAGCTAAGAAGAGAGGCTTGTAACAGTTTCTTTGCTCAGAGCCCTTGGAAGGAATAAGCCCTATTAACATCTTGATTTGGGCCTTGTAACCTCCAAATCTGTGAAATAATACATTTCTGTTTTTTAAGCCACCTAGTCTGTGGTATCTTGTTAAGGCAGGCCAGACAGAGTAGCAAAATTAGCAAGGCACTGTTTTACATAAAAGCTTCAATTTCAGGATTCTTTTGTTAAAATGAGAACATTCTTCAGTGGGAAGCATGTCATTATCAGTCATTAATGTCTTTGTGACAGGTTGTCTATTGGATTGTTTTTAACGCAATCAATACCTAGAAGGGAATGAATATTTGATATTGCAAAGGAGAGGAAAATCCTGTGAGATCTTAAAGGGCGAATTCAGAGACGGGAAGAGAGATGCTACCAACAGAAAGTCAACAGGGAGAAGCTTGCCCTGAGTGAGAGGAGGGACTACGGTGAAGGGAAACATGGACCATTTCTGATGTGCCGCTGGAGAAGATCAGGTGAGGAGGGAAGAAGAATATGATCTTTGATGTTAAACTTGAGTTTAAATCCCTGTTCTGCCACTTGTTAAGTATGTAAGTCTACATTAAGTTCCTTAATCTTTCAGATTTTTAACAGTAGAGTGGAAGTAATGGTATTTGGTGTAAGACTGATCTCCACTAGGCACAGTGCCTTTGGCCCATGGTGCTCTTAGGGGCCAATGAATATCTTATAATAAAAAACAAAAAACAAACAAAAAAAAAAACGGGAAAAAACCTTGGACATTCAGGTCGAAAATATTGAAATATATTAATATATTTGCCTTTATACCAACACAAGCATAAAATATATTTTTAAATCATGTTTTGGTGAAAGAGGCCCCTGGAAGTTATAACATAACCCTGATTTGGCGGGAGGGAAACTGGGCCAGATACAATCCTCTCCTATCCAGTGGTTAAGACTTCACCTTCTAATTCAGGGGGTAAGCATTCCATCCTCGGCTAAGATCCCACATGAATCATGGCCAAAATTCCAAAACATAAAACAGAAACAATATTGTAACAAATTAAATAAAGACTTTAAAAATGATCCACATGACAAAAAAATCTTTAAAAAAGATCCTGTTTTAGAAGATGCCAACTTCTTGGCACACACTAGAGCGTCGGTCTGAGTTTGTCCTTCCTAATTTCTGTGCGCTTTGTATGCATTTTGCATCTGTTCTTGTTGTCAGCTGGGGCTTCTCATGTACCAGGCGTTATTTTAAGAGACTAAAAAAGGTGATTAATATTACCCTTTTTTAACAAATGTGAAAACTAAAACATGAAAAATTCAAGTAAATTTCCCACGTTTGCATGCCCTGTAAGTAGCAACTCTGGGCTTTGAAGTAGAAGATCAAAAGTCCTTAATCTGGACTTTAGAACTTAATTAGGCAAGTCCAGTGATACCTGATGTTTAACCCGCTCCCAAAGCTCCATTGTCATTTTCCTATTGAAAATGTTTCCCAGTTCAGATTCAATTTTCAAACTCAGATACAGGTGCACTTAGTAGATTTGGATACCTTCTGCTTAAATTATTCACACAGACCTTGTTAAAATATCATCAAAAGGCCACAGAACACAGTTGTGAGACACACATGTTCTGTGGTCATAGACTGTAAACATACAATACGATCCACCATCTGCATTGCATCACTCTTCTGCTCTGGCTCTTGATAACATCACCAGGCCTTGCTCCATCACTGTGTGCATTAGCAAGACCATGTTGGACACAGGGCTTGCCACACATCTGGATTGTTCTATCACATGATCAACTGTGAAGCCAAACAACGGTATCACAAATCAGACATTACTGCATGTGAAATGATTTTTTGTGCCAAAGAACTCCATTTTTTCCAGATGTGTCATCCAGGCACCTTGAAAACTGAATTTAAATTAAGTTATGAGTTTAAAATGTCACCCCTAAATTAAAATTGCTTCATCTTGGGCCCAAATTCCAGAGGAACAAAGTGCATTAACATTGGGCGGTTTGTTTTCTTATGGAATAAGCACAATTTTGAATTGGGTTTGGTTTAGATTTAAACCTGACCAAAGTTAGTTATAAGAACCATGGAGTCATTATTTAAGAGCTAAGAGTTACGTCCTGAGAGTTTGTTATATGCCAGACTCTGTGCTGAGAAGCTTGTATGGAAATAATCCATACAATTTTCACAGAAATCTCAAAAAGTAGGTAATTAACTTGTTTTTCATATCGGGAAACTGAGCTACAAACTGAAATAAATAATTTTTCCAAGCTCAAGTACCTCTAAGCTAGCAGCATCTGGATGCAAATCCAAGCGGCCAGACCCCAAATCTACCGTATTAACCACTAAAGCCATATTGCTTATACAGTACCATGTTCTTCCTTTTCCTCTTCTTTTCCTCTCTCCCTTTACTCTCCTCATCTCTTTCCTTCTACTTCTTTACATAAAATAACATAAAATTTTAAAAAACCCTCTTAAATATGACATCAGTGAAAGGATGAATGTGATACCATCAGGATCTTGAATATGACATCAGTGAAAAAAATTAACGTGCTTTATTTTGGCGTTAAAATGACAACTGAGACTTGAAACTGAAGGGAGGGAGAAGGAACTAAAATTTTGAATAGGCACAGATCTGCCTTAGAACTTCACTGACTAAGGACTAGTTAATTTTGGCTCAGGAATTATTTGGAAGTTTTAGGTAAAATTTTCAACCAGAAATCTGTGAAATCTAGGAACATCAAAGCTAATCATTTGTCCACTCAGTTTAAGCTATGACTTTAAATGTTTTTGTACGAATGCTGCAAATATGGATAACAATATTGTAAACACCTTTATTGAGGGATAATCACATTAAATCTAAATAGTTTTTCAATTCTGAGCATTCCTTGTTTAGGAGAAAACAAACATCAAAGAAACAGGATATGACATTACTTGGAGAAGGCTATGGTTTTTCCTGTGGTCATATATGGATGTGAGAGTTGGACTGTGAAGAAGGCTGAGCGCTGAAGAATTGATGCTTTTGAACTGTGGTTTTGGAGAAGACTCTTGAGAGTCCCTTGGACTGCAAGGAGATCCAACCAGTCCATTCTGAAGGAGATCAGCCCTGGGATTTCTTTGGAGGGAATGATGCTAAAGCTGAAACTCCAGTACCTTGGCCACCTCATGCGAAGAGTTAACTCATTGGAAAAGACTCTGATGCTGGGAGGGATTGGGGGCAGGAGGAGAAGGGGACAACAGAGGATGAGATGGCTGGATGGTATCACTGACTCGATGGACGTGAGTCTGGGTGAACTCCAGGAGTTGGTGATAGACAGGGTGGCCTGGTGTGCTGTGATTCATGGGGTCGCAAAGAGTCGGACATGACTGAGCGACTGAAGTGAACTAAACTGGAGATGGCTCAAATTGTCACTTTTAAATTAAAAATGGGGAGTGATACTTGTACTCCCGTGTTACTAGCACCACTATTCACAAATGCCAAGAGGTGGGCACAACCCAGATGTCCACTGATGAATGAATGAAGAGAGAAAATGCGGTTTACACCCACAGTGGAATGTTTTTCAGTCTTGAAAAGGAGAGAATGCCACAAACCACAACATGGATGAACCTTGAGACACTATTTTAAGTGAAATAAATATGTCACAAAAATACAAATACTGTATGATACCACCTCTTTGAGTTTTTTTAAAGTAGTCATATTCATAGAAGCAGAAAGCAGAATGCTGGTTACTAGAGGCTAAGAGGAGGGGGCAGGGGAGTGCTTATTGGCTATAATTTTAGATATATAAGATGAGAGTTTCTGGACCTCTGTCTCCCAATAATTTGAATATGCTTTACAGTACTGAAATGCACACTTAAAAATGGCTAAGATGGTTTAAAAAAAAAAAAAAACGAGTTGGTGTGACAGTCTTCTCCCGAAAAGAGATTATGAAGGAGGATAATCATACACATATGAACTGAGCTTTTGATATTTTTAATGTCTTTGAATTACAGTCTCATGGTTGAGATTGCATTTAGAAACTAACCTGAACTATAGGTTACTTCTCAGTCTCCCAAACCACCCTCCCAGAGGCTAGCTAAATCCACAAAGTAATGGCATGCTTATGACAAGAGGAGCAAGACTTCTGATACAACATAGCAAATAAGCCGTAGGAAGTACTGGAGACATCTGTCTTCTCTCCTCCAGCCAGCACTCATAATGGTAAAGGCAAATTTTATGCTCTGAATCCCAAAGTGAGGAAATTAAGCTTTCAGAAAGGTAAATGTTCATTACTTTATACTTTCTCAGGATATGATTTTTTTCTTCAAGTCAAACGGAAAGAATAATGAATTTCTTCAGCTTGATGCACATAGCATTTGTGAGATTGACTGTCAATTTGGATTTATGAAGTTTAAGATATTTCCTAAACACTCACAGTTGGGCTGTTGTGCCAGCAGGTTCATAATTTTTTTTAAAGAAAAAACAATCCTTTACATTTTTGCTTCAACGTTCATGCTGGCCTGTTTATTGCCTACCATACATAACAAAGATCAAAAATGGGAAATTTCCCAGTTCTATGCTCTGATCAGAAAGTTCACACAGGTTTGCAAAGCATTAATCTGAGAGGATGGAAAGAGAGCCAAGAGATGGAGCTATTCATTTCTAGACTACTTAAATCAGGAAGAATTCCGGATGCAGTTAATTTAAAGGACTGTCTTGCACAATTCTTATAATAAAATAAAAAAAGATTAAAAGTCTATTGGGACACAAGTAAATCCATCAGTTAGTAACTTCCTATCCAAAGAAATTAAAAAGTAAATTTGATTTCAACAAAAAATATTCCCATCTTTGAATGATGTCAAACAGTTGGCATAATTACCAAGAATGCAATTTTTATCTTTTTCAAATATAGTTTTTCATTTTTCAAAATTATTATTAACTTTTAAATGGTAAATCATATTTTCACGTTGTTTAACAGTAGCCATATTTTACAATTATGTGGATAATGAGTTCAAGAGCAATGACCCAGAAAATGGACAGGAGACTCTACTCCAAGTTAATGTTAATAGTATTTCCATGTTTTGATAAATAAGAAATAAAAGACTCTGGAACTAATGATGACAGATCTTTGCTGTTAATTAATCAAATCTCCTCAAAATAGAGTTCAGCAGGTGGAAATAATTACCTGTTAATTGTCTCTTGTTTATTACTCTTTGGAGATATAAATCCAGACACTGCACTCATTTTACAGTATTTACTAAGAAGCAAACAATAAATAAATCAGAAGCATGGATGTTGTCATGGCAACAATATTTGTATTTGCTTTCAGAGACAATACAAATAGTGCAAAATAACAATTTCCCCTTTGAATTAAAATATCTGTTGTCTAGGTGCATGGATTTGCCCTTAATAAAAGATTAATTTTCTTTTGTTTGTGTTAATATGATTAAGGCACTGATATGAAACAGAGAAATAACTTTTTTTTTTTTCGGGAGGAAAAAGATTGTTGGTACAGATCCCAATAGGAAGACAATGGATACCTTTGAAAGTTTAGATTTTTGGTGAGAAATATTTTGATATACCTTAGAGTATCTCTCTCTCTTTCTCTCTCTCTCTCTCTCTCACACACATACACACACACACACACACATACTGTCTCTTCCTCCCTTCATCCATCCCTTTTGTTGGGAGATCTTCCTCTCTAACACCTTATTCTACACCTTATTCTCCTGCTCCGATCAAGATTGGATGCTTATTGGTTGAACTGCACACTTGCTTGCATGCTTGCTTATTTGCTCAGTCTTTGCGAGCCCGTAGACAGTAGCCCCCAGGCTCCTTTGTCCATGGGATTTTTCAGGCAAGAAATACTGGAGAGAATTGCCATTTCCTCCTCCAGGGGACCTTCTTGACCAGGGACCAAACCCAGGTCTCTTGCATCTCCTGCATTAGCAAATAGAGTCTTTACTGCCGCTCCAGCTGCGGAGCCCATGCACAAATGCTCATCTCGGTATTTCAGTTAGCAATCTTGTATGTTCCCTGAATAACGTATCTTCTTGTTTATTGGTTTGACTCATTTTTCAGAACCAGAGCCTTTAGAAACTTTCTAAGAAAAGATATTTGGGTTAAATTACAAAGAAATGTTTGCTTTCTGAAAAGGTTTTGTTTTTGACATGCTTTATTCATGCTTAGCTAGGTATGTTCTCCTCCTCCCCTGAATAATAATACGCAGATAGGGTCTTCTGTGATTTGCAGATCTCTCAAAAGTTTGTCATTCTGTTTTTCTCTTTCTTGGAGGTTTTTCCATTTTTTTCAGAGGAAAATGCTTCTGTTATCTGCCTGGATTTCTCTGAATGAGAGAAGACATTGGAAGAATAACTCCCCATTCAGGGTGCTGACTCATTCAATCCCCCTTCTCTTCTCTGCCATTCTGACATCTGCTTTCTTACATTCAGTGCGTCCAAGTGCCCATCCTCTTAGGCTTTATTTCTCCACCAAAACAAACAAAAGCAAAACTAGTGTCTTTCTAGGGTGGGTGGACCAGAAGTACCCACCTAATTTCTGAAGTTTTTGTGTGTTGGGGAGACTTGAGCAATAGATCATGGCATATCCCTGAACTCATTCCTACATTTTCTGTTCTGCCAGTCTCTTCTAGGGTTGCCTGTACTGGGTCCTCAGGGCTCACAAACGTTCTTTGATTCCCTGAGTCAACCTGCCTCTGCACACACTGATTCCAATTTCCTCTTCTTTATTAAGTCAAATAACATGATTTGTAAGTTTGACTTCCAGCCTTGGAAAACTGTTGATATCTCTCATTTACTGCTGTCACATTCTCTGTTCTCTTTCTGTTTGCATGTTTATGCATTTAAGATTTCTTATTTTTTTCACTGGGGAGTTTCTCAGAGGAGCTAAGATCATCAGCTGTATTTAAACTGTCACATCTTATTCCTGTTTTAAAATATTATTCCCCTGCTAAGTTAGAAAAAAGCCATAGAAATTCTAACTACATCTCTTCGAATGTTACTGTGCCAGGAAGGTAGAGGTTCCTGTGCTGATATGGGATTCAGGGTGAATGATCCTAAGAAAATGGTTACCCTTAAATACCTATAGTAGTGATTTTTAGAAGTAGCAAATAAAGGGTAGAATGCCTGCTAATTAAACTGTTTACAAAATCAAGTGACTATTCTGAGCTTCTTGATATCTGGGTTAGAATGGGAAAGAATGCGTCTAAACCGATTATGTACGATGAGGCATATTCCCTACAAATTTAGATTTACATAGTGAACTGTTTTCCAAGAGTCTAGGTAAGCAGATACCAGTGATGGTGGGGTCAATGAGCAGTGGGTAGTTTAGTTTGGGACTAAATCACAAGGTGAGTTGAGAAAAGGCTGAAAGTAAAGAGTGGAGATTCTGGATACGGGGGTCCAGGTAGAAAAACGTTGAAAACCATGGTTGTTGTTGCTAAGTTGCTAAGTTGCCGAGTTGTGTCCAGCTCTTTGTGACCCCATGGACTGCAGCACCCCAGGCCTCCCTCTCCCCCATCATCTCCTGGTGTTTGCCTAAGTTCGTGTCCATTGCATCAGTGATGCCACCCAACCATCTCATCCTCTTTCAGCCTCTTTCTTTCAGCCTTCAATCTTTCCCAACACCGGCATCTTTTCCTTTGGGTCAGCTGTTCTCTTCAAGTGGCCAAAATATTGCAGCTTCAGCTTCAACATTAGACCTTCCAATGAGTATTCAGGGTTGATTGCCTTAGGATTGACAGGTTTGATCTCTTTGCTGTCCAAGGGATACTCAGCACCACAGTTCAAAAGCATCAATTCTTTGCTTCTCTGCCTTCTTTGTGTTCCAGCTCTCACAACTTTATGTGACTACTGGAAAGACCGTAGGGTTGACTCTATGGACCTTTGTCAGCAAACTGATGTCTTTCCTTTTTAACATACTGTCTAGGTTTGTTACAGCTTTCCTGCCAAGAAGCAGTCATCTAATTTCACCATCTGCAGTGAAAATCATGGTAGGTCCGTGAAAACAATGTAGATGGAATCAATACAATTTGCTGCTGTAGGGCAGCAGAAATCATGTTGGAGGGTGGACATGGCCTCACTACTTGAAAGAACATCTTGATTAAGTGCAAGGGGCAGTGTTGTTGAATAGACAGGTGGACAGTATTGAAGTGTCTGGGCTTCCTTGATGGCTTAGAGGTAAAGAATCTACCTGCCAATCACATGGGTTCAATCCCTGGGTTGGGAAGGTCTCTTGGAGAAGAAAATGGCTATCCACCCCAGAATTCTTGCCTGGAAAATCTCATGGACAGAAAGTGAAAGAACGTGAAGTCTCTCAGTCATGTCCGACTCTTTGTGACCCCATGGACTGTAGCCTACCACGCTCCTCCATCCATGGGACCCCATGAACTGTAGCCCACCACGCTCCTCCACCCATGGACAGAGGAGCCTTGCAAATTTACAGTCCTTGGAGTCACAAAAACTTGGACATGACTTAGCAACTAAATAACAACAGCAATTGGAATGTCTGCCTAAGTTTAATTCTCAGGTCTCTCACATACCAGCTTTTGTGAATTTTGAAGTTATGTAACTGTTGTTGAATCAGTTTCTTCATTTGCAGAATGAATGTGAAATGGTATATAACTAATAGAGTTGTCCAGATTAAATGAGATACAGTACAGACGGCATTTAGCTTGGGGTAAAACATAATAAAGAGCTTAGTAAACTCTGAGTGCTGTTAATGAGCTGTTTCTATGCATGCTCATAAATTCTAGTTTCTCTCCTCTTACTCAGATGCCCCCACCCCATCGTCCTCTCCACTTGTACAAGTGAATTTCACATCACCAAGTCCTGCTTGGCTGAAATAATGAGAATTATGTTTCTTTCTGATGTTTCAAGTTGTACTGAGGGTTTCATTATCCAAGTCAATATTTTATAACTGAAACAGAAAATTTTGAGTGTGTTTTATTTGCTTCACTCCTTATGCTTACTTAATGTGCATCTTTCATATTGTATTAATGTCTAATTCAAATTCAAATATTACTTTTACTTATGCTACCTTTGTTCTTTTTTCTATGTAGACCTGCATGACACATATAAATAAAATCAAATCACATTAAGCTTTAAAATGCTTCCAAATATATCCTCTTCTATGAGATCTTCCTATAACCACAATTTCATCTTTTGAATCCTAACCAAACATATTTCCACTTTATTGATTTTAACGTACGTATCACACTGTTGACTTATTCAATGTGCACAATTCAATGATTTTTGAGAAGTTCAGGGTGTTGCCAGGCAACAACACAGTCTAGCTATAGAACATTTCTGTCACTCCAAAAGGAAATCATTAGCACACACTGTTCCCGCCCCTGGTCCCGGGCAACCACCAGCCTACTTTCTTCTCATACGCATTTGTCTTTTCTGAACATTTTCTATAAATTGACCACTTCATATGGTAAGTGATGTTCTACAGCTGAGTTTTTTCACTGATGTTATTTTCGGGGAGGTTTATCAAGTAGGAGCATATACTAGGACTTTGTTCTTTTTATTACTGAAAAGTATCCCAGTGTACAGGCACATAATTGTGTTTATCCATCCACTGATTGATGGACATTCCACATTTTTGCTAAAGTGAGTTCCATTATGAATTTTCATATATTAATATTTGTGATACATATTTTCATTCTTCTTGGATGGATATCTATGAATCCCAACATTTGCATAACTCTTTCTTATATCATGTATCGTATTCTATTTTGATATGATTTGGGGTGTCCATTTTTTACTTATGCCAACCGCTTAACTAGGGGTATTCTCCAATGTCCTTTTTTCATCACTTTTAAAAAATATAAGATGCTCTTGAACCACTGTATCCATTCCCAAAATATAGCTGTAATGTCTACTTGAGTGACTTAAAATATCCTTATCTCCAATTTCCCTTTCATGTGATACCCTATGTAGTCCAGTTTGGGGTAATATGTATTAGAATATTAAGTAAAGCATAACATTTTGGATGACAGAATATTGCTATTGTTTTAAAAATATTTTGTACAATCACTATGCAAAAAGCATTGTCATCTTTAGGAAGTAAATGACTCTTGTATCAGTTATATAGTGAAATTATTTATTTGAAAGTTAGTTTAAAGTTAGTTTAAAATACTTTCAAACCCTTTCCATTTGCTGCCACCTTATTTCTGCTTACACTGTCATTTACAAAGAATTCTACTGAAGCAAAAATAATTAATAAACATATTAGACTTACACCATCTCAAGTGAGGTAAATGAGCTATTTCTTTAAATGGTTATCTTTTCCTTGCTATTGATTTATTTTTTATTTTAATTATTGAAAATACCTGAAACATTTTATTAAAAGTGGCAACAATTTTAAGCTCAGTGGTGTTCTTGCCTTTTTCTTTATATAAAATGGGAAAAAAGTTATTTTTAACGGCAATTGTGTGCAAATTTGGTGTTAGTGGAGTTGGCCGAAACCTCTATTATATAAAAATAAAGCATACCTGGTTGGGATATTAGAAAGGTTGTAATTTTGACTTTTGGTTCCCACTTACAGTTTATGACTTTAACAACTTTAAAGGAAATTACAGCTTGAAGTCCACATGATGCACTTCATTTTCTGTTCTTTAAACTTGAGGGTGAAAGGGAAAGCTAATTTCATGGCATGGAACCCAAAGTTTAAAACTGATGCTCAGGAATACAATTACAAGGAACACAATTTTAGGAAAAGAACATATAAGATTCCTTCAATTTTGTTTCCTGCCTATTTTCCGTCTTTTCTTTCTCAGTCCTTTATTTTATATTTTCACCAATTTAAGTTGAAATTAGAAAGAATCCATTTTGATTTGCAGGCATTGTGTATCAGATTAAAGAGAAAACTGCAATGCATATTCTAATTTTTTTAACCATGAAATTAGATAGCCTAAAACTGGAACTGATTTTATTCCGTCCTATAAAGTATTTTTATGAGTAATATTTGCAGAACAGCTACTCATTAGAGAGAGGGGGGGAAAAACTGCTGGTTCTAGTTATACTGATATTTACAAGTGGTTGATGCGGAGCTTAGGGCTTTGTGTGTGCGTGTGTGTGCGTGTTTGCTCAGTTGTATCTGATTCTTCACAACCCCCTGGACTGTAGCCCACCAGCCTCCTCTGTCCATGGAATTTTCTACACAAGAATACTCAGGGGGTTGTCATTTCTTTCTCCAGGTGATCTTCCCCACCCAGGGATTGGACCCACATCTCTTGTATCTCCTGCATTGGTAGGAGGATTCTTTATCACTGTGCCACCTGGGAAGCTCAGTTTAGGGCTTTACTGTAGCCCAATTTTTTTAAAACTGTAAAGTTAAATGAGAACCCTATTATTTTATTTTCTTTCTACTCTTTGAATGATACTTTTGTTTTCTGAAAGATAACCAGTAATCTTGAGATATTAGAGACCCAATAGTAAATATCAGGTTGTGAATCAGAATATAGATATTATTGAGGCCAGTATCAGAAAATATATTCTTTGAAAAGTGGAGATTAGAATTTCTCCATTTGTATAGACATTTATATATCTTTAGATACAGGGGAGATCTAAATATTTATTCCATATCATAATCCTGATATTTGATTACTAATTAACAGACATCCCTTTATATATTTTTTTTTTCAGACATCCCTTTAAATTTTTCTTGGAATGAAATCTAACTAGATCTTTAGAATTTCTCAAAAAATCTGTTATCAGCAATACAGAAATATGTGCTTGCACACACTGATTATGAGAGTGTAACAATATAATCTTTATGGAAAGTAATCAAAGAATTTGCATATTTGTATTAAAATTTGAAACATACTCTGGGAATCTATCCAAATAAATAATTGAAAATAAATTTTAAACAGCTCCTATCTATAAATATGTTTAATGCAGTATCATCTATTTTGAAAATATATGAAAAAATTAAATATTTCAAAGTGTAAGTGTGATTTGCTAATGCATAGTACATTTATTTAATATTCTGGAGTGATCCAGTATTAGAAATAATATAAATAAGATTTAATCATACATAGACATGCTTAATGTTAATATTAAGTAAAAGAGTAGGATGTAAAACTAGATTTACAATATAATTGCAAGTTCTCAGGGAGATGAATGAAGGAGAAGTTAACAAAAATGTGTCTGAATTCTGGTTTTATTATACTGGTTTGAATATGGCTCATTTGATTTATTCATCTGCCTACTTTTAAGGCATTCATCATACACATACCTATTCTGTTTGTTATTGATCATGTAAAAAAATAACTATTTATTTATTTAGTTTGAAGTTGACTTTTAAAACCCTCTCTATTCAATTATTCTTCTTCCCTTTTGATTCATTCTCCAGAAGATTGCTTTGTTTTCTGGGTCATTCTCAGGTGTTAAAAAGGCCAGTTCAATCTTATAACACAAGCACCAGTTCCTTCTGGACCTTACCTTCTGTTTTTCTTTGGAAATTGATTTTTATCCTTTAATATCATTTGTAGGAAACCAGTATTTTAGTGAGCAAACTGTTTTGCTGAATTCTGTTAGCCCCTCAAGCAAATTAGTTGAACACGGCAGGGGCTTATAGGAACTCTGGTTTATAGGAAGTTAGTTGGAGGCACAGGGGATAATCTGGACTCGCTGTTGGCGTCTGAAGTGGACAGAGGAGGTGCCTTTGGGACTGAGCCTTAATCCGATGTTTCCTCCAGGTAGATGGTGTTACATTTGTAGGACCCCCCAGCTAGGGTTGCAGAATTGCTTATTGTGTGACATCTGTAGTGAAGTAGTGCTGTATTTATAGAATAGTTGAGTAGAGGAGACAACAGGTAAGGTATTTTCCTTTTCATTTCATGAAAGGTTACAAGCGAAAAATATTAAATCCACTGCTGCTCCCTTTTATTTTTCCTTGCCCTAGTTCCCTAGGATTGCTGATATGAAATGAGCTAGGCTCATTACTAGACCCAAGGGAAACAGCAGAGAATTATACCCCAAATTGGGAAACTTGCCAGAGAAATAAAATGTTTTCCTTTTTTTAACATAGTTAAAACATGTAAGTGCTCACAAACAGATCTTAAAGGATGAATTTAATTTTTGAAGAGTTTATTTGGGCTATCATGGATTTACATTAGCAGTGTCAAACCAGAGTTGGTTAGGAGTGCTCCACTGAAAGGAACTTGGGTGAGGGTTTTTATAAAGAAGACAAGGAGACAAAGTAAGGAAACTATTTGATTGTCTATAGCTTAGGTGATTGCATAATTTAGGAAAGTCTACTTGGCTATGATTGGTTTTCTTCTTAATCTTGAGGGATTTACAGGATTTTGCTTTGCTTATGTAACCATCAAAGGCATTAGAGCCACCCCAGTCTAACATCTCATTGTTTGGGTATTTTAAAAGACACTATTTTATTTACCTTGAAATTCAATTTTATTACCACTGGAGTCTGTTCTATTTTCATGCTGATATTAATTTAAAATGAGGTGTAAACATGCCCATTTAGTTCTTCTAATTTCTTCTAATTTTCAAGTCTTTCCAAGATTTCCCTGCAAAAAAGTCACAAAACTTTCCTCCCACCTAGGGTGTTTAGCAGGTCATATTTTGAGGGCAGAGCACTCTGTTTCCGAAACACTGCTGCCATTTTTTTTTTTTTCCCCCCTTCTTCTTCAACTTTAGTCTTTCCCTGTATCCATTTTTGGCCACCTTGCTTTTTATTAGATTTTTCCATCCTGCCATCAATATGTTATACATTGATTTTTCTTTTTTTGGCATTGTCCAAAATATTGTTTTATTCTTTAATGGAAAAAAGCTATTAATATTCAAATGAAAAGGGTCACATTAAAAAACCTGTATGTAAGAAACAGCCTCCAAGAACATCCAAGCAGCAACTCAGAGGGAGGGAAAAACGCTTCAACAGCCCATCCGTTTTCTTCAAAATATTACTTGACAGGATACAACTCATTTCACTGGCTATGACAACTCATAGAATTTTTCATTGTTTTCTTGAGATGCAAAAGTTCACTGCTGCAGTGTTTTCAAATGACCAGTCAAGGGTTACTTCTCCGTTAAAAAGGCCACTGGTAGGTTCCTTGGACTGGAAAGGACGTTCCTTCACCACAGGAAAATCTGCTCCCAAGAAAAGAAAGCTGAAGTCTTTGCGGAGCCTCTCACAATTCACCTTTCTCCAGGTAGTCCAGCTCCACGTCACTCAGGTCAATGTCATCTTCCACGGGAAGCTCGCCGTCCTTGCCGTCCCAGGGCTCCCTGGTGCTGATGGTGGGGAAAGCACCACCGCCTACAGGCGCCGTAGATCCACGCCCAAAAGACAGCTCCCTGAGAAACTCATTAATGCCTTGCTCACTGAACGATCCCTTTAGGAGAGCAAATTTCATCTCGCGTGCATTAATAGCTGCCATAGCAGGGTATCCAAACTCTCCAATCCCCAGCGTGTTCTCAGGTTCAGATTGGGCTCCAGCTTCTGTCCACAGCCACCCCCACATTTTCTTCTTGTATTTGTCCGCCAACTTCAGAAGAACTTCCAAGTAAGAATTTCTGCCTGCAGCTCCTGTGTCAAGAATGTGGGGCACCACGGCCACGACACAGAGCTGATGCTCCTCACACGTCTTCTTGGCGACGTCCTCGTTGATGATCTCAAGCAGCTCAGGAGGTGGAGCATTATCAGAAAACAGATCGAGGGCCCGGGAAACAATGTCGGATCTCCTGCGTCCCCCGTCGTAATCCACAGGAGACTCACCTTTCTGAAATATCTTGATTGTAGGGAATCCCCTAATCCCGTATCTGCTGGCGAGAACCTGGTTCACACTGGCATCCACAGCTGCGAGTTTCACTTTGCCTTTCGTTTGCTCTTTCACCTCTGTAGCGGCCGCGGCCCATTCTGGCTCTAGGTTTTTGCAGTGTCCACACCAGGGAGCATAAAACTCAACCATCCAAACATCTTCACTGTCAAGGACATTCTTGTCAAAGTTGTCGTCCGTCAGCTCAATCACGTCCTTCTTACTTGAACTGTCACCTCTGCCTTGTTTTCCAGAGCTGTAGCCTCTGCCCCGGCGGCCAAGGCGGTCTTTCACAAGCTGGCACAGAGCACTGAGGGCAGCGTCCACGATGGCTTCACCAGTTCCGCCACCCTGATAATCTTCTGGTTTGTTTTTGTTGGATCCAAAAATCTTAATGGTAGGAAATCCCTGAACACCATGCTGACCCCCTAGGGACTGATGTTTGTCTGCGTCAACTGCACCAACTTTGACAACATCTTTCAAGGCAGTTGCTGCTTTCTTCCATTCTGGTGTTAACCTCTGGCAGTGGCCACACCATGGAGCATAGAATTCTACAAGCCACAAACTGTCACTCTGAATAACTTCTCGGTTGAAGTTTGAGGGGGTTGATTCAATTACATCATCACTAGACGAATACAGACCATTAACTGTTATAAAGAGGGTACAGCTCATCAGACCAAGCACCAGGCGAGCCATGCTGAGCGCCCGCGCCGCCCCACACTCCAGCCGCCGCCTCACCGCCGCGCCGCGCCCCGCTGATTTTTCATCTTGCAACCTTTGTGACTTGTTTATTACTTTTGATATTGTACTTTTTTGTGTGTGAATCTTAGAATTTTCACCCTGCACGCTTGTATCATCTGTGAATAAAAACAATTTTACTTCTATCTTTCCAGTTTGGATAACTTTACTTCTTTGTCTTTCCTGATTGCATTGTCTAGAATTCTTAGTACAATATTGAATAACACTGATGAGAATGGACTTCCTGGTTTTGTTTCTGACCTTAAGAGGGAAACATTCATGTTCACCATTAAGGGTGTATTAAATGTCCTTTATCAGGTGGAATAATTTTTCATTTATTCCCAGCTTGTTGAGAGTTGTCTTTGTTGTTTTAATTAATGAGTGTAGAATTTTGTCAAATACTTTTTGTTTGGTTCTGGAGATACTCACATGGTTTTTGAATTTTATTTCATTTATAATGTGTATTTACATTAACTGATTTTTGTGTATTTAATCAACCTTTCATTACTTGAGGAATCCCCTGGTGGCTCAGTCAGTAAAGAGTATGCCTGCAATGCAGGAGACCTGGATTCAATCCCTGGTTCAGGAAGATACCCCAGAGAAGAAAATGACAACCTACTCTTGAATCTTGCTTAGAGAATTCCATGGACAGAGGAGCCTGGTGGGCTACAGTCCATGGGGTCACAAAGAATTGGACACAACTGAGTAGCTAACACTTTCACTTTTTTTGCATTATTGGATAAATTTCACTTATTTGCAATATAATAATTCTTTTGTATGTTGCTGGATTCAATTTGCTAATATTAGTTGAAGACATATATAAATGTATGCTGCTGCTGCTGCTGCTAAGTCACTTCAGTCGTGTCCGACTCTGTGCGACCCCATAGACTGCAGCCCACCAGGCTCCCCTGTCCCTGGGATTCTCCAGGCAAGAACATTGGAGTGAGTTGCCATTTCCTTCTCCAATGCATGAAAGTGAAAGTGAAAGTGAAAGTGAAGTCACTCAGTTGTGTCCGACTCCTAGTGACCCCATGGACTGCAGCCTACCAGGCTCCTCCGTCCATGGGATTTTCCAGGCAAGAGTACTGGAGTGGGGTGCCATTGCCTTCTCCAATATAAATGTATACCTTCATGCAAATATCTATTTAGATATATAGATATAAATACTTGCTATATTGATCTATTGTTATTGACCATAATATGGGCTTCCTAGATGGCACAGTGGTAAAGAATCTGCCAACCAAGGCAGAAGATACAGGAGACGCAGGTTCAAACTCTGTGTTGGAAACATCTCTCTAGAGTAGAAAATGGCAACTCCCTCCAGTATTCTCGCCTTGAAAATTCCATGGAGAGAGAGTCTGGCAAGCTACAGCGCATGGGGTCAAAAGGAGTCAGACGCAGCTGAGCACGCATGCACACACATGAATTCTGCTAAAGCTACATCAACAGGAATGTGCAGACCAGAACGACTTGCACTAAATTAATCTGGGATCTACCAGTCGCCTTTCAAAGGGCAGCATGAAATACAATAAAATGCTTTAAGCTGCAACTCCACAGGACAGGCACATTTACATTGAGAAAAGCCAAGACCTAGAAGAAAATCTGAGTTGTTTGGTGGTGTCTAAAAAGATGGTAGATAGATGTAGTCGGTGATTCTCGAACCAGGAAAGGACAAGAGAAGGATTCTGAATGTGGAAGATAAATAGGCATGAAAAAAATAATCTCTAAGTGACTCAAATATTTTGGCTGGAATCTTTTGTCAGTGGTAGCAAATAAGAAAAGTCAGGAAAACAAACATGAATCATTTTTATAAATGAGGCAATTTAAAATAAATATGAAAGAATTTAGGGCTTCTATTTCAGAGAAGAGCACAGTACAGATACATATCTGAGAGCTAAGAGTTCTGAAGTGCTTTCAAACTTGAGACTTGAAGCTAGTTCTAAATAGTTAAGAGCTGGGTTTTCTCCTTTTCTCTGTATTTTATCTTCTTTCTTAACCATATATTTCTTTACTTTTGTTCATTTTCTCATTTCCCTCTATTTTCCTTCTAGATTACTCCTTATAATACTAATGTAATGAATTATAAAGTTGAAAGGGAACTTCACACTTTTAAAACAAGCATACGATTTATTTTCAATACTTACAGGCCCAGGATGGAGAAATGTAAGTCATAAAGATAGATAAAAATTATAATCTTGGTGTTAAATAAATATTGAGTTGGCCAAAAAGTTCTTTAAGGTCTTCCATGGAAAATGAGCAGACTTTTTGGCCAACCCAGTACTTCCCACTGGCTTGGAAATATTCATTATTTTAATCAATATGAAATGATAAAATACTTGTGAAATGACTCTACATCTTTAACATACTACTATTTTTTTCATTATTCTTTACACATGTCTAAGACAGATCAACAAGAGAATGTCAGCTAATTCAGTCTTCAACTCGTATAAAAACATCTGAATCTATTTAGTTCTTCTCTTCCAACTGAATGTACAGATTTTTTTGGTTGCCATAAATTATTTGATCACTTATAAGGTTCATGATTCCATTTGTATTGTTTTGTGAGTTCATGAAGAAGATATGTATCTATTAGTTGGACTTGGCAACAGCTATTATATATACATTCATATGAGAGGGTTTTACTTATCTGATTATGTTAGGTTATATGGGAAAATGAATTTGATCCATATAACTAAAAGCCCAATCAGTTGAATTTGTGTCCAAAAAAACAGAAGTTACCCTGAGTGGGTCTGACCTAATCAGTTGAGGTCTCTATTGATCTCTTACTGGCTTGGAAGACAGTAAAGAGCCATATATCAAGACTAAGGGGGCATGTAGCAAATCCCTGAAGGAGGATTCTAGGAGCTAAGAGTATCCCCAAACAAAAGCCAACAAGAAAATAGGAGTCTTAGCCACAGAAGTACAAAGAAATAAACTGTGCCAAAAACCAGTGATCTTAGAAGAAAGCCCCAAACTTCAGGCAATATCATATTCCCAGCTGAAACCTTGATCTCAGCCTGATGATATCCTTAACAGATGACACAGTAAACCCATGCTTTGCTACTCCAACTTCTTCTCTGCCTTTCTAATGTGATAATCATGCTTTACATGTATTGTGAATTTACAAAGCATACGTTAAGGATTTTGACACCATCTCAAATTCCAAGCGACAACTGCGTCATTGATTTTCTATGCATTTCTCTCTTTTTTTTCCATTCCCTGTTTTACCTATCTCTACTTTTATCTTTGGGCTTCCTTGGAGGATCAACAGTAAAGAATCCACCTGCCAAAGCAGGAAACTCAGGTTCAATCCCTGGTGGGGAAGATCTCCTGGAGAAGGAAATGGCAATCCACTCTAGCATTCCTGCCTGAGATAGCACATGGACAGAGGAGTCTGCAGGGCTATAGAAGAGTCTATAAAGAGTCAGTCATGACTTAGTGGCTAAATAACAACAACTTTAATCTTTATTATTTCCTACTTCTGCTTGCTTTCAGTTTCGTTTAATCTTGTTTTACTATGTTTTGTTTTGTTTTGTTTTAAGTTGGAAGTTTAGATTGCTAATTTGTGAACAATTTTTTTTTCTTTTAAATGTAGGTTTTGGCAGACAAAAAATTCCCTCTGAGAATGATATCCCTGCTTTCTATAAGTCTTGATATGTGGTATTTTTATCTAATTTCACGGCAAGTTATTTTCTTATTTCTTTGTGAGTTCCTCTTCCACCCATCGATCATTTAGGAGTGAGTTGTTTAACCTCCAAATAATTTGCATTTCCAAAACTTTCTTCTGTATATCTCTCAATTTGATTTCACTGTAGTAGGAGAGTGTACTTTATAGGATCAAAATGTTTTTATATTTACTGAAGCTTGTTTTATGTCCTAGAATATGTCCTATCTTAGAGAATATTTCATATGTGCTTGAAAAGTATGTGTATTCTGCTGCAGTTGAGTAGGGTGGTTTACAAATATCTATTATTTCTAGTTAACTTGCAACATAATCAGGTTTCTTTTTTTTTTTTTCTTCTTCTTTTGATCTTGCCCCTCCATTACTAAAAGTAGTATATAGACGTCTCTAACTCTTATTGAGTTATATATTTCTCCTGTCAATTCAGTGTTTGCTTCATATATTTGGGCGCTGCTTTTAGATGAATATACTTTTATAAAAATGTTGTATCTTCTGGATGGAGGGACACTTTATCAATATCATTGCTGCTGCTGCTGCTGCTGCTGCTGCTAAGTCGCTTCAGTCGTGTCCGACTCTGTGTGACCCCAGAGACGGCAGCCCACCCGGCTCCCCTGTCCCTGGGATTCTCCAGGCAAGAACACTGGAGTGGGTTGCCATTTCCTTCTCCAATGCATGAAAGTGGAAAGTGAAAGTGAAGTCACTCAGTCGTGTCTGACTCCTAGCGACCCCATGGACTGTAGCCTGCCAGGCTCTTCCATCCATGGGATTTTCCAGGCAAGAGTACTGGAATGTGGTGCCATTGCCTTCTTCGATCAATATCATTAACCCTCCTTTAATCATTTAAGCATGGTATCCTTTAGTTCCTTTAACATATGTATTAAAATGCTTTGAAATCTTAGCATAGTCTATCATCTCATCCACTTCAAAATGATTTTTATTTTTATCTCCATTCGATACCCAGATGTATGTTATACTTCCTTATCTCTTTAGATGACTCAAATGTTATGTTGGAAACTGATCATTTTAGATAATACATTAGGAAACAGCTAACTTCTTCTCCACCCCCACCAGAGGCTGCTGTTGCTGTTTGCTTAATCATCTGTTTATTTCTTTAGAACTTGGCTGAACTGATTCTGTGAAATCCCACCGCCACCCCCAAAATGTGCAACCTTCAATGTCCCTACTCTGATTCTCCCTTGCTTTTACCTTTTAATTTAGCTGCCTAGAGATTTCTCCTATGTCACCATAGTCCACTTAGGGATCAAAGGTTCTGCTTAAGTCCCTTAGTCAGTCAGATATTTACCTAGTAGCATCACATGTGTGCACATGTGGCTTGTACTTAAGTTTCAATGAGTTTATGTGTTTATTTATGTTTCGCATTTAGCTAGGAACTTTTAGGTTGAATGTTTCCTCTGTGATCTCTCCAGAGTCTATAGCCTTGGGCATTCATGCATTCTTCCAGAACTCCAAGGATGTGTGTAATTTTATTTTTGAACCTGATTTTCAGGGAGTTACTTTTGAGTCAGAATAGTTCATTCAGCCAGTATTTGATTTAAGCCTCTTTTCCCAGTGAAGCTTCTGTCCTGTCTTAATAGATCTGTGTGTTCTTTCTTGGGTAATGCTGTAAAATTTGACCCAGGCCCTGCTGTGATTGCTCCTGAGTGGGTGCAGCTCATCACAAATGCACAGTCTTCCAGATTCAGAGCTTCTTGTGATCGCAGAAGGGCTTTTTTTGGTTGTGCCTTTTCTTGGTTTTCTATTAAGCTTCCTACTATTCTACCATTTTGTGGACATTAAGAAATTATCATTTATGGTGTGGAGAATACTTTTGAGAGTCCCATGGACAGCAAGGAGATCAAACCAGTCAATCCTAAAGGAAATCAACCCTGAATATTCATTGGAAGGACTGATGCTGAAGCTGAAGCTCCAATACTTTGGCCACTTGATTCAAAGAGCTTGCTCATTGGAAAAGACCCAGATGTTGGAAAAGATTGAGGGCAGGAGGAGAAGGGCGTGGCAGAGGATGAGATGGTTGGATGGCATCACTGAATCAATGGACATGAGTTTGAGCAAACTCTGGGAGAGAGTGAAGGACAGGGAAGCCTAGCATGCTGCGGTCCATGGGGTTGCAAAGAGTTGGACATGACTTAGCAACTGAAAGCAACAACAACGATCTCTGCTACTATCAAAAATGCCCTTAGTTTTTACTTTCTCCATTCTTGTTCTAAATGCATCCTTAGGCACAGTTCTGAAGCTTTTTATTCCTAAGTACCTCCTTTCATTCTAGTCAAAATCCTTACGTCAGTGTTTGGAGCTGGGGCCAAAGCAGAACCTGCTTTGCCTGGAGAGATATCCTTGCCCTTAGGGGTCTGGCTGAGTAGGGACTCAGTATTATTGGTCTGTAACTCCTAAAATAAAGTTTCCACCCTCTGAGGGAGGATGAGTAAAAAAGGGGGTTTTCACTGGGGGCTAGGAAAGCAAGACAGTGAAGTAACAACAATCTGCCCTTTCTGGTTTGAAACTGAAATCTCAAACTTAGATCTGGGAGAACCTATACTCCGTCTCTTCTTGGCTGTACATGCCATGGGTACAGGCCACATAATATGAAGCTGAGCTGAGCAACAGATTAGAGAGTAGGTTATTTTACTGTTTTTACCAAGATTTAGTAGATTTTCTTGAATGAAGGTTTCTCCATTTAGATCATTTGTACTCTAAGTGATGGATTTATAACATCTTCACCATTTAAACTGTTGATTTTGATGTGTAGCGGTTTGCAAAGCTTCTTACTGATAGGTACCCATTCTGAATTTTTTTAAAACAGTGTTGATTAAGAGATTTATGGTCTCAGTTCAGTTCAGTCGCTCAGTTGTGTCCGACTCTTTGCGACCCCATGAATCGCAGCACGCCAGGCCTCCCTGTCCATCACCAACTCCCAGAGTTAACCCAGACTCACGTCCATCGAGTCAGTGATGTCATCCAGCCATCTCATCCTCTGTTGTCCCCTTCTCCTCCTGCCCCCAATCCCTCCCAGCATCAGAGTCTTTTCCAATGAGTCAACTCTTTGCATGAGGTGGCCAAAGTACTGGAGGTTCAGCTTTAGCATCATTCCCTCCAAAGAAATCCCAGGGCTGATCTCCTTCAGAATGGACTGGTTGGATCTCCTTGCAGTCCAAGGGACTCTCAAGAGTCTTCTCCAACACCACAGTTCAAAAGCATCAATTCTTCGGCGCTCAGCCTTCTTCACAGTCCAACTCTCACATCCATACTAGACCACAGGAAAAACCATAGCCTGACTAGATGAACCTTTGTTGGCAATTTTCTCCATTGCTCTTCCAAATGTGTTCCCTCACATGCATCAGTGCAGCCACATCACTTCAATCTGCTATGTATTATTCTTCCCTAGGCCACTTTGGACAGCTGAATCTTTACTGCACTCACAACATCTAATCCCTCACCAGAGTCCCTCACTTAGAATCCATAAGAGTGTGTCTTCTCTTGTCTTCATGGTTGTGAAAGTGAAAGTTGCTCAGTGGGGTATGACTCTGCGACCCATGGGCTACAAACCCATGAAATTCTTCGGGCCAGAATACTCGAGTGGGTAGTTCCCTTCTCTAGGGGATCTTTTCAACCCAGGGATTGAACCCTGGTCTCCTGAATTGCAGACAGATTCTTTACCAACTGAGCCACCAAGGAAGCCAAAGAATACTGGAGTGGGTAGCCTATCCCTTCTTCAGCAGATCTTCCTGACCCAGGAATCAAACCAGGGTCTCCTGCACTGCAGACAGATTATTTACCAGCTAAGCTACCAAGGAAACCTATTATCTGACCCAACCATAGCTGTGTGGACTGCATAGCTGCCACTGTTTTCCTGGTTACATTTTTTATCTTTTCTTTTTTATTGACTTATAGTTGATTTACAGTGATGTGCCCATTTCTACTGTACAGCAAAGTGACTCAGTCATACACATGAAGTCATTCCACTCTAAAAATATTCTTTGCCATTATGATTTATCAGGATATTGAATACAGTTCCCTGTACTATACAGTAGAATTTGTTGTTTATCAGTCCTATGTATGATGGCTGACACCTGCTAATTCCAAATTCCCAGGCCTTCTCTCCCCTAATCTCTCCCATTTGGCGACCACGAGACAGCTCTCCATGCTTACTGGTTTGTGTCTGTCTCGTGGATAAGTTCATTTGTGCTGTAGTTCAGATTCCACATATAAGTGATGTTACGTGGTATGTGTCTGTCTCTTTTGACTTACTTCACTTATATATGATAATCTCTAATTGCATCTATGTTGCTGCAAATGACATTATTTTATTCATTTTTATGGCTGAGTAGTATTCCATCATATATATTTATGATATCTTTTTAACAATTCATCTGTTGATGGACAATTAAATAGTGATGCTATGAACAGAGGGTTCCATGTATCTTTTTGAATGACTTTTTTTTTTTGGAGGGGGGAGTTGTACGTGTCCAGAATGGGATTGCTGGATCATATGGTAATTCTATTTTGACTTTTCTGAGGAATCTCCATATTATTTTCCATAGTCATACATCAACTTACATTCCTACCAACAGTGTAGGAGGTTTCCCTTTTCCCTTTTCTCTACGTCTTTCCAGAGGTTGTTATTTGTAGACTTTTTAATGATGGCCATTTTGATGATTTTGAGGTGGTACCTCATTGCATTTTTGATGTGCATTTCTCTAATAATTAGCGATATTGAGCATTTTTTTAATATGCCTACTGACCACCTATATATCTTCTCTGGAGAAATTTCTGTTAAGGTCTTCAGCCTATTTTTCATTCGGGTCATTTGTTGTTGAGCTGTATGAGCTGTTTATATATATTATAGATTAAACTACCTTTTGACCTAGGTATAGTAGTGAAGATTCAGATCATATAAGCTCTTTATACAAGTTTACTACTTTCTCCAAAGTCTCTAACCTACAAAAGAAGAATGACGACTCAGAGTCTTCAAGTTCCTCTCTCCTTAGGCTTCTGTCCCAAGTGTAAACTGCCACTGGACTCTCAATTGCTCAATTGAAATGAATCTTTCACATATTTCACCTCACTTCTGTCGGCCATTAAAAGGTTATTGGCATATTTTTCTAAGAGTCTAATTACTTACTCTCTCCATGAATTCCTCCAGATAACATTTCTACTTGGCCATATTCTTTTCAACAGTTTTTTTTTTTTTTTTCAATGTATTTTCATATCTTTGTAAGAAGTTGAGAATGTTTTATATATTTACTCCCTCTAATGTCTGTGTTATAATTTTAAAAACCTATTTCTTTCCTTAACACTTGTAGGAATTATATCTGTGCTTTCTTGTGTCTAATGTACAATTAGCAGTGCTATGATATACATTAAGTATATCATAGTTTAATTTTAGTAGAATACCAAAGTAAGGCACACTGGGGAAAGAAAATAAGGCAACTGTGCTGTGCTACTCCTCAGAAATAGTTTGGCTTCTAATCTTTGGCAATGCCATTATATAAAAGAAAGTTGGTATACTGTTTTAGAAGATCTGAATCTAGTCTTAGAATAGCTTGTTTCAAATTTAAATGAGCAACATTGTATGGAAGACTCATACAGGCATCACACTTAGTTGTTTCACTTTAATCAAGTTACTTAATGTCTTTGAGCCAATCTTTCCACATCTGCTAAATTAAAAAAAAAAAAATGGGAACAGGGATTTTTTAAAAGTCTCCTCTGTGTTAAAATACTCTCCTTTCTGTATTCTAGAAAGTCACTGATCATGGTTGACTGTAATTGACTTGCTGATGTCAGAACCTGGCTTAGTTGATAGTGGGAAGGTTGTCACTGCCAAGTCCCTTCCTTGTGGTTGAGTGCCCTTGGGAGCTGGCCATATTTGAGAGTTTACAGTATGACTTGCTCATAAGTGGCTATCCCATCTCTGGGGGCAGGCAGAACTTCCTGTCAGCAACTTTCTCTTCTCTTGATATGTAAGCTGATTTTGTATTTCAAGAATTCCAGAAAGTTTAAAAAAGTTCTGATCCAGCACATTCTACACTATTCAAAGAGAGCCCATAAGTATACTTTAAACTTTTTTAATACATTACAATTTGCTTATCTTACCCATCCCCTTCTTCCACCACACACAACCTTTTTAATATGTCCAAGACTGCTATTATGCAGCTTGAAATTAGGGGTGGGGGGATGGTCAAGGAGACCAGAGCCAAAAGCAACACCAGCACTAATAATGGATTCCAATTTGTCAAGTCCATGTAACCACTCGCCAAATAATGTTTTAAATGATTTAAAGAGCCCAGTGTGTATTATGGACCAATTCCCGAGCTATGTTAACTTCCACACTGACAAGTCATGTGGATTTTTCACATACTAATTTACAAACTCACCAAGAATGAATGAAAGGATATATGTATCTTTTCATTCTTTACAAGCAAATTATAGAATTCTTTTCCTTGACAGCATGACTTGGTAACCACATCAAGCTAAAACATATCTACCACATGAGTCTCCCTATCAGGTTACACTGAAAATGTTCTCCCTATAACACTCAATAAACAGGCTCATATGTGTACAGTAAACTTTGTTATATGTGCCGGGCTGAGAAACACCAGAGGAGGCCTGCGGAAGGTCTTTCAGCCCCAAGTCACTTGCTCATAGTTCAGTAGGAGGATGAATAAGGGGGCTTGGGGAGGGGTATTAATAAACTCAACAATGCTGTTTTTTTTTTTTGCCCATGAGTCTCATAATGCTCTATGCCAGTTTGAGCTATAAGGTGAGAAACCAGGAATTACAACTGGCAAACTCATTTGAGCACGTATTGAGTGAACTGTGTATGGTTCATTACTCACTGGGATAGGGAATTATCACATGCAAGTTGCTTTGTTACATACAGAACTTATAAGACTTAAAATCACTTTTTAAAGAAGACTTCTATTTTCATTCATCTCACGCAGAGATAGTGGGACTCAGCATTATGTAGCTCCCCAATAGTCATCTATGGATGTGAGAGTGGGATCATAAAGAAGGCTGGGTGCCAAAAAAAAGCTGCTTTCAAACTGTGGTGCTGGAGAAGACTCTTGAAAGTCCCTTGGACATCAAGGAGATCAAACCAGTCAATCCTAAAGGGAATCAACTCTGACTATTCATTGGAAGGACTGATGCTGAAGCTGAAGCTCCAAAAATGTGCCACCTAATGAGAAGAGCTGACTCACTAGAAAAGATCCTGATTCTGGGAAAGAATGAAGCTAATAGGAGAAGGGGCAGTAGAGGATAAGGTGGTTAGAGAGCATCACTGACTCAAAGGACATGACATTGAGAAAACTCCAGGAGATAGTGGAGAACAGAGAAGCCTGGTGTGCTGCAGTCCATGGGATTGCAACAAGTCGAACTTGACTTAGTGAAGGAACAATAACAACAAATTTCAGAATGAGGCTTCTGCTGAAAGCATAAAAAGATTATAACTACTAATATAGAATTGCCTGGAAGCTGAGGTTTTCTGACCAATTTGGCATACCATCAAGTAATACAGTAATACCCCTAGAACCCCTAGGCTGAGATATAAGATATAAGTGTTACTTTCACACACTCTTCCAACAACACAAGAGATAGCACTACATATGAATATCACCAGATGGTTAATACTGAAACCAGAATGATTATAGTCTTTGCAGCCAAAGATGGAGAAGCTCTATACAGTCAGGAAAAACAAAACTGGGAGCTGACTGTGGCTCAGATCATGAGCTCCTTACTGCAAAATTCAGACTTAAATTGAAGAAAGTAGGGAAAACCATTAACCATTCAGGTATGACCTAAATCAAATCCCTTACAATTATACAGTGGAAATTACAAATAGATTCAAGGAATTAGATCTGATAGACAGAATGCCTGAAGAACTATGGATGGAGGTTCGTGACATTGTACAAAAGGTGGTGATCAGGACCATCCCCAAGAAAAAGAAACACAAAAAGGTGAAATGGTTGCTAAGGAGGGCTTCCAAATAGCTGAGAAAAAAAAGAAGCTAAACATAAAGGAGAAAAGGAAAGGTATAAGCATCTAAATGCAGTTTCAAAGAATAGCAAGAAGAGATAATAAAGCCTTCCTTGGTGATCAATGCAAAGAAATAGAGGAAAACAATAGAATGAGAAAGACTAGAGATCTTTTCAAGAAAATTAGAGACATCAAGGGAACATTTCATACAAACATGGGCACAATAAAGGACCATATTTTATGGCCCTTACAGGAGCAGAAGATATTAAGCAGAGATGGCAAGAATACACAGAAGAACTATACAAAAAGATCATAATGACCCAGTGTGATCACAATGGTGTGATCACTCACCTAGAGCCAGACTTCCTGGAATGAGAAGTCAAGTGGGCCTGAGGAAGCATCACTAGGAACAAAGCTAGTGGAGGTGATGGAATCCCAGTTGAGCTATTTCAAATGCTAAAAGTTGATGCTGTGAAAGTGCTGCACTCAATATGCCAGCAAATTTGAAAAGCTCAGCAGTGGCAACAGGACTGGGAAAAGGTCACCTTTCATTCTAATCCAAAGAAAGATAATGCCAAAGAATGTTCAGACTACCACACAGTTGCACTCATCTCACATGCTATGAAAGTAATGCTGAAAAGTCTCCAAGCCGGGCTTCAACAGTACATTAACTGAAACTTCCAGATGTTCAAGCTGGATTTAGAAAAGTCAGAGGAACCAGAGATCAAATTGCCAACATCTGTTGGCTCATAGAAAAATAAGAGTTCCAGAAAAACATCTACTTTTACTTTATTGAATATGCCAAAGCCTTTGACTGTATGGATTACAACAAACTGTGGAAAATTCTTAGAGAGATGGGAATGCCAGACCACCTGACCTGCCTCCTGAGAGTTCTGTATGCAAATCAAGAAGCAACAGTTAGTACTAGATAGGGAACAACAGACTGGTTCCAAATTGGGAAAAGAGTACATGAAGGCTGTATATTGTCACCCTGCTTATTTAACTTATATGCAGAACACATCATCAGAAATGTCAGACTGAATGAAGCACAAGCTGGAATCAAGACTGTCAGGAGAAATATCAATAACCTCAGATATGCAGATTAAAACACCCTTATGGAAAAAGCAAAGAACTAAAACACCTATTGGTGAAAGTATAAGTTCAGTTCAGTCACTCAGTTGTGTCTGACTCTTTATGACCCCATGAATTGCAGCACGCCAGGCCTCCCTGTCCATCACCAACTCCCGGAGTTCGCTCAAACTCACGTCCATCGAGTCGGTGATGCCATCCAGCCATCTCATCCTCTGTCATCCCTTTTTCCTCCTGCCCCCAATCCCTCCCAGCATCAGTCTTTTCCAATGAGTCAACTCTTCGCATGAGGTGTAAGAGGAGATTTAAAAAGTTTGCTTAAAACTCAACATTCAGAAAACTAAGATACTGGCATCTAGTCCCATCACTTCATGGCAAATACATGGGGAAACAATGGTAATGGTGAGAGACTTTATTTTCGGGGGGCTCCAAAATCACTACAGATGTGACTGCAGCCATAAAATTAAAAGACACTTGCTCCTTTGAAGAAAAGTTATGACCAGCCTAGACAGCATATTAAAATGCAGAGATATTACTTTGCCAAAAAAAGTCTGTCTAGTCAAGGCTATGGTTTTTCCAGTGGTCATATATGGATGTGAAATTTGGACTATAAAGAAAGCTGAGCACTGAAGAATTGATGTTTTTGAATTGTGGTGTTGGAGAAGACTCTTGTAAGTCCCTTGGACTTCAAAGAGATCCAACCAGTCCATCATAAAGAATCCTAAATCAGTCCTGAATTTTCTTTGGAAGGACTGATGCTGAAGCTGAAACTCCAATACTTTGGCCATCTGATGCGAAGAACTGACTCATTGGAAAAGACCCTGATGCTAGGAAAGATTTAAGGAGGGAGGAGAAATGGACGACAGAGGATGAGATGGTTGGATGGCATCACTGACTCAATGGACATGAGTTTGAGCAAGCTCTGGGAGTTGGTGATGGACAGGGAAGCCTTGCATGCTGCAGTCCATGGGGTTGCAAAGTCAGACACGACTGATCGACTGAACTGAACTGAATTCTTTCACAAGACATTTCTTGGGATAATAAGATATGAGATATAGTTCTTTTTTTTCATTATTATTATAAATAAAGATATGTAAATATGTCTACCTCATTTCAGCAAGTATTCTCAAGCACCATTATTTGCAGGCACTCCAGTAGCTAGACACTAGATATGATTTTGATATTAATAAGCAACCAGAATTTATTTGAGGCATACTATGTGTGGAAAGTTATGACCAACCTAGATAGCATATTCAAAAGCAGACATTACTTTGCCAACAAAGGTCCGTCTAGTCAAGGCTATGGTTTTTCCTGTGGTCATGTATGGATGTGAGAGTTGGACCGTGAAGAAGGCTGAGCGCCGAAGAACTGATGCTTTTGAACTGTGGTGTTGGAGAAGACTCTTGAGAGTCCTTTGGACTGCAAGAAGATCCAACCAGTCCATTCTAAAGGAGATCAGCCCTGGGATTTCTTTGGAAGGACTAATGCTAAAGCTGAAATTCCAGTACTTTGGCTACCTCATGCAAAGAGTTGACTCATTGGAAAAGACTCTGATGCTGGGAGGGATTGGGGGCAGGAAGAGAAGGGGACGACAGAGGCTGAGATGGCTGGATGGCATCACTGACTCGATGGACGTGAGTCTGAGTGAACTCCGGGAGTTGGTGATGGACAGGGAGGCCTGGCGTGCTGCGATTTATGGGGTTGCAAAGAGTCGGACACGACTGAGCGACTGATTTGATCTGATCTGATCTGATGTGTAAGGAGACATTTTCAGCATGTAACCAGTATGATATATTTTAATACTTTTGGTAATTTTATAAGATAAATAATATTTCTTCTTTCACATATAAGGGAACTGAGACATAGAGTATTGAATAAATATATTTTTCATCAGATAGCTAATGTTTGAATGCAAGATGATATCAAGTCTTTGAAATATATGTATTGTCAATATGTGAAAAAATATACTATCCTGTATAATATATATTGTGATGATATACATAATATAGTATGCAATATATACACAGGTGTATATATATATGATGCATGCATCTTATTTATTTACATCTTATGTATAAGATGTATATATATGAAATATATTTTGATATATATCATACTGAATAATATAAAATATATATTTTTATACAAAATATAAAAAAGTCTATATATGTGATGGAGACAGAAATATGTACACATTAATATATGTAATACATATTCATTTATATGTACTATATATATGCTACATTACATATATATTATTTGTATATGCTCATATATGTATTATATATATATATATATACAGATGGAAGTAGAGAGAAAAATTGTTCATTGATGGAAGCAAAGATTATTCTTCTATATTTTTAAGTGAAATACTGGGATGGACATTTAAAAGAGAATGTAAAGGAGACATTCTTGATATACAGAGAAGAGTTTACATAAAAGCGAGTGGTGGGAAAAACCAAACATGGTATGATGTTGGAGGAGAAGAAAAGCTTTAAGACAGAGGTGGAAGTGAGATCCTAAAATATCATATTGAATGTTCCAGCCTCCTAGAAGCACCTGATGCCTCTGAAAATGTTCTCATGTCTCTCAACAGCCCAATAAAGACATCTGATTAAATTTTCATTTTCCACTTTAGCAAGGAAGAGAGTTTAGAATTGGTGAGTTCTCAGAGGCATCTGGTCTGTACTAAATTCAAGGACAGAAGTGATTTATTCAAATTGTATTGTGAGTATAAGTAGAAGGGTTTCTAAAATAAACATTTGTTTTGTTGTTTATTTCTTGAGGTAATTCTATTTACACAAAAATGTGGCCAATGCCATGAAATATTAAGATAATATACAGTAAGATTCCAAATGAGACATGGGGATCGTGGCCTTTGAATCGGATGCCTGTAGCTTGTAAGATGTTTAAGCATAACCCAGAACGTCTTACAGAAAGAGATTCGGGGGCTCTGATGAGGGTACTCAAATAGCCATCACAGCCTTGGAAACGGAAGCACAGCAGCAAGACCAGGTGATGATTGAGGGGGTCTGTCTGAGAGTTAGTCATTCTGTCCCTAGGTATTTCCAGCGATGGAGAACTATTTGGGGTACCTGTAATCAGAAATAATTTCTTTTGGCATTAAGCACAACTCTTCCTCCACTAAAGACAACTGTGAACCTTTGCTATGCTCTCTGTAACTATAATTAATTAATTAGTATATCAACCCTAAATAAATCAGCCCTGAATATTCATTGGAAGGACTGATGCTCAAGCTATAGCTCCAATACTTTGGCCACCTGTTGCGAAGAACCAACTAATTGGAAAAGACCCTGATGCTGGGAAAGATTGAGGCAGAAGGAAAAGGGAGGGATAGAGAATTAGATAGTTGGATGGCATCACTGGATCAATGGACATGAGTTTGAGCAAACTCTGAGAGATAGTGAAGGACATGGAAGCCAGGCATACTGCAGGTCATGGGGTCACAAAAACTCAGACATGACTTAGTGACTGAATAGCAACAAATATGTGCCCTCTCTGCTGCTGCTGAGTCGCTTCAGTCGTGTCCGACTCTGTGCGGTCTCATAGACAGCAGCCCACCCGGCTCCCCATCCCTGGGATTCTCCAGGCAAGAACACTGGAGTGGGTTGCCATTTCCTTCTCCAATGCATGAAAGTGAAAAGTGAATATTAATAATACCACCATTGTGTGTTTCAACTCTGAAATCAATGAAATTCTCCTTCAGCGCATTTCTGAATTCATCTTCTTTACTCCATAAAAGAGGATTAGATTTTATCAGTTACTACCACTGAGCAACTTTCCCTTTTACTTTTTCAGCAAGATTCATTTGCAGTTCAGTAAGAATGTTAAGACAATCATTTATGTCCTATCTTCAAACTCTAGCTCTACAGCACTTGAGGAGCTAACGCGGTGAGAAACTAAATCGCTCCTTCTATTGTGAATTTAACACTGTCTCCAGGAGTGGGATACCACGGTCACCATCCATATGATTGGGTGAGGGTACATGATTTTAGCACACTCATTTTTTCTCTTATACAACATTTGAGGGGCCATATTTTTTCATTTTTCTCTATCATCTCCTATTGCTTTAGAATTGAATTCATGATATCTTCTTTTTTTCTATTTCTAAACTGGAAATCTTTTTTTTTCCTGAGTTCAGTTCAGTTCAGTTCATTCGCTCAGTTGTGTCTGACTCTTCGCAACCCCATGAATCGCAGCATGCCAGGCCTCCCTGTCCATCACCAACTCCCGGAGTTCACTCAAACTCAC